>NC_086286.1:106221682-106837291 GCF_963924245.1 Chroicocephalus ridibundus
TTCTAAACAGTTGTCATGACCAGAGAAAAGGCTTCCTAACAGTGATATCCATTGAGACAACCATTCTCTAAAAAGGAAACTATCTTGTTGAGCTCCTTCCAGTTTAGACTCTTCAGAAGTAGTTAGGGAGGAGCCATGTCTCTCAGGAGTTCTCACACCAAAAAGGAAATAACACTCCCACAAAAGCAAAATCTAGCAAAGGTTAAGTGCAAGTCATCTGCAATATCTCTTAGAAGAAAGAAAGTCTAACAGAAAAAGAACAGTCAGAAACAATGTTTTGAGTGATTACAACACCTTTGGGGAAAACTCCAGGGCTAATGGGATGTCTTCATCACTAATGCACTACAGATCAGGAGATAATGGCATACCAATACCATACTGAATAAAACACAACTTTTTTATGGAGAACTGCTGCTAGTTCTGGAAATGGCCTTGTAATTACAGTTCTAGATATAAGGTGAGAGCATGTGGTTACGTCTGTGATAAACTGAAGTTTGGCTACTTTCATCATATCTGGACACAGCTACATTAGATGAACAGCTGTAGATAACATACCAGCATAGTGCTACAGCTGAAAGGATGAATGCAGTCCTTGAATGTCTGTACTGGGAAATATGGAGTAACAGTAGGGAAAAGGTTACCTTTCATCTATAGCATTAGTAGGTTTGCAATGGAACATGATGGATGGATGGATAACACTTCACTGAGAGACTCACAGCAGCACTCTGCAACCAGATACGAGCTTACTCTGTCTCCACACAGTGTATGTCCGTCTCAAGCCAACTCCCATGCAAAAAGGTCCCTAGCTTAGGCACCACTTCACAGCCACACTTCCATGGTTTTGGAGAGAAGGTGGCTTGTGCTGGTAGCTTGGAGAACAGGTAGAGCAAGCCTTAGTCAGCCTGAGAAATGCAGTGCTGACACTTCTTCAGGGCTTGGTATGTTTGCTCTGTGACTTGATGACTGCACGTTAAGTGTAAGCACATGAAAATTCTGCATACTGATGGCTGCCTTAGGCTGGTGGAGAAAGCCCTAAACAAACCAAGGAGTGGAAGCATAAACAAAGCAAAATATTTACACTACTGGGTGGGGGGAAGACTACCACAGCATATTGTGGATACTGAAAGTTTACATGAATGGATGGGGAGAGTGAAGAATGGGCTCAAGGAAGGGAAATCTATTGAAGGTGACCAATTACATCCTAAACATTAGAACTGCGTCCAGCTTAGGAGGATCCTGAGTTGGAAAATGGTTAGAGTACTAATACTCAAAGATGAAGTAGTATCCCATGGGAAAATATGCATTTTTACCCTGCTACACGGCTCTTTCAATACTGGATTATGGTCCACGTGGGAGGCAGGATGCTGAACTAGCTGGACATTTGATCTGACATGGGAAGACCTTTATTCTGATGTGATGAAGGAGATCTGGAGTGTGTACATTGCTGGAAGGAACTTGGGAGTCCAGGGGGAATGAAATTTGACAGAAGCAGACTAGTTGATCTAGTGATTCTTTCTGACCTAAGTTCTGGAAATTACCATACACCAGGAATACTGACATCAAGCAAAGCATCAGCCTGTGATGATGAAAAGCCTCATCTGAGCGTTAGTGTGGTTAGCTGCTGTTGGTTGCAGAAATACTTTTCAGCCAGCATTAAACTGTTGTAAACAAATAATTGCAAACGTGTTCAAAGTCTCCGAGAACACCGTGGCAACGTTGGTACTAATAAAGGAGGAGAATATCCACTGAGAAGCCAAGTCAAGCAAACCAGCAGATTTCTTCAGATAGATTTGTGAAAATAAAAGAAGAGTCAGGATTGGTTTGGTTTTGCATTCCAGAAAAGCATTTGATCCCCATGAATGTACTGCATTCTTGCAACACCCCTGCTATCCATTGCATTTAATACAGAAGATAGGCCAATATAATTGGAGGAAATAAAATTCCTTGTTTAAGATAAAACTCGATTTTGCTTTTAATATCATTATGAAAAGGACATACAGATTAAGGAACTCAAAGCACCAGAAATCTGCCAAAGTATGTCATCATTGTGCTTGAGAAAGACAGAATGTGAAAAGTAACAATAGACTTCGAAGGAAAGCCAACAGAGTCCCGTTCTTCTGAGACTTATGCCTAGGAAAAGAAAGTAAACGGAAAACTTCTAGAGGAGGGAATAATGAAACCACTTATTTTTCCAGACAAACTTGAAATCAGGTACTTAAGATAAAAAAGCCCCGCTTTTAAAGACAGAACAGGCTCACTGATTTCTTGACAAATTAAGTAAGCGATGCTTAAAAAGGCAGAGGTCCTTCAGATACATGGTGGATGGTACCCTTCTTATTTTTGGAGATCATATATTGTTTCTTTGCCCAGATACTTTTTCAAACTTAAGGTTTACAGTCATTCTAGCCACAGCTAAAAAGTACACTACATCCAGTTAGATTTACAAAATAGTTCCAGGTTTCTGCAGACATTATCTCTACACAGACTTTGAAGTGGATTCAAAGATGGAGAGACATGCTGCTGTGCTAAGCATGGCAAAGGCTGACTTTAAGGGCAGTTTTATCTGGCAGATGGCAGTGCAACAGACAGATAAGACCTAAGACAGCTATATCAGATAGCAAAAAAAGCCTCCAGAATGACAGCCCAATCTGAAAGAAGGATAAGAATTAGCTTGCCCAGACTTCTCTCTGCCATGGCAGAAGTGCTACTGGTAAAGTTTGCTGTTGGGCCTACAACTGTGAACTATTAGGTGACTCATGGGAGTCTGCCTTCTTTTATTTATTATTTCATGGAAACCAGGCCAAGGTGGAGAGACATGGGGCAGGCCTGAGGCCATATTCCTACACAGAATTGATCTGTGTGTGGGATGCACCTCCCAGTTCTCCTGCAAGGGCAGAGACGCATGTTGTGTGTCTGAGCTGTACAGTACTGCTGATCTACCTGTAACCAGCTCCTGGAATGGAATCTGGAACACATGGACAGGTTCTGTACCCATACACATCGTGTGGCTATAGTCAGATGCCAATTGATTCGGACTCTCAAAAACCAGCATATGAGAGCTACCAAGAGCTAGCTAGTAGAAAAATACCAGAGACCATGGTGATGAAGTGCTTAACTTGTGCGATCAGGAGGTGTCTGGGTACCTCAGCCCAGAATCCTCTTAAAAGTAAATCTAAATTATTTTAAGCCCCATGGGAAACTTGCCGCTGCTTCTTCCTTCATCTGACAAGGTTAAGACCCCCAAATGTCAACAGAGTGCCCAAATCATCAAGCCCATGAGAGGAGGGTTACTGTCCTTCAGACTAAAGCTTATTACTTTTCACTGAAACAATAAAAAATGTTACTGAGGGAGAGAAAGAAGAATCCTGGGTTCTGTTCTCTGATGAGAGGGAACTTTCCGTACTTCATCCTATTGCCTTTGGTGTGGCAGGGCTCAGTTATATGCCTGGAGATCCAAGCCGTCTCAGCTTGTGCTAGGACTGAAAAAGGCTTTTGCTGATCTCAAAGCAGAAACACATGCTAGAGTCATAGGTACTTCTGCGGCAAGACTTTACTATCAGAAATACTTGTAGGCTGTCAGCACGGATTTCAGCATGCAATGGGAATGTTTTTAGCAGCAACTGTGTAACTGAGGGCTTAACAAAATACGAGGATACTCCATGTGGTCATCGGAACTAAACAGGGGAAGAGGAGAAAATTGAGTGTAATGCATGCTATTGCATTACTAGAAGGTAACAGTTGCTGGCCAGTCAGAGACAGAAATAAAATAGGTTTCTATTAAAATAATCTTATTTCCATGGCCTGACACTTTCTGCATTGGATACATAACATTTTTTACTGTAATGTGAATTTCATATGCTGAGCCTGGGTGTTCAGACAAAGGCTTCCTGGCTGCACCAATTTCTCTGACAACACTCACCTTTTGCATTTATAATTTAGTGCAAACAATTCAATATCTCTCACAATATTTTTTTTTCCATTTAACAGGGCAGATAGGATACAGTTAAGATGCCTGAATTCAAGAGACAGAAAAGACTGCCTGGTTATCTAATCTTATTACTGCAAGAACAGGCCAAAGAATTTTAGTCGTGTACCAAGCCAATAACTCCTGGCTGAATTAGGTCAAAGCATTGTTCTGCTCAAATCATTCGTCTCACATCTATACAGCTTCTCTGTTTTGGCCAACGACCTTCATGGAAAATCAGGTGTCAAATGGATCACCTTGGATACCTTGAAGAAATATACACGCCACTTTTCACTTTGGACTTCACTTTTTCATCTTCTACAGTTTGGTATCTGCTGACTTGGCAGCATTCTGTTTTCCCAAAGTGATCCATTATCTTTCTCAAGAGACGTACAGACTGGCAGCACAATTGTGTGCCTCAGGACTGTCCCATCTGCTTTTGGATTTCCTCACACGGAGGAGAAGTAAAGATTGTAGTACGGCTGACTAACCTGATTCAAACATGTCCTTTTCAAGTGCTACAGGATAAAAGCTTGTTAATGCATGCAGTGAAATTTGCATCATGTGTGACAGTCATGGTGCTATTCTTGCATTTGTTAGGTAGAAATCTGGGCAAAGCTGAACAGATCAGGACCTGGAGTAAGAACGAAGACATTCAGATCAGGATGTGAGGCAGAGAGGTGTTTATGGTTATGATTCGGGAGGTGTGAGAAGAAGCACAGATTCAGGTGTCCTGGTTTGTGGTTCTTGATCATTTTGAAATTTTGATATTTCACTTATAAGTCTAAAATTTGGTTGCTTCTGATGAGGGAGAGGTTTTAGATACACATCAACACCATCTCCTCAAAGCAGATATTGAGGCTTTTCAGCCACTGTACTCTGAAAAGATGCCTGATTTTGGGGGTACAATAGAAGTATTTATTTCCCCATAAGGCTGCAAAAGGTCTTGGCAGGGATACTGTCCAGGCATTGGGCTAACAATCTAATAGAACCTTGTAACTCTGTTGCCCATCATAACAGCCTTCTGGTCTTCTGCTACAGAGAATGAGTGGTATATTCTTCATTCTGACCAACCAGATGCAGCACCAGTGAATTTTATCATATGAATGCAACACGAACATTCTTTGCCCGTCTCCTGTGTAAAACTTCTTGGGACACATGGCACTAACTCCAAAGCTCACAAAGCAATACACTCAAATGACATTTACTTTACTGTTTCTGCATCTGCTGTAAAAACAAATTCCTTCAGGACTCTATTATCAGTTGTTATTAAACAAGAAATATGTTGTCTGTGTACTGCCCACTTCTACGGCTTTGGATGTGCTAGTAGCCTGCAGTTAGAAACTTCCACCTAAGTTTCACAGAGCTTTTTAATAACGCCAGAGTCTGACATCACTTTAAATCCTATCCCTTTTGTAATCAAGGGAAAATTTCCATTAACTTCATGAGCATCTGGATTTCCTACACTGAACATACAAATGTGTACAGTAGCTGTTTTTGAACTGAGGCAATGTGGGGAGTTGCAGTAAAGAAGAGATGAAAGAAAGCTACAGGATAAGAGAAGAGCTCTCCCATGAAGAGATTTGTCTTTGACTGACGGAATCAGAACGTTTGTTGTTCGCATGCCATTCCTGTAGCAAAGGGTTGGCTTTTGGTTCTTACTGTCTAACACTTTAAAATATGGGTTGCAGGAATAATAGTTTATCTCCAGAGCTTAGGGCCTGTTCTTCCAATCTACTTACAAGAGAGGGAAAGAGGAAAGCAGAACTGCTTCCAAAAAAAAAAAAAAAGTAATAAAAATTATTGCAGATCTCTGACACGTTGACAGTCTGAAATGATTCAGAAGTCCAGGAGCCTTCCAGCAGTTAGAAATCCACATGCAAAGCTTACTCTGCTCCTTAAATACTCCTGGATGAATCAGTGTCCAGAAAAACAACAAACAGCTTGTGCTAATCTGTGAATGTGTACATGTAAAATAACTTCAATACTATTAATTAATGCAAATCATGTTGTGACAGACAACATAACAGCATGGAAGCTGCTTGTCCAACTTATGTGGATTTGTATGGAAAGGTTGCAGTTTCTGGCGTGTTTCAGAGTGAATTAAAGAAGGCTGTCAACCCATCTGTTTTAGCCAGAGGCATAGCAATGGCAGCTCGAGAAATATCGCACCTGAAAAAGGTTTATGTGACACATCTTTTTTCTCCCTCTGACACACAGTGCAAAATCTGTAGAACTACTGGATTTTTTTTGCAGCTTGTTTTGCATTAAATAAACTGACTTAACCAATCATGAATTCCTGCCATCCTCACTGATGAGGTATAAGAAACTGGAAAGTACCAAATGTGCAGTGCAGAACAAAAGACCTGGCCAACTCTTTTTTGCATTAACACTCAATCACCCATGTACAATACTGACCCAGCCTTGTAATTGTTTCAAAGCCAAAATTGCTGATTAGCTTCCAAGGAGCTTTTTAGGATGAGGACAGAGAAAAGGCTACAGAATTGTCAACACTGTCTAAGGAAAACACAGCACGTATGGTGCCGACCCTGCAGAGACTTACATGCAGATTTATATGCTCTGTGTCTAATGCCAACATCTACATACGTAAACTGAGTGTTTGCTTAATTAACAGCAGAGGAAGGCAAAATCTCTATCCATTCACCGTATTGTCACGTGGTTACAAGTGCTGGCACAAGAAAGTGGGCAGGAAGGTATGGCCTGGGCTCGGGAAGGAGCAGGGTCCCTTCCCGCTCAGTGACAGCTCAGTCATAGATCAGGTTAAACTGGTTGTCAAACCCTGAACTGCTATAAAGTAATTCTTCTTCAATGAAAGGAACTAATCACGCCTGTTCTCTTACAAAACAACACTGAGACCAAAAATGAAGCAGAAAGAACAGATGATAATAATACCATTGAAAAGTAAGAGAGCAGATATTAAAAATGTCATGTCCCAAGAAGGCCAGTGAGATCAAACACAATGAAAATGAGCTCATTTTTTAAATGGGTAATTCCAAGCTTTTCAGCTTCTGTTCACAGGAAAGAAACAGCCTCCTAACTGCAATGCTGCAGAATCTCAGTAGGGATAAACAGCAAAACCCCTGCAAAACCCATACAAGATCTCACAAGGCAAAAAAGAAAAAAAAAAAAAAAGGGTTTAATTCTACTTTAAAAGAAATTGCAGGACTTCCTTTCATGTTTTATTATACATTTCTTTAGCAGCCAGCTGCCCCTAATATCCTCTTGCAACAGAATACTACAGGATGCCGAAACCCCTAGCAGTAGGATCTGGATCCAGTCATCTAACCACATCACTGTCTCTACAGTAACCTAGGCCAGCCCTAAATACTATAATCCTGCTTTACTACAGTAAAGCCAGTTAATGGCTTTCATTGAATGTTCCTGCCAAATAGTGGTGCTCTAATATTTATTGACATTTCAAATCTGTCCATCTATTTGGACTACGTGTTACACTGAAAAGTGATGCAAGCAAAACATTTGTAGAAGAAAGGAAGCTATTAAGGATTTCAGTCTTTTCATATTGTCAAGGTGAGGTGCAGTCCTGCAAACTCCAGCTTCTAAGAGTGTCACCATTGACTTCAGTGACACTACTGCCAGGAGTGAGTCCCTGAGGAATGTGGGGGGAGCTGGGGCAGGAACAGGACCAGCCCTCAGCTCTATGGCAGGATCTCATCAGACAGTGCCAGGAGCACTGGATGACCAGAGAATCCCATTGGCATGCACTGGAAGAATTAAAGAGTTAATAAATGCTGGGTGATGGGCCTTGGGAAGAGGAGAATGCAGAACAGGAAGGATGGGCCAAAGAGTTAAACCTGGGAGCAAATATTGCTGTGTCAATACTAGTGACAATTTAATTCTTTTCCATAAACATCCCATTTAATGCCTTTTTGGGAGACAGATGGTTAAGTCTCTGAAAAACAGAGGAGCTCTTTAGCTTCTCAGATCTTATAAAAGGATTGTTCTATTTTATTGCTATTCTATTTTTTATTGCCCTACTTTTTTCTAGCTTTTTGTTCTAGTTCACTGTTGTTCAATTTAGTTGCTGTGGAAGAGCTTTACAGAATATTATTTCTATGGGGGTTTTATTTTTCCTTGATGGGTAAAAAAAAAAAAAAAAGTTGTAGGATTTAATACTATCATTTTCTGCGCTGCGTGTGAGTCCGGGTTCGGGAGCCGGCTTTTTGTTGCTTTATAAAAGAGCAGACATAAAAGCCTACCGGCTTCGGACCATTGAAATCCAGTAGGACTTTTCTTCAGGCATCTTCCACCCTGCAAAATCCTGCACGCCGGTGAGCACCCAGGGCTTGCTTTTAGTAGGATGGGGAAGCACGCCATGAAGAATTTATAGCGGGAAGCAATCTGCCGCCGTTCCACATCCCTAAACGCTAGCGTAAAAGAGTCATTTAGATTTTTTTTTTAATAGGTCAGCAGGATTAAAAATAATAATAATAATAGTACGCAGGCACCAGGTTTGGCTCCTCTGCGACATACGGAGAAGGGAGATGGGGATGTGCCCGGCCTCCCTCCTGCCTCAGGGAAGGTTGGATTAAGGGGGACTGAGGGAAGAGGAAGATACGATTAAAACCTGACGGTCCCCCAAATCTCCCCCCCACACACACACGGCTACCGTGGCTCCGCGTCGCGTTTTTTACCTCAGTTATCGGCAGATACCGGCACCAACCCCCCCGCAGGCTCCGCGGCGGCGGGCCGGGAGGGGACTCGCCCGACCCCCCTCCCGGCCCGCCGCCGCGCTGCCTCCCTGCTCCCCTCCTGACAAGGGCTTACCTTTCGGCGACGGCCGCTCTGGGGAAGCTTCCTCCGCCCCACCTCCCTGCCGGAGCAGGAGCCGGCGGAGGCGGGGAAGGGAGAAGCCGGGAAGGAGAAGCGGAGAGCGACGGGGCGATGCCAGGCGACGCAAATGGCTGAAGCGCAGGGGCCGGGCTGGCGGAGGGGGCCGGGCGGTCGCTGTGTGGAAGGGGCGTTCAGCCCCTTTGTTCGCCTGACAGACAGACAGGGAGGGGAGGGGAGGAGGGGGCGCAGACCTGTTGCAGGGGCAGCCGCTGAGGCGGGAAGCGGCGGCGCCGCTGCGGAGGCCGGCTGCCCGCCCTCCCCCGTTGGAAGGAGGCGGCGGATCGGATCGGCCCCACCTGCCCGCCCTGAGGAGAAACTCCCTCCTGGCAGGGCCGGGCGGGGAAACGGCGGGTCCTCACCTCCGAGCTGGGTGTGGGGGGAACCGTCCCTGAGGTAACCGGGGCGGCCGCACCGCCCTGAGGCAGGACCGGTGGGAGTTCGCTGAAGCGGCCCCGGCCCCAGCGCGGTAGACACGGAGCCCTGAGCGGAGCCCTGACTGACCAGGGCCTGTCCTCTGCCTCGGTCGGGGGCGCGAAGCCACGGGGAGGGTTTCCAGCTGGGTTATTCCGTTCTCTGCCCGACGGAGAAGCAAGGGCTTGGAGGCTAGGTGGCTTCTGTTGGGCTGCACTTTGGGTCTGGGTCCCATTTTATAGAATTGTCTAGGTTGGAAGGGACGTTTCAGATCATGGAGTCCAACCATCAACCTCACGTTGACAAAACCATCGCTAAACCATGTCCCTCAGCACCACATCTACACGTCTTTTAAATACCTCCAGGGATGGTGACTCAACCACTGCCCTGGGCAGCCTGTTCCAGTGTTTGATAAGCCTTTCAGTGTAGAAATTTTTTCCTAATATCCAGTCTAAACCTCCCATGGTGCAACTTGAGGACATTTCCTCTTGTCCTATCGCCTGTTACTTGGGAGCAGAGACCGACCCCTACCTCACTACAGCCTCCTTTCAGGTAGTTGTGGAGAGCAATAAGGTCTCCCCTCAGCCTCCTCTTCTCCAGGCTAAACACCCCCAGCTGCCTCAGCCGCTCCTCATAATACTTGCTCTCCAGACCCCTCACCAGCTTCATTGCCCATCTCTGGACTCGCTCCAGAAGCCGTGACTCTCATTAAGATTCCCAGAATTAGACCCGTTTCCTAGTTTCTTGAAAAAAAAACCACCCTCATGTTACATTAGTAACCCTTGGTCTGCTCTTGATGCTGTCGGTGGTATTTACCCAGCTCACGTCCCACCACCAGCTGCAATCTGACTCATACCAAGACAGCAGACACCGACACCACGCTATCCAAACCTTTCTAAACCATTGCTGGTGCCTGGATATATCATATTGCTGTTGCAAGATATAGTTTTTCTATGATACTGCTGTCTCAAAACAGTACTCATCTGCAGCTTTTCTCTTTCCCCCTCTTTCCACTGACTCCAGGGTCCCGTCAGACTGGTTCTCCTGCAGCCGCCCAGCAAGTGGCTCCCAGCCCTGGGAGAAGCTCCTGAGCAGACTTGAAAAGCTACTCTCGTCTCCTCTCTCCAATTAACCCGACGGTTCAATTCTTCCGTGCTGGTAGTGTAACCATTGCAGCTCTGTGTTCTTCCAGCTTCGTGGTGGTGATGATTAAGCGTGATTGGGTGCCTTCTCATTCCTTTTGTCCCATTGCTCCTACTATTTGACTTCAGTTTTGCTAAAACTCTTATGTGTTGAGTTAGCCCTTAATATGCTAAAGTGCTTGCATGCAGTGCTGGGTAAGTGTAACCACTTGAAACCCTTGGCTCCACTCACATTGTGCACTTACTTAAGTGCAGTGCTTAACCAGAAGGCTGGTTTTCCAGCTGAGGTCATGTCTCATCTCTACTGAGAGAGGCCGGTGTGCTTTTTGGTGCCATAAGATAAATAAGTAATAATCATACAGTGTCACAGGGGTCTTAGAATAATTGGTAATGACAACATATGGCTTTAGCATAATTGCAAATTTCCTGCTGTCCCCTGATTTGGGTCCATTACATGATTGGGCTGTTATTTTCTGTACATAGTTTTATTCTTCCCTAGCTGGAAGAAGTTTCCGTGTGATACAGCAGATCCATTAAAGCCTGCCAGAAATAACTCTTCTCTCCTGACATCAGGAACTAATCTTCCTGCTGTTTCATGTTACTTTATATACAATATATTTCAAGATGACACTGAAATTAGACAACTGATCCAAGTCTGTGAAAATCATTTTCACTTTTAAAATCCCCGTTATTCTATTCTTATGTGGAGGATTGTCTCCCCTTAAGGTATCTGACTTCTGTTCACACTGATGAGAGTTACGTGGCTGCAGCAGCAGTATCATATCTGAGATCATTTGAGACTGTTCTGACTCATGCTTTCTGAATATATGACAATTTTAAGCGCTACTGGATTTGCTTAGCTCCTCTTCACATTTAACTGCCGCATCGCATTCCAGTCTGTGTGTACACAGAGATGTCTGAACTACAGTTTCTGGAGACGATTGAAAATCAGTGGTGGGTAGGAAGTAGCATATTGTGTGTTTATGGGCCATACTTACCCCTGTGGTTAGAGCCAGCAAAAGACCTGTACGAAATCCAAGCTCCACAGAGGTCGTAGCCTGAGAAGTCAGGTAGCACTTGGCTGTTGCAGACTTCATCCTCTGCCCTCACTGAACATTGCCAGAAGCAGATCGGGTCAAATGATCTCAGTCTCCTTTTTGAAAGTTTAGCTTTGTGCAGTGATTCCCTAACTTTGTGAGCCTCAGCGTATGGTCCTCCCTCCAAGTTTCTTTCCAGTGCCCCATGTACCTTTGTCATCAAACCTTTAAGTGAAAACAGATATAAAGGAGATTTACTGACCTCTTAGCATAATTTTTGCAAAATACCACTGCTCTGTGGATTTTCGGCTGCAAAACGTCCCATGGAGAATAAGGCAGCTCATCAACCAGCCTTTAAGTTTTCTGTAGAACTGGAGAAGATGCTAAAAACTGGGACACCCATTGTAGAAATCATCTCAGTTCTAGTTGTTTGATTTCCCTACTTAACTTGAGTTCCCTGAGGCTCCATTTATAATTAATGCACAGGAATAACCACGTCTGGAGGGCAATTTTTCTCACCTCTCTTAGACATCTTATCTTAGGATGAGGTGAATCATCCTTTGGTATTCCTTGTTTCTCTCCATTAGCTGTAAAGTCAGACTGGTACAGCTGTAGAAAATTAATTTTTAAAAACCTAAACTACATGAGATAAATCATTATCCCAGTGCAGAGAAGGCCCTGTCCTAAAGAAATCAAGCATCACACATCATTTGTTACCTGTCTTCTACTTCCGTAGCCGAGCCAACATGACAAATATTCGGAGGGACTGAATGCTTGCTACTCCTGATTCTGGCCATCAGGACTTGCTGATATACCTGTGTTCTGCAGGGGGTGACTGGCCTGGAGCAACAACAGTGGACTGGTGAGCATGGTGAGGTGAGTAAAGGCAGAAAGGGAAGAGGTAAGTGTTCTGCTCTACCCCAGAAACCTTAGCTGGTTTCTGCCCAGTCAGATACAAAGGACTTCTGGACATACAGCCCCTCCTGTTTCTCACATACCAGCAACAGTGCTCAATAATAGAAAGGGCATACAGTTTGCGACAGAATTTAATCAGATTTTTTTCTCTGGTAAAAAAACCAACCAAACAAACAAACATACAAAAAAACAAAACTGAAAAAAAAATCCGGATGGAAAAACAGGAATAGGAAGGTTTCTTCATTTTATAGACCTAAACTTGAACGCAAAATAGGCATGCTTTCTGTCTGTTTAATCCACACCAGGAAAAACAAAATATTCTCAATTTCGTCTTCCTCGAAGACATAAGACTGTGGTGTCCCCAGTACAGAAATGGGCTGCAGAGCTGAATGCCATTCTCATGGTAGGGTCACCAAAGGGCATCCCGATGCAGAGAGATGGACATCTGCTCAGAGCTTATCAGGGCCCTGGTCTTCCTGGGAGGGGCCCTGCATTTCTTATTCTTCTCCCACTGGCTGCAGTAGCAGCTGCGTTGCTGCCATTCCCAGCTCTGAGACTGCCGTGCAGGACTGGGATAGCCTGCCAGACTGGGGCAAATGCACTGTTCCTCAGTAAAATTAGCCAGCAAATCACATCAAAAATGAATCAGCCCAGTCTCAGGGAGTTTGGTTCTTGGCTAGTGATGCTACAGAATTTCTCATTTAAGGAGGTTAGGAATCATTTAACAAAATTGTTATTTCACCCAGATGAAATACTCAGTCCATATCCTATGAAACAAGAGGCTTTAAACCTTCCTAGATAACAGGCTCAGAGTGTAGCTCACACAGGCATACACAGGCTAGCTTTTACAAGTGAGCAAGGTAGAATCCTGCAGGTAGTGTACCCACGGCAGCATGGAGCTGAGCACAGGTCCACGCTCAATAATTTACCCAGCTAATTAGGTGGGCCACGCAGCCTTCACTCGCCAAGTTCATTACGTTGCGGGCACACGTCCAGCACACCAGGTAGGACTGCTATGCCTACACCTTCTACACTTGCTACCAGTGTCTATGCAGATGCAAAGCTGTTGGTAGACTATTCTTTTGTGTTTTAGATTGGCACAAGGGTGTCTTGGAAAACTAAACATTGCAGCATCAAAATTCTGGAATTAGCATAGGTGAAACTCAGTAGTATTCCTCCTCTGCAAACCGGAGTACCAGATACGCAGCAGCAGTAGCTGATGTTGGTGGTCCCTGCAGTACCCAGAGATCTGGTTCACGGACAGAAGCCAACATGTAAAACCAAAACAAAACAGAAAAGAAAACCTGTGTTTGACAGCTGAACACTCCTGTGTGATACGCTTCTTGGTGTTATAACACAACAGCCTCAAGGATTGGTTTGATGCTATTGCTGGCACAGACGAAATGCTTATTGCATTTCTGCTGAGCAGCCAAAGATGCCTAAAATACAGTTTGTGTATTCAGAATACAAAACCCATACATGCTGTAGGCATGCTACACAGGATATGTTGCGTATGTCTGATGCTGACCCAAGCTGATCTGCCTTTGCATATTAGTTTTCACACATCCCTGTAATATATCTAAATAGCAGAATTGAAAGAAAAGGGCTGGTTGCATTGGGAGGGTTACCAGCTTGTAGGAGGTAGAGCAGTAGTAGTCGTAAGGAAAAATAGATCATAAAGATTTCTTTAGTGTGGGGTTGCATACTTCTGTGCACCGGAGACAGATCAATATTGGTTTTAATTTAAGAAAAAAACCCAACAGCATAACAAAAGAGACTGTATTAGTGCAGGCTGTTATCACCCAGAACAATCCTCTTAGGAGGCAGAACAGCTTTTAATGAGGTCGAAAGCATTTCATAAGGTTAAAAGCTGGGGTACACATAGCATTTACTTAGATGAACAAAGCCAGAAAGATAATAAAAACCCCAAAGAATTTGAAAAAGAGAATGAAAGCCTACCCTTGCTCTCTACAATCTTCTGAGATTATCCAGTCAACGTTTCTTTCCAGTCCTAATCAGCCATGGATTGTCCCACCACCTGTCTCTTCAATGTGCCTGTATGACCATGGTTAGTGAGCACAGTACCTTGCGATCAATCTGTTTTTCCCAAAATACTGGCGTATCAATGAAATGTCATCAGGTATAGCTATAGGCTATAAGCAGCTTTGCTTGCCTGGACAGTAGGGTTTGTGCTGGGAAGGGACTGGCACACGGATCCCTCCCGATACAGCCTCGGGCTGTGTGTCAGCAACAATTGAAGTGCTCTTCAGTTCAGCAGGGTAGATGCAGCTTAAGCTAACTGATGGTGTCAGTTGCTGGGGATCAGGATTAAGAGCATCACAGACTGCTCTGAGCAACACCACAGAAAAGTTGTTGCGCTTACAAATCTTGGCTGAACTCGGGGTAATCCTCCTCATTAATGCACCCAGTCTGTGCTACCCAAATCACAGGAAAATAAATAAATCTCTTTAGAAAGGGAACGTTAAAAAAGCATTTAGCGTAGTCTGACAGGCACGTTCTGCAACTTGAAATGCAGACAGAAAGAACGAACCAGAAAAGCCCACAGGAAACAACTTTTATAATTTGCTTTGGAAGGCATGAATTAATACAGGTTTTGTGCCAACATTCAAGGCAAACCTGATGCTCGAGGTGAAACCCATAGAATTTTTCTCCAATATGGAATAATGGAGGACAAAAATGAAAATTCTGTAATTCGGTAGCTAATCTGTATCTGGCTTCTTGAATTTAAAACCTTTCTTGTTACCGCATTTGGGCATGTAAATATACAGTTTTTCATGGAAATTAGGTACTTCAGTGCTTGAGAAAACTCTGATGGAGGTTCACCTGAATCTTTTGATGTCAAAATACTCCTTAAATCAGATTTCCAGTGAATTCTTACAATGATTTCATCTCCCCCAGGATGTGTCATTTTAATCCTAGGTGTTTTGGCTCATCTTCCAGGTTGGGACGCACATTAATGGTAACTGTGATTATCCCTGGAGTATAACAATAGGCACAGCAGGAGAACTTGCAGTTCTGCTGTCAAGGCCTGTTTTGCTGGGGGAAAAAAACAAAATAAAAATCCCTTTGAACACCTTTGAAGGTCGTGCTGTGAAAGACTAACTGCCTTTATAGTGTGGTTTATGGAGCTTGGCCAAAGCACTAGAAGTGCTTTCAGTCATATGTCAACATTGTTGTATTTCAAATGGAATCACACACTAAACCTTCATTTGCCTAGGAAATTGTCAGGTCCTTTCATCTGAAGCTGTTTCAGTGTTGCTGTTTTGATTCTTTGTCTTAGGAGGCAAAGAGTGTTTCTGGCAGTTTGGTAGCTGGGCATGCCTTTAAGGAAAATGCTATGATCAAGTAAGCACAAGTACAAGGCAGCAGCACATCAACTCATTCTGAAAAGTGTTGAACTAGATTTCTCAAATCAAATAGCAGATAGATCTAGCAGCGTGCATGCTGCATCTGTAAGGAAGTGAGATGTAGCTTCTACGTACAGCTGTAAAACCCCTATATCAGAAAGATGAGGAGAGTAACCCAGAATTTTGAGCTGTGGTGTGGCGTAGTGCAAGCCGCTGATGAACCATCACAGACACACTAACACCAAGACCTCATACCAACCACTGGTACCTGTATAGTAGGTGTCAAGTCTATGCTAGTACATATTTCTCTCTCCTGACTGTAAGACACTGGTCTCAAGTTCCAGACCGGCAGGCAACCATCCCATACGGAGTAGGTTGTATAGATACATGTTAGGCTGCATCAGTGTCAAGAAACCAGAGGCAGAGAACCTATTCTGCAAGTAGCACCACACAGTTTACATCCATGTAGTTAATCAGTCCCCAAAATATCCCAGGTAAGTGGCCTTGTCAGTGCTGTTTGATGGGAGCAGCCCAGGCCAGGCTCAGTCCCAGCCAGCCAGCCACTAACCGTGGTCACAAGTCAAGTTGTCGCCCTAGTCCCGGCCCGTTTGCTAGCACAGATAGTTTCAACGTCCGCACGTACAGGATGGCTGCAAGGAGGAGGCAGTTTAAAGGGCTAATCGTGGGATTAGAAAGCAGCAGTGGCTTTAATCTGTGTGCTTTTACAGATTCATCATGTGGCTTCAAGTCAGGCAAACACTTTTCAGCTCAGTTTCTTCCTAGCTACGAATGATATTAATCTGCCTTCTTAACAAGACTATTATTATGTGAAGTATTATTACTATGAAGACACGTAAACCAATCTAAAAATATACTGTATCAGCTCCATGGTATCACTCGTTGCAATACAGATTAACTCTTACTGAAACCTCCATTATAGCTGCACCTTCCAAACAACAGATTTTTCTCACCCCCAAATGCATTGCACAAAAACTAATTTGTCTTTATGCGCTCAGAAAATTAAATAGGACAGAAGAGAGAGGAACAGTGGTGTTTAAGCACCGAGCCACAGTTCAGGGAACACTTCCCAATATCCCATCCTCTCTCAAAGGGGCAGTAAGCAATTTTTAGCACTTAGCCTCCCACCCATAAAAAATTAGTTGTAAATTCCCATTGGGACAGAATCTGTCTTCAGGTGTGTACATGTACAGTATCCTGCACTCATGCAATTTGATTTTGATGTGTTTCAGAACCATATATTAAAGAGATGTGGTATAAAAACTGGAACAAAAAGGCACGTTTCACTAGCAACCAAACAGCTCTCAATAACTCTTCTTGTTTATTTTTAATAGTGCAGGTACACGCATAGAGGCTATTGCCAAGTCTGATGAATACAAGTCTCAGTATTTAAACACCATCCTGGGATTCTGTATATATCCTTTAGGGCAGATTAATTAGAACAAATTGCCAGTTAGCAACTGAAAATTAATTTTGTCTGTTAATGCTTTTGCTCTGCAATACTCATTTTGAATATTAATGCTTCTCATTTTTAGGCATCATGCATGCTGCCCGAGTGCTGATGCACACTGTATGTAGACAGCATAGTAGAAATTCTACTGCTCAGACACTGTTTGGGTCCATTGATACAGGGGTCAAACTTAGAAGAGACCATATCATTCTCAGAAATTGCATTTGCTGGTGTTTAAATTGTAGAAACTATAAAATTCAAAAATATGCATCTTTGTTGTCCTAATCACATATCCTATTTTCCCTTTCATGAGTCCATTAATATATATATTAATTCATTAATGCATGCCACAAATTCTAGCCTTCTAGTTAAAATGACGACCCAAGAAATGTACTTCTGAACTTAATTTTTATCACATCTTTTATTAAACATTTTTCTCAGTTTATACTTTGAACATAAATACACAAGTTTTATGGCTCATATGTTATAAAAGACACTACTATGTGTTAGAAAACATATATAGAATATATCATAGTGGTTACACTTGCTCCTGTCTTTTCCTAATATTTTCCGTAACTTCTGTTAATCTAGAAAAGCAGTATCAGAAAGCAAAATCCGACCTACCTAGCAGCACAGTCTACAACAGCTATGAAGACTATTTGCCAGCCGTAAGAGAAACTTTGGTTCCTGCCCGTTTTCACAGTAAGATAATACCAGTTAGCTGCGGATCAGAAAACAAACATTGCACCTTGTGCTCAGTTAGTTAGTAAAAATCTGGTTCATGACAATGTGTATTTTTAAAGACAGACATACAGCTTCTCTTTTGCTTTATAGCTTAGGAAGATAAATAGATATGTATTTTCAAAATAGTATAATGTAAGTGAGGGACTCAGTTTTGTTCTTACTGAAGTCACTGGCAAAACTCCAATGCACTTTCAC
Organism: Chroicocephalus ridibundus; assembly: GCF_963924245.1. Taxonomy (NCBI): domain Eukaryota; kingdom Metazoa; phylum Chordata; class Aves; order Charadriiformes; family Laridae; genus Chroicocephalus; species Chroicocephalus ridibundus. The sequence goes on from NC_086286.1 coordinate 106,239,799, forward strand.
AAGAGCAGATTTGTACTTGGTTCCTACTGCCTTATCGATAAAACTCAAGAAAATTGCATTTCAGCTGGAAGATAGGATGAATTTCACTTTACAACTCTCATGCATTACTGCTAGCAGATCCTGTAGTAACGCCATGCATGGGTTTCCACTTGAACGCGTGGTGGACCCTGCTTGCTGCTCCTCATGATAAAGATCCACAAGAGAGTGGACATGATCCTTCAAGTCCCGAAGGCACGGACACGGAATCCCACACCCGAGGAGCAAGCAGAATAAAACCTGTGGTCTTTTTACTGCAGCGTAGCAAAGGGATACTAGATTATATATGCTTTATACACAGAAGAATCTTTTAACTTGTTTTTCAATATACATACATTAAACTGTACAATGTAGTACTTCCACACAGTGGGCAAAGAGCAGCTCCCAGGGCCATAGCTATGGAAGAGTGTAGAAAACGCAACTGGCCTTGATCCCTCAAGCTGGGCAAGCCCAGGCAGTAGGCCAGGGAGAAGAGGAAAAGTTTGGGAAAATGTTGCCAGCTGCCTGGCTTAGAGGCACTCTGCTTGCCTTTTTTTTTTTTGGCCTTTTTTTTTTTTTTTTTTGCACCAGGACTCATGCCAACACTAAGCCCGTGGCAATGCTCACAACACCCAACTAAAGTTGCAAGATTCACAGAGAAAGACATAGAATAAAAGCACAAAACAGTAATGAAGATCTTAAGCCTACAATCCCATCTGTACCAAGTGTCCTTTGTGACTCATTGACGTCCGTGCTCCTATGGCTCAAGAATCCTGTTCTGATCAGGATGTATGATGTGGGCAAAACCTCTGAAAAGAAATGGGGGTGTGTATCTAATTTTTGAAACGCCTGTTTTGGTGCCACCTAGCAGGCAAAGACTGACTGCACTGGCATTCCCTCTATCCCACATACTTGCTGTCAGGGAAGACCTTGACATTACTCTGGTGCTCTGTCAAACCTGGTAAGTCAGCCCGCTCACTGATTTGGGGGTCATCTTGAGAGACGTTTGCTTTTTAGACCAGACAGATTGCAAATTTAAGAGATGCACAAATCTGCTGCAAAAATAAAGAAAGTACATCTCATCAACATTTTAAAAAACAAAAAACTACTGCTATTTGGAAAAAAACCCACCTTTATCTTTTATCAAACAAAATAATTTCATCTCTAGTACTGTTTACTTTGAAATGTCATGGGCAAATGTATGGTTAATGTTGATTTGAACTAGGCAGCCTGAAACAAAACATGGTGGAATCAAGGAGTTTGTATTAGAAGTAGCAGAAATAATTTCAAGGCAAACCCCCCCTTACCGGGACAACAATGCTAGCAAAGTAGCCAGAAGTTTTACTTGATTCTAGTCACTGCATTCATCTAACGAACGTTCTGCTTTGGATATATTAAATTTGTATTTTACTGAACTGACGGACAGCATTACAGTTCCTAATGTATTCAACTGAAACTTAATCATCCTAATTTCTCCGTATCTTTCAGTCTATTGACGAGGGAAAAGGATGTTCCCAGTGCCTCCGTTCAACATCTTATCTGTATTAAACATATTTTGACTGAAAGTTGTGTCTCATCACCATTTTTGGCAATGTCTTTCTGAGCTGAAGTCTGTGTCTTGTATTTCACATGTGCAGAGACTAGCACAAAAAGCCATTTCAGGAGGAATCCCAAATTCAAAGTTTCCTTTGGAAATACATTGGTTCATTAAGAATTTTAGAATTCAGCCCTCTCAGACTACCAAAGCAACTGCTTGCCCAACTGCGTGCATGGAGCTGTGCATGCTATTTTGGACGATATCCATTTACAAGACTATGCTTTGCTGAAACTCTGGGTGAAAAGAGGTGACCGTCACTCAGATATGATCGCATCTCTGCTGTTGCGCTGGGTCATTCTTTGATAGGTGTTTGCCTGAGGACATAGCACAAATGGATTGATGTAGAACCTCTATCCTTAGTGATTACCCATACTTCCTATAGATATTCCAATATTAATCTATTTCTTCCCAATTAATGATTTAATTAATAATGCCATTATTAATTTACTGGATGTGCAGGCCTCCTTACAAACAGCATAGTCCGTGTCTAGCTTTGATACCAAGTTGCCGGGGGAGAATGCAGTGGCAGCACTACAATGCACAGCTGTCCTGTATCTGTATTTTCTATTTGCCCTACGCCATAGCATCCTTAGAATTTTCCCTGTATAATGGAAGTGCGTCACAGACATTGCACCTACCAAGAAAATTAATGCGCTTTTTGTACTGCAACATTTAATAATACTGAGCATTAGAAATAATAATAATAATAAAAAAATATCTATTTTCTATGTTGAAATAAACAAATACCAATCAATTAGCGTAACTGCTTTTGTCCAGACCAAACTCTGGCTTGTGGAATGATGTTACAAACTATTATAGTAATTACCAAATTAATATTAGCTTGCATTAGACTATTTATTGATTAAAAATATTTGCTAATTTGTTAAGATCTACAGTCCATGCAATATGCCACTTTGAAAAAAGAAACAACAGCTGATTTACATAAGCAAAAACCAGCATGAGACATGGCATGTGTTCCTTGCCTTCCCTAAGTGCTATAGAACATAATTATGATATTTATAAATGTGAATATAAATAGAGATTCTAAAACCATTTAAAAGTGTCTAACAGATCCTTTTTTTCCCCTAAGTATCAAGGACAGCATTAATGGCTAAATGTTTTCCAATACCCCAGCACTGCAGAATGTTCTAGTATGTGAAGACTCTGTCTTGCAACCCTTAATCCTGTGATGAAAGCATACTGAAATTGCTCCCAGGTGTATAAAGTCTGTCCAATTTGGGTCCTAAGCTGGCATTTTCTGTAAAAGGATATCAGGCTTTTTTTAATATCAGAAAGTATCTTGGATTTAGTTTGCTTAGATATTTAATAGTGGGATTTGCCAGACCATCACTGAAGACACTAGTTCATCTTGTCGCTGCTGCTTGGTCTTCTTGTTCACTCTTCTGTGTCCTTGGCCACCAGAAATGACTAACACTGAACTTGCTTTCGTTTTCTTGGATCTCTGTCTTTTACTTTTAAATGAGATATTTTGATCCTTCAAAAGCTCATAAATGTTACTGTCCTCTGGCCTGTGTTCTAGGGAACTTGATCCGTGAGACAATGTAAGGGATCCAGAAGATGACGACAAGTCACTTTTTTGTGCAATGGATCCCGCTGAACCCCCCAGCCAAATGGCAGCATCATGTGTGTTACTAAGGGAAGAGCCCGGTCTTTCATTGTGCACAACGTTCTTTTCGTCGTCGTCTTTAGGTTCTGAGCCAGGAGGCAGGCTGTTCCTCAGTTTGTTTCTGTTCTTCTTGTTTATAGACGTAGCCATTACAAGGAACTTGACTGGGCCATTGTGTGCATGATACGACACCATTCCTCTTCCTGAAGCCAAAAGAAAAACACAATTAAAGAACATTATTTATTTTAGCGCGGTGCTCCACCATAATTAGTTCTTGAAATTTGCTCAGAAAAGCGTAACTCTGAAAACTCTATTACATGCATCCAAACTGTCTCTTGCATTGTGTGTACACAATTTAGAGAAAAAAGAAATGTACCAAAAAATAATCTATTGTACCACAAGCATTTCAGGACTGTAGTAATAAATGAGCTGAAACATGGCATTATGAATTTTAGTTGACTGACTTTTGTGCTCTGTTCTCATGACAGCATGAGTACAGAAATGCTGCTAACTTCTTTTTGTTGGCATCGACACAAATGTAACACTGTGAGTTTTCTCCAGTAATCCACAAACAAAATATGTGGTTTTCAATTAATCCCATTGTACCTCTGTATCTCTCCAGAACAGCATAAGAACTTCTGCTTCATTGCAACAGACTCCTCTCCACTGTACAGCAGGAACTAAACCTCACCCTTCTGAACGGCTGTCTAGTTACCATGGCAGATTCATAAGGAAATTACTTAATTTTTTTTTTTTTTTGAAGTTTTTAAACAGTGGGATGCTGGTGGTACAAGGAATATTTTCACTATGCAAATCATTAGAATGTATGAAGAACAAATTGCGGATGACTAAATTCAGAATCTGTAATGACATCAGTATATGTGGCTTTTTCAGGAAAAAAAAAAAAAGTAAAATGTAGCCTTCTACAAAATCAGCTACAACATGGAGAAGAGCTAGGCTATCAAGGGAAAAACTCACAGCCCTACAAATCACTCTGTCCATCCCTAACTCCCTAATGCATTCCAGGTTATGATAAAGAACATTCTGCTTTTACAGAAAGTGCAGTGATATAAAGATAAATCATCACTGTTGGAAACACAACTGGAAGAAGTCACAATTTTCCAGTTCAAATTCCAAACATGGTATCAAAGACTACAAAAATAGATCTCTCAATGTAATGTTGCTAGATCTGTGAAATCTGAAAAATCTTGACCCAAAATAAATGCAAGAATGTACAAACGACATAAACCACAATAAGCAAAACTGAAAATGGAAGTATAAAATGAGAAATTTTTTGATTCTGCAGCTATGCATTTTCTTGTATTGCATTTATTTTCACCTAACATAGGTTCCGTATTTTTTAAGAAACACTTATCCCATGTCATACTAGATTATTGATGCGTATTTTGCCAAACACAGAGGATTTCGTTTTCATTTTGCAAAGTTACATAAGCTTTTTTCTCCCCCCCCGAAGGGAGTTGCAAACAGCTTGCCTCAGAAAATCTGCCAGCTTCCCTACGCAGTGCAGAAGCTCGAGCAGAATTCTGAACCCAAAACATGGCACGGCAAAGTCCCTATTAAACACACTTTTAAAATCTTGCTTCTGCTAGTAACTTAAACATTTGCAAAGTGATAGAGCAGCAGTCATGCGTTTGTATTTCAAATGGGGTAATATGGAAGTAACTCAATAAATGCATCTCTCCAAAGTGCAAAAATCTTGATCGTTGTCAGAAGTGTTACATATATACTCTCATATATTCCAAGTCTCCTGTTTTGGGGAGAAAAGGCACAACACCAGTTTACTGAATAACCGGTTAGACAACATACTAAATTTCCAGTACCTATATCTGTAAGCCTAATGCATCTATTTTCCCCAAATCTGGAAGAAAGACTGTTTGCTTTCTGTTCTCATCCCCATATATTTGACTGTATTCTGACAGGATTAATGCCTATCCTATTCTTATGCCCTAAAGAAAAACAGTTGTCCCAGCTCAAACAGAACTAGACAAGTATCTGGATACACTCTAAAGCTCAGGAAGAACAACAGATATAATTTCATCACAAAGCTCTGATCTATTTAAACAATACATATCATTTGGCAGGTTCACTTAAACTACTGACAGAAGAGAAGTGATCTGTTTGAGAAATTTCACTCACCAGTTACTTTGGGAATCCCCTGCAAGCGCGGCACTGGCAATGCCACTATTATACCCAGGTTTGTTCCAACCAGCAGTAAACCATGGCACACCAGGAGGCTGGTCACAGAAACACGCTGCTGCCCTGCGAAGTTTAGGAAGTGCTGCGTTACTTAAGAGTGACGATCTCTGCCCAGATCAAAGTAACTTCAGGCAAATACAATCAGCTGTACCCTCTCACTCATCGCAAAGGCAAGTATTTTGCTGGGTTGTGGTATTCAACTTTACACACGTGACAATTTAAATACTATTCAACTTCTGAAACATTCTGTCCTAAATGTCTAAACCATAGTATCTAAAAGTAGACATAGATTATCTTTACAAATATGCTTTTATGAATAGACTATGTTCATTTATTCTTAATAATAAACCCAAAAGGCATTTCGCTTCACAATACTCAATAATTTATTGCCATAACACTATACTCAAGAGTCGAACTTGTTCATGATTCCTTTTTTCTCCTAGTTTTTATTCTGTGCAATGCTACCAGAAGTGCTGTGCCCCCTCACTGGCGTTTGGCTGCCCCCTACAAGAATGGCATTAGCATGTTGGAACAAGTCCAGTGGAAGGTGAGCGGGATGATCAGGAGACCGGAGCACACAGTCTACAAAGAGAGGTTAAAAGAAGTGCTGTCTGCAGCTGTCTGACAGGATGGTGCACAGAAGACAGAATCAGACTCTATTGAGAGGAGCCCAGTGATTGGGTAAGACACAACGGATCAAATTTGGAACACGGGAAATTTGGATTTTAAGTACGGAAAAGCTTCTTCATCATAAGGGTGGTCAAACACTGCAATGGGTTGCTCAGACAGGTTGTGGAATCTCCATCCTGTCCAAAGATATTAAAAATTTGGCTGGGCAAGTCCTTAAACAACAAGGTCTGATCAGACCTGCTTCATGAAAGATGGACAAAATGACCTCCAGAGTAATTTCCAATCAAAATTATTCTATGATTTTCTACAACATATTATCTATGGGATTGCTATTTTTTCTAATGAAAACAAAGTAGTTTTGCTTGCAATGCTTACTAAATATGTTTGATTCAGTTTAGATGGATTTTCAAAATGGCCTTGCCAAGTTTCAGAAATGGAAACTATGGCTTGCCCAAACTTCTGCCATGGCCCAAGTTCACGTGGAGGAGCATTTAAACTCTGCTGGAATCCTCCAGCTTCAAAACCTACATGTTCTTAGATTTATTATTAACTTTACATGCAAGAGAGCAGTCATTCCCCTCTTTATCATAGCTCTCAAGTTACTCACTTCATCAGTAAGCAGGGAATTTGGATTCCATGTCTGATATAACTTGGATGAACCCACACGTTCCACAGTTTGGAAAAAGACCTTAATTATGGTGTATCACGAATGAATGCGTTTTTCATCTTGTCCCTTGAAGCCGAGCCAATTTACATCCAAGAATATATGAATCACAGCCCCACTGGGAAAGCAGGGAAGGAGCAGCCTGACTGTAGCCCAAAGCACTCAACTGGAAAGCAGGAGGTGGACCACAGTTCAAGTCTTTCCTCACAGAACTTTACAAAGTATAAACCCAGCAATGGTGAATTATAGAAGGCACACATAGGCTGCAGGGACAGATCCTGAATCCCAGCTCTGTCTACCGAGAACCACATTCTAAAATACCCTTAAGGCACGACAATTAGGTCATCCTCGGCAGGTGTAACAAGCACGAGTAAGTTGAAGCGGCTCCATCTACTCATGCAGACCTTCAGAGACACCTATGCTGTTCTCCATAAACTGTAGCAGTTCATGCTGGTAGGACAGCATCTCCCTCTTCAGCTGGAGAAGCATGGATGGTCTATGACGATAGATAAATTACAAACCTTTTGAAGCTTGGAGTTTGCTTTTTTTTGGTGGGGTTCATTTGGCTGGTTTGGTTTTGGTGGGGTTTTTTTGGTTTGTGTTGTTTTTTTTTTTTTTTTAGATATTAATGAGATTAATTTAGTTTCCAAAGCAAAGCACAAAAAGTTGCTCCTTCAGCACAAAAGAAGTTCAAACGGTGATGCCCAAACACCTCTGTGTACTGGAGTTTTCAAAAATCAGTATTTGAATTCTGTGATTTAGAGCTCAGGTTTGTTCAAGTTACGTATGACATGCGAGCCCTCTCCCACAGCTGGTGCCACAGCAAGCACAAGGTAACTGCGGGTTAGCTTAAACTCACTCTATTTCACTTAAAGCTTGTTTTACAAAGTGCAAACAGAAATACTTCAGTACAATTTTAAAACTTTTAAAATTATCAAAAACTCCAGTTGCACGTTTGCCTCTCCAACCCCTTGCAGAAGCAAGATGCTCACATTTTTAAACAACAGATCTTTAATGCTTTTTTAGGCATTTAAAATGCAAAATAATATGCGTGCTTTCATACTCCAACCCTGAAGCAACTTCTAACCAGTAATTTTTAGCAGGGAACTCTGATGATACGCATTACTGTTTCCATAGGTGAAAACAGCAAATTATCAGCCAGCAACTTAGAATCTTAAACACTGAGCACAACGTTAAGCATGAACCATCTATCGTGAGGTCAAAAGGAAAACTGCTTGCTTTGAAGTCTTGGAAAAGCAGGAAACATCTGCATCTGAAAATATACTTTGAAATAACATATAACCTAAAAAAATATTTTAATAGGTTTTTTAAAATCTAGATATCTAACTTAAAATGCTGATTTGCCATCTGCTAGCCAAGGTTTGAAATCATATTTTTCTTTGTTGTTGTGTAACTTTTTATTTTGATATATTTCAAATTCAGAGAAAAAAAAGAAGTAAAACCAATTTTCCAGAATGAGTTATGCAGTAAACACAGAAATTAAGTTAAGAAGGGAAAATGATAAACATAAATGCCCAAACCAATCAAATACTCCTATAATTAAATGCCAAATTTTAGATCGTACTGTCCCAATGCAGTGACAGAACTTAGTTAAAACCTGTAAAATAATCTGACAAAGATCTTGACTTTACAAAGAACAGAAGCCAACAATTAAGCTTATACGTGGACAAATGATTTTATTGCCTATGTTCTGCTCTACGTTCACCCTTCGCCGGGCTCAACTACAGCCACCACCAGACCCGGGTAAATCCTCATGTGTTCCCGCATAGATCTTCTGAAGTCAACCCTGGGTAGGTGCAAGGGCACACTGGTGCATATCCTCTTACTTGACCATGCTGCTCTTACCATCTAAAAAATAAGCCCACTGTACAGACCTATTGGGCTGACCTAAAATTTTCCCCAATTTTTTATTGTTTCCCAGCACTAAAATCATAAAACAACTACATTTTATGGTCTGGCACCTGGTGGGGTGGGGACAAAAGAAAGCTGTAGCCTCAAAGTATAGTTTGTTTTCCACAGAGAGGAAATGATACTTTTTTTTTCTTTGCTTTTCGGATCTGTTTCCAGGAAACACACATGCCATTAGAGGATATATGGATATAAACAGAATACAGCAACTTAAGCAGAAATCATGTCTTTGTTAAACAGGTAACGTGTCATCATCCATATGAGCAATGAAATTACATGTGTCAAGGTCACAGTAATCTCTTTAAAAGGACAAACTCTTTTAAAGCTGAAAGGAAAAATATGTTTAAGGATGTTCTTGAATAATGAAATACTGAATGTGACTATGAAAAAACAAGTGAGCTGTCCACTCATGTACAGGATGATTCTTTTTTTTCCAGTGCGAGCTGTGATGAAGGCTGGTGAAAAGCTGCCTTTGTTGAGATTTCAACTGCAGATCACAAACGCTAAGTGTAAACTTGCTCTACAATGAAGTGCGTTGCATTAGTGAAGTGTGTATATTTGTCTTCAAATGTTAATAGGTTTGGGGGTTTTTTGTTCTGGTGCTCAGTATGCCCTCTGTTCAGCTAACAGAGCTGTGCTTGGGCCACTGAAATGCAATCCGGCTGTACTGTGGTTTACTAAATTGTGAAATAAATAGTTACCTGCACCTATAACAATGATGATGCTCTTCCTCTCAACCATTCTCTTCCTTTCTCATGTGGCATTTGTGCTTTTTCGGTGTTTTTTTTATAGAACGCAAGCTTGTTATACATTACTAGGAAGTATTTTTGATGAAGCAAAGGTACTGTGGACCACTCCGTGACTCTGGTTTAATTTCCAGTCCTGCATTCCTCCACACAAGCTTCCCGTAACTCCAGAAAGCAAGAGCCCTCCCAGCTCTATTCTTCATAAGCAGACTGACACAGATTTAAAAAGTTATGTCCAGCAGAAAACAAAGCTTCTGCCAGACATAGTCTGCTTTCTCACATTACTGAATTTTGCCGAAGTGTAAGGACAATCACCTCCTGTGCCATTTCCCTTACACTTCATTTCTCTGTGATTCTGTCCTGACCACTGTGCTGCAGGGTTGTCTGCCTTCAAGCAACGGAGGCACATCCTTTACAAGGAGAGCAGGCAGTGATACTTAAAGCCGTCTTCTCCTAAGAACAAAATTGGGAAAAATCTAATGCTATGAGGACTGGTTACTAAGGTTCTGAGAACCTCCTACTCCCCTATCTTAATTAGTTACTACAGCTATCCTTTAAATACAGCACTGTAACTCACGGTGACCATTCCTGACAGTGACAGTAAATTTTTTCTTCACTTCTACTGTATAACAACAAAATAATTTCTTTAGCTTCATGGAGTCACGCTCCTCTCATTTACATTGCTTTAAACAAAGACACAGGTGACATCTCCATGTAGCCTGTCGGGGCAATATTACGTATTGTCCTTCCTACTAAAATCTTGGCAAAGGAAGTCCAACTTCTTGGAAGTTATATTGAGATTTTGCCTTTTTAATCGCTCTTCTTAAGACTCTCAGCAATATTTTTACACCATTTTCTTTTTTCTCATTTCAATACAATTTGAATTTTTACTTATCTGTTATTTTTGCATGGTAAGGAGCTCCTGTTGGATTTCAGAAAACTAAGCAGAGCTGTTTCCTTTAAAACCAAAAGATGCCCTGCGGCACACATAGCACTTCTAAACGTTAACCAGAGTCCCTAAAAATCTTCAGTAAAAGCACAATACATATTTTGTAAATACGCAGCCATTTCACTCCTTTTCCGGTTTACCCTTTTTATTTTTTAATAAAAAAATCTCACTATCTACTACAGAGAGTTTGATTAATTCTTTGGCTGCTCCTAGATCCAAAAGGTCCTTACTGCTGCTTTATTATGTAAACCTCCTACTCCTCTGTCTTTTTAGCCTTTGCTGTTGCAGCATTATTGGGATCATATAAACAGGCCCGAGAGCTGTTGCTAAATAATTGAAATTCATTTCATTTTTAGAATGGATTCTCCCTTGGAACATTTTATGTAATAGTGTTCTACTCCTGAAATAAATTTCCATTTCCATTCACTGGAGTGCTTTTCGGGAAGATACTGAGGAAAAAAAAGGGGAACTAAAACGGGTAAGAATGACATTGAGGAGATATAATTAGCTAAAACTCTTTTTTTTTTTTTTTTTAAAATTCTATGTTACATCAGCAGTTTTATCACCATGGCAATGAACACTACAGCTAAATTTTTGAAGATTTTTATACGCAGAAAATATGTATAAGGGAGGCCCTACTTCCCTTCCACCCCCCATAAACAGCACAACATATTAAAAGTTAATCTTCTTTTTACAACTGATTATGATTTCTTTGCATATCTGTGATGAATTTAATCAAATGACCTATTTAAAGGCAGCGATTTGCTGCAGTTCAGTGTTGGAGCTACAGTCAAACACTACATGTAAAAAACACCTTGCCTAGAACACAATATAAATGGACACAATTTAAAATAGAGCTTTATTGCAAAGTTAATGTTGTCTGAAAGAAAACATGATAAGAAGGCAGAGACTGAAGAATTGAAATACTTTTGATGCAAGAGTTAGGTATAACTCTTGTAAGAATATAAACATAATCTCAGTGCTGGAAGAACTGGCTTCTGCTAGAAACGAAGCAATAAAGCTGGTGCGCACATTGCCTATAAAAACTGGAGAAGCTCAGTCTATTGCAGTCTATAAATAGGGAGAGACAAAAAATAACGGCTGTCCCCTCATGGACACCTAGTGCTCAGCCACGCCAGTATCACTTTCTGTCCCTCCCTTCTCCTGCCACAGCTCCCACCCGATGCGGTCGCTGATGCTGAGGCCCTGGCCACTGGCAGAACTGATACAGGCCAGTGCAACTCTCTGTGACACTGACGATTTGGGGAGGATTGAACGCCTTCTGTCTTAAGACACTCAAAAGATCTGTTAAACATTATCCAAACAGCCACAGGTTCCATTTTCACTTACAAGACTAACCTTTTAATTCAACAAATTGAAGCTCCGAACAGCAAAACACTGAACACACTCTGAAATGGGAGGGCGTAAGTTGCTTCAGCTGAGTTCACTGGGGCTGCTGATGTAACTAAAATTAAGCAAGTGGTTTTTTGGTCCAGCTCCTAGGCAAATTGACTCCATTGTACTTTGATACTAAGTTCCAGAAGTAAATGCAAAACTCTGCAAAGCAAACACATTTTCATGGCAGACTGCTTTGTCCTACTGCTTCACAGTCACAAAAAAAAAAAAAAAAAAATCAAAAATGACTAAACGGAAGAATCACCCTGCTTATCTATATAGTCACATTTATAACCTCTAAGGAGGGGAGCTGATACTCAACCAGCTCACTGCACACATTGTTCTTCTGGGCTGGCAATAGGCAGTGATTTACTAAAATAAACAGTCACGAGACAGTTATCAGATTCAAAGTCCGAGACAGACCTTCTGATTCTGGCCTAATCTGCAACACTCTGGAGAACGACGGTGATAAAGACCACACAAAAATGTTATCGTATGATGTGATTCAGGTACCTGGCAACATATTGTGAACAGGTGTGGCAACGTTAATATCCTGGAGGTGTTTCAGCGTCTCAGTGTGGAACAGGCGAAGCGTAGATCCAGATGTGAAGGCAATCCAGATTCCCACTCCAGCAACAGCCATGTGAGAGATAACCATCCCTTCCTCTTGATGGGCTTCAAAATGGCTCTGTAAGAAAAGCAAGGACTCTGTGGGGAGATGCAACTGAACAACATTCACAACATTGGATACCTTTAAGTTTCAGGTGGGCAGGGTGCAGGCCCATCTTGTCTAGACCATGCTTTTGCCAAGAAAGGTCAGACCAGACAATCCTTGAGGTTCTTTCCAACCAGGTATTCTGATTCTATGAACCTTCCTTACCAGCTCTTCAGGGTGGGCCCTGTATCCTTGTCCTCCGTGCCAAGGACAAAGCTAGCTTCCTCTGCTTTGCTCAGGTTATTTTCTGACTGCTGCGTACGATGTGTTAATTGTCCTGTTACCTTTTTTTGAAAATATGTCATCATTAGTATGGAAGGATTCTCAGCTCTTGAACCAAAGTTTCAGCTAATGATAGAGTAACTTCACAGTAACTTAGATACAGTATTTATTAAAAATATTGCACCGTAGGGTCTAGCAAGCCCGTAACAGCCAAGACTTAAAAGGATTTTGTATTTCTTTATTGATATCCCTTTGGGAAAACTATCACACAGAGGGTTCCTGGGAGTGGGTAGAATTTTTCCTAACATGTTACTTTTACCTACAGCATAACTCCTCTTTAAACAATAAAAAAAATATTTTTCTTCTGTTCTGTTAGGGGGTCTTCCCAGAACAAGGACAACAGAATCAAGGAGGAAGTCATCTTTTGAAAGTAGAGTGTTTATGAATATAAAAACACCATTATTTGCTCAACTATGTACATAACAATGTGAGCCTTAATACTGTGGCTTGCTTTTTGACTCAAAGACACTTCTGAATTTCACAAGTATTAACTATTTTGGTTTCCTGTCATTCAAAATATTGATGCTTCTTATTAGAAAGGCCAAAATCCTCCTTCTGAAGATAAGTAATGCAAGACTTCCAGGACAGACCTTTTTCCTTGATCTAATGCCTTCACAGTTACAACTTCTGCATGGCTCCAGGAAGGCCGAAACCTCTCTACACACCCCTGGTAACATGCAAGATAAAGCTGCAGTAAAGTTCTTTAATCATTAACAAGAAGTAGGGATATTTTTTTTCTAGTTTTGTCTTGTAAGTGAACTGTCTCTGAAGTTAAACAGCCTTTTAATGTTGTGCCAGCTATTATCAAATACAGAGAGCTATTCTGATAAAACTTCCGTGGCTAAATAAATGACAAACTGTTCCTTGGATACAAATCTGTCTCTGGAGGGATATGGAAGTAAATATCTGCTCCAATATTCACACTACATATTCTATACGCTTAATTATATTTGCAGATAAAATGCAAGAGTATCCCCTTCCTCCTTGTAAAAGCACAGTAAAATTTTCCATGCATTACAATTAAGAGTTAAATTTTTATTATTTTGCAATAAAATGTAAATTACATGTTTCTCAGGCTAAGCTCTTAGCCTAAGACAGTTATGTTTTGTATGGGGTTATAGATATATTGTTCAAATTCTCCATCTAAATTCAATAAATGGGCTAAGATAAGAGATAAAGAATAGAAGTTTAAGCTTTCACAAAGTGTAACTTTTGCTATTATACTTAGTAGGCGCTTTATTTTCTTTTCATACTTTAAGTTAGTACTTTCCACTGAGAAACTGGATGTTTAAAAATAAGGGGAATGTTGGGTTTTTTCCTTTTTGCTTGGTAACTCTATTCTTCAAATGTTCTGCTTTTATTAAATAAAACAGAGAAGTTTCTCTTCAGCTATTAGGCAGTGGTTCAGTTTTTGAGAGTGTTCCTTTATTACCTTTTGACTCTTTGAACAACAACACTGCAGAATGCAAGGTAAACACCTCTGGCAGGCACAGTTATAGTCACCGTTTTCCACAATTAACATCCATTCATTCTTTTCCAAATGATATACACCATTTGAAAATCATACAGTTTATTCAACAGAAGAATTCATCCATGAACAACATCTTTCAAAGCCAGAAACAGCTCTAATGACTAAATTGAGACTAAAATGACTAGAAACACTCATCATGCCTGTTTCATTGCAAAAAGGATTTTTAAATAACTTCTGTTTACAGACTCATACATCCCTACACCGATGAGCAACTGACTTTTGAAAACTTCTCAGGGACAGATCCAAGGCTGATGAAGTGAACCCGACCAGCAACTTGCACTGTTTGGAATTAGAAGACAAATGAAACTGGTCGCAAAAAAATGGAATTTCTCTGCAGTGGTGTGACCGCAGCTGACAATTCTGCTGGTGCCACTGTAAACAACTTGCACATGCATTTTTGTCACATTCCATTTTTACCAGCCAACTCATTACACTCCCACTTAGTCTGCCCTGCCGTTCGTACAGCTGTCCGCTGAAACACGTAGACACATTTAAAGAAAAACTGTAATATTGTCAACACCACAAGAAGCATACAAAAAGAACTATTCTTCTCATTCAAAGGGTCTAACACAGTAGGAATGTACCCAAACCTGGGCATTCTTTTACAAATGCATTTTTTTTTTGTACAGAGCTTTGACATGTATTTCAATTACACGTCTATCTGAAAACCAATAGCTGTCCTTTTTCTTCATATTTATTTTCTTCTCATGGCAAGAAATACAGATATAAAGGGACAAAAATGTCTTACTCCCTCTGTTATTAAAAATAAATAAAACTGAATTTCATTCTACTTTTCTCTTTTAGTTTTCATACCTACATTCCTTTCTATTCAGTGCCCAGCGTTTTTTTTCCCCCCCCTCAGGCTCTCTTGTTCAAACTCTATAGCAACAGGAGAGCTGCAGAAGACTTTCTGGACGCCGCAGCCCGGCAGCGCAGCCCGACATCGCTCACTATTGTTTCAGCAGCGTGGGGCGTAGCTGGAGTCTGTCCTTTCAGGGGGTGCCCACTCGCACCAAACAGCTGCGCCAAGAACCAAACCATGATTTCTCAAGCTTCACAAGAGATGCATAATGGGTATCATTGTCCCCAAGGTAAAACAAACGACTTCTACTACTTCAAAGACATTACAGTACTCGGGCAACATACACTCATGTATAAGGATTTTCATTTGTTTTCTTTATTCAGCTGAACATTTCAGCTTGTTCTACTTGAATTTTTAGAACGAGAGTAACTCATGTATAGTTAGCCAAGTTTTTAAAACAAGACAAAACAAACCAGGATGGAATGCCATTCAGTTGGTGACATTATTCTGTTAAATACTCTGGCATTTTTTGTTGTTTTTAAACAAACACAGACTGCTTTTGCAGAGCCGAAGGGTCTACACGCACAGAGACCACTGCAGGATCGAGGTCTATACCCAACAGCAAAACGACTGTCAGATCTAGGGTCAAGACTAAGGATAGATTTCTTCTTCGCAGAACAAGTATCAGAGTATGTAATTAATATATAACTGCAATTGATGTCGCATGCCCCTTGCCAAGGAGCTTGAGGCACAGTGCCAGTTTGGGGCACTGTGCCAATTAAAGATATTTCCTAAAACATTCTATTACAGTAACATACCATTAAAACAAGTGAATTGAGGGTCTTATCCATACCAGAGGGGAAAAAAAGGCAGAAAAGTGAATATCATCCAATCCAATATATATGATGCCAAACCCTGCTCATTTACTAATACTTATTAAAAAAGAAAAGCTCAAATAGGAATCTTAGAAAAGCAAGGAGGCATGGAATGAGATTGTTTTCAAGGATAATGTGCTTTGCACTTAGCAAATGCACAGACCATTAAATATGAGGTACGTATGAAGCAGGGAGTGCCTCACAAGGATGAAGTTTACAAAATGGTCTTGAATATGCTCATAGACTTCCACAAATATGGCCCTAAAAACAAGTCAGGGGCCTTTACAGATAATGTGTATGACACAGAGCATATAACATGGATCCATGATAGTAGAAAGCAGTGAACAAACAAGCAGCTGTAATTTGAAGTATATGGAAATATAAAGGAGTTCAGCAAAGAGGGAACAAAAACCAGCTGAGTCCTGTGCAACACTTGGATTCTTTTTGACAGAGCAAAGATGAATATTATGCAAAAAATCCTGAGTCAAATCATTACAACTCACTCTCAAGGAGAGAGGGCACAGAGGGAGAATGAACATTTCCTTGCTGCTGTTTCCCTTCATACAGCAAAGCTCCTGCTCTGCACAGTAAGGAAGAGGTAGCTCAGATGTAGTCAGCTGCTGATATTGTTAAAGCATTCCCTATAGACCAAGCCTAAATTGCCTCATGTATAATAAATATTGAAAGAATATTGCCAACAAACATGGTATGCACATCATTGAAGATCACTTTTGTAATATATAAACCCAGGAAGTTATCAAAGTCAGGTAACTGAGTATAAGTGAAAATATTAGTGAGCTGTTTAGTCTGTGAGATGACGAAAACAAGATCGGTACTTCCATATGTCTTACAACCAGTAAAGAGACAACAGAAAATCATCGTTTGTTCACAATTCTATGAGGAAGATAACACGGTACAGTGAGCGTATTCGTGTGGAATAAAAAAGATGATCCTCAGCCAGTCATACAAAAAGTCATCATGTTCTTGAATAGTTATCTGTGTCAAGAAAACTTTATTCGACCCACACACACCATTTCCAGTTGCACCATTTCTTACATGTTGTTTGCTGCAGCATTCATTGCCTATATTAATTATAGCTATAAAAGTCAGTGGATCTATAATAATCCGAGCTCTGAATACAACAGATGGGTTAGTTTACAAAGCACTCTGGAAATGAAAAGGAACCTCTTGTGATGCTTTTGTAGGAAAACTTGTAGTAATCGCTGAAAAATGAAACTACCATGTCTGAGAAATATTGATAGGTTATTCATTATTTCATTTCTCTCAACTTCTATTTTCAATACTGCAACCCATTATGCTATGCTGTATTTTGATAGAGTTTATACATTCTTTAAGCCTTAAAGCTTGCCCAACTCTGGTTTTGTTGCCAAAACAGCACAGCGCAGCCCAAACTCCAGCCATACCACCTGACAGAATTAGGCCAGAATTGCCAAACTTATTTACAAAGATCTGGCTGTATTTAACCGGCCTCACACAGGAACAATCTGGCTGTGGTCTCTTACTGTTGCTCTTTATTTCTTGGTGAGAATCAGACAGATTCATCATCAAAGTCTGTAGGACAGTAACCAGGTGTCCCAGAGGCTACCCTTGCCCCCCAATGAAGCTATAAAAAACCAGTCCATTTCAAGCACCCATCCAGACCGCTCTTCCAAAATCTTTCCCTCATCGTACCATTCAAACTATCAACAAAACAAGCCTTAAAGAAAAATAAAGTAGGAAAATACATGATCCGATCATCTACTTGGACAAAACAAATCACCCAGAAAGCACAGATGAAGACAGAGGAAATTGGGATGTTAGCTATTTCCCTGCAAACCCATGACAATGACTCACAGAATCAATTGTACCAAATAGACGATTGTTGAGAGAAAACACGATCATCAATGAAACAAAAAAGCAGCAACAAAGCACACAAAGAAGGAGGCTGTGAGCTCATCACAACTCCGGTTTCAAAGGACCTCATGGCTGTAAACATCATGCAACTCAGTGTAACTGTGTCGCAGGTTGAAGGAGAGGCTTAATTCCGAACGTTTCATCAACTCTAAACTTTCAACCACTAAGACATTCTTTTGGTGAAGCCTGCGATTTTCACAGAAATGAGGGCTTAATGCTTTCTGGAAAATGTGATCACAAATTTGAGCTTGAATCCTTAATGCTCTTCTCTCCTTCCAGAAAAGCTGACTTCTCTGTGACTATTCATTGGAAAATGCCCTTACGCAAAGCAAATTTTTGGAGGCCGCTGAGAAGCAAAACTCCGAAGAAATACATTATGAAATCATCACAAGGTACAAGTAACATCTAACTATGTAGTTAATGAAACCTTCTTCTGGGATTAACAGGCAATTGCTATAGGCACCCACTTTGCTGCCTTCCCTCAGATCTCATTTTTAAGCAAACCTCTTCCCTTTGAG
This sequence comes from Chroicocephalus ridibundus, assembly GCF_963924245.1. NCBI lineage: Eukaryota > Metazoa > Chordata > Aves > Charadriiformes > Laridae > Chroicocephalus > Chroicocephalus ridibundus. Next base: position 106,258,205 of record NC_086286.1, read on the forward strand.
TTCCAAGTGCCTTATGGAAACCTGAAGGAAAATGGAAGCAAACCTAGGTCTAATGAGACATCAGCAGAGAACGTCACGGCGGAATTTCAAACTGCAGGGAGTGGGACTTAACAGAACTGAAACCAAATTTCATTAAAAGCTTCCTGAATCATGAAGCTTCTTAAAGAGATTTTAATGTTCAAAATTTCACCACTTATACCCTATAGCATAGTATGTAAGCAATGCTTTTAAAAGCGTTTACCTCTATGGAATGCGTCACAGTGCTGATGATAAAAATCTGTCCACCACATGCAGCCCAAATGGTCTCTTCCATCACAAGCAGACTTCTGACAGGCAGAACCCCCAGTTTAACTATTTTCTGGGGTTCCGTGTTCCACGTCCCATCTGCAATAAAAAAGAAGAAAGGTTATACAAAACCAAATTGTAATCTTTGGTTTAAAACAGTTTTGAAAACACTATCTCTCAAGCCTACTGCTCAAATCTCTGCATGTCTCCACTTCAAGCTACACTGTGATTTTTGTATGTTTAATTTTAGCTTCCAGGGTAAGTTTGTAAGGATAATGCAACATTAAGCATAAAAACAAAACCCGAACACTCATATATTTGTTAACCAAACAAATTTTATCTGGATTAATTGATAAACGAGGAATCCCATGCTGCTGTTCTGATACAATTGCTTTCCTTTCCAGATGAAATGCAGTCAGAAAGCCGTGCCTGATACAATTTTCTCCAACTTGGAAGGAGCTCACAGCCAACCTGTTTCAAGATGAATCAACTTGCAACCAGGAGAGAATCATCTTTCATGTGAAAAGTAGTCAGCACGATTTTTTCTGTAGGTTCTAATGAGCACAGATGACTCTCTAAGAGCACACTGATGGAATGGACTTCCTGTTACGAGATGCCATGCTTCATTTAAGAAGGAATTTTTTCAAAACAAGAAATTAAAAATTAATTTTGTGCCAGCCATGTCTTCACTTTTCCTATTCTTCCCCCCAACTATAATACACAGTGTTTTCTGTGGACCAAATTTAGCAGATCCAAATTACATTAGACATGTCTATGTGGCACAATGAATTATTCAGAGACCTCCTGATAAAAACTGCATGCCACCGCTTACCGCTCTGGTCACGCTCACTTGCCATCTCTTTGAAACAAGGATTAGCAGATTATTTCTCTCCAAATTTAAGAGCTAGCAACATGGCCTTCTTGAAATAGTTGTAGCTGTCTCTTTTATACATACAGTTTGAGACACTATATATGTCAATAATCATTTTAATACTTTTATATTATTTTATTTCTATTCTAAGCACTGATTGAACAAAGTCTCAAAGATCGCATTTCTATCCGTTATGCTTAAGTAATAATATCAGAATCTGTTAAAGCATCCGGCTTTACATTGAGATAAAATATGTCCAAAAAGCCCTCTTTCCTCACTCTAAAGCATTCTGCCTGCATAAGCTGCAGAGAAGTTGTCTACTTTACTGACACCGTTTTCAACTCAGTAACCGCCTACATTTTGATTGATGAGACCAAGGTAAATGCATCTTTAGCCAAGCACTTAAGCATAACTTTTTTTCTTTTTCCCCAATAACAAGGGCATCTTTTATTATCTGCTTAGGTAAAGTAGTACAAAATTCCTGCTTCACAATAACAGCAGCAACAACGAGAAGCCTCAGCTCCGGAGTACTTCTCATCGCTTCTGCCATCTGCACGATACAACCTTCGCTGAGTCATTCTCGGGATGCAGCTCTCTTCTGAAAGCATCTTTGTAAAACTGACATTTAGTTTCAGGCCGCCAAAACAATTTTCATTATTTCAGTTTGCAAGTGAGAAGAGTGTTTCTAGTTATTAGCCTGCAAACTCTCCCCGCGATGTCAGAGTCACTCTGTGTTCTTCATGACTCATATGTACCATTACTAATAAAGAAACTTCTGGAAAAGTTTTTATTTGCTAGCAACTACATATCCTCAAATTAAGTTCTTAAGTGGAGGCTGCCCATACCCTACGAATGCTTTACCCACTGCAGGCAGTTCAGAAAGCAGATCTGCGCCTGTGCGTATCCTGACTTCCACTGCATAAGTTATGCTGACTGCAGAAGTGGTAACGGCGTCCAGTACGTAGCACCCTCCTGTTTCCTTTTTAGAGATAAAACCGGCATAATTCTAGTATATTCTTCTGAAGGATGAAGACTGTGAATTTGGGCAAAGAGCAGATATGCTGAGCGAGAAGCTATCTTTTCTCCTGTAGTTATACGTTCATGCAGAACAGCACATTAATGTAAAGAGAAAACCATCCACTGAACTCAACAGCTCTTTCTCGTAAATACATTCAAGCTATACATTGATCTATATATAAAGCATAGCTGATGCTTAAGTGACAGGTGAATGAGGATTTTCAGGATCTCAACTGTGGACTTGGATTTAAATTTTGCTTAAATTTCATAGAATCATAGAATGGTTCATTTCAAGCACCTAAGGGTTTGGTTGTGGTTTGTTTTTTTTTTTTAATCTAGATCTTTATGCTCTCAATTTCCATGTAACTCCTCAGATGACTAAGCATTAAGCCGTGTTATTAATTTTGATCAAGTCTTACTTAAAGTTATTATCTAGCATTTGTAATAGCTTTTGAGTAAAAAGAAAAATCAGTACTGGTGTCAGGTGGATGTCAATTGCAAAATAAAAATTATAAAACAACTTACTGCAAGGTAAGAAGGTGAGTTCAGTGTTATCAGTGTTATGAATATTACCAGTGTTACGAATATTTGATTCAACAAATGTGCATTTCAAAACTCAGTTCTCACAAAACCACTTTCTGTTGGTGCTGTGAGCGCAGCACTTAACAATCCAGTCAGCTTTAGCAGTTTAGTGGGATTGGACATGTGAAAAAGGTGAGATAGAGACCCGATGTCCTTCATGTTTCCATGACTTCATGCAAAGAAACTGCAACCCCGCTTGATGTATCGGCCCAGGAAAAATCCAAAGCTCTACCCAGATGCCCTAGTCATGTGATAAGGCTATTCTCTAGTACTTTTTTATTTCCTCCTGCAAACATTGCTGTCTTCCTGATCAGACAGCATCCGAGACAGATGAAGGGGAAAAAAGGGTGGGGGGAGACTCTCTAGTCTGGTAATTAGGGCAGTATTTAAACAACAGGTCAGCTGTGTTCTGGGTCTCTGCCTCAGTGAATGCTTAATTAATTATACAAAGTGGAATGGCACCAGGAGGAGAAATTAAGCACTGTGCATCTCTCTCCTCTTATTTTGTGGCAGCCAGGGGAATCTCTTGAGAGTTGGAAGCACGGGTACAAATCCTCTCAAGCAAGGCAAGGGATTAAGCCTGATAATCCAACATACTTCTGCGAATGCTTTAACCACAGGCTGCTGGCTAAAAGCAAGATCACGACTTCATTTTGCTGAACAAGAATTTTATCACCCATCGTCAAAATTACTTAGCAAGTCTGCGCCTAGTTCACAAGCTGTTTCAAGACTACAAAAATCACACTTTTAAGAAAACAGAATACTCTCTGCCTCTTTTTCCTGATCTCAGCAGCCCCTATTCAATACCTGCCTGCACAGACTTCAGGTTTGACGTTGGCTACTTCATATTATCCGTCTGATCCAAAGTTCACTGTTTCTAAAATCTAAGTGAAAAGAAGTATTATCTCTGTTCTACTTGTGTAAACACCTGCAGATTCAAGACATACTTACGCAAGTAGGTCCGACAACTGGCACATAGCCAGGTATTTAAAATTAAGCGCAGCACTTGCAAAAGATATGGAACGGCTTCATTTGATGTTATAAATCCTTGGCTAGTTGCTGATTTAATAAATTGATATATTCTTAAGAAAAAAGAAAAGCAGCAAGACATAGTAGCTGAGATAAAACTTCTGCCAACAAAAACTCAATGAATACAATAGGGCAAAGCCAGTGCAAGAGCAGCGTAAGGCATGTTATGCTCTTAAAATAAGCTCATAACACCTTAATGTATACGGACATTATTTCCATTAGTGCATTTTCTTATTAATCTTGTGATTTTTATGAATTTTTGGAAATCGGTTATGCTTCCGTTTACTCAAATTTAATCAGATAGGAAAAATTTTAAAACAATGTTCTTTTTATAGGACAGAATGTTGGCTATTTTATCTTTCTGTGGTTTGTTTCCATAAAACCCAACGAAGAAAAGTAATACTATTTTACAAAATTTTATAAAAATAAGTTTCTTCTGAAATGTATAAATATTTTATTAATATTTAGTATTTTTTATAATTATAATTTGTTGGTGTTCTCAAGTCTTCATCTGAGATAACCTAATAAAATAAAATTTATCTCCTCAGAAAGTCTTTTTGAAAGTTTGTAGTGGTTTTCCCTTCCTTTAGGCTTTCAGTCGAGCTGAACTGAACATGCTTTTTTGTTGGTAGCTTCCTCTTTTGCTTAGCAGCACTATTGATGATTTCAGCAGGGCTGCCAACGTGGCCCTGGGAACAGCGGTTGTTGGTTAATTTGTGCAGTGGAGCACAAACATTTTTTCCATCACATGGTATAAACCAGCACTGTTGAGGAGTAAGATGGTAGCTACAGAAGTAAAAAAAAGTTTAGCACATTTCTCTCTTGGAAACAAGCTGAGACACTCAGGTCTGCTCTTCTAAACAAGGTGTAAATAGGGACGTCCTGTGCTACCCATGCATATAGTCATTTCTTCCTCCATACGCAACAAATTCTTCATGCTAAGTAGCTGAGAGAGCTCTACCTAAAGTTATAGAGAGGGGTGGTGCTGGAAGTCCCAGCATGAGATATGTAAATAAGACTGATAGCAATATCAACATATTTCTAGTAACGAGTATTAGGTGATACTGCTAACAGTGATAACATAGTCAAGACAACAGTATTTATTTCTTTTTCAGTATCACTGCGCTAGTCGTCTCCGTAACAGCTTAATACCGTTCCCTACTTTTCATAGCAATACCTCTCACCACATCTACTTCAAGTGGCGATCACATGCCAGAACCACACTCTTCAAACACACCGGAGCACTGCGTGGATCCACCCAAGCTCTGAAGCTGAACATCAGTGCTTTACATTCTACATATTCCTCCTTTCCTGCATTTGTCAAAGTACACAACTGTCTTGCCAGATTGATCAAGGTATCTTGCTAAGGAGCTGACCTTTCCCCCTACTCGTATACTTTCTTTCAGTTTTGCTCCTTTCCTTGATATTAATTCTCTGAAAATGATCACTGGTTAGTGTCATGAGGCCTCTCTGGATAGGTAAGTTATCAAAACTCTTGACCAACTTTGGAGCTGCCTATGATTTTACCAGTGAAGTCTCTCTGAAGAATGTAAACTTCTGTTCTGTGCATGGCCAGAACACCGCATCTGTTCTTGTTTCACATTCAATTGCAATCCTCAAAGTTGAACTTTTCTTCCTTTCATAAACCTCAGAGTCAGAACCTAGCAGTGTACACCTACAGGAACAGGCTCTGCAAAAATATACTACTTTCACTAAAACATGCAAAAGGCTTCCTCTTATGGGTGTGTGGTCTCAGTTCTCTCTATGGCAAAGGAAGGTTCACATCAATATCTTTAGGCTTCCAGAAGAGACCTTTAGCCACCCAGGTGAGGGCCACTCGGAATGGCAACCGCAGCATTCCCAATCCCTTCTTCATGTTGAAGATGAGCCACTCTTGAAAAAAAAGAGCTAAAGCCTACGTGAGAGGCAACAGAGCAAAAGTTTATGTAGTAAATAATGATTTGATAAAATAGAGATCTTTTCAGCTGAGAGCCTAGTGTCCTAGCTATTAGGATACTATATGAGAAACCGCACGTCCTATTTGTCCTACCCTGTTTAAAAAAAAAACAAACACATACAAACAAACAAAAAAACCAAACCAAAAACATGATCAGTTTCTTACACTGAGGATGAATCATAGGTGCAAGCTCTGCACTGTGAATCACAAGTGGCACTTCTCTAACTCAGTGGCACCTGGAAGTAGGATGACATTAAGAAATGCCTTGTTTCAATTTGTTACCAAAATGGTCGAAGTTGGAAGGGACCTCTGGAGGTCATCGGGTCCAATCCCCCTGCTCAGGCAGAGTCACCTAGTGCTGGCTGCCCAGGACTGTGTCCAGATGGCTTTTGAATACCTCCAAGGATGGAGACTCCACAACCTCTCTGATCAACCTGTGCCAACGCTCAGCCATCCTCACAGTAGAAAAGTGTTTCCTGATGTTCAGACAGCACCTCCTGTGTTTCGGTTTGTGCCCATGGCTTTTGTTCCTGTTGCTGGACACCACTGAAAAGAGCCTGGCTCCATCCTCCTTCCGCCCTCCCTTCAGGTATTTGTAGACATTGATGAGCCTTCTCTTCCCTAGGCTGCACAACCCCAGCTCTCTCAGCCTTTCCTCACAGGAGAGATGCTCCAGTGCCTTCATCATCCCCATGGCCCTGTGCTGGACTCTCTCTAGCATGTCCATGTCTCTCTCATACTGAAGAGCCCAGGAACTGGACCCAGCGCTCCAGGTGGGGCCTCACCAGTGCTGAGCAGAAGGGAAGGACCACCGAGCACACCAAGCGCTGTGAGTTTAATTCTGGGGGTGAGCGTGCAAGGGCTGGCTGTGCTGCTGTGCACACAAGTGAGAGGCTACACATGCCAATCATGTCCCAAAAAGACAGGCCTTGCAATCAAAGCAGCGTGTCTTTTTTGTGCATCTGTTCTCTCATGTGAACTAAACTCTTTGTGAAATTACTAACATATTAATTCGTCTAGTCTTTGCCACAATCATTCTGAGTTTTCATTTTCTGTTTCCTGTTTCTCTCCATACTCTTTACCAGACTTCATGGAAAGGAAATGTACATCAGTGTCAAGAAGAAAGGAAGTAGCTGGAACTGACTACAGTATATCAGGAACAATACACCTATATTATATAAAGATTGTGATTTCCCTTTCCTAAGATGCTTTTGTGAATGAAAGTCAAACACGCGCTGACCTTTTTTGCTATTACATCACTCAGAAAACACATCTGCTGGGCCTTCTGCAATCATCACAAAGGGGTTTTGTTGTTTTTTAAACAAAGAAAATACAACGTACTTTTTCCTTAACCTCATCTAGAAGTGTTTTGCCTGGAAATATTCCTAATAACTTGGCCTGAGCCAAACACCAAATACACAATATTTCAGACTGATAACCGTGCAGAAGTTAATAGCACTGTAAACAAGTTCCCAACACACACGGTGTCAAAAACTTTACAATCTGCATCACTACTATTCCTATACCTAACAGCATTTAATGCATTAGCTGTTCCACAGTTCCCCAAATCAGTCTTCTCACCCACATAAAACTAAGGATTGTCAAGGATAATTATTAGGGCTCCTATTTTTAGGATTAATGTGTTAGCTGACCTACATCCTAGTCTTTCTGTGACATTTTCACAGATCACCATGTTAGCTCACATTTAAGAACTGAGTAGACTTATGATATCAGCGTCCCATGGACTTTGCTTTTAATTTCTGTTCAAATACATTCAAGCTCAAGTACTTTTCAACTCATAAGCGAAAATACACGGATACAGAAGTGTTGCACTAAAACATGACTACCCTCCATGGAGGAAGTCTCACTGTGCACCTTCAACTCTGCCACTAATGTGGCATGTGTTCCTCAGTTTACTACACATACTTCCTAGTTTCCATTTTAAATGACTTCAAGACAAGGCTTTCTGCAGCCAGAGAGCACTCTGGATGCTGTCGATCTGACAAAGTTCTCTTGTGAAGAAAATCAGAAGGGAGTACTTGCTGTTTCTAATCAAGCAGACTATTTACATGCATTGAGCCATCTGATAACAACAAGAAAAATTAGAGTTATTTGGGTACTGAACATCAAATGACAGAAGTCGTGGGTCTTTGACCACATGCATAAAGGCATCGTTTCAGTGACGGAACCAATCCACTACGCTTTCTGTGCATAGAGGAAGAAACAAGGATCCCAACTCTAATAGAGACTGCGAGGTGGATTTTCATCCCAGAAGAAAAATTACCCCTTTTCATTCATGGAGTCCCACAACAGGCTGCACAACCATTTTACCTGTGCATCCCATAGCATTTGTCCTTCTCAGGCTTCAAATCAAGATGCCTTGTAATGCAGTGACCATATTTCACTTTTAATTTTTTCCTTAATCTCCTTTAGGCCCATAGACCAAAACCCAAGTTGAAGTGCACAGTTAGAAAGTAACCTTCTCTGTAGAACAGACTGTGATCCTGACGAATTGCACAAAGCTCTCGGGAGGCTGCATTCCCCCTCCCTCCCGTTTTACCACTGGGATTTGCTTTGTTTGTTTGGTAAAATAGGTCAGTGCCCATAAAAACAGTCCTCCAGGGCTGACCGCCTCACATGACCACAGCGGCCAGCTCTAAGGAATATGAACACTAACATGGGAGCAGCTGATTTGCACAACTTTCATGAGGCATAGAGGACTGAAATAGCACGCACAGACCAAACTGAAGGGAAAAGACTATAAGATGAGTCAGAAAATAAAAATGGATGCGCATTTCCCATCTCAGAGCTTCAGCAATCCTGAAATAGACTGCGGCAGGCTCTATGAATATCTAGTTGCACAGAACTGGTGTCTTCTGAAGAAGATAAAACGGGATGCTATGATCCTGGTCAATATGACATAACCTCCAGCTGTTAACATAATTCAGTCTGGTTAACAGCTCTGCCCTGTCCTTAATATCCTCTGCAGACATGCAACCCATGCATCCTTTCTTAGCTATACTGCCAAGGATGCCACCCGTGTTTTTGAAGTGGTCTTTTTTGGAAGAAGTTGAGTGACAGCAATTGCAGTCTTAAACAGCTTAAATACACCAGTCCCTTTCAGAGGAGATGACAGATTCACTTTACTACCACATCCAGGTATATGTGGAAACTAAAATGTCAAAAATGATGTTATGAGTCTAGGATCAAGGCCTCACTCCTGGTCCTCCAAAACAAAGAAAAATTTGCTATTCAGTGGTAAAAAAAAAAAAATTTAAAGGGAACTGAAGTCTAACGTCTGGCTTCAGATCAGACAAGGGCTCAACAGGAAACCCACTGGATTGAAGATGGCAGCTGGTGAAAGGAAATCTCTTTCCCACTGCTTTTTTTTTTTTTTTCAGATTCTTTGTTGTTTGGAGGAAAAAAAAACATCGCATCCTGTACCTTTCCCAAACTAAGTCTTCATATGATCTAACAGTGCATATCTAATTTGTTCCAAGATTCAAGATACTGAGCTTGGCTCCTCAGTTAGAGGCTAGCAGGATTTAGCAGCCGAGATATAGTGCCACACAAATGCAACTGCACAATTTACAGGGCCCACCTCACTAGAGAAGTATGACAACCATCATTATGCAGCTCACACTAATAACAGTACACCAGATGTCTGCGCTCTCTGCACATTGCAAAGTTAGGTGTCAAACTAATACCTCACTTAAAAACCCAGGTTTCAAATTTTGAGTAAAGCTTCACTGATTTTGAACAACTTTTACTATATACATATGCAGGAAAGTTAGTAAGACATCCTGAAGTACACAGAGAAGCACCCAAACCAGCTCTGAAGAAGATTGTTCTCGTTCGGAAGTATTACCTGGGTTTCTCCTTTACTCAAATTAGTTTAGCCTATTACTTAGCTAGATACAAAACAACCAACTGTGATGCTAACGGAAAAAGCAGTCCTACTGTGAAATACATGAGTCGCACACATAGGAAAGACTTTGCGTATCTGAACGGTAAAAATGGAGCTGTCATTTCAAATGAGATACACAGGAATCTCTACCAATAGGGAATTTTTGTCTTTTGTAAACTTCAATACTGGGTAGTTGCACGCAATTAGCATTGTGCTGTGTAAAAGACAACGTACTGCCCATTATCACACAAACTTCTGGACTCTTGTAACGCTGAAGACCTTAGGGTTTAAGCTAAGGGGCACAAATCAATTTTCGTATGTATTGTATGGTAAAAGTGGGAACAGCATCAAAGTATCTACTATCCTTCAAAAAGAGAAAACAAAGTGTGAAAAGTTTTTTCAGAAGTACTGAAAAGTGTAGTAACCTTAGTTCAGCAGTTTTACAGAGACTTTTTGGAAAATATAACAGTGGAAAACTACTTCTGCCAAAATATACTGACATGCAAGTTCCTCAGGATGTTATCAAATCATATCACTATGTTACCTTCTGCTTTTGTGTAGATTGAGATGTTTCCATTTACCAAGCCAGCAAACAAGTATTGAGACATATACGTTAAGCTCATAACAGTTGATTTTTCAGGAGTGAAGAAGTGCTGAAGTCGAATTTTCTTTGAGCCTTGGCAACTTTTGTAAACAGAAATACTATAAAAAGAAGCAAGAAAAAATAAACCTGTAAAATTATGTTTTATTTAGTTCTTACTAGAATATGTACAAAAGAAGTTTAGAACAAAATAGTGGGGGGAAAAAGATTTTCTCGTCTCGTTCATAGACAATTATGGAAAGAATTTTTCCATAATGTTTATGTAGACAATTTGCAATTACTTAACATCGACATATGACAACACTTTTCATATTATCTTGTCTGGAGAAACATTTATTCAACAAAGAGACGTAATAAAAAAAAATTCTGCTCAAAGTCCTTATTATGAGTCTATCCAAAACTTTCTATTAGTCAAAAAAAAAAAAAAAAAGAAAAGAAAAGGATTAAGTATTACCTGGAGAACTAGAGAAAGGAGAAGAAAAACTCAATACCAGACATCATTTACACTTAAAATTCCCACTATTCCTACAGATTATTACCATGGGTATGTTAGGAACATTCAATAACTAAATTTGTAATTGATATCACTTCACAAGCAAAGCTAATCAGGACAATTAAATGTTCGAATTTCTGGAAACAGCATTTTCCTTGGAGATTTTTTTCCTCCTTCATTTATACTGGTTAGAAACCCCTTCAAAAATCAGATGTGGTTACATACTTATGCCCTCACTAGCTATAACAGGATCTGTTTGCTTTCTTTTTTTATAAGTTTAGAAAATGTAGCTTTGTTCTTCCACACAAATCAAGCGATGACTCAGTAAGGTCATCAGTTCAGAGTAAAATAATTCATGTCAATAGTAAACAGCAATATTATTTATTTGCATGACAAATCCTGCACAATATCACAGTGTAGAAAGTTAATGGGTTCCTCATTTAACACTTCGTCATTCTGAAAATTTTCCAATGCCTAGAGATTATGTTGTAAGATTACAAAAGTAATATTTATATTTTTCAGACATGATGTATGATGAATTAATCCTCTTTCATCAAAGATATGCATTATTTTAATTTCAAATACTATATGGTATATTTTAATATCATGTGGAGTGGTTTTTTTCCTTGATTTAGGTAGAAAGGATAAGGTGAGGTCACTGGGTATTCATGAATACTTTTTTAAAAAGAAAACATTTTCTTGGAAGTACCTCACACAATTTTGCTACAGAATAGTAAACCCAATGAACAAATCATACACAGTACACTAAAAATGAGAATCACCTTCCTTCTTCCATGCCAAGGCAAATAGTAGGCACATTAGAAGTTTTTGCAGGAACATTTTCGGAGTCGAGCGCCTTATTTTGCTCTTTCAGTTTCTCCTCCTCTGGTATGTAGACCATGCAGAGAATCCGTGATTCCACATTGAAGCACTCAATAACCTTGGGGCCGGAGCTTTGAAATGAGACTATTGCAATCTGGCCCATCTGATTAGTACAACTGCCAATCTGAATTGGAAAAAGGAAAGAAAAGAAAAAAAGACCAAGACTGATACCTGTCTCCAGGAAGATCAGCATTAACAAGAAGGAATGATTGGAATGTTAACTTGAAGAGCACACCTCAACTTATATGTGAATATGAGTTTTCATGCATTAAGACATAAACAAGAAAATAATTCAGCACAAATACAAGAGATTTCAAAACACGTATGCAAAAGTCCCTTGTATACTCAAAAAAGTTTTTTCTTTTTTGAAAGGAGGCATATTATAGCCTGTTGTGACATCTGATTCCTATGTTTATACATAGTGTAACACAATTGTGGTAAGTACCTGTGTAATATGTTATTTTAATAACCAGTGTTCTAAGTTATCTCAGATTCTTTAAAACAGATAATACAGCCGAGGCCTCTCCTTTGCACAGTAACAGGTCTACAAATGCTCTGTCCCAACAGAAAAAGAGATTATTAACATAGTGCCTTTCGTAAACTTGTTGATACAGGTTCCTAAACTTTTCCCTGATCCAGAACTAAATATCATCAATATGTTCACAAATTTGTACATTTTAGGGAGCTAGGAAAATTGGAAAAAAAAAGTCTGCCCAAACAGCAATAAGTGTTTTTATATAGTAACTCCTTATGTTTATATGAAATGAAAAAACATAGCAAAGAGACAAAAAGGACATTTCTGTGGCAGTAGAAAGATTTTATTGGCATATATTTGTGATGACTGCTTACAAACAGTGAAGACAAAAACAAATTATATGGGTCACCTTGAAAAAGAGCACTGACAAAAGCCATTCCTAACTTCTACTTTTAGTTCACAAGGGTTCCCTTAAAATTTCAGTATTGTAGTAACAAGAAAAGCTTGTGAAATCATTAGCTTTTTTTTTTTAAGTGTTGGCTATCTCACTTGTTCTGATGGAATAGCTGCATATTTGAGGTCATAACGATATGCCAGAATAGGGTGGTTGGGTTTTTTTTCCTATATACAGACTTAAACAGATTATTTACAGCTAAAACATTTTTAAATATGGAAACAGACAATAGGACAGTGTGAGCTCATATGTGTTTTAGCAGCCCTCATTATAAATTAGCACATAACTCACTTCCAAATGTGCTCAGCACTTTGGAATCTGTTTTGCGTCACACTAACAAATCACACACAGATTAAGTGACACGCTACTGAGAACAGCGAAATCACATCGACAAAATTACTAGCTATCCTTTATAGAAATCCATCTTAAAACATACGAAGAAAAAAAACCCTCAAAATTTATTTCAGATCCATATGTTGCTGAGAGTCACAAAAAACAATGCAAAAAAAAAAAAAGAGACAACCCCCTTTTTAGCTTTTAAAGATTACACTTACCCAAAGAAAACCATGTTCCATGGCGCAGGAATCTGACTCCGTTTCACCAGGGAGGTATGGTTCAGGATTATAAGCAGCACATTCAATCTTCAAAGGAGAAGAGAGCAGTTACCACATTAAAAAGAGATGTATGTTTCTGTCTAATTTTGTCTGCAATTAACTATAACATTTAAGGATATCAAAGACTCACAGAAGGCAAGAAGTCAGTTTAGTCTGTCCAGCTTCCCATGGGCAAGGTCAGCTACACACGTGTTGTGCCCAACACGTTCCTTATCTACCCTTACAGACGTTAAAAGCCAAAGACTACAATTTTTCTACCTGATCTGCTCAAATGCTTCATGACCTTTAAGTTTTTCCAAGTACCCAACCTAACCTCATCCTTGCTGTAATCGTTAGCCTGTTACTTCTCCCAGCCACCAGGTACGTACTTCCCTTCTGTATCGTCCTTTTACGTATAATGTCAATATATGCTGTGACCCTGCCTGAGTCTCCTCTTCATTAGGCTAAATTAACATTATCACTTCATTAAATTTAAAAATCTTTAGAAGAATTTATTTTTTTTTTTACTCATTTTTAAAACTCTTGATTACTAATTATCACTTTTCAAACTGGCATCTCTCCAGCAAATTTATCAGCTCCATATATCTGAGTGCAGAACTTTCTCACCTGAACACGCTATTCTAGCAGAGCTGTTAGCAGCACCACACCATGATTACCTCTTCTGTAGCCTGTTTGTACACGTCCCGTTGATTATTTGCTCTTTGTAGTAATATTACATTCTTAACCAATCCTTAGCTTGCTGGTCTATTAAAAAAAATACTTTGAGAGACTTTCTACTCAACCACTTCCTCAATCTGTACTTGTGAAGCTCTTTATTTCTGCCTGAGCGCACCATGTGTCTCTCCTACAGACTGTCATCCCCTTTTGTTTTCCCACCCGTCAAATTATTTCTCCAGGTGCTTTACTCAATTTGAACGCTAATACCATCATCCGTAATACTCCCACCCTCTCCCAACTTCATGTCATCGTGTTACTGTCAGTAAATTAATAACCATACTCATGATTTTACCATGCAGGCCATTTAAGAAAAACCTGAAAGCTACACCAGACTCAAGATCTATATTTAAGTCCATCCCGCCTCTGAAAATCATTCAAGCACCAAGGCTCTGAAAACAGGCATTTTTATGAACAGTCATGGATTTCTATTTTCCCTAATTCCCCTAATATCCATGGCAGAGCTCCCTAAAGCTTATGTAAACACTTTAAAATATATACAAGCAATCTATAACTGTGTAGAGAATAAAAAGGTTTCTGATGAGGTGTGATACTACATTTTTAGACAAGATTCTCTATAATTCAGACTAACGTTCTTCACTCAGACATCAATGTCATTGTGATTATATTGCAGTACTAGAGACAATAAGGTTAGTAACAACTTAGACAACTTCACCATAACCTGGCAACACCACCTCACAGCAGTGAATAATTAAGAAAAAAAGGAAATGAGCAAGCATAAGTTGAGTTCCAAATTCACAGCTGACTTAATTTTCAAAAGTGTAAAGAATTTCACAAATCTCCCTGATGACAACGGGCATCACCAAGTGATTAGCAGTAGTAAAAAATAATTTTCTGTACTCACCAAAGCAATTCTCTATAAGGATAAAAGATGGAAACGGACAGATGAGAAAAAATAAAAAAGAGCTATTTGTGCCAGTCTTAGCATGTTACATTTAACACATGCTGAAGATATCTACTTGTAGTGGTGATTTACAGTAGCTGTGACAGCTAAATACATCACTAGTGAAAGAAAAGACAGCCTCCGCACTGGATATTTCTGGGGCTGCTTGTTACATCTCTGTGTTACTTTGCATCTTAATCAAAACCGATGATGTTTTTCCATAGTTAAACCCCAGTAGTTTAGCTCTCAGTCTTGATAGAAGCTCTTTGCCTGGGTTGTAAACTGGCTCTGATGGAAGAAGTTGCTACAGGCTCCCTAACACCACCTGAAGCATCACACAGAAGGATAACAAGCAGGATCAGCCAAGCAGAGGGTCTCTTCCCACCCCAAGCTGGGGCCTGACACCCAAACTGCAGCTGAGGCTGCAGAAAACCACCAATAATACTTAGATGATCTTTTCCAGTAATATCAAGGATTTAGGAGCATCAGGCGTTACAGCCGGGCTCACCCCCATGTTATCTTTAGGAGCTGCAAAACTGGCAAAGTTGACCCAGAGCTCAGGCAAATACTGCCACATTCTGTGTTCTCCTGCGGTGACCAAGGCAAAGACCACCACCCAACTGTATGGGCAACAGACTTTCCTGTCCTTTCAAAATTAAGTAGATCCTGTTGTAACTTGATTGCAGGAATTGAGCCTGGGCCTTCAAGGCTCATGGCAATAGATTTATAGGACTTACAGATGCATTGGCTCTAAGGAAACATAAATATTTTAATTTTCTGCAAAAAATTAAATTAGCTTGGTTATTTCACCAGTGGTGACTTTTTTAAAAAGTATTCAATACAGAAAAAGCTGACTGTTTAATAAGACAAGAATGACTATGGTTATATGGGAGACCGGAGACTTTCAGTAGACTTTTGGATGCTGTAAACGGCAGCTCCGCTCTGAAAACCAGTATCGAGGAACGGCTTGATTTAACACCATTACACATGTCAAATGCATTTCCAGCTAGCAATTATTTTCCCCCAACATCCAGGCCTGTAAACTCACACCAGAAGTGAAGCTGCCAGCTGAACTTCCCTCCTATGTAGGCTGTCCTAGCAACGAGGGTCCACAGACTTACTGCTCTAAGCAGTAGCCATGCAATGATGTTAATTTAACATTGGGATTCTGGCCATACATATACAATTTAATTTCCACCAGTGTTTTTGCACAAGCCTAACTGACTGACGGTCAATAAGAAATCCTGTTGACGCTCAGGAAAAAAAACTGTATACAGCACCCTTCTCTTCCGTCTGCTGGTTGGGACATGCCATACTTATTTTCATTAAAGCCAGTAGTCAATATGACTTCAAACTGACACATTACTTTAGGAAATGAACCATTAAGACAATATCTGTATCCCTATTCAGAACAGAACTACATTTTATATAAGACCCCATAAAACTGACTTTTAAAAATTAGTTTAAAACTATCACTCTTCGTGCACTAAGGAAAACCAGAAATTTGAGTATTCAACATAGTTACAGCAGTACAGGACAGCTATCATGGACATCAGATTCCTGCGCTCTGTAAGCTGCAGGTTACTTTGGAGCCTCAAACAAACCCTTGGAAACCTCAAGACCAATTCAAAATTCACAGCAGTTCTGTTTTCATTGAGTGATGAGCTCACATCTGAGAGTGAATGTCGTACTATACAGAAGTAAAGACTATGTTCCTTAGTGCCTCAAAGATTGCAGTATTTTGCATTCCTGTGACCCTCTTGGACCTTCCATTGCTACTAATGTTACACCAAGGTAGTAACTCAAGACAATTAATAGATGTGAACTAATAGATGTATTTACAATATGGTATTTTTTAGAAGTTATATCACACAAGAAAAACAACTGTAATCTCATACAAAAATTCTGTTCACCTTAAACTCCTGTTGCTTGGCCATCATCACTGGCATGTGTCTAACAAGGAGAGGATGTTTCTCCTTTTTGATTTGATTCCCATCATCTTCTACACAGAACCAACCTAACAGGTTATCCTCCACTGTAATGGAAAGAACAAAGAAACATCCCACAATACTTTCAGTGAATAATCACTTACACCTCTCTACCGGAATAGAAAAGAATTCTGTTAGGATCAATTAATACTGATCAGGCTGTTCTTATGCCTTACATATGCATAAATGACAATGTAAAACTATGAGCAAAACTTCAATATAGTAGATTACATACATATTGATAATGCACAGAAACCCCTTACGCCAGCAAAATGTTAAGGGTGTTCTCTTAGTGATCTTGTCAGTAGATTATTAAAAGAGGAAAAGGCGCATCAAACCTCTCCACAGACTCTAGGAAATCTGTTTTGCAAATAGCATTTTTCTGCCTGTATAAGTGACATCACTACCAACTTCTCCTTATCATAATTATGAGGATCCTCCTCCTGGAATGATGGAAACATCCATTCTCTCTTCTTTTGTTTTTATTATTTTGCCTGCCTTCAGTGAGAATCCGTAAAAGCACTGTATTTTGAGGATGTGCTGGTGAAACTTGCTTTTTAGCCAATGCATATCCTCAATGTTTCTCAACTTAGGCGTTCAAAATCCCAGGTAGCTTTGGAAACTTATACCCTCTGTGCAAACACAGGAGACTAAGAACTTCACACGACAGCACATTCTTTATCGCTCCCACTTACATCAGGTTTGTTCGCAATAATCCCTCCAGTGAAGACTACAGATTTATGTTGAAAAAAACTCCTCCCAAAAAACTTCATTTTGACATAACCAACTATAGAAATATTGCATTATATTAAAGCTACACCCATAAATTTATTTCATGCTTAGAAAGCTAAACGAATGAACTCAACACCTTTACTGATATTTCCTAGCTAAAATCATTCTGAGCTAAAACTGAGAAATTTGAACTTGAAGTTCAAAATTTAAAAAGTTCGTAAGATCTGAATAAGTTTATAATGGAGTAACTTCCTCAACCGTCTATCCTGTAGTGTATTTCTTGATGATTTAGATATAACAATTAGTAATGATTACCACAGACTTCATTAAAATACTGTAGAAATTGTTTTCCTTCATAACGAAATCCACATCCTATCTATAACATCAATACTTTGTAGTGATACACAATCACTACTATTTACTGTACGGCAATTTTAACATCTGCAGATAGATTTTCACAAAAAATACAATTTTCTCAAAAACAAAAAAAATAATTACACTGTACATTAGGAGCTATCTTAACTTGATAGGAAATTTAAGTAACTAAGAATTACCAAGGGCCAGTTTAGCCATTTGTAAATTGTTGATCCAGGACTGTTTGATGGCAGGGGTAAATGTATTGAACACAGCTGTAAAGAAAGTGGGACGCCCAGACCTGCAAGACAAAAAAAGAAATAAAAAGAGCCACTCTAAATGCATGGAGTATGAGATACAGTCAAGGCTAGAAATGTTGAGCAAGATGAAACTTCATTATTTTCTAATACTTAGATAAAGACACAGCTCCAATATTAAGCATGCAGGCTATGATATGCCATATGCCCGTCTTCCTATGCTTTACATGAAATGGTATGAGAAGAACACCCTCCTTGGTGAAGGAATAAAACAGCGTCTCTTCCCTATTAGCTGTCCTTGCCATGGTTCCTCTCTTCCTTCTTGCATCTGGAACACAGGATCGAGGAACAGGAGAAAAACAATGCTGCCCTGGAACATGCAAGCTGTGGCATGAGAACAGAAGTCAGAGGCTAACTGCGGAGACAGAAGAGGGGGAAGAGCTACAGATTCCCAACTCCTCCCTGGTACATCAGTGCCTAATACGTAATCCCATTTAGAAAGTTTTGTAATCAAGATTACTACTGACTTGTCCTGTTTTCCTGGGAGTTGCAGCTGAATTCTACAGCGATCTGCCGCTCTGATTTCATCTTCTTTTTTCAAAATCAGTTTTTGTAAACCTGAGGTCCAGTCATGGGCTACAGATTGGTTTAAATTCTGAAAAATTAAAAAAGCTAATATTCAATGCCAGCCTACTGGCCTATTTCCAACAGGCTACCTAAGGTGATCTCTGCATGTAACAAACAATTCCTGGCACCTGGGCCTCAGTTAGTCCACATTTTAATCATGAATAATTCAAGCTATATTTGTAAACACATTTCAAAAATATCTGTAAAAAGTTTGCTAACATATTTTATCTGATGATTTAATCTCGCATTGCTCAGAGTTTGATGATACACAAACAACATTCCCAAGCGCCTGTCAGACTATGAAATGTAAATTTGAATCAGGTGTACGCACAACCCTTTTACTTCATTTCAATGAGTAGTTATACAGAACCCACAAATTCTGTCTTTAAAGAAAGTCTCATGAAAACCTCTACAAATCATACTGCCAGTATGTTTTGGTTCAAATCTTTGAGCCAAAAATGTTTACAGAGCCATCACGAAGGCTGTCTGTGTGGCTGGAATCTGCTTAAGCAGCACGCTGGAAAAATAACCCTCTGCAAGCTGAGTGTTCGGTCACAGAGGGTAAAAGCACACCTGAGTGACACTTACAGAAACAATAGTAATGAATATTGATACACAAAAGTACACTAGTTTTCCACAGTCAGAATTTTATGAAAATTGAAGTCTTTTTCAAAAATAGACAAGCTGACCTCATTCCCCACTAAACTCTTCTAATTATCTTACACATCTCTACCTGGAAACACTGAATTTTACGTTTTCAAAACGTATTTGGCTCTGACTGGCAGTACAGACAGGAAGGTTTTGTATATGTTAACAGGCAAATGTTTTATGGTATCTGTGCTATACATATTCCCAATAATGCAGCTGAAATTCACCATTAAATACTGGTGAAATGTTGTCCAACAGTACTGTTTCCATAAACTTCCTTCACAGTACATATTTTTACAAAACATTATCTTTTATTTAATGCCCTTGACTCTGAAGGCAAGATACCCCAAAAGAAACTCAGCTTTCAAATATATATTCACACACACATATATATATTTACAGCCTATGGTGGCAGGTAGGAGTTAAAAATTGTGCCTAAGCATACATAAAGAATATTTAAAAAAATAGCATCTTTGGCTTTTGTTTTAAGTTTTAAGACTGCGGAGAACTCATTCTGAAATTTGGTGTTAAAGTACTTTTTCTGTTTGCCAGAACATAAGCTAAATAAAAGGGATGGGAACAAGGCCAAAACAAATTACTTTCAAAATTCCAAGCTCAAAATAAGAGTTTGGATGGGCATCAAGAGCTTCCTCCAAACAACCATCCTCCTACTACCTTGTCTAACTGCAAGAACCCAATTTCTTAAGATCAAAATGCAATTCTGTTTCCATATAAACTGATCAGCTGCTGAGCAAATGCAGACAGTGGTAGCATCCACCCACGCTTAAAAACAAAAAAGAAAAACAAAATGCTGTTTTTTTACAGACAGCTGTAATGCCACTTATAATGCTAAACAGTGAACTGTAAATTAATTACTAGAGGTAAAAATTATTACACTCTTTACAGAGAGAACTAAAGAATGTCTTGCACAGATCCTAGGGAGAGGCAATTATGCTACTTTAAAACAGGAACATATTTGAAAAATAAATCCAGCTTTGTTTATTACCTGATAGTTTCCTTTAAGGCTGCCTATTAATTGACTAATTTGACCAACTACATTCAAGTCATGTAAAAGGTTCTGCAGATCATGGTACAGTTGCCCTGGTCCCATATAGAGCTTGTCTAAAATGAATAAAAACATAAGGTTATACATAATAAGATGATGTAATTCTTAGTTGAAGGAGAAAGCATGGAAAAAGATAATAATATTAACATATATTGCTATTTCTTAACACTATGAAAATTAAGCTTATCAAAATTGGCAACGCTCTCTTTAGAGTGTAGGGACAACTAATGCGCTGTTTGCAGCTAGCGTCTTCATTGCTTCTGAAAATCGGTGTCGTTTATTTATACATATATCATTGATATTTATTTCACTTTGCTGCTCCAGGTGCTTCCGATGTCGCTGCAGACAGATAATTGTGAAATGCAGCCCAGCAAATTATAGGTAGTAGTATGTTATGACATATTAGTTTTGCATGTATAGGCGTTACCATAGGCATTTCCTTTTAGCTCACCTTATCATTGCCTTTTAGAGTTACAATTAAGATTCAAGTTTGTTCATCGAGTATGACAGAGAGCATTACGTGTAGTTTGAATAAGCATGCACTAGAACTGCAACTCATACCAAAGCTTCACAAGACAGTTCTGGACCATGTATCTACATCCTAACTCTCATATGAGCCCGAATATTTCACTGAAACACTTTTATATTGTATTGCAGTAATGGTTACGTGAAAAAAGGATCTGCATTGAAATCAGCAACAAAACAGCAGCAGAAATATTTTGGCCTAACCATCAATATGTACATGTGTTTATAAGGTAACACTACCTCAGAAACATATTCCAATTGGTATCATAAGCGTTCTATTTAAATGCCCCAAGCTGCACAGCCTGCTAATACACTCTGACTCCAAACACGATGTTAGGAACAGGATGGCTATATAGCTCTTGCGGAAACACTCTCCCTCTCCCAAAAAAACCCCACCCCAACTTGTACAAAGTCAGCACGTTTCCCTCTGGCTGAATCACAGGAACTGGGCTGGATTATCTTTCCAGGAAATCCCTGCAGATTATTTAGCTCACGTAGTGTAGTATCCAAAGTACGGATCCTTCACCCTCACCACACCTTTGGAAGCTAGTCTGCAGACAGCAAAACTCCCCTGGAGCAGAAGGATTTCAACCCTTTGTTGGCAAGAACATGATTTAAATGTTTGGGAGCAGGCGCACAATCCATGCCACTGGGTCTGGCTGCCAGGGCAGGATGGTGCTGGACACAGTGCCACTGCCAGCCAAGACGCCACTGGCACCTCCATCCCTCAGTCTGCTACAGGGACCACAGTATAAAACACAACACACCAAGCACAAAGCTATCAGAATAGCATAATCCGGAATAAATGCGAAAAATAAACACACCTAACAATTATTCTCATTTATGTATCAAAATAACTGTATTTTCTGAAGACATTTTCCTATTGGAGGCATCACACAGATCGAGACCACCACTGGATGCTTTTCTTTAATGTAATTCAGTATATTAAGCTGGGAGTATGTCTTAAACCTTGAAGAGTACAAAATTTCAAGGCTCAAGGAAAATGTTAAGGGTTACTTTATTGCTGAATTCTCCCCTTCATTGCAGGAAACGCAACATAAGCCTGAGATATTACACATCCCCAGAAAGTTTCAAATTATTCTCTTGCCTTTAAATCTTCTGGTAAATTGAATCAATGAAAGGATTTCTTTGTATTGCCCTTGAGCACTAAACAGGGGAATGACCACACTTACTACTATTTACCCAGCCAGAGAATAGATGCAACTTTCATCCACCCTTCTTTGCCTGTTCTGAATGTTAATTAAAAGAACAATCTAGCCTTTCTTGCCCTTAAAAACAAAACAGTCCATAAGAAAAGATCATTACATTCATTGTACACAATGAAAAGAAATGACTGCAAAGTAGACCTGAGAGAAAGAGTTTTGAGATTATGGTCAGTAGAGCATGTTTGCAGATTTGTTTAAAAAAAATTAAACACTTTTCTGGAACTGCTGACTACATACTTTCATTAAGCTTCATTTTCACTTTTTTCAATCCAAATACCTCAAAAATCAACATCTGAAAGTTGTAAACACTTCTCTCTTTGTATCCCTCTTCCGCTACCTTACACCTTTCTTCTTACTAACGCCTACAAGAATTATAATTTGTTAAACACCAGAATCACTAGTTCTGAGACACATCAAAGTGTTGATTTCGATGGGGCTACTTCCAAAGAAAGGGTGGATCAGTGTTAATAGAAGTTTGGTGAAATCTAGCCAAAAGCCATGATAATGTGTTTGGCACTGTAGAGAACACAAATTGAATCATTCTTTCCCCAAATTTCTGTAACAAAAAGATAAATTCTGCAAAACAAAATTTGGACTGATTAGAAGTAACTGGCAGTTTAGTTGAGTTTTTGGCAGAAGTCCAATCACTTACCTGACATTTATAAACTCCACCACTGAACAAACTAAACTGCTGCACTGAAAAAACTTCCTACAAATATTTCTGAAATTTATCCTTGTGGGCTTGAACCAAGAGAAAATTTACAACTACCAGGCTGTGAAAAGCTGAAAGTTTGTGCAGATTCCCTTGTACAGGATGGATATTTTCACTCAAGCGAATTACATTATTTCCAAGTTTTAAATGGATCACTCTTTGCAGCTTCATAAAGACAAAGTTACCAGACATTTCATTTTATTATTGAAAGCAAGTCAGAGAACGGACACTAACCTGCAACATATAACAACAAGCATTCAGGCAACTCTTAGATGCTGTAGGACTTTATGGCATAGCCTTCAATAGAGGCCACAGAGAAAGCTTAAACTTCTTACACAGACGGACTTGCCCTGTGCAGTATATACATCCACCGTGCCTGAAAAGAGCTGTCCTCTACAATTCTCTTCCTGGAGCTTCAAACACTCTTACAAATATCCTTGTTCCAGCCTTGGGCATAAATCTTGAATTTCATTCAGTAATTGTCACCTGAGTCTATTTTGTCTGCATCATGCATATTGTATAAGTTCTTAATAAGTCAAGATAAAAAAGATGCAGTAAGAGTGTCAAAGCAAATAAACTACTCCGGCATCTGAAATTCTGTCACACAGAAAAAACAAACGGAAGTCATTTTAGGCTCATTCGTTAAAGACCATGTTCTTAGCACAGGAAAGGAAGGTAAAAAGCAAATCAATAAATAATTAAAGAGAGCCTGCTTCCATCCTCTGATGTTCTAGAAAAGACAAACATCCAAATTAAGAAGACATTTTAATAGTCAATCGAGTACTAGATCAATAGCCATGGCTAATATCATTCTCTCATGAAGGTCTTTAGTGGGAATAAACAGGAGCACAGAAAAATAACTGGGCTTCAGAGATCAGCACTGATGGACTCATCAGAAGAGAACTCCCTGAGAGCTTACCGCTTGGTTTGTGCCTGGATAACGAGTCACAAGTTATAGCAACTTCACCTCTGAACTGGGTCCTGTCAGGGTTACTCACAACGTCTTTTAAAATAGCATTAGCTTCTCAGTGGTTAACAGAACGTTGGCTACCGGCTGATCTGGATGAGAATTGCCTGAGGGAGGGTTTTTCCTGGGTGGAGGAGGCGGAGCAGGGGGGGCACACTAGTCTGTTCCTCAGATGTGTTTCTCAGTTCAGAGCCAAAGACTGGCTGCTTCAGCCCACACATGTTCCCTGACCATACGATTGCTGGCTATTTTGGGGTGGGTGTTCACTCCTTTTTTCCATAGAAAGCACCGAAAAACTCTTGGCTTCACTCCAAAGCAGACACGTGGTTGGTTTCTTTCTGTACTTTGAAATGCTTCACAAATGATAAAGCCATTTCCTTCCCATTTCTAAGCCACTCGTGCTATCAAGCTCCAGAACAACTTATTTTTCCAATGGGAAAAAAAAAACCCTCCATGAGTTTAAGGAAGGTTCTCCCCAGCTCTCCACATCCTATGTGTTACAGAGGTGTGCCCAGGCAGGAGAGAAGGCAGCGTGCTGTAACCAACTACCACATCTGTGGCTTTGGAGGCAGCGCTTTTTGCATTCCACCTACACATCAAGGGTGAAATCCTGGCCACATCTAAGTTAGCAGAAATTTTTTTTCATCAACTCCTTTGTTGCTAAGATTTTACCAGAGGAATTTGTGCTTCCCTGCAACAGGCAAGTTTGTTGCCAACAACCAGTAATTCATGCAAAATACCTAACTCCCTGTTCAGCATTATCATGAAATATACTCAAGGTTAAAAAAAAAAAAGACAAAACTGCCACTTGCTTTAGAGGGAGGAAAAGAGGTTAAAGTTTAAATTTATTTTTACTGCTATGTAAAAGCAAAAGATTCTGTTTTTTATAACAAGATAAATATATTTTTAATATCTCCTTAGTCGAGATATATTCAAGTATAATACTAACACATCTTCTACCTGCTCATTTCCCAGTGTTACTCTCAGCACCACAGCTTTAAATTCACCATTTTTGCCTAATTCGAAGTAACTCTTCTAATTGAAACAGAAGCAATTTTAGCCCATTTACATCCAGCCATTTTCAAAGCCTGCAGGAAACTCCCTGGGTGTGGTGAAAGTCAGTTTAACTTGGCTGGGGCAAAATTAGGATTTGGAAGGTTATGCATAAATAAATGCATGGAAAAGCAGTGTCTGTGTGCTAGTGCTCGGGGGTGGGACAAGGGGGAGAATTCCCAGCTCCGGCAGCAGGCTGCTTTGGGAGCAGCAGCTCTTCCCCGGCACGGCCAGCACAGCAGCAGCTGCTGTAACAGGCGCTGGCGGATCAGCCACTCCCATGGGATCGCCCTCTATCCGGTTCCTCTAAATTTTCAATTCTCATGGGCACCACAAGCATATTGAATATTGTAATCCTGAACGGAACACGCCCTGTTCTTCCTCTCAAACAATTACTTAGGGACGCATTTATTTACTGTGGTGATTTGTTACTTCTGCACATTTTCCAGTAGCTCTCGCTGCATGCTCCGATTCTCACTTGTGAATTACTAATTTATCACAGATTTATGATACTGAAGGGGAAAAAGAAAGTGACAAAATGCCTAGAGTAGATGCAGTCACCCATAATTCAAATATCTATTCCTGGGTAAGCAAATATAATGGCTCAGGTGGTCCCTTCCCATATTAAACTCCTGTTTATTCCCAATTAGGAGGATTTATTTCAAGTAATATTATTACATAAATCCAAATGGCATGAAATAAAACAAAATCCTCATTCAGCGTACTCTCAATATTGCAACTATTCTTGCAAACATCTCTATATCGTATATCATGCTAAAGCCAAAGACTGTTAATAGATAACAACTCCTGGGTCTCTCTTTTACTGCAAAGTAACTAATCTTGACAAGATCTACCTTGATTATCATTATAGTAACAACCTTTCCCCCTACATGGCTCAAAACCACAGTACATCAATATAAATTGCTTTGGAAAAAGCCATATTGACGTGAAGTGAGAACTGATGCATCATGGAAATTCAAGGTCCTGACAAAGATTACTTTACTTCTGAGAGACGCAGAGCCCTGAAGTCAGAAGCTTATGAATGCCCACACATGAGAAACACAACCAAAACTGAGAAAAAGAGGTGTTCCTGACTATAGTTCAGCATTACTGAGGGGTAACGTGAAATTAATGATACACTTGAAGAACATGCCAGATTTGAAGACTGCTCTGAAAGGCTGGTAGATCCCAAATTTGACTTGCCATTTGCAATCTGGTCTTTGAGGCTGAGCGCATTTGTATTGCTTCCTCCCACTGAGCCATCTGTGTGCATCCAGGCAGCATGCTGAAACATCAAGTGCTATGAAGGGAAGAGATCTGGAAAAGATTCAATCCTCATCTTGAGCATAAAAATCACCTGGGATGGGTAGAGAAGTTATATATGTGGGAGGTAACTTTAAGTCATTGTGTTTGAGGAAGGCATAACAAACTGGTACTTGTACAGAATTATGCACTCAGAACAAATAATAAAAAATAGGCCTCTTCCGCAACATTTAAAATTACATTTAAACCTGAGAAGCTTGTAAAGTGTTCTGGAAAGCAAAGCATCATGACAACAGATGAATTCTTGATCAGTTCATAATAAACTGGACAGATTTCATGAGACTGTTAATATGTTTAGGTTAAAGTACAATGATATAGCAAGTAATATATTTAAAACTACTTGAGTGCAGTCAGAACTGATCAATTGTTTTGTTTTAAATGTGACTTTGATTGTCCTGGAAATATTTCACTGTTTTTATTTTTTTTAATCATGTAACAATAGGCTGACAGCATCCCACTGCTCAGTTTAAGATGCTCACATTTAAGAAGGACAAGAATGGAGACTGACTGATAGACAACATTATACCTGAAGTAAAATAGTTCTCTGAAGATCTTGGGAATTAATTCAAAGAAGGTAACCAGAAACCGTTAAGAAGGCTCAAGATTCAGTTACTGCAATTGAGGAATTCTTCCCCTATATTTGGTACTGTATCCTGCCCCTACAGATACAGTGGTACACAAAACCCACGGGTCAAAAGCTTTACAGCTGTTCTGGGGAAGAGATCTTGTTGAACAGAGGAAAAACATCCTCCCTAAGGAGGTCTAGTGGAACTAATTTTCTCACCGCAAGTAGAAAAGGAGACCTTTACGTGACATTTTCAAATACAAGAAATCTATTTCAGCAACAGATAAACAGAGCTGGCAAAAAAAGACTATGAATATTGGTAATACCAGGAACGTTGTCATTCTGTCAACTGATACTGACACACATTGCTGTTACTTCATCTCCCTTTACAAAACCCTTTGCACCAGAACACCTAGCTTTCACTGGACGGCCAGTGGTGAGGATGCCCTGCTGCACGGAAACCTTCTCTTGCACAGAACTTGACAAATCCAAGCACCAGCTACACACAAGGGAGGCGCCTCCGTACCTCTGGTCCCTTCTGTCTGGAAGTTCTGTATGAGCGTTAAAGCCAGTGACAAAGCAGATGAGATTTTATTTTTAGATGCTGAACTACAAGCTTCCTGCACGTCGCCTTATGTAAGCAAAGCCCTTGACAGCCCCCCCAGCACCACCACCCTCTTATTTGTGTCTTTCCACTTACTCACTCATGCTGCTCCCGTTTCCATAGACACCTCAGAGAAGCACGTGGGTGGGATATGTTTTCTTGTTCCTCCTTTACAAGAGTATGTTAATAGCCAATTGGAATTTCAGTAAAATGAAAAAAAAAAAAAAAACAAACCAACCAACACAGTAGTCTTGTGAATCCAAAAATCCTGGTTTAAGACCCAAACAAGTCCAGAGGTCAATTCAAATTTTATAAGAGAAAAACAGACTTTCTGCATTACCCCTGCTTATTCTTTCACACCAAATCCAACCCATGATCTCCATAGTTCATGCTCCCAAAAAACATGAGCCACCATAGCTCAACTGCAGCTCACCTGAGATTACATCATACTCTCAGGTCCAAACTATACAAATATTTAGAGGGTGGTATCAGTCTCCAGGTTTGGAAAATGAAGCAAATGGGAAGTCAGGAATGATCTCAGAAAACAGGAGCTTAGTTGGCAGCCATCAATGAAAAGCTCAGCCGGTACTCACATGTAGCTTTACAGCAGAACCCTAAATCAGGTGTAGTAACCTAGCGCAGAAAGAAGCGGCACAAACACCAGTATTAAGTGATAAGCAATAAACCCCCGAGATTAACAGAACACAAACTATTAAATTCCGACACGGAGTAAACGAGCCTAATTACCAATACTGTCAAGACGTATCATCATCATCCACCAACATGAAGAGCATTATCATAAACATGAAATGACACTAGTCAGTCTAATCATACTTTAATCATGTAAGCACCTAAAGGTAATCTTTATAAGCTTAATTATTGAATCTGATAATCTGAGCCTCTAAAACTCTTTAATGTATTTATTCTCATTGCAAGACAGGGAAGTTCTTCAAGTCTTAATCACAAAGAACCACGTACCACAAGCCACCCAGTACACATAGAGCAGAGCTGGGAAACAAACCTCCCAAGTCTCAACTCTGACAAAGTGTTTTTAACATGCTTCACCTTCAGCTATTAATACCTTGCTCTCAACTGGTAATTACACGAATGCTGAGACCTGTCTCGCTGTATGCTCATTGTATCAGATCTGAACACCAAAGAAACAAGTTGCACAAAAACTACAGCCCAACCACAGAACTGCTTATTCACACAGCTTGAGCAATGCAAAGATAAAATCAAAATCTTGCAACTGCAAATACTGAGTAAGGTATTAAATTCATAGTACCATACCATTTGCGAGTAAAATTATGCAAGGACACCAAGGAAATGCAAAGCCTCTCAAGAGTGTGAGAAGTAGCTCACACATTGAGAGCGTGGCTTCAGGATTATATTAAACTCCAGCTAATCCTGACTGCGCAGGGAATTTTAGAGATAAAATGCCATAAATATTTTTCCTGCTGACAGAAGCAGCTGTGCTGTGCCAGAGACGAGGAGAGAAACAAAAGCAGTAGGGAACGAGAGGGAGAAACACCAGAGCCTTAATATGCTGACAAGTGTGGACGCCACAGCCCAGGTCCTCAGCATCACACTAGCTGGGACAACCATCAGGTGTCTCCTGGACTACGTACTGACTGCAGGTACGGATCAGAGGAACTCCGGTTCCTGGCTTTGTTCCCACAAGGAAGAAAAATCCTGGATGCAAAGAGACTTTAGAGTGAAAGAAAAGAGGTGCTATGGCCCTTTCGTCTCACAGGTCCCGAAGGGGAAAGCTGAGGTCAGTATGGCCCTGAAAGCCCCTGCCCTCCCTTAAGGGGAGAGAGGGGCCACACGGGACCTCTGGGGTGCACCTGCATGGACACAAAGGGCGAAGAGAGGAACTGGATGCGAGAAGAGAAACACCGACATAAACAGGCAGTGAAAGTACACGTGTGAAGGCATTTAAACAACGCAAGTGCTGCAGGGATCGCAAGACAGGTCTGCAGGTGATTGTAAACTGGCTGAGCTGCCAGAGGTTTACACTGGAGTTCCCGCCACACCATCTGTAACAGCTTATGCAGAAATCATGTTGTGAGGAGCTTACCTCCCTCTTTCATACTCACTTGATTATAGCTGTTTCTACTCAATTTACTACTCTGTGTCAAGACATGGACGAGTTCCCTGGCAACACAGAAAAAGGTTTATAGGAGGTGACCATCAAGCCCTATAAGCACTATATAGAATATGAAAGGCAAAGAGAAGAATCTCATCCTAAGTGGGTGAGACAAACATGTAACACCTAATTTATTCTATGCCTAATCCACCAGCTAGAAACATATATCTGCTTAACAAGTGTACTATTTAATGTCATCTGGTTTGCTCAGCTAAACAGGCTGTTTGGAGTTAGATTTAATGAAAATCTCTGGTCTTTTGTTTGCATATATTAATGATAGTTTACATTTATGAACATAATACTTCTTTAGCGTACAGTATTATTTTCACTAAAAGATTTACATTATTACTCTATACATATTTCACAGAGATGAAAGTTAGGTCAACTAGCAATTTATGCCACATCATCCTTTTTAAAACCTTATCACCAGTGCTAGAGTTGATATGTCACTTAATATTTAGTCTTGTTTACTCTGGACAGCCTAAAAGTGATGATTAAACTGACTTTTTTTTTTCCTTACCCATTTCTATATTTCTATATTTTACAAACCAGTAAAAAACTCAGCTTGAATGGCAGTGGCTATCACAGCAGCACTATCTCTTTTTTTGAGAAGACCTGTCGTTCCACTGAGCGAGACGTCTACAGAAACACAAGTGCACACTGTAGCTCATCAAACATCCCTACCTGTTTCCCTGGCAACACTTGGAGACCCACACAAAGTGACTGCGTGAAGTAGAAGGGAACTCGCAAGAGAGGAATCATGCCTGCACTCCAGCGTTGTGTCACAACTACATTTGACAATAAACAAAGCCCACAGAGATCAAAACCACAGGCGAGTGGAAACGGAGTACAAACGTATCCCTGGAAGCCTGACCAGGAAAGGAGAGGAGCCATGGTTTAGCAGTGCTGAGGTTTAGTCTCAGTTATGAACTGTAAACTTATGAAACAAAAAATAACGCTAAAATGTAGTCATAGACATAAACATGCTACCGTATTTTTTCATTTTACTGTTATCTCTTATGTTCATCGCTGCATGATATATAGTACAGATGGGTCTTGCTCATTTTCTTTCAACCTTTAGCCATATGGCTCAAATTAAATGGTTTTTTGCTTAAGTAATAGGCTATGCTGTGCATGTCTCCTAATCAACATGATAAGCAGCAGAACTCTGCTGACAGGCACTGGTTTACCACCCAGAAACGGCAGGACGCTTAGTTTTCTCCCTTTGCTTCTTCAGAGTCTCTGTAGTCTGGTCTTGTGAAATAAAACTGCTATGAAAAACTTTTACAGCTCACCCTTTTTATTCCTGGTAACCAGAGAACAGACAACTTGAGGTGGTCACTGTCGCTGTGGCACCAAACAGGCATTCGCCTCGGCACAGAAACCGCGTTTCACGATCCATCAACAGTTTGTGTGAAGTGCTGCAAACTCATAACACCACATGCCAAGAGTCTGAGAAACTGAAACTCTGGGCAGTATATTTGACTACTGCTCCTATATTCGCCTTTAAAGAGAAGTGAAATACATGTATTTTCAGTGATTTTATGTACAGATGGATGACTTGCAAGTGAAGGTTGACTTCTGATTCTTCTAGAGGGGAATACAGTATATTTTGATAAGAATTTACAAATTTGCCTTTGACTATACTTTGTATATGTTTTGGAAGACATAATTGAAATATCTCATATTAATATGACATACTAAAACCAAAGATGTATTCTCA
Organism: Chroicocephalus ridibundus; assembly: GCF_963924245.1. Taxonomy (NCBI): domain Eukaryota; kingdom Metazoa; phylum Chordata; class Aves; order Charadriiformes; family Laridae; genus Chroicocephalus; species Chroicocephalus ridibundus. The sequence goes on from NC_086286.1 coordinate 106,289,509, forward strand.
CTGATCTTTCACACATAGAATCATAGAATGTGTTGGGTTGGAAGGGACCTTTAAAGGTCATCTAGTCCAACCTCCTGCAATAAGCAGGGACATCTTCACCTAGATCAGGTTGCTCAGAGCCTGGTCCACCCTGACCTTGAACGTTTCCAGCAATAGGGCATCTACCACCTCTCTGGGCAACGTGTGCCAGTGTTTCACCACCCTTACTGTAAAAAAATTCTTCCTTATATCTAGTCTAAGTCTACCCTCTTTTAAGTTAAAACCATTACCTTCTCCTATTGCAACAGGCCCTACTAAAAAGTCTGTCCCATTTCACCCATCTTTTTTATCAGAAGCATATGGGTAACATTTAACTTTCTTGATGCTCTTTCCATAAATTCAATCCAACTTGTCACCCATTTTGATTGAATGAGTATCATTCACTAGGATATAGCTATGCTTTCTCAAAAGCCAACAAAAAAAAATACAATCCAATCTCCAGTAAACCAAAACCCAATGAAATAGCCATCAGATAAATCACTTCAAGCTACTAAAGATCATTCAGGATGAAGCAGCCTATACTGGCAAAAAAGATAACATCAGAACAATTATGTGTTAATTGCTTTAGATGTTTACACCATCTAAAATAACACATAAAGACAGAAAATGCATTAAAAATAGTTAGCAATAACCTACTACTTGAATAGTCACTGATTACTCTTTCAATTCCTCTATGACATAACATGATTATCAAAGATACCAATTTACCTGTGGGCACGTTTAAGTGATCTGTGGGCTTCATTAGACTCCCTTCAGACAAATTAGATGTCTGAGGTCCTTTGAGTGTTTAGGGTTCCCACTCAGAGCACAGCATATTTTATATGTGGGGAAACTGAAGTACAGAAGTAACAAGACTCACCCATGAACATACAAGCAAACCCATGACCGAGCAAATACTAAAATTCAGGAGCCCTTTAACTTGATGTTCATTTCCCCAGCTCCGTAATAAATGGGTTACCTATAGCTATCTTGGGGGGGGGGTGGGGGGGTGAGGCTGGAAGAAAGGAAAACAAAACCAATCCAATATCCCAGACATGAATGGTGAATGCTGAATCCATTACTTTCAGTAGTACACAAACAGAGAAGGTGAAATCAATGTGTTTATCAACACAACCGTGGGGAAGAACAGAATTCACTAGTTAACATTACATAAGTAAGATGTGTAATCAAGGAAAGTGTCTCCTTTTGAGCTTTTCAACCATTTATAACCTAGGGTCATCCCCATATTACATAATACTTTTAATGAGTTCTTTTCAGGTCTTAAATCAGTTTTTGTTTCTTCCATTTAGCAACCTCATCTACCATTATAGTAGTTTGCATGAAACATGCTTCAAATACCTCTTGCGGAACTCCATTCCACCATGCAATTCTTCCAGTTCAAGTAAATCAAAACCAAGAATATACAGATTCCTGTTCATGCCAAAAATATTCATCTTTTCAGTACTATGAATGTGGCTGTGCTTCTGTATATGGATCAGTTGGGAAGGAGACGGAAACAACAACAGCCTATCAGAAACAGTATGTGTATTTACTAGGGAAGAACGTTATCCTGCATCTTTCTGCAAATGTTTCTACAGAAGAAAATTACACATCAGGCTTCTTTGGTACACAGAGTTAAGATAACTACTTCCACAGGAACCATCCAGGTGTGATGCCAGAGACTCAAACTCACAGACTTTAAAGCAAGACAAACTCCAATACATGAAATAGGACCTTGCCTGATTTCCTCAGAGAAATGCCATCTGATAAAGATGCTATTATTTTCTGAAGTCTGAGAATGTGGAATGTTTTTTGCTTTAAATATCATTAGAGGAAGCAGACACAAGTTAATATTGCCCTCCACTAGGAAACAATATTAGAACAATACAAATAAAGGACTCTGCCAAGTTGAGACTTCAATCCTTCTCCACATTCGTAACTAAAAGAACTCACAGTCTACTTCTGGTGCTAAGGGAAAACAATAGGAATAAGGCAAAAGCGCATCAGGGACAGGAGCAGCATAACAGAATAATACTCTAGGAAATTGTCCTGCTTTCCTCTCCACACCCTCAGGCCACGCAGTTTCTCCAGCCCAAAGACAAAGGGCTTAATAAAACAGACATGAACTTAAAAACCCCTAAATGTGTTCTCCTCTAGAATTCAAAGACAAGACACTGGTATAAAAAGCAGAACTGGGTAGAAAACTGCAAATTTATCATTTTGCCAAGTGAAAACCAAGTTCATGCAGCCCTTGCTTTCCACCTTAGAAGAGTATTAAAACATGCCCTTGATTTACATGTCCTCATAAAACCTTCCAACATTTCAGCAGTTACATATTGCAGCCTGTATGAGAGGAATTAAAATTCAGCTATTAATTTCATTGTAGCACCCAAAGTAAAGTTTGTATCTTTAAATTATATTATCCTTTCCCACAGCGTGGTAGGAAGCTGAAAGCACCAACTGGATTTAGCCAATAATAAATAGCGAGATACGCTTATGACAGTTGCCTCCTCATAAAAAGGATTTTGGCAGAGAAAAGAGTACCATGATAAGAAAAATGTAACTAGTAACAAGTAATCCTCACAAGGACACAACCAGAATCCATCAAGAATCCCTACTAATCACAGCAGTAAAGTGAGAATTATCAACCTTGTAGGGGTCAAGTACTTAACCTGATGTGCTGCAGATACAATCCAACTTTTCTGCATCCTCCAGAAATGGAAGAGGTGACCCCCCCGCTACTAAATGCTTTTCACAGGACCATCATTATTCTGTATCTTTCCAGTTCCCACAAACTGGAAATTAAAACTGAAAATAAAGTCTGAGACACGGTTCTACATAATGGAAGCAGGATTTTTGCCTGCAGCATCCCACATTGTTCTTGATCATCAGATGTTATTAAAACCACAGTCTGTGAGGCCACTGGGATTTCACCACACCAGTTCCTTGGTATACTCTGAAAACAGAGGGAAACACAACATAACTTTATGACGACTGTAAAGTCATGCAGTTTCAGGCGGAGAATGACAATATTTTGCTGGTAGTGCTTTGCAATTTGTGGTAAATATCCAATAGTCTCACTAATATGCGTTACTACCATTATAAAGATTATGTCATCATCAACTATAAAATGCAGCATCTTGGCGGGTGCAAACAAACAAGCAACAGTGAACCCTTACACAAAGTCTTACGAGTCCTGTCCCTCTGCAGGAAGGCTGTACTTTCTGAGTTTCTGCATTCTTTAGCAGCCGAGAAGACTGGAACTAAGGGGGCAACTCGACAGAATAACTAACACGATTAGTGGTGTCTTCAAACTTGTCTATACAGGCCAATTCAGACAAGTCTGCATTCAGAGTAGCACTGCAGACACAACAGTTCATGCAAATAGCAAGGCTATGCTCCTCTTTCATGATTGGTTATATTCAACTTAGTTGGATTATTTGGTAGAAATGTTTCATTAAAGCTGAGGGAAGATTTATTCATTTGTATAACCAGTATCCTTCATATCCTTTTTAATTCTTATCTTTTGATCTCTTTTATTAGGAGAAGACTGAATTAATACAATGATCAGAGCTTACCAAGAGAACAAATAGTTCAGCTCATCTTTCACCCGTTGAATACCGTTTAACCTGAAAGTTGGAACTACAAATGATGTACAAAGTAATTTCTTTTTTTTTTTTTTTATGCTGTCACCAAACATCATGAAACTGAGAAACCTCAAAGCCAAAAGAGGTTCAAGTAGGTTCTACAGGACTGTTTAGGTGAGAGTTTTTCTTTCTGCCCTTACATTCCACTTCCCATCTGATCTTGCTGACAGGCAAGGATGTGGTCTAATCACCTGTGAAGCTGCTGCACAAAGTTGCAGTAGGAATATTCAGCCCTTGGGGGAACTGGTGGATGAAAAGCTGGACATGAGGTGGCAGTATGCACTTGCAGCCCAGAAAGCGAAACATATCCTGTGCTGCTTCAACAGAAGTGTGGCCAACAGGTTGAGGGAGGTGATTCTGCCCCTCTACTCCACTCTGGTGAGACCCCACCTGGAGTCCTGTGTCCAGCCTTAGAGCCCTCAGTGCAGAAAAGACACGGACCTGTTGGAGTGGGTCCAGGGGAGGGCCATGAAGATGATCAGAGGGCTGGAGCACCTCTCCTGTGAGGACAGGCTGAGTTGGGGTCGTTCATCCTGGAGAAAAGAAGGCTCCAGGGAGACCTTATTGCAGCCTTTGAGTACTTAAAGGGGGCCTACGGGAAAGATGGGGACAAACTTTTTAGCAGGGCCTATTGCAACAGGACAAGGGGTAATGGTTTTAAACTAAGAGAGGGAAGATTTAGGTCAGATAGAAGGAAGACATTTTTTGCAATGAGGGTGGTGAGACACTGGAACAGGTTCCTTAGAGAGGTGGTAGATGCCCCATCCCTGGTAACACTCAAGGTCAGGTTGGATGGGAATCTGAGCAATCTGACCTAGTTGAAGATGTCCCTGCTTATTGCAGGGGGCTGGACTACATGACCGTTTAAGGTAACTTCCAACTCAAACTATTCTGTGATTCTATATTCAACAAGCTGTTCCTCCCACACTCACGTACAAGAGAGACCCCCAGTTCTAAGTAATATGTTCCCTTATACACAGTCCTCTCAGAGTCATGCAAACAGCAGCTGATAAATAATATAAGACTTTTAATCTCATTGTCTTAAGTAGTCCATTAATGCTTAAAAGGAGTTACAGGAATGAAGTCACCCTTGAAACAGAGACATAAGTACCTACAAAAATTTTCTGTAGCTATTTACAAAGGGAGGAGCAAGAAGACCTGACAACAACCATCCTGCAGAATATGGGGGTATCAAATGCTGCAGATGCACTTCAGATCATTCTGAAGTGTAACATTTATGCCTCCTTACAGCACAACTGTGGGAAAATTCATGAGGCCAAGGGTGCAATACTAAATAAATGTAGTGTGGAAATAATGCCCAGAGCTAGAACTGAAACCCATGTAAATTAGAGCCCATTAATACGGATCACAATCTAGATATATTAAATGCACTTGAAAATACAATATTTAGACAAAATAAAGGATATAAAAATAACTCATCACATATGAAAGGCTAGCCACTGAGTAAACTCTTGAAATTCATACATCTCTTGAGGGTAGTTGGCAGGCTTGTATGAGGGATTAACAAGCACAGAAAGAATTTGCAAACTTCAGAGCCTGAGGTCATTTTTGGAGAGAGGCTAGGACAAAATTACCTATTGGCATATTGTTTCAAAATAATTCTTTAAAATTAAAGGTGAAGTTTTTTTCTGAAGCGCTTGTTACTACGTTTGAAGGGTGGGATACTGTGAGCTTGAGAGAAGTAACTTGTGTTACCACTTGTGTCCAGACTCTTATTCCACAGCAATGGGGTGGCTGCTCATATTTGTTGAGAGAAACTTCCTTGCTTTAACTATGGGAGAAAAAAACATATGCTCGACCAGCTACCACGGGACAGCTGGCACACCAGACCAAAACAACCTTTTTGCATGCCCACACACATTCATGCTTTAAAACTCTTTATGCATTCATGCATAAAACTCTAAACTAGGAAAAATACAAGTAATTCATGTTGCAAGGCAGGAGACTGGCTATCACTTTATGCATTCTCACTTTCCAAAGAAAGAGGTTATGCTACTGTTCAGATTACAGAAGTCTTCATGCACAAAACGCTTTCCTTTTTTTTCAGTAGCCCATTGAAATTCAAATATGGATTTTAACAAAAAAGTCAGTAAAAGTCAATAACTCCTGTCACTTACTTGGCTTAGAGTTAATGACGACATTTTCAGCAGAGTGCTGGGGTGGAAACCTGCAGTTCTCTCCTTGGCCCTCACTGCTGCCATACTCTATGACTTCCACTTGTCCCAGCGGCACGCTCCACTTCAGTAAATACCTCTGGCCAGTTGTCACGGTGCCACTGCTTTCACAGGAAGAGCTGGAAGATGCACAAATTATTGTTGTGATGAGCAACTATGTTTCATGGCACGCTATTTATTATTTTAGCTTCTAAAATCCGCTGTTTGTCAGTCTGAGTACCGTGCATAACTTGAAACAAATACATGCATCAGGCTGACTTTTGTGACTGACCTTTCCTGGAGTGCAAAGAGCAGCTATGCAGGTGCAGATAATCTCATTTACAAACAGCATAGGACTGCCAACAACAGTCCCTACGTTTCTATAACAAAACATAAATGACCATCTTTTAAGATCAACATGCTTTTGACATCCTATTACAAGTGCTTAGGATGACACTTTGGCTCCATATTTTCCCAATTCTTTTTAAACGGTGCTCAAAAGAAGTAACCGCTACATTTTGGGAAGTATGGAGGATGGGACCTTTGAGTGAACACCGGCAGCAGGACGGGTAATGTAACCTCCCAGGGGCTGAGGAGCTAACATTTCTGCCGAGCCCCACAGCCCAGGATGTTCTTTACAGCAGACCTTTGCAACTGCTGTGGCTCCTGAGAGCAATTCCACATCAGTTGCTGCCAAAGGAAGCGTGTATCGCAACAGGCATTTCAGAGGAAAGAGCACACTGAGGAAGCTCACTGGAATAGAAATGGCATTAATACTCCTTTTTCTTTGTTTCCTTCATTCCCTTATTCACATTCAACCACATATAACAAACATTTATTACAAAGGACAAACGAGATGTTAAAGTGAACAAAAAAGGTTTACTTCACAGAAAGCATGACTGAAATAGAGAAGTCAAATGCTCGGGAAGAATCAGCAAGAACGGTACTAGCTGATGATCAGCTAGTCAGCTACCTATTTGCAACACAGTCATACTTTTGTTTCAATGAAGAGGCAAGTATGAACAAAAAACACAAGTGCCACAGCTTAAGTAAATATTTATCAACTCTTGATCTAGTTCAAAAGAAAGAAAACAAGACTAGGCAGGACACAGCTGTTCAGTCACTAGGGATAGCATCCAGCCTGTCCAACTCCTGCTACTTAAAAGTTAGGTCTCCGGTTCGAGCCGGTCATCTAGACTACATGTGAAGAAGGATCTTCTAAGGGTCATGTACTCTGTAGAAATACAAATGTTTTGCCAGCTACAGAAAATTAGTCCCCAGGCTCCTGGGACATCTGACTGTTTCTGTAAAGGTTAGACAAAAGGTGGTTAAGAAAAGTGAGCCGATACACACTGCGGAGCTACACGTGCATGTAAAGCGTCTGAAGAAGTCTACAGCTCCAGGGTAAATGTGCAGGCATCACCTTGAAAACCACTGCTGTAGCAGAAGCCTAGCTTAGGAAAGATGCCTAACTTCTATACAGCTAAACTGAAGAGAAATAAAGCTCATCCTGCTCAAGCTGAACAAGCAAGTTGTACATTCTATAGCATATGTTTATTTTGAACAAAAACTTCTGGACTGGATACAGGTGTCATATGTGAAATCTGGCAGATGATTTCCTTCAGCCCCTAACTATATTTTGCATGACAAAGGTAGTTTCCTTCTGCAGTAAAAACCTAAGAGTGGTCCATGAAATCGTGGAGGAATCCTAAATCCATGCACAGCTTGCAGGTGTGCCCACCTGCAACTGAACACCCCAAGAAAGTTACAAACCCTTTTTTTGCTAGTGAAAAAAAACTAAAAGTGCACTCCACTAGTCTTAAAACCCCCTTTTTATATAAATAAATGGGTTAGAAAGCAAACCTTAACTGGTGAAGAAAATCATAATTAAATTTTTCAGAGACAGCAAACCCATGAAACCTGCATGCCCAATTACCATCCCAAGGGAGGTTGCTCAGAACCAGTTAATGCCCACAGAAACAACAGTGCTGTGACAAACGGAACTGCTGACTTAATAAGGAACCCAGGGAATTGGCATAATCATGAACTTTTCACATGGAAATGGAATATGGACTGCACATTGCTACTTCAGGGACAAATACAGAAAATCCAAGACGATGACGGTATGGGAGAAGATAAAATATAAACAGTTAAAAGCAATTTTCTTGCAAACAACAGTGAGAAAATATGCAGGTGTTACTAAGGAACTGCAGAATTTGTAAAAGAAAAGAATCACACAATAATTGACACAAATAAGCTTGCTCATTTTCTGAAGCACAGTTATTACATGGCACTTCTCACACACTAACATGAGAGCAAGCATTCACATGCTTACAAAAATATGAACTGTATTCATACTTCAGTAATAAAAGAAGGTATCGACTTATATTGTGCTTAAGAAAAGCTGTTCTTGGAAGACTTTAATGGTCCACATTTTCTCTGTCAGAATGCACCATCACATAAAGCAATTTATGATACAAGTAACATCTGAATGTGAGTGTGACCTTGGCATACACAGAGTTAAGTAACAGTAATAACTACAGCCAACTAAAACACAGAAGGCCCTACGAAAAAATGCTTTCTTCAAAGCACCTCAGCTTTAATCCTTCAGTGTCTGGTCTCAGAGATAAAAACCCTTCCCCAGCTGTAACTTTGTTAGTGAACTCCAGGTTTGTTCTGGCTACATGCATTAGCTTCGTGCTTTGGTTTGGGTTTTGTTTTTGTTGGGTTTTTTTGGTTTTGTTTTTTTTTTTTTAAATTTGAAAACTACGTCAAGTTACAGATTTGTGTGTGTGTGTGACAGTACAAATTTAAGGACAAAGAGAAAAAAAATCCTACCTTGGCATGCCTGTGCTCCACTAAACACCACTACACAGCAATAACTGGACACTACAGAACATTTCTGTCTGTAATCTCTAACTCTAACTCTTAAAAATTTACTCTAGAACTTTGAAACATCAGCAGGGATTTTAGAGGACTGCTAGTTATCCGTTTATTTTGAATACTCCTAGAAATCATTAGCCATAGTAAACACAACAACAACAAAAAATTAATTCAGTGTCATTTTTTCCACGGCTGAAGCTTGAATAATCATTTAAAAAGTGTGAGCCAAGTCTTACCGAATATTTACTGTTGCACACATCAGGACATCATTTAACATGAAAAGTCGTCGTTCTTTGGTTTTGATAATTTCTCCTTTGTCATTGTAAACTGTCTCAACCATATCATCAGTCCGTATGAGGTATCTGTTCCCACTGCTGAGTAGCTATATTTAAAAAAAAAAAAATCAACATTGTATGTTACACATGTTAGATCTAACAACTGGTGCAAAAAATAAAAGAAAATACAACAGGTTAGCACTTAGCACTTGCCATCCTAGTACCAGTGTTTGCAGGTGGATTTGCTACGTGAATTAAGCCTCTTTACTGATACGTAGTTTGAAGATTGTTCCTTCCTACCTACTGCCTTCTACAGTTCTTTAAAGACATTTCTATTCAATGATGCAAACACATGAATGAAATAGACTGGGATGTTCCTTAAACAAGGAAGACCTTGAACACATTCAACAGCATATCTTGAACTGCTCCACAGTCGGAAGCACTGCAATACAAGGAACTAGTTCCTTCCTTTATACAGGAGTAATTCCTCAGTTCCAGGATAAATTCAAAATTCAATTTTGAATTTATCGCCAGAAGACATGCATGAGACTTTACTACAGGATGACGAAACAGGTTTATCCATACACTACCACAGAACATGAATGCTGCTGCTGCTGCTGTTTCAGCACGTTGCCCACTCCATCCAGCACACAGTGGCTTAACCAGGGAGCCTAATTCAGCCCTGGAGGTAGCTCACACCTCACCTCTACCTCTAGAATGACCTCACAGAAAAACCCCAGGTGTCTCTTTGGTGTCCATTCTAAAGATTGATCAAGGCTCAGAAACTAATAACATACTAACTCTTCCATCACACGTTCTTACTTCCTAACCTTGTTCAGATACCGTTCGTTCATTGCTTTTGCTATTTGTTTTATTTCACAGCGCTGATCTGCATCCCTTTTCCTTTCATTTAACTTCTCTGCCAGTGTTTCAAGTTCTGTAAGAGCCATCTGTAGAGGTAATCTGTCGGGATGTCCTTTATTAGTGTTCTTCAACATATCCTGAGGAGAAGCGATAAAACAAACAAAAAATTTAAAAAAAAATCAAATTTAATTTCAAAGTCAAGTTCAAAAGATTACAGGATGTAGCGTTACTGCTACACTCTTTACCCAAGTACTACTAAAGAACAAGACCAACGGACGCCTAATGAATGACACCTAATGAAGACAGCACATTGCTTATTTTCCTGAATACCTTAGTAGTTCTGAAAAAGATACTGAACGAGGTCACATACTGCTTATTTACAGGAAGAAAGTATAGCAAAGGAACTTGAAAATAGGTGTAAGAAAATTAAACATAAAGGTAAATTAAGAAAATGCACATCGTATTAAGCACATTTTGAAAATCAATATCATAGTATAATATATAGGTGTCTGTAAACAATGATTTAAAATTAAAACTTCTCTGATATTTAGTATCATAATAATATTGTGTTATCTTTATTACTGTTATTATTCCTCACTAAAACACTGACAGCATACTCATCCCAAAGTAGGGGACATTACTTCATGGAGGTTGCAAGAGGCCCTAAAAATCTTTCCCTTTTGTAGACATGCAGTGGAACAGTTTGAATGAAATTTTTGCTTCTTTCCCATAGTGCTTAAAAGTCCCTATGTATTCACTATGGCTTCCTGCCACAATAAACTCCATTTCTTCTGTTAACTCAAAAACTCTTGCCATGACTAGCTACCTGCATAATCCCCCCATGACTTTCTCTGCTTCTTCTCCCACAGTAATTCCTGGACCTGCATTCCAAACCTTGTCCTCCTCTGTGGCACCTGTAAAAACACAGCTAACTCATAGCGCTCGCCAGGATAGACTTGCTCTGGCCTGGAAGGAGTTACAAACAGCGTATGTTGGTCTGGAGCAGGTCTGCACCGGGGAACTGTGCTCTTCTACAGCTCAACTCCCTGTTAAGAAGAGACCCAAGGAGCCCCTGTCAAATCCCCAGTTTCCATGGGAAGGAAAACAAGGTGCTGCAGGTCAGAAGGAAGCTGCAACACACTTCAGCAGGTCCTGTGAGCCAAGTAGTAAGGCAAAGAGTGCACTTTTGTTCCACATCCCACATATATTCTGAACTATCCAAGGCATTAATTACATCCTCTTCTATTTTTCTTAAATGGAAAGTAATGCCACAAAGTTCCTAGCGGTGTTTTGAAATGTTATTAGCTAATGAACTGATATGAACAAGTAGTACACCTGAACTACAGCTTTACTGCAACATGACTTACAAGCTAAATCTAACCTAGCAAGTAATCTAGAGTAAGTCTAGTTTACTAAGATTTTCCCTGCAGTGTATTTACTGCCTGTAATCAGACTACAAGATCAGTGTGTTATGATGGACCCAAATTTTTTCTTTGTTATTTCCCCATGATCCAGTGGTCACTTCCACTGAAGTGTGCTCCTCCAGCAGAAGGCGGCTGCCACGCAATACCACAAGCAAACCACAGAAGAATGCAACAAAAGCATCCCTTTGGTAAACATTACTTACCTGCAATAGCAGAATGAACTGTGGAAAGCGCTGGATAGGTTTCATCATTAAACCATACAGTGTAATTCGATCAGGGCTTGACTCCTGGCACTGCTGCAATGCAAGAAAGTCACACTGTTTACTACCATGAGTGTATTTCCATCAGTTAAAGACTGAAAGGAAAACATTTCCTGAAAATTCTTCTACATCATTTACATTAATTGTAACAGTGATATTGTAAAGATTCCACTTACTATAAAGATTTCATTAAAAATATTAAATCTTTAAAAAATATATCACTATTAAAATGATGGCATGTCACTGAACTGAAATCTCCTCCTTAGATAAATACAGCTGGGATAAAGCCACACCAGCAATGCAGCACCTATGCATATATCGATACAGCACATTCTTGCTTTTTATGCAAGCAGTGCACTGAAATGCCTGCTTAACTTCAAGCACAACAAAGGAAAAGTACTTGTTCAAGGTCTTAAATCTGAAAAGTGTAAGCGATCTGTTGATTTATAGTCCGTAATTTACTATTGCTGCTCTGTTTCTTGGGGCTAAGAGACTATAAATCTCTAACTACCTATGTTTTCTTTTAAAAGGAAATCTAAGGAAAACATCATAATCTCAGTGCTATGCAAACAAAAAGAGATTTTCATTTTCTTTATTAAAAGAAACTAAGGAAAAGAACATTGATGTATGTTTGGAAAGAAAAACATAAGGATCCATTATTTTGGTTATCAGGACTGGCAGATAAAACCAGACAAATTTCATTTGCATGCGCAGAAAAAGCCCTGTTTGTATAAAACATTTCAGCATTTGGAAACATTTTGGCCAAAATCAGGTAAGCAAAACCAGGGAGAGTAGAGGAAATACTCAACATTAAAAACAAAGCAAACCCATACAATATTAAACTGGTGTTGTGCTTAAATTGCTATTTATTGCTACAACTATCAGCCTCACAACAACTTGTTTTCATACTTATCCCCACATTTTTTTTTTGCTCAAACAGCAGTAGTGAAGATTCTGGTCTTCATTGCTGATGGGCAAACAAAAAAGGAAGGTACAGAAATGTTTTCTGTCCTCAGAGTTTGGTTGTGAGTCCCCAGCTGTGAGCAGCACCAGCACTGACAAGCAGTGATGAGAGGTGTAAATTATGCCTCTGTTGGAACAACAGGCACTTTCAAGAGTGTGAGAAGTATGAAGTGATTATACGCTCACTACAGAGTCTCATCTTCATGGTGCCTAAGGCTTCCAGAATATAATCCCGTGTAGTACACGCCACATGCCAAAAAGTGTTAGCTAATTTTAAGATCTGAATACAGATTAGGAATCAGCCCCCCTGCCACCCTTCTCCAGGCAACCTAATTGCTTCTCTGTTTAGTTCGCCTAGGGCACCCAATTTCAGTGTTTGGTGGACCACTGCAACAGACCTGATAGGGTGACAGCTCTGAGAGGCACAACTCAATCCAGGACTCTTGGGGAACGGGACAAGCAGAGCTTCCAGGCTCTCAGCAGTGGCACAGACAGCCTAAAAGCCTTGCAATGGGTTTTGTGTACCCTCTGTAAGGTATCACTCCTAGGGATTTGCAGACTTCTACTGCATGCATATCATCAGAAGCATCGTATTCATCAGGGTAGTATGCATGCTGCACAAAAACTTGCAACCTCAAATTGGAAAAGTGATTTTCAAAATACTAGGAAGTTGCTGTGGAACAGAAATCTAGTTATGCTACTCTGCACAATACAATAAAGAAGTTAAAAGTAAAATAAATCCCAAAGAGGAAGAGGCCAAACACCAATTGCAAACGCCAATAAACTTATCTGAACAACAAAACTACTCTGCATTTCAAAATACATCCTAGATCTAACATCATGTTATTATTTTGAAAATACACTAGTGGAAGTGAATTTTTGTGCCAAACCCATAAAACCAAAGTCCATAAAACGCCACACAATATGCAGTATCAGCAGTCAAATTTCCTCCTAACTTACAATTTATACTGTCTTATTTATACCATATGCCCAGCTGTTTTAAGATTGAATGAACTCACCTTTAAGAAGTCTAAAAAGGCGGGTTTGGTGGCACATGTTTTCTTGAGAATCCCTACTGCTGTACTGAAGTTGTTTACATATTCACTGTATGCATCCAATACCATAGATTTAGAAAACTGAAAAGATAAAAGGGTAGACCTTAACTGTAAATACAAAAGATCCCTGAAAGCATAACTATCTAGACCTCTGACCATTAAGGCCTCGCCTTGCTCAGAGCTAAGGGCTTTGCTTGGCCTAGTGCTGGATCTACAGAAATACTGGTGATGCCCAGTATAATCTTTCTGTAGAAGACAGGCTGGAAAGCTAAAGATGTGACAGCTGTGAATTACAAAATGTAAATTTACAGAAAGAGCTTCATCTTGGCTACGACATTAGGGCAGACCCTGAGGACAGTGGGCAATCAAAGGGCATCCACTGAGATTCAAAGCAGCTGCTGGGATCCCCTGATCATCTCACTGCTGCCTCTCCTCCAGATTTGGTGAACCGGCAAAGCCTCAGGGCCTTCATGCCCCATCTTCAGCTGGAAGGATTTACTGGGAAAGCAGACAGACTGTGCGGTCCACAAACAGCGATGTGAGGGGTAAGACTGCTGCCCATTGCCACCTTAGTAATTTTATCCCTCTCTTCTGGAGAGCTGGTCTCATTAACACCACCTAACGTGCTTCAGTCAAAACAAGACAGGTTTGCTTTGAACACCAAATCTTTAGTAACCATTTCATTTTGACTGGCATGAGGTCAAAGCACTCAGAGACACAGATCCCAGCTCTCTTAAAGCAGGCATGAAAAGGTGGTAGTTTCCAGCAGCTGGGTGGCAACAAAACAAAGCACTCAAACCAGCAGGTAGGCAGCCTTTTCCACCCACACACTCACGGTGGGAACAATGCCTTTTATCAACCAAGACCACTTCTTGTTCTCCAATTTAAAGCAGTGGCTAGTTCAGCTCTTTACCAGCTGGACTTCCTTTAAGGGTGGGATAGTGTTTTACAAATACGCTTTACCTGTGCCCCAGGCTCAGTCAAAACCCAGGAATTCAAGACATCAACTACTGTGTTTTTTTCCCACTCCCAACAAAGATATTATGTATGACTACCTACTTTTTAAGAGATGCTGAACCTCAGATTCGCCTTAATTTTGGTGGGTTTGTGAATCTCTATCCTCTTAGAAAAAGAAACTGTTTGTTTAAATGTCTGAAAGCTTGATCAAAAGCCTGAAAATTTTGCCCACAATCCTTTCACATCTGCCGACCAAGCTGAAGACGTGTTGGTGTCAGTTTCCATACCAGGATGGTACATATATATTTTCTGACAGTTGCCACAGGCATTAGAGAATATGGGAATAAAGTGGGCAAGTTAGACAGAAAGATATGGAGGTGGAATAACAAGCCTAAATTAAAAACAGATTATCTGTTCAGATGCATTTGCTTACTGAAGCAACAAAGACATCACCGATCATTTCAACAGAGTCCCACTCAGATACACGACTCGCCAGCGCAATCTGAAACATTGAATGGCACTGAAGAATTTCCTTAATTCGATAAAAGACCATTTTGAGTTTTCTTTCACTCAATAATTTTGGTTCCATATCTGAAAGAGGCTTCTCATATTGCTGTAGAGAAAAAAAAATAAACAGATTTAAACAACAGCAACAAAAAAAAGGGTCTTCTACAAGCCGAAAAAAACCCAACTTATGTAACAGTATACACACACAAAATCTCTAAACATTTGGCATGAAGCATCTGTAGCAAAGCCTATGTGAGTCGTACGACACATTCTTTAAGGATTTGATTACTTTTCAAATTTCCAAACTATAAAATGCAAAAGATATAAAGGTACCTCCAGGATTCTTTTGAGAGCATCCACATAATTCTTCTCACTGTCAACTACAGAGCCCAAAATATACCTCCTCACGACCTGTTGAAGAAACAAAGTTTCGTCTGAAGCTCTAATCAGTTAATACATTCATTATAGTTGGGAATTCTGATGATAAAATTCTCACATTAATAAAATACAAAACAATTTCCATACTGGAACGGCAATAAAATAATACTGTACCTCTTCAAAAGTGATTATGTTTACAATTATCTAAAATTATCTATTTAATTTAAAGAACACAACAGTTACTGCATCTATCTCTATAACCTTTGCTGACTGTTGCAATTCCAAGCTTTACTTTTGAAACTTTTTTTTTTTTATTTTAGATGTATACATTTAGGCATTAATATAAATAAAAATAGGTATAAGATGATGTTGGCTACTTTGGTGAATTGATGCAACAAAATAGGTAACCAGTTTTCAAAATCAGTCTTCAAGATTAGTTTTCTTTTTTTAATGTTTTATAAATTTCTTAGGAGTAACCTGAAGGACAAATGAGCAAACATTAACTGCCTTTTTAAAGTAAGGTCATATAAACTGTACCACTGAGAAAGTATCTAAGCCAGTCAGCATTTCTTTTTGGGCATTACCATGCATAAGTGAAAACCCCATCTCATCTATATTCATACCCATTGACAGAGTTGTAAGAGCTTCAGGATACGCTACCATATTTCATGTTTACAAATTACAGGCTATTTATCACACCTCCTTCTCCACCTCCTGTTCCTGCAATTCAGCGGAAACACACATCATATGCACGTGCAGGTGACATGACAGGAAGGACTGGGGAACTGATCTGGTTTAGAATTTAAAATTTAAACTTCTTACTGTTATTGATTAGATTTCTGGATGATTTTAAGGGTTTGTTTTCACCCAAATCCATTTCCTAATCCAACTCATCCCAGGGCTTTCAGAAGTGGGAGTCTGAGGGAGAAGACAGCACAAGGGCAGGCTCAAACCACTCCTCACAATTACAAAGGAAGGCAAAACTGCTTCTTTTGCTATTTTAAGCCAGCCTAAATGACCATGAAACTCAAATCTCAGACTTGCTTCTCTCTGTTCCTGATCCCCGCAGCCTCCTGCCTTCTCCGCCATGGCCATCTTTAATTCTCCACACGTATTTTGCAGTATTAAGTGCAGGTTATGCAAGGATTTTCTTTCAAGTATTGACATTTCGAAGGAAGACTTCAAAATTTTCTGAGGCCTTGCTTAAAGATATCTACAGTAAAATCAGTTGTGTCTAATTTGTGTTCAGAATGGATTAAGCAGTGTCTTATTTGCTATAATGTACCAACTGCTCTGGTAAAGGATCCTAACACTAGTTTTAGTCACAGTCCATTCTTCTGAAACGAATAAACATCTGTAGAAAATGTTTTTTTCAAGCTCTGTAATACACAAAAGGGATACTTCATAGTCCCTACAGGTTATTGCAATAGATCTGCACAACTTACAAGAGGCTTGCAGGCACGTCTCACATTTATATTCACGTTTTTGCTAGTAACAGCAGCGTACAAACATAAACAACTTATGAATTCAGGTCCCAGTGTTACAACGAAGCAAAAGCTATCAGGACTGAGACCCAAGGCAGGACAGTGGTTAAACAGGCACCAGGTTTTCAACAAAAGCTATCGTGCCACCTGCTGTTTAAAACAAGCACATTTCATGAAGTCAGCTCGTTGAGAGAGCGGTCGGGGTTGGAAGGGGCTTCTGGCCTTCACCCCTCTCCAGCTGGGATGCTGATGGCCACTGGGCCATCTGCCGGCCATGGCGCAGGGTTACCCCGTCCCACAGCCAGGACTTGTGTTGGCCTCTGTTGAGCTGCTGGAGTTCTTCTTTCAGCCTCAGCCCACCAAAGCCACGCTGACCAGCAGCCCCATCCTCCCACATGTGGCCTGCTGCACCCCTCCAATTTGGTATCCCCTCCAAACGCGCACCACAGCTGGTATCCAGATCATTAATAAGGCATTAAACACCACAGGCCCCATACGTGCTCCTGAAGGACACTAGTAACACTGACCACCCACTGGACTTTGCACCGTGGACTACCACCTTCTCAGCACGGTGTCCTCACCTGTTTTCCACCCGCCTTCTAGTCCACCCATACAAATTATCTCTCACCTATATGGCTACAACGGTACTTCAGGAGACTGACAAGAGCCTTGCTAAAGCAGAGGTAAATGACATCCTCTGCTCTCCTCTGTCCGCAAGCCAGTCATCTCAAAGGGACTCAAGCCGGTCAGGCACGAATGGACTCGGGTCCATCTATGCTAAGTGTTCCCAATCACCCTGCTGTCCTCCCGAACCCAGAAATAGCTCCCAGGAGCATTTGCATCACCTTTGCAGGGACTGAGGTGAGGCCAGCCTGGATCCTCTTTCCTGCTCTTCTCGAGGATAACAGCGTGACACTTACTTTTTTCCAGTCTTCTGATCACTGTGATCTTAGACAACAGAGCAAGGCCTTACCCTCAGCACCCTTAAATCCATCCCATCTGGTCTCAGAGACACCTCTATGTCCAACTGGCCTCAGTACCCCCCAGCTGCTTCACTCCAGCAGGACCTGCCTCTGGGCTTCAGAGGCCTCCTGAGAACATGCCTCACCAGTAAGAGCTGAGGCAAAGGGGGCACTGAGTACCTTAGGCTTTTCAGTGTCCTTTGTCTCTAGGTCCCAGCCCATCAAGCAGCAGACCCGTATTTGTCTTAGCCTTCCTTTTGCTGCCATTATACATAGACAAAACCTTTCCTTGCTGCCCTTCACACCTCTAGCTCCAGTGAAGCCTTGGCTTTCCTAAGTCCATTCCTGCCCACGTGGGTAGCTCCTCCTGGGTAAACAGGCAACATACATCATGACCTACACAACAATTATTAGTCTGCTCCAAACTAAGAGCACTCTATTTTTACAAAAGAGGGTACGTTTATTTTTAACTACCTACCAATAAAAACCCAAACAAAACAGTGAAACTCTCAAACCCTTCTTTGGAAAGAATAAAAAGACAGCAGAGTGATGCTCAGATCTTACATTATAATGAAATCTTACAGTAACGTAAGACAGTTTGGTAGTTGCATTGTTACAAGATTAGCACTTAACTGTGCTAAACACATTAGAAAAATAAACACTACCAAGCAAATAAAAAAAACCTATACCGCTCTCCTCAACTGTCCTTTAATTTAAGGGGTTTTTTTCTCATTTTCTGAAGGTACAGACCAGCTCACAACTTGACACCACGAGACGCTAAAAACTCTTATATGGTTATTACTTGTAATAACAACACACTAACATGAACCCACAGGACTTATTTTCAGCCAAAATTTCTAACTGACACTGATTTCAGTGTTTTTTGAAGTGATTTCCACCATGACTGTAGAGTTTGGGGTGGAGAAAAGCAAAATATTCTCTTCTGTTGACTTGATTTTATTGAGAACATATTTTTTTTTTTTTTAATCAGGAGAAACTTTAAAATTCAGAGAGCATAAAGGATATTCTCAGTTAAAATAGAAATCCTGAAGCACCTGGAACAATGTCTTCTGACTCAATAAAAATGTTTAATCTCTTTTCTTTTTCACTCAAAACCATCACATTCAGTTTAAGTGTTCAGGTGAACACTTACACAGTGAAACAATATAATTATTATAGGTAATTTTATAATGCAAACCAGCATTTTGCATCCCTGGCTGATTCAGGACTATGCAACTATATGCACACATACCAATTTTCAAAAAACTACTTATTCAGTTCTGAGCTTGACGTCCACTTAATTTACATTAAATGCCAATGTTTGAAGAGCAAGGCACCTGGCAGCCATTGATATAGAGCAGAAAGGGAGGAAAAAGAGGCAGAAGACCATATTTTCAAAAGCCTGCTACCTGCTGCTGGGATAATCCTTCAGGCATAGGAGTCATAATTGCTTCTGTATGCATACAGTCCACATCAATAAATAAATTTAGCTCCTCTTCTTCCAGGCATGATGATCTGTGATCTACAAATAATTTAATAACCAAAATGTCGACTTTTACAACATGTAGATTGAAAGAAGGAAAAAACCAAACAAACAAACAAGCAAAGATCCTATCATCCAAGCACAATAATTACACAGCAGTCTCATTTTCACTTACCAAACAAAAGAAATTTCCTAGCACTTCTGTATCACCTGTGAAATCACATAAATACCACCACCAATAGGTGCTCTAATACAGAACATCTTTCCAAGGTACCTCAAAATCCTAAAATCCACACAGCAGGAGACAGCCTATGCATCTTTTTCTTGACCTCTACTCTCTCTTCACAGCCAGGAGAACAGGGCTGTCCAGACCACAGGACAGGACAACTAGGGTTAAAGCGCTGCAGCTCCAGGGCTGGCAGGTTTTTTTATAAGTAAACTTTGGGAAGAAATTAAACACAGCCATAATACGATCCAGCTTTAAAAGTTCCATACACCCTTCCATAACTGAGCTAAAATAAGTAGCCAAATGTACCAAAGTGTTGGCTTTTGTCAGAAATAAGAGTAAGGGATTCTGCGCTGCTCCCTACATACTAATTCTCTGCAAAAAGCACCACCAAAGCGCAGTGATAGGTGGCAGCACATAGCCAGCCAAAAAAGCAGAGATGAGCAAAGGAGTGATAAAGAAAGAACAGTATGAGAAACTGTGTCTCAGAACAAAAAGGAAGTAAGGGAAGCAGATCTGTCGGCTGGGAGGAATTAATGAGTTTATTTGACAAATTTGTCACTAGCTCCCTGCTGATTTGGTAAGTGGCTAAGGGATTAAACCCTCCACAGATATCCTGTGTCTGCTACCTAACCTCTAGAAATGTAAGGAGGAATGCCAGGCCCACTGTAACACCGCCCTGCTGGAGCAGATAATTTTCTCCTATGCAACAGTAAAAAGTTGAGGATACAATTTTGATCACTTAAGTTCGTGCAAATAACTTTCTGTTTTCTGTCTGTAAATTAGGTAAATTCAGAAGCAGTTAGAGGCGATGACAGGGATGCAGAACGTGTCCTGGTCCTTACGGCTAGGATGCAGCTTTATGTTAGCTCGCCCACTAAAAATGTCTAGTTCCAGTCCTGCGGTTTCAGCTTCCTAAAATTGTAGTTTTATAACCTCAGAAGTTACAACCATTCAATTAGTTGGGCAGAAACTTGAGCAGAAAGACATACTGCCTCCCAGACTTATCCTGAAGAAGAGATGTTTGTATTCAGTTACTATCCCCCGCCTCTTGCAAAAATTAACTGTGGACTGCTGCTGCTGCTGCTCATGAGAGAGGGCTGACGTTTGTTCCTAACTAGAGAAACAACACAAATACTTAGAGCTTTTTGATTTCAGGCCATTTTCTGTTTTCCCAGTCCAAACTCAGCTTTCATTAAAAACCACCAAACTGTGATAAAGCAGAACAGTCTTTTCCCCTACTTCCACTTCAGTACTTAAGCACAGAAAGTGTTCGTTATCCCTTAGCCATGACAAACTTTTGAAAATAGTCAACCATCACTCCACTGAAAACCATGTCATAACAGCAGACTTTCCTGACATTCAGGAGTTACTTGATGGGGGGGAACTGGACAGACTTAGCGCCTTAACTCCTGTACACCAATACCTAGATAGCATCTATGACGCTGTTTGGTGGGATTTTTTGTTGTTGGTGGTTTTAAGTGGACACTTCTGTGATCCTCAGGTTTCTTAGGTCACTCAGGTACTTGCCCCAAATCTAAAACTACCCAAGAGGTACTGACAAAACTTCATTCATATAAAGCTGATTTCATGCATCCAGTACTCGGCTCCCAGTACAAAAACCTGCTAGGCCATTCACTTCCCTTCTCAGAAATGACTAGAGAGAGTAGCAAACACAGTATAATTAGCACATACCTTGAGAAATAAAAGATTTTGTTCTAATGAAAGAACGACCCTTTTTCACAGCTGCTTTTGTCTTTTCGAGCCCATCTTTGGTACCTTCTCTAGCAGCTCTCATAAGCTTTTGCATCTGTAAGATAAAAAGTACAGTCTACATGTTCAGTGAATAATAGGAACACGTTTGAGCATACCATGCAGAATACTTTCAATCAAAATATCTTTAAAAAGAACACTCAAGTAGTTTAGGCTATAAATATAGCCCAAAGTCAAAGGAATATATAGTAAGTACACAGATCCATCAAAGCTCAGATCTGAGCACCTGTGCTTTTTCTTAATAAAATCAAACCTGGAGAAAGGAACTTACTTCATGATAATATTGTATGCAAGCCTAAAACAGCAGAAACGCGTAAGAACACTTCGGCATCAAACACCTGAACTCAAAATAGTCTCAAATGCTCAGCTTTACATTATGTAAGAAATAAATACTACGAACAGGTTATTAACAGCCAGGGTCCTTGTCCATCTCCCAATGTCCCACCAACTCTGACAAAGTATTTCTGACCTAAAGATAATCCCCTAGACTCAGTTATGTATTAAGTATATTCTTAAATAAACACTGTTTTGCAGAAAATGTTACAAGTAATAATTTAATTAATTGAAGAAATAAGTTGATTTAATTAAGAATGGCATAATTTTATAATACCCTACTACAGCAAAAAGAAATTTCATTAAAAAAGAAGTGTTGTTTTTCTAGGAAATGTTTATTAAAAACCCCTGCTTTGTACTTTTGCTTTCCCAAAATGCCACCACGGCAAAAAATCCCCAGTCCTGTCAGAGCTGGGCTGACACCATCAGCAACATCAGAACACAAACAAAGCTGTCTTGCTGCAATCGGACAATTTCTTGGTTTGAGCCGAAGCTTTTAGCAGAAACCCAGCCTTTTCACACTGGCTCCATTCCGAGCGGGGAGATTCAGACTCCCCCAGTTTGATGCGGCCGTGGAGAGCCAGGGTCAGGCTGGCCCTGCGGAGGCACCAGGATAAGGGCACCAGTCAGCAGGGAAGGACAATGCCCTGTCTGATCTTCTGAAACTGTTACCATTAAAAATAAACATGAGAAAAGGTCCTTGACAAAGTACTTTTAAGACAAACTGCATAACAGTAATTCGGCACATTTAGAATTCATTTCATACAAATTATTGTTTGCTCTTTCAAGTTATGATTAAAAGAGAAAGACAACATTGTCTGTGTTGGAAAAGCAATCATTTAAACGTAGCTAGTTACAAAAATCAACTACACTACCTTCAGCTCATGTTTTTGCTTTAGTTGCTGAATCTCTACTGCTCCCACAGTGTTTGCCATCAAATCTTTCATCTTTTTTTCATAATGCTCCTTTAAACGCGTTAGGTCATGAGAAAGCTACAGTGTATAAAAAGACACAATCTTTTCAAAAAGCCTGTAGTGCAAACTTTATGCTAAAAGTACTCGTGTATATCATGCATGTTGCCCCGGTCTGCCTACTGATACATAGACAATTGAGGGAAAGTTATCATTTAGGGAAGCTCCAACCTGACAAACGGACCATCACTCCTGTGCATCGCTGAACTTTCTGAAACTCAGCCAGGCGCCTTTCTGCTACGCTGGCAACTACGTAAAGAGAGGGGCAAAGTCACTTAGGCTAAACGAACTGTGTATTAACTACATCGTGCACATCTTTTACAAACTGTATGGAAACAATGCATCAGCTTTAACCATGAGCATCATTCGTTGGAGCACAAACCCTAGTGAGTATATTCCTGACTATCCTTCAAAACAGTGGATAGGAAGAATTCTCAAAGGCTGAAGAACCCGCGGAGGTTGCTGGCACCTGACAAGACGGAGATCGACAGTGCCAGTGAGTTGGGTAAGGAGACACTACAAGGGGAGGATGCAGGGTCTTGTAATTTCCACGGGCATCTGTCATAGCCTCATTGTATGACGATGGCTGTAACCATCTCATCCTTTAACATATCCATTTGCAAGTTAAGGAAACTATCACAGAGAAATGCTCTGAAATACTAATTAACATTTGTTAAACGTTTTGAGAAAGCCAGATAAAAGAGGTTAAAATGTAACCAGAAAAAAAAAGAAAATATTTGGTGCACGCTATACCAGAAGCCCATAGAAAAACCCTCGGCTTGATGTTAACAGAGTTATTTGGCAAGACATGAAAGCATCAGGAAAGAGAAGGCCTACTGACTTGAAAACAAAGGGACAGGTCCAGCATTTAGCTCCACTGGGCTAGGTCAGGATGCAATTACCTTCAACACGATGATTCTGGCATTACAGCAGTAAAATGAAGAACAGTATCTGTTTCACAGACTAGAAATATTTAATAGCACAAAAACCTTCCCGTCTCAGAATAAATAAAAATATTCATCAAGAGTCTTAAAGAAAAAGTGACTTTGAGGGAAGTCATACCACCACTTAAAGATCCCACCTCCAACCTTTGTATACTTTTCAACAGACACTAAAAATCATGAGCAAGGCAAGTCCCTCACAGGCTCTGAAAGGCTATAGGGGAAGATGTGCTGGGAAAACACTGTAACATCCATCACAAGACCCGAGGAGAGGTGAGAGTTAGGACAAGGAATGGATACAAAGAAAAGGTATGAAATCGGGTGGTTTCTGCCTGCTTTTTTGTTTTGTTATTTAATTTCAGCAATTCTAAAGTTTCTGTCTGTCTTCATTCTCCACCAAACCCCTTCTCTAGTTTCCTGACTTCCCCACCTCCCAGTAACCCATCCAGGTGGAGCAGCCCCTCTGACTTCTCCATCCACCAACTAATGTGTTCCTCGGCTTTTCATCCCCATCCTCACAAAGGAATCCTCAAAACCTTATGTCACAGGCCTGGAAATGCCAGCTGCAGGGCAGGACCTCGGAGCACACTTCTCTCCTCCCACCACTCCTCCATCTCTTGCTTGGACACTCTGTGCCTGATCCTGGCACCATCACTCTCAACCCACTGCCAACAGTTTCCTGTGACAGATCTAAATATATTTATAGGTGTTTAAAAACTGGCTTTAAGCCTTGCTTTGTACACGTGTAAATACACTCTTACAACTATGGCCAAAACTGAAGCTACATATAATAGGAAAAGATAAAAAAAAACCAAAACCCAAAAAAATAAACCAACAGCCATATTAAGACTTACACACTCACATGCAAAGTTATTCCCTAGTCTCTTCCAAAGGTATTAAAAATAATAATAATAATAAAATATCAAACTCTGTTTTCTTCAGTCTAGTTAAAAATGCTCCCCTGAAAGAAACAGCTGCAATAGCCTAAACTTGTTAAGTCAGGACAAAACCAAAACAAAATCAGAGGATGAGCACCCAGCTTACAAAGTGCTGACTTAGATGGGCTCAAGTCTTGCAGTTAATTGCTCACTCCCTGATTTCCAAAGGGCGGGCAGCAAGGATGGAGGTGGCAGGAAAGCAGATAACGTGTACTGGAGGGGAACAGAGACAGAGAGGCTTTTATTCTCATTGAGACAATAAACCTGCAAAATGAAAAAAAATAAAAGGGTCCCGTGGAAGAACACCCTAGCTGCTACCTCTACATCCTCCAGCCACGGGGTGCTGAGCAGCTAACAGTACGTGGCTGTGAAGCAGCGGCTGGGTTTCTGTCCCCAGACAGCACACACTGAGGGGCCCTGAGGATTTTCCAGCGACTCCGGGCACTGAGCCCAGCCCTGTCTGTCCCCACTGTGCTCCGCAGCCCCGTCCTCCTAGCGCTCAGAGCAGGGAACTGGCAGCAGGAGGATGCCCAGGTCCCAGGCAAGAGACTTCCCTCTCACAGAAAGGGCACGAGGGCAGAAGGAGAGGGAGCCGAAGCAGCAAGAGAACAGGAGTCCATGCTCCCCGCAACGTGCAATCAGAAAGATGCAGCCAGAGCAGGTACCCATGCCATCATCATCTTCTTGCATCCCATGGCATGGATGTAGCCAAAGATACTAGACCACAGATGTGTCACAGATTGATCATTTCAACCACTTCTCTCCTTAATAAATGGTAGACTCCTCTTTGATCACAAAAATCTTTTTTTTTTTTTTTTTTTTAAGCTCAGTCACCTTCAAACAACCAAAGGGGTACAGATCTAAGACAGAAAGGTAGGTAACGCTGGTGAACAGTTTTGTGACTTTTGAACACCTGAAGGATCCCCAAAACTTCAAGTCTTGTCAGGCTTACCCCCATCTGTTCTTCACATTATTTTCCACACTCATTTACCACTTACATTAATCCAGCAGCTGCAAAAGAAGAAAAGGTGAGGAACTGCCCGTAAGCAAAAATAATCTTATTTTTAATTTCATTTTCATCCAACTTCAGGTTGGTTTGTTTTGTTGTTTGTTTTTTTTAAGGAGCTTCTGTTTAACATTTTAATCTTTTCTTTTCCCTGTTGCATTTTGTGGTGGACTATCACCCCCACATTGATTCATGTCCCTTTAAAAAGACGCAGTTGGCATTTGAAACTGGAGAAGGGAAATACAGGTGCATGTTGGCAAGTGTTGGAATTCAGGATAACCTCAATGACTAAGCAGCACTGCAGGATACATACATGTCTCTTGTGGTTGCCTCGCAAAAAGGAGCTGGGAATTCCATTTTTACACTCAGAATCACTCTGTTCTTCATAGCTTTCAAACTCACTTGAACTCCACCCATATTCCAGAGAGCTGTTTCCACCATCATCACCATTTTCAACATCATCATAAATCATTTCCTCTGCAAGAATTGAACCAAAACAAAACAAGCTACACTGAAATTTCCATTTGTTTAAACGCTGAAAAACTTGTTCAGGATGTGCTATAAAGAACTACACAGACTTTCATATGCACATTTCATACGCACCTCAAGAGGGACATTGAGGTGTTGGAACGTGTCCAGAGAAGGGCTACAAAGCTGGTGAGGGGTCTGGAGGACAAACCTTATGAAGAACGACTGAGGGAGCTGGGGTTGTTTAGCCTGGAGAAGAGGAGGCTGAGGGGAGACCTTATCACCCTCTACAACTACCTGAAAGGAGGTTGTAGAGAGATGGGGGCTGACCTCTTCTCCCTGGTGACAAGTGATAGGACAAGGGGAAACGGGTTCAAGTTACGTCAGGGGAGGTTTAGATTAGATATTAGGAGACATTTTTTCACTGAAAGGGTTATTAAACATTGGAATAGGCTGCCCAGGGAGGTGGTGCATTCACCATCCCTGGAGGTGTTTAAAAAAAGGGTAGATGGGGCACTTAGGGACATGGTTTAGAAGTGACTCTTGTCAGGGTAGGCTAAAGGTTGGACTCGATGATCTTAAAGGTCCCTTCCAACCTCAACAATTCTATTCTATTCTATTTTAACATGTAAATTAAATCCAATATTCAAACAGCCAAAGTCGGTTGTCTTTGTTGAAACGGAGCACTAGAAGAGGACAGTATTATGGGTACACACCACAATCCTTTTACAAACACGCCCTACTCAAACTACACGGTTATGTCAAAATCCCACAACAGGTTTCAGAAAAAATTCAAAGGAAGCTCAAAGTGTAGCTGTGAACACACATCTGCACTGAGTAGAAGCATCCTTCCATTTGCAAGCTTCTCATTTGTCTCTAGAAATACCTGCATCATCAGCTCACTGACAAATGTTAAAACATTGCAAGACTCAAACGAAAGTGTCACTACTTTAAGCAGAAAGGATCAGACCAAGAAACGTGTTACCTATGATATTTTATGACTCGTCATTCTTGCAACTCCACCAGTCACTCGGAGTCTCCCATATCTGCAGGTTATCTTGCCCATAATCTAGACTAAGAGCTTGAAGTATTAACCTTTTCAAGATACAGAAAGCTATTTTGCAAAGGCTGACCAAAGTATCACCTATTAAAGACATGGGTCGTTTTGCTGGCACAGATGTCAAGTACGACAAACTGATTCAAAACAGAATCGAAAATTCTGAGTGCCAATTACTTATCAGGAAACAGGCATGCATTCTACATGCAGCATCATTTGTCATTACAAGTAGAGAAGTGTGGGACACTTGTGCCAGGGATCTCTGTTGTCAAGAGGTTATAATGCAGCATTTAAAACTGTCTCATATTAAATTCAGTAAAAAAAAGTGCTTTCATTTTAAGACTGAAGTTTTATATAAATCCAGAAAAAATACGTACTCAAACGAAAAGCTGACATATTTTAGACATCCGTCTAAACCCTGGATTCTGTGATTTTAAAACTACATTTTGGCCAATAATATCTTAATGTTAACATTAATTAAGTTCTTTATAATTAACACAGAGAAATCTTCTCTAATTTGGAAGAATCAAATTTTAAGGACTTTTTTTTAAACCTCCACGTGTATCAAGACTGTCGTAAAAATATACTTACTGAAGAAGACATTGTAGTGGTAATCTAGCACAATGAATAATTTAAGCGAATCATCACAGTGAGTCAAAATAAGCCAAGACTTATATAAGTCTGTGACTTCTGCAATGCCAATATTGGGGCAGGATTTACCCAGTGGATTTGGTGGACATATCTCGTCCACATGCTAATGTAGATTGAGCTCTGACTGCGACTTTTTTGGACCAGTTTTGTCTCCCTGACAAAAATATATAAATGTTTATTTGTATATTACAATTATATATTACAATACAAATGTAATGATGTTAATAAACATCAAGATCATGAACGTATGAAGATTAAGTTTCCCTCACTACCCATTTTCTCAGAATCTTTCAATGTCTGGGAATAAACAGAAAGCCAAAGTTTTAATTAATGTCTTGTGACTTAAGCTAAAAATTCTGATCAAGATGCTCAGCAGAGTTTTGCTCCACATCCCATATCCCTCCCCAGCTCAGCCTCTTGGCCTTGGTGTACGTGTTTCCTGACTGAGCAGCGACAGTGCAAAAATGGCCCTGCCCAGAGCAGCACAGGCCACTGAGGGAGCTTCCAGTAATAAAAACATTCAAGCCACAAATGTAACATAACATTTTCAAATAACAAATGAAACAAATTTCAGTAATAATTTGTAAAACACCTTGCCTGAACACCACTAAGGACAAGAAATGAAAGTGTTACAGCTTTAAAGGTAAATTTGGTTTTCACACAAGAAAGCTTAAGTGTTTTCTTGATTCATGAACAACTTCAGTATCAAATACCTACACACCCTGAAAGCCATGACAAGTAGACACCAAGTTCCTAATAAACCAACCCACTCAAGCACAAAATCAGTTAGTAGCAACCAAGCTTTAAGTACAGTCTTCACTATAACCAAAAACTGCAAAACAAACCTGAGCGAGAGCTCATTGAAATAAGCTTCTTAGAATCACAGAATGGTTAGAGATGGAAGGGACCTTAAAGATCATCTAGTCATGGCAGGGACACCTCCCACTAGACCAGGTTGCTCAAAGCTCCATCCAACCTGGCCTTGAACACTACTTGAGCCCTAGCTCCTCCATTCCCAGAAAATGCAACATCTTGGCTCCAGCAGAGATCTATTCTGTCCCTTCCAAACATGCTCACACCATCAGGAGCTGCACCACTCCAAAGCTGAAATAAAACATTTCTGTGGAGTAACAGTCAGGATGGCAAACAGCCACTCTGAATCTCCTCTTCCATCTATTGGGTATTTTTATGTTGAAGGGGGACTTTCAAGAATAGAGCAGTTCTCTGTATAATCATGACAATGATGCATTATCATACATTATTTAACTATTTAAAACACCCTTTTCCTCCCTACCTTGCCTTGTTTAAGTCACTATTGCTACAACATCCAACACTGTAATTCTCTAATATACAGAATATTCTAGCGTTTGGGACCATATCTACAGAATAAAACAGAATTATTCTGAGAAGAGCGGTGTAGGACAACTACTGAGAAAAAGTCTTTCAAGAATTAGTTTAGTTCTGAACTTTGTAAGATCCAACAATTATTGACACAGTGTTAACTCTACATATATTTTGGGTACTCCAAAATATCCAATCTCCAGAGGTCCCTTCCAACCCTATGATTCTATGATTCTATGATACTCAACAAATGTATCTATTCAGTATACATGAACATAATTCCATATTACATTGCTTTCAACATGGTCTGTATTACAAAGACCTCAAACCTGGTTCGGAGTCTGAATTTTCTCTTGGCACATCATCATAAATTACTTCATCTGGGTCTAAAAGCAAAACAGAAAAAAAAATAAACAAAAAAACCACAAACAAGAAACCCCCTAAAATTTGAATGGGACCAAGAAACAGCGTTTAAGAGTTATTTGGACAATGCCCTTAATAACACGCTTTAGCTTTCGGTCAGCCCTGAATTGGTTGGACCAGATGATCACTGTAGGTCCCTTCCAACCAACAATATTCTATTGTATTCTAAAGAATTTTGGTTATGTTGGCACATATGAGTACAATGGAGGTACGACTCACTCTCCCCTAGCATTTTGCTGGTACATCTGATCATCATTCAAATAATGCAATAATGTGTGAAAACAGTATAAAGCATTTGTGAAATTTCACAGCTTTATCTGCATTGTTTGTGATGACTTTTGGTAGCCTGAAAACACAAATCTACTTCAATAGCCAACATTTCTCCCTCTTTCTTACAGCACTATGGCATGTTCCTTGCTTGTCGAGGGCTGTTCATTGCCTTACTAAATGGCTGTAGAGAAGCCATAATAGATACTTTTAAAACAGAAACAAAACTAAATAATGTAATGATCATTGTAGAACATTAAGAGGCAAAACAGAGATGCAAATTCCTCAGTCACTTCAAGTGACATGTAAGATGAACCTCCAGCCCAGAGGGAATAGCTGAGAACAAGCAGGATAACCTGTCCTCAAACCACACAGTCTCTGTTCTGTCTTAAAATGCAGCTGCCAGCAAAGAGCCAAGGGCATGCACTAAGAAAAAGTGTCAATTCCTTCCCTTCCACCTTCTCCAAGAACTTATTTGCCAATTACTGCATGAGAAAAATAATTTCATATACATCTACAAAGCAGACTCCAAACCTGAGCAAATTTCCACTGTAGATGTATTGATGGAGCCAAACGATTTCCTTAAGACAGTGACAAACAATTCCATAGACTCCAAAAAGCACTCCACAGGAAAGTGCATGTTAACTTTATTTTAAAATACACAATTTTGTTACACTGCTGAATATTTTAACTGGTATAAATTGGTTCATATTGGAACATATCTGAAAAAATACAATAAAAGTGAACATGGACATTCCTGTAAAATACATATGTGCACATAGATACAAACATACTGTTGATCACAACTTAAAACTGACCTTCTTCTACAGTTATACTTCAGTGCTTCAGATACTTACTTTCCATCCATGCTGTATTTGCAGGATCTGCAACCCACTTGGCCAAAGCATCGTCCCCTCTCTTAGCCTGGTTATCTTCACTTGAAAAAAAGGCCATGTAATAAAAGCATTAAAAGCTACACCACACTGTTTTTAAACAGCTGTGAAGACAAGACAATAAATACCTCACTGCCTTCCAATTCCCACCCCGAAACTGCTGATTATTAATCTCCTAATTACATACTGAGGCAGCGTTTTTGAGTAATCTATTCTATTTAATAGTCTGACTATTTTAGTCAAGAAATAGAAAACGCTTCCCCTTCCAATCTCAAGAAATATTTTGCTTTTGAGTTCTTCTACCAGAACACAGAAAACTCTCTCTTAGAAAACAGTGAAGTGAGAGCTGCTCTGTAAATAAGACTAAAAACGTTTTGGCCTACACCAGAAGCCATTGGGCTTGATGAGGATATTATCCTCCTCTGGTTGGTGCTGGTGAGGCTGAACCTGCAGCAGCACATCCAGTTTGGGATTCCCAACACTCCCCCTTCTAGAGAGTTGTGGGGAAACTGAAGCTACCTCTAGAGAAGCTACCTCTAGAGAAGCTACCTCTAGAGAAGCTACCTCTAGAGAAGCTACCTCTAGAGAAGCTACCTCTAGAGAAGCTACCTCTAGAGAAGCTACCTCTAGAGAAGCTACCTCTAGAGAAGCTACCTCTAGAGAAGCTACCTCTAGAGAAGCTACCTCTAGAGAAGCTACCTCTAGAGAAGCTACCTCTAGAGAAGCTACCTCTAGAGAGATGTGGAGAAACTGAAGTCAGGGACTAAAGCACATAGCTTACAATGAAAGAGGTGGGAGACACAGAGCTTATTTAGTCTTGTGAAAAAAGGATGTTATGGGTTGATCCAACAGCAGCTACAACTATCTGAAAGAGAGCTGCAGTGGTGATGGAGTTGGGGTTTTTTTGTTTAAGTTTGTTTTGGGAGCTGTTTTTTTTCAGTGCCAGATGATACGCAGAGGGGGATGGTCAAAAAACTGCACATTGGAAGATTTGGTTTGGATATCACAGGAAAAAAATTCAAAGGGTAGTACAGCAGGGAAGACTGCCCAGGAAAGCTGCAGCACTTCCATCCTTGGAGGTTTTCAAGGCTCAGTTACCACAGCCATGGCTGATCTAATGGCATGTTGGCAGTGGTCCTGCTGAAAGCAGTAGGCTATACTACAAGACCTCCAGCACCCTGTTGCAGCTGACATTGCTATGACTCTATAAAAATTAAACCTAGTTCCTTCAAAAATATCACACACAATTATACATGCAAGACCTCAAACAGTGCTGATTTTGGTACACAACCAAAGTTACAGAGTTAAGAAAATGAAAACAAACAAACATGGAAGCATCATACAAGAAAAATAAAATATTTATCAAATGTAAGCTTTCTTAGGAATGAAGGTTTTACAGATCATTAAAACATGCTGAACTGGCAATCACCTATTTTGAGGCTCCTCTGAGTTTACAGAATTACAAGGACATTCTTCAGTTGCTGACTGCGTACCTGCTAAGTAGAAAAAAAGAAATATAATCACCAAACTGTTTGGAATTAAGCATCAGTGTGGTTCAAGTGGTACATTTTAGCATAAGAAACTGATTTTACTGGTTCATTGCTAATGAATAATCTACTTCTATACAATATTTTCATCTTAAACAAATCTAAAAAGATTTGGAAGTTTCTTCACTCTACCCCTTTTTGCAAATGAAAGAATTCAGAGACACAGCAATTTGAGCTGTTAAGAGGAAATTACAATGTCTGATGCATTTAATTCTAATCTCTCAGACATATATTCCTCTACAGGTAATAACAACTGCACAAACACATTTGCTTTTACTTGCCAATATTCCTAATGGTGGTAGACAGCAAAGGCTGCAAAACCAAAAGTTATCACCATACACGGAATTACAGGAGAATTGCTGCCTAGCTAAAGAGTAAGTAGTATATTAAAAATACAAGAAAGAAAAAAAAGGCAGGATATGGGGAGCTTTCTGTTCCTCCCGCTCTCTTGACATAAAGCTGCCAGAATTTGCCAATTCTGGTAACAAAATGAGGACTGTTCCTGTTTCTGTAATAATCCATAGTTATTTCCCTTTTAAGTTTCTTCTTCTGTCTTAAAATTGTACTAAAGGACAAACAGAATTTGTCAAATCATCAAGGAAAAAATCCCACAGCAACTCTAAATCCACAAGGATTGTAAAATAAACACACACACACACAGAAGTGCATATAGATAAGGTAAAAGGGACAGGAACTCTGCTGGGACCTAGATAAAGCACGATAAGGTACGAGAAGAAACCGTTTGGCCTGAACACTGAGCTATGGCTCTGGAAATTATGTCATGACATTAAAAGGGAATCAGCACTAATCATTCTCAGACAAGACAGGAGTCCTCCCCTTGTATTATATGTTGTAATATGGTGCCAGCAAAACAAAGGTCAAGCATCACCAACTTCCAGAAGGGCTGAGAAAGAACTAACTGCGTACATGTGTTTTTTCTTATTCATCTTTACTTAGGTATCTCAATCCTAGTATGGCAAGCAGAGTCCCGTAGGAACTTTATTTAAAAAAAAAAAAAAAAAACAACCAAACAATCAAAAAACCCAAAATGATACACAAGAAAAACCCACATACACACCCACAAAAAAAACCCAAAACCAAACCAAACAAAAAACCAAACAAACAAAATCAATCAAACAAAAAAACCTGACATTTTTATTCCAAGCCTGACAAGAAATTTCAGTTCATATTGCAGGACAGTGTTCTTTTTTTATTTGGACACAAAATCTCCCATACACGTCCAGGCTGAGCACTACACAAGCATTTCCAAAACAGCACAGGTACCTGAAATTAAACAAGGATTCCCTGTCAAATAAAGTAAGGTGCGTAGATACAGTACCTTCTTCATCTACAGAAACACTGCGTATTATGACCGGACTGGAGTACGCTGGCAGTATCAAAGGTAAATTAGATGGCACAGCATAGCCACAGGGGACAGGAACAGAATATCCACCGGACAAGTTTGGACTTGCACATTCATCTTGAGGACTTGGTTCTGGTGATGAGGATGGATCCTTGTCTTGGATTGGTGAAATATTTATGACTGAGTAGGGATTTACTTTGGCTGGAGCGCCTTCTGCAGCAGGTTCTGATGTCCGTAGCTTCTCACTGTTTTCCAAATTATCAGCCCCTTTAGTTGAAAAAGCAAACAAAAAAATAGTTTTATTTTTCATATCTGCTCAAGCTGCTTAATATTGCTCTTGATATGATATGATCCCTACTATACAAGTCGCTTATAATCTATGACTCATAAAATTCCCACGCAGTAGTGCTATCCTCCCCATTTTACAGATGAGGAATGCAACAGCAGCAAAACAAGCGGGGTTACAAGGACACCTATGGAAAAACAATAACTGGATTCTAAATCCTGAACAGGAGGATTTCTGACAAGTACCCAGGGTCCTCTTTTGCTTGTCATAAGCACACGGCTCAAAACAGCTTTAAACCCTGAAGGTTAAAGTCAGGATTCTAGATGAATGTGGACCTTATAAACAGAAATACAAGAAGTATTTTGGGAATAGCCGTGAGGAGAGAAAGAGTTCATTGGAGGGACACTCCTCAAAGAACAGTCCTGAAAATGCTCTGTTAAGAAAAGGGGAAAGAAAATAAGTTTCCAAGTTTTCCTCTTTGAACATAAATTGTTTTCTGTTACACAAATTTTCTGGTATTTCTTGAGACAAGCTGAGGTACAGCAGAACCAAAGGCCCCTCTGAAGCAAGCTGCAGAACCGCGTTCCAAGCAATGAAGAGTTTTTAAGCTGTATGTAAGTACAACTTCACAAAACAGTGAGCAAGCACCAGATTTTCAGGGAAAGATGGTGTTTAAGTTCCAGGATGTCAAACTTCAAAGCCACCTGAAGAGTTACGCATCTTTAACTGCCGTGAGCACAAGAACTCCGCTTGTCCTTGTGACTGGGTCAAAGTCAGCAAAATCAGCTGTTGTCATTTTGAGCCAAACACAGCTATTTCCAGACTATACATCAGCACTGGGAATATCTGCATGTGTTGGAACAAATGTTGTAGTGTTTAATAAAATAAGGCTTCTGTTTATGAACAAAATTCATACGTTCAGACTCCATTTATTTTTATGCAAGTCATCTTAAGATCAGCAACCAGCGAGCTTAGCTGTGAAAACAGCATATATGAGCCATCCACATGCCATTAGAGATGAAAGGGCATGAAGTTTTCCTGCAGCATGGCACTGTGACTGAGACCAATCCATTGGTTTGGATGTCACACTCGGATGGGAAACCTCCCAGGAATTACACGTGATGGTCATTTGCCCTGTCAAATCTCCCATGAGTGTAACTAGCAGGAATATTCAAAACACTTGTGTGGTATTTCCATGGAAACCTCTTTTTACAAGTATTTTTATTGCATTGACAAGAAAAGGCACCCTATAATCAGTCTTGACAATTTTGCTAGTGGAGGCACAGCCCGACGGGCTGACTCACCTGCAGCGTTAGCCTCTTGGTGCTCTATGTTGTTTCTGGGGTCAGGAGGAGGTAGCACAAGGGCTTGCCTGTCTGCTTCTGGTATCTCATCTCCGCTGTCAAAGTCAAACTGTTCTCCCTCGTCCTCTTCTTCATCGTTCGTACCCACAGCTTTTGGTTCATGCTCTAGAGCTGTGCAGAAAGACAGGCTTTTGGTTGTTTGCTCTTAGTAACCAGTAAGTGTTCCACATTACAAATGAAGCTTATACAACGAACCCTTAGATTTTTGTGTTACTGGAACAGAACAAGAGCTCCTTGACATGTTGATAACCTCATGCAGTTTTCAATAAATCCTTTAGCGTAAACAACGAAATTACTTGGAAAGCAATTAAGAAGTGATAATGCAAATACCCTTGCTTTTGTCATAATGAACCAAAACATTTTTAGGAAAACACTTAAATAGCTGGTTCTTTACACAAGAAAAGGTCACGGATTAATTTATTTGCACAGGGACTTTGTGACTTCATAACTTCAAGTCATTTTTCCTTTCTAACTCAAACTTCTACGTCTATTCTTTCTTAACAGTGTCAAAATGCCAGTGGCAGAAGCTTTCTTCACACACGTCATGAGAGACTGGCAGATAGCTTTTGCTACTCCAATCTGAGACAGTTTTAAACCAACGACCTTAGGCAACACGCTATTAGCCCTATTACCACACACACAAGGTGCACTTTGGTGGAGGTGGGGGGGTTGGCTTTTCAGTTCTTATCTTTGAAGAAGTAATGGCTGAAATAATTACACCATAGTATGGATAGGAAGTGGGAGCGTAGGTCTTTTTTTTTTTTTGGTTTTTGCTTGTGAAGACCCTGCAGTACAGATTTGGCACTGTACATGGGGCTGGGGAGGGAGAGCAGGAAGAAGTGCCGGGCAGTTTCCCTTCGTGCTATTCTTCTTACCCACAGGAGTCTCGAGAACCCACAAAGATTTAAACTCCTCAGTGCCTTATCTACCGCTGGTTTTGCTGGGCGCTCACATTGCAAGAAGGCTGCCTGCAGCATCCAAAGCTTCTGTCAGAGACACTGCAGAGGAGCTGCAGGGAGGGATGCCCAAACCCACCAGCCTCCTCCCTGCTTCCAGAAGCCTTCGCTGCAGCTCTCTGAAACAAAAGGGCTTCATCCCTCCCTCCCTAAACTCTCTTCGCTGCTCTCCCACCTTCTGGAGGAGAAACTCTTACCGGAGGTCCCCTTAAGGCAGAAATGTAATCTGTGGAAATCTGTGGACTTTTCTGTCCCAGCTGAGCTTCCTCCCAAGCTCTTCCTCAAACCCATGACGGATACTTAACTTTTATACAGGTGTTCAACAACATATTTGAAGTGCTATTAAAAAAACGACATAACTATAGCATAAAAATATACACTAAAATAGATAAATATGTAAATAAACCAAAGTGTTACAAAAATATACGTGAAGTTGATAAGGTTCCCCCTGCCTCCTCTTAAGGTAACACAATATGAAAAACAAAGTCCTGCAAGGACGATCAGGTCTCCTGAGTCATGATGATATTATCAGCTGTTCTACCATCCAGGGCACATTTTGAATCGTTATGATAAAACCCACACAAACCACAGCTCTAGACTGCTTAGATTGTCATGGTAATCAGCATTCCTGCCAAGGCTTCTGTTTCTTCAGGCAGGCTGAGCCAGCATATTTTATCACAGCCACAAATAACAAGATCTTTCATGCAGCCTCCCTGTAGGAGAAAAAGTGAACTAATTGCAAAAATAATAAGGAACAAAAAAGGGGTTATCCTGCATTTATTGTCATGGTTTATGGCTGAGATAGCAGGACATTTAATTTAATTTTGATGCTTTTTAAAAATCCTTCTGTACAAAGCGAACCTTTGGATTAAGGCTTTTCACGTTTGCTTTTGTCCGTTAGTAATTTTTTTTTTCCTGAACGGTGTAAAAAAATCCTGCAGAGCTCTACCAAGTGATTCAGGACAATCACCGCATTCTTCCCGATTCAGCATCTATCTGACACGCCTGTACTGCCTGCTGCTTGACAGTAATGGGGAAAAGAAAGAAAAGGGGTGTGTGTGTTTGATTTCTGTTCTTTTCTGTTTCTTTACGTTTTCAATATGTCTGCGTACTTCAAATTTGGAAAACCCAAAGCTGTGAAATACTAAGTGGAGTGGTTTTTATGATTACCAGTGTGGGAAATAGTTGGTCATGCAGGCTAGGGAAGTAAGCAAGTAGATGACAGTCACAAGCAGGTGACAGCCACAAAACTGCAACTTTTCACGTACATGCACTGCTGCCTGCCACTCCTCTTGCTGTACTATTTAAGTGAACCACGGCAGCAACCACTTCAAATACATAAAATAGCTCCATCTGCACTTCTTATGGTGGGAAGAAGGGGAAGATGAGGTTACTGAAAGGAGTTGAACATTTCTGCAGGATTAGGCCAGTCAGGAAACTGAGGTGTTGCTGGAGCACGGCTCAGCTGAGCGCCACGAACCCACCCGCTTGCCAGAGGTCAGTTCTAGACATCGGCAAAATAAAAAGCGTGTATGCTTACAAAATGTCACAGGAGCAGCAGGCAGCTCTGAGGTTTTTGTGGCTGCTAGGTTAGGGAGCTTCTGGATCCAAATACTTCCTTAGGACGTACAAAGGTAACTTAGGTATCAGATGCCTGATAACTCTCTAATCCAGCACTTTCACACTGATGCAATGCCCCAGGCTCTCAAGTCCAGCACAGTGCCATTTGTCAGAGACAGACAAGACCTGCCACTGGCAAAAAAAAAAAAAAAAGGTAATTTGAGACACTAAAAGCAAAAGGAAAGATTCAGGACCCCAGAGCAAA
The DNA here is from genome assembly GCF_963924245.1 of Chroicocephalus ridibundus. Taxonomy (NCBI): domain Eukaryota; kingdom Metazoa; phylum Chordata; class Aves; order Charadriiformes; family Laridae; genus Chroicocephalus; species Chroicocephalus ridibundus. The sequence continues at coordinate 106,327,472 of NC_086286.1, forward strand.
ATCCGGCCAACTGATGCACAATTCCCCTTCAACATGCCTCCCAATTCTCCCTAGAAAAGCAACCAACCCATATTTTGATTGAGGGAAGAAATCCTAACACAGGAATTGATTTTCTCAACTCAGTTGAAAAAAAAAATAAAATTGAAAGTGCCACCTAATTTTTTTTCCTATTATGGCTGTTAATGCTGCATTGTTTCATTTATTCAGAAACATTTACTTTGCATCAGAAATAAAGAAGGCGCAGAACCCTATAATTGAGCACTACAGCCTGGAAAGATCCCCTAAATCACATCGCTGATGGGACAGTGGGTTAAAGTTACAAAACAGACCCACACAAAAAAAAGAGAAATTCCTTTCTCAGATGACAGGTACTTTAGAAAGGGCAGACTGTAGACAAAACTTCAGAAAGTTTAAAAACTGTATTTGAGCTTTGCATCACTTCTGCATTTGCTTAATCCTGTAGGTATAAAGATAAACCTTAACCCTTTAAATTTACTGATGCCTTCACTCTCATACTTCATAAGAACATTCTCCTTTAAGCTTTTAATCTCAAGGTTGTACTATTTCATCTGATCAAAAAAGTATTTTAATAACAAAAAATAAAGAGAAAGTGAGGGACTTTTTGCTTCAACTGAAGAGCTGCTCAGCACTACAGAAAATACAGATTATGTCATACCAAAAAAGACATCTTGAATAACTACAGTTTTGAAAATATGTACTTTTCCTACAGTTGTTTGTATTACGTCAAACCAACCAACGCACATGAAAGCACTTGGAAAGTGCTACAATAAATTAGGAAGACACACAGCATAGTCACACATGGGCTGAATCTGGCTACAAAAAAAACCACCACAGATCTTGCAAAAATTTCATGCCCGTTAAGAAAAAACTCCAGTTCCTCCAACCCTTTAACTGCAAATCAAAAGGATCAAACCAAAAAGTGCATTTCCAGGCAATTGTGCTTGCAGAGAAAAACTGTGGGGTTGAGGGGGGGATTTCCAAAGGTAGCCCCCCCCCCCCAAAATCTCATAGAGAACTACCTGGTTTGGGGTTTTTTTTGTTTTGTTTGTTGGTTGGGGTTTTTTTTGCCAAAGTAATAATTACAGACTGCTTAGTATTACAGAATCTGACTGTAATTACTTCAAATAATTAAATTAGTTACTAAAAATCCAATTTGCCTTTTCACCACTACTCACATCCTTAACTTTATGCGTGCCAACCAGAGCAGTGAGAATACAATAACTGATTAAACTTTTCATGTTCTGCCAATACCCTTCTGCAGCATTTGCTTTGCAAATGCTTCAGGGAAATTCCTCCATTTCTAAAAGTTTCTATTTGGAGTTTTAAAGCACGAAAAAAACCAAACCAAATCTTATATAGTGGAAAAACTACCTTCAAGTTAAATTAAGTGTGAAAGTGATAATTTAGGATTAGAAAAAGAAACCGATATTCTCATAATTGTTAGCACAACTTTTTTCTGTGGCATGTTATTCGGTGAAATGACTCTTTCTTAAGCTTACTTCAAAAACAAGCTAACTTAGGCTGTGTTTACAGAGACCTGCTGGTGCATAAACAAATTTAAACAATTTTTGGTTGCTCTGCCAATTGCAAAGCATTCTTGGCACCATCTGCTTCCCCATTCGTTTTCCTTAAACTATTTATAGTTCAATGTAATACAGCTAAAGAGTTACAAGTTTAAGAGTGACATTGATTTTAAAGTAGAGATTAAGCCAGAGAAGCTTCATTAATAATTTCCTTCGACAGTTCATTTTAGAGATACAGAAGTAAGACAAAATAGGTCTGCACTTACCATCAAGTGCACTTTGAATACAGTGCAACCATACAGGAAAGAAAAAGCACAGAAAAATTTTGTCCTCCTTTGCAATCATGTAAATCAGAGATGATCCTGAGGAAGTCAACTGAGTTTCTTCTTCCATGGAAAACCACAATAAAGGAAGAAAGAAACAGAACGCCAAGCAGGAACAGTTCAACAGTCTGGAGCACAGTACTGACAAACCTGGAAGCCCTAGATATTAACAGGCATGGCACCATCAACAACTATGAATATTTTTTGTTATGTTTTAAGGTTTGAAAGATATCTTTAGAAATCGAAAGCTTCTGTATAATTTGGAATGTCATCCTTGCAATCAGTTGTAGCCCTTTTTTTATTAAAGTTAGCAGGGAACTATGGGATAAAAAGAGGAAATGCAGCTGTTATATTTTAAAGACTCCATGATAAAGAATTTTCTAAATACTGCAGGACATGGTAAATATGTGTCTGCTCAGAAGGAAAAACTATTTTTCCTTTCTCCCTCTTACAGTCAATTTTCTTCCAATGCATTTTTTTTAATTTTTTTTATTTGGGGAGGGTGAGAGGGGACGCGCTAGAGTGTAATCTCTCTTGTGTATTCACTGAATGCCAAATTTTCTTTTTTCCTCTAAACAGTCAACATTTTTAATCACTTTTACCGTATCATCACTTTACACTGACCAGTGAAGAAAATAAGCGTACAATGCTTCAGATGGAAAATATCTAATTGTTATTTAGTGAAAAAAAAATATTAATACAATTGAACCTAAAGCAGACTGGCAGGAGCTGCTTGTTCTTATTCCAATGTGCAGTTTTAAAACATTTATCTTTTTTACTCATGTATTTTGGATTGCAACAAGACACTTGGGACTGCATAGATACATCTTCCTTCAAACTGAACTCCCCTAACGCTTCACCTTTCTACAAGTTCTTGAGTATCTTGAAATATGCAAAACCTTTCACTAAACTATCTTATGATAGCTTACAAAGGTTACAAACCAAAGCAAACAGCCAGGCATAGCAATCTAAGTGCTTATTATTTAACTTTGATACATTCCAAAAATTTCTCAGGTGAGATATGCTTGCCTCTTCAGATCCTTATTTCTAAAGGGTTAAATTTTGCCCAGCTCCTTATGTAAGTGTACGAGGCACTAGACAGAAATAGGAAATGTAAGTGTGCAGATACCAGGAAAAAACTGAATTTCTGAAGTTATCATTAATTTTGTAAAACTAACCACTTAGGCCCAAACATACCATGCTGACTGTGCTCCACGATGAACAGGGTCTTGAACTGTTCGCTTTTTATTTCAGGTGAAATTTCATAGAAGAGGCTTGGCATTTGTCAAGAAGGTGAAACTTGTGCTAGAAAACACTTGTGCCTGCAAAGCTCCCCAAATTGTTGGCCAACAAGTTGTCCAACTTGTAAACGTTTAGAAAATGACAGCTGATTCATATTCAGCAGAAACTTGCAAAAAGGTTTTAAAAGACTCAGTCGCCACTGGATAGTTTCTCCCAGCTTTTTAGCACTGATTAGACTGTGTTCCTACAGCTAGACAGCAACACGGTATTTTCTACCTACCCACATCTCCCATTTGTGGCCACCACTTCTTCGGTATCAGGAGAGAAAACTGCAGTGAAATACCCTCTTGCTCTGGTACCCAAATTACACATCTCCCCCCTGCCTTTCCCAAAAGACGCCTGTACTGGCACCCGCACAGGGAGAGAGGCGAGATGTACAGAGTGAGCGGGCAGGGCAGGAGGGACCCCGTAAGATGAAGGCTGGCTTTTAGGAGCAAATGCTCCTGCAAACACTGCCCTTCACCAACACTTCCAAGTCACAGGCCACGTTTGCCAGCACACCACTGGCATCTGTACACCTGCTGCTCATACGGTCACGCAGGTGGAAAGCCTCTATTTTGCTGGGGGAAAGAAAAGTCTGAAGCAAAACTGCACGCACCAACATGCGGGTGAGCGCTCCTTCCCACAGGATGCAGGCCAGAGCCAAGGATTTTCAACTCGCAGCCGTGCTAAGCTGGCGCAGCAGGGAACCCAGGTCCCTGCAGTACAGCCATGCTGCGAATTACACACAGCTCCTGCGCGCATCCAAAGCACGACCACATCAGCCTTACAAGTCTCTGTGGAAAACACTTACAAAAAAAAAAACCACACCAAAATGAAACAGTATACATTTAGGCAAAAAGTGTTTCCAGTGGTGGAAACAAAAGCAAAACCACATGAATTAACAGGCTCTCCTTGCAAATAAACAACAAAGAAATAAGTTAAAATGTTTCTTTAGCATTTAATAAACACACACACATTACATACTAATTATGTTGTCAAGCACGCACAACAGATATTCTTCTGGATAAAAAACAAACTGAAAATGGAAGTTAAAAGAACGACGAATCTGCCTGCTCAGAGAGTCCAGCCTCAGAGACAGACTGCTGACAGCAGCATGCCTAACACTGAAGAATTTCATTTCTTGAAATAAAGCCCAGTTCTGTGGATGTTAGGAAACATTTACAAATACCAAAACCATTGAACGATACAAACTACTCGCAATGCTAAAAATCAAGCTTAAAGTTAGCTAAAAATTAGAAGAATCACAAAAAACACAAAGGTCTACAATAAAAACATTAGACATGAAGTAGGCAGGCCAGAGAGCAGCAGCAGCAACACCAGCAGACCTGTACCCTTTGTAAGTCCACAAGATGCTTTTCAGTGCTGGCTATGCTATAATCAGAAAGGCTGCTATGTAAAATTGGCATTTTTGTGACCATTTACTTTGACTGCCTTCATACTCAGCACACTGGTGACACTGGTATTGCCTGCCATGACCAGAAATGTAGACCAAGCCTGGTCCCGAGCAGGTCCTTTCCACCTCAGCACCGTATTGGTAGATTCTGCCATTAAAATGTCACCAAGATACGTTACTGATGTGCAAGAAGTGAAGTCCTTAAAAGGAGCTGCTGTAAGGAAAGTATAGAATCATAGGGTTGGAAGGGACCTCTGGAGATCATCTAGTCCAACCCCCCTGCCAGAGCAGGGTCACCTACAGCAGGTTGCACAGGAACGCATCCAGGCGGGTTTGGAATGCCTCCAGAGTTGAAGACTCCACCACCTCTCTGGGCAGCCTGTTCCAGTGCTCTGCCACCCTCAGGGTAAAGAAGTTCCTCCTCATGTTTAGGTGGAACTTCCTATGTTCCAGTTTGTGCCCATTGCCTCTTGTCCTGTCCCCGGGCACCACTGAAAAGAGCCTGGCCCCATCCTCCCGACACCCACCCTTTAAGTATTTATAAGTGTTGTATGTACAACTGTTATTTGGAAATCTGCATAAATACATGATAGATCCCTATCCATGCTGAAAACCATCTATCCATATTAAAGGCCATTAGCTTTCCATTAGTATTAAACAAATAATTCATCCTCCTGCACTCGGCACTGGTGAGGCCTCACCTCCAGTACTGCGTTCACTTTTGGGGCCCTCACTACAGGAAAGACATCAAGGTGCTGGAGCGTGTCCAGAGGAGAGCTACCAGGCTGGTGAGGTGTCTGAAGAGCAAGTCTTATGAGGAGCAGCTGAGGGAGCTGGGATTGTTTAGCCTGAAGAAAAGATGGCTGAGGGGAGAAGCAGGTTGTAGCGAGGTGGGGGTCAGTCTCTTCTCCCAAGTAACAGGCAATAGGACAAGAGGAAATGGCCTCAAGTTGCACCATGGGAGGTTCAGGATGAATATTACAAAAAATTTCTTCACTGAAAGGGTTATCAAGCATTGGAACAGGCTGTCCAGGGAAGTGGTTGAGTCACCATCCCTGGACATATTTAAAAGACGTGTAAATGTGGTGCTGAGGGACATGGTTTAGTGGTGGTTTTGTCAGTGTTAGGTTGATGGTTGGACTTGATGATCTTAAAGGTCCCTTCCAACCTAAACGACACTATGATTATCAATACACTTAACAGTACCAAGCTAACAGTCCAAATTAGTATAAAGGCCACCAGGCACACGAGATACAGCAGTGGAAACACCAAATCTGCCTTGCTGCCTGACGCATCTGTTGGGAGAGATGGGCGCTGACGATGGCTGCGCAGCCCAGCTCAGGCTCCGCTACTGTGCGTGCGAACTGCTGAACTCGCCTTCAAAACACACGGCCAAATGGCCAGCCCACACAGGGAATGGGAAAACCAGAGAGCTTGAATAAATCAAACCGCAGAAGGATTCCATAGTCATTGGGAAAATGAAGTATCCAGCTCTGGCAGTACAGGGCTGGAGCACACTGGCTAATCATAGGATACAAGTCTCATGTGAAGAAAGAAAGAAAAAGGAAAATTTTCTAGGAAATGTAGTTTTGACCATGTAGTCGATACATTTGTGAGAAAATAACCATTTTAAAGAAAATTTCCACCAGTGTGAGCAGTCTGGCTTGTTTGTTCTTTATTTCTTTGCATTCTTTTCTAGCAGATGCCATCTATTAATATCTAGTCTTCTAAATAACTACTTTTTACATTGAAGCAGTTACTGTTTAAGTATTTGAGGAACACGCATTTCTCTAGTACAGTTTGTTAAATTCTAATTAGCAACATGAAACTACTGTATCATCTGATAATACCTTGGACTGAAAGGACTTTAAAAGTAATCAGGAATCCTGTGAGGCATAAAGTGGCAGAAAGAGACCTGGGGGGCCTAAACCAGATGGAGCATGAGATCCCACTTCCACAGAAACAAAACATATAGTTCAACTGTATATCATACCAAAAAGAGCTGAAATACACCTAGAGCAAAAGCTTAAGTACCTCAGGTCTTGGATCATATCTAGCAACATCTTTCCACCAGGATGACACATTCTGGATATGAATCAAAGAAAGCTTTGGGTTGGAAGGGACCTGAAAGAACACCTAGTTCCAAACCCCCGCCATGGGCAGGGACACCTCCCACTAGACCAGGCTGCTCAAAGCCCCATCTAACCTGGCCTTCAACACTTCCAGGGATGGGGCATCCACAACTTCCCTGGGGAACCTGTTGCAGTGTCTCACCACCCTCACAGTAAAGAATTTCTTCCTGATATCTAATCTAAATCTACCCTCTTCCAGTTTAAAACCGCTACCCCTCATCCTATTGCTACACTCCCTGATAAAGAGTCCCTTCCCCATCTTTCCTGTAGGCCCCCTTTAGGTACTGGAAGGCTGCTATAAGGTCTCCCCGGAGCCTTCTCTTCTCCAGGCTGACCAACCCCAACTCTCTCAGCCTGTCTTCATAGAAGAGGTGCTCCAGCCCTCTGATCATCTTCGTGGCCCTCCTCTGGACTTGCTCCAACAGGTCCATGTCATGAAGCAGGTCCATATCCATGAAGAAGGATACATTTTGGATACTTCAAGATCAAACCTTCAGATGACTTAGGCGACAGAATGCCTGAGTTCTGGGCCATTGGTCTTTCTCTAGCGATGTTAAAACTGGGGCACTTGCTGGCACTCCAAAAAGCAGCACTTTGAACACCTAAAAGCATTTGACTTGCATCAGAGATGTTCACCTGCTCAGCCTTCTTCTGTGTAACAGCCCAGGCAGGGCTCAGAAGATGCATGTGGGTTCAGGGATCAATTTGTCTTTTTGAACATATTGCCTCAGGTTCCTCTTTCCTAGCAATAATTCCATCTAACACTCCCAGAGCACGGCATACGACCTGTTCACATGCTTAAAAATAACTTAGAATTAACTATTTGTGCTTTATCCTCAATGTATTCTGAATAAGAAAGCAATCTAGAAACCAACTTCTACAGCAACTTAACAGCATCTTTTACTGCAGAAAAATGTATTGACTAGAACAGAATGGTTACATCCTGTAAATCCAGGACAATACTGAAAATATTTTGGATTTCAGCTGGCTTCTCACCTCCTCATTTCTGTTGTTAACCCTTTGCCCAGCCTAGAGAGCATCTGCACAGATAGACTGACTTGTAAACAAAGTTTGATATATGCAAAGTTTGAAAAATCAGTCATCCCAGACACTAATGGGCAGGGAGTTTTATAGTATTCCCTTTCTTAGGATTTATTTCAGTTATTGTTTTAATGCGTCTTGCTCTTCTTTGCCCTAACATACTATGGTCCTGTTATAGCTCAAAAAAGTATAGCTGAGGAATTCAAGCAAACTCGCGAAAACAGTAATTCTTACATCTCAATTCTTACACCTTCTCACTCAAAAACTGAACTCTCTAAAATCCTGTTTTACAATACCCTTTTATCACAGTTTTGACCAGAAATCCTACCACCTCAGTGGACTCTGTCTTGAGCTGGACAGCAATGTTGTCTCCTTGGGACCTTTCAGTCCACCAGCCTCAGAGTCCTTCTCATCGCCTCCTTTTGTGAGCCCCAGAAGGGAAAGGAAACCCTGCCTTGGTCCCAACATTGGCCAAAGACAACCCCCATAATCAGCCTTCATGATTCAGAGCTTCAGCCTGTCCACACAGCAAGTCATGAAGGAATGTCTTCCAACAGGAAGGGTCTCCTTAAGCATTTGGCTGGTAAGTGTTCTTCATGTGCAAACATGAGCGGGTCACCATCAGATACGCAAGTGGGAAAGAACAACCCCAGCCAAAGTTAATTTTACTTCCACCTTCCTTTCCAATAAAGGAGACTGCTAAGATCCTTCAGACATGCTACACTGAACCACTTCACTGCTTCCAGGGCAACTTTTTGCGTCAGCACCTGGATTTTCCTTTGTCTCATCCTGCAACATGCAGAACTGGGAAATACAGAGGGACCTTCAGAGATCATCTAGTCTGAACCCCCCTGCCAAAGAAGGTTCACCTAGAGCAGAATGGACAGAGGAGGAGACTCTGCAGCTCCTCTGGGCAGCCTGTTCCAGTACTCTGGCACCCTCAAAGGAAAGAAGTTTTTCCTCATGTTGAGACGGAATTTCCTGTGTTCCAGTTTGTGCCCATTGACCTTTGTCCTGTCACCAGGCACCACTGAGAAGAGTGCCCATCCTCTTGACACCCACCCTTTAGACACTTATAAGCATTTATGAGATCCTCTCTCAGTCTTCTCTTCTCCAGGCTAAACAGACCTAGGTCTCTCAGCATTTCCTCTTAAGAGAAGTGCTCCATTCCCTTTACCATCTTCATAGCCCTCCCGCTGGACTCTCTTCAGTAGTTCTGGGTCCTTCTTGACCTGGAGAGACCAGAAGTGGACACAGTACTCCAGATGCAGCCTCACCAGGGTAGAACACCAGGTAGAACACCAGAGGAGGATGACCTCCCTTGACCTGCTGGCTATGCCCTTTTTAATGCACCCCGGGAGACCGTTGGCCTTCTTGGACAAAAGGGCACATTGCTGGCTCATGGACAACTTGTTGCCCACCAGGACTCCCAGGTCTCTCACTACAGAGCTGCTCTCCAGCAGGTCTGCCCCCAGCCTGTACTGGTGCATGGGGTTATTCCTCCCCAGGTGCAGCACCCTACACTTGCCCTTGTTGAACTCGCCCATCAGTGTGAGCATCCCCATGGCACAGGAGCACACAGGTCAGGTAGAGCACACACATCCTTCTTCCAGCCCCTGGAGAAACCTGTACCAGGGTAACACAAGATTTTTCAGGAAAAACGCTTTTACCTAACGACAGTTATTGAGCTCACCAACAGACTATTTAACAATGAGATCTAATCCTGCAACAACCCTTCTTTGACAGACTAAATCATCTTCTGTATTCATTTTAATGAAACTATGACAAGGTCACATTTCCTGGAAAGATTAGTTCAATGAGGAAGAAAAAAGAAAATCGAAATAGATAGAGGGTTGGAGGGTTTTTTCCAAAAAAATGTTTATCACGTATCTCTTCCTCAGATTGCTAGGCATTGTTTCAGTTCCTGTCTGCAGCAAAAGCCAGCAGCACCTAATAAAAGTTTCATTCAATAATTCAGACACTTTATTTAACTTATCATAATGCAAACAAGTTTTAACCTGTGTTCATGCACAAGATAAAAGAATTATAACAATGTATAAAAGCAGTAAATCTCTCTGTAAACTCTAGAGTAGAACCATTACAGAGGCTTCAGGCATGGTTAGTGAATATTAAGTGGGATCAGTGAAATGGAATTAAAAAAACTCAAACCCCAAAAATCCCTCAGTTATTTGGCAGCAATTTATCCTCACCAGTTAATGCTAGATACAAGTCCTAAAAAGGCAAAAGAAGCAAAGAAAAAAAAAAATAATTCACACATGATCTTATACATTGCCTGTTTGAAATTAAAGTTTTGGAACTTAGATTCAACAACATTTATTGCAAGAATACCCGAAAATCAGTACAAATTCCTTTACAATTTGTTTGTCTTTTAGGCAAACAATACTACGTGCTCCAGACCAAAGATAAAGTTTTGCTGCCATCCCTTGGAAGCCCTTTATCTTATCATCAATTGCTCTTTTCGATCAATATGTCTGGGCCTTGTCCGGTACACAGCCAGCAAGTTAAGTCCAGCAGTAAAGTCACATCATAAAGCAGCTGAGTGAATGGAAAAAACAACTATAACTTATTATTCAGAAAGAAAACATTAAATACTATCAAAAGGATGAGGTCAACCTCTCAGAAATCTATGACAGTGAATCCCATTTGATCATTTAACACATTATAAACATCTAACAAATATTTTACTGGATTACTTCAAAACAAAGCAAGATATCATCACATCTACGTAAACTGTGTTTTCTTTGTAGATACTAAAATCAGAAGTAAGTTTTTAATTAATCTATTTATTTTCTTTCTATTTCTTGTTTTTCCCGATGCTTAAAGACACTTGGCTAGGAGAACAAACACATAATTAGGAGTGACATGTGACACCGGAGCTGCATTTTTGCAGTGGGAATTTTCTTGTTACTCTTTGTTACACAGCTTGTCTGGATTGTCACACAAAATAATTGATCCTTACCTTAAACAATGCATTTTCTTTTATTTACTGAGAGAAATGTGATCTTTAGAAATAAATAAATTGTTCTGTTACAGATGGGATGTCAGACACCAGCAAGCTACTGCCAGCTTCCAAAACAAGGGACCATTCATAACTACAATTCATATTCTGTTCTCATTCTTCTGAAATCTTGGCTCCTCTTTTGCCATCATTTGTAACTGTCTGTATGCTGAAAATAGATATCTAACAAACAATGCCGTTTAGCTCAAGACCAACTCCCTTTATAGCTGCAGTTTAATTTAAGCAGTGTTCTTATTTCAATCCCCCAATCATTGTAACGTCTTTTTATTTTACTTCAGTCTGAAATACAAGTGTATGTCCCCCCATTGTTCTTCACTTCCATAAACTAAATCATAAAACATACAAGTGCTTTTCTTGTCAATATTATAACAGCCCCAACTTAACTGCCTCTTGTCTCAGTCACAAAATCAGCTTGTTAAAACAGTTAAAACCTAAATAAGCTATGAAATCGTTCACTAAACAGCACAAAACGTAACTAAATAATCTGAAAGAAATAGATATATCACAGAGAATAAAAAGCAGCTCCCCTAGCAGTGAAATACAGTTGTCTCTACAGCAAAAGACAGCAGCCGTCCCACAGCTCCCCACTATGGGTAATAAAAAAAAATTTCAAAGTTTTTTTTGTTAGAATATGTAAAGTCTTTCTCAGTGGGAACTTTTATGAGAGTATAGTGTTCCTACTTCACTCTTACCCGCAGACTCAAGCCAGACTTCCTTCTCAAGGACAGAGGAACTACAGCTATTTTAGTGTTCCGGCACTGGCACACAAATGACAAAAAAAAAAAAAAAAAACAACCACGGAAGGACACAATCACAGCACTCGATCATATACAGGATATCCAGATTTAAGTCCTTGGCCTCCTTGTTCTATGCCTCTCTGTATCACGAACAAAGAAATATCCCACTCACAGCCCTAGAGAGCTGATCGCTTGTATAGAAAGGTGTATAAAATGCTTTTGTAATTGGTGTCTAGGAGATATCCTTTGTTTTCAGTTAAAAAAAAAAAAAAAAGATAAATTTCATCCCATTGAAGAACATCTTAGATCCCAAACTTCAGCAGAACAAGGTTTCTCACCTAGCTCTACCCACGGTACTGGGGACAGTGGTGTAGGTGAACGAACGCCCAGGTCTCCAACTACACCTGGTCTGCAAGGGCACCTCACGCTTCCCAAATGAAGAGTTACGAGTTATTCTCTCTCAGGTAAAGAGAGCATTTGGCAGTAATACTAAGAATATGCTATTAAATTCACTCTCACAATGTCCTTGCGTGGACTCTGAAATACCGGTATTTCACTTTAAAATTTTAATATAAATAATGTTATTTTCCTATAAATAGGAAACAAAATACATCATCCATTTACAATTCAAGAACCGTATCGCCATGCAGCCATACTCCAAATCTCACCACATATATATTAGCCTACCTTGATAGGCTCAATTATAAAACAGAGCTTAAAGCTTATTTTAGGTCTTACTACTGTTGTAAAAGGCAACTCACTGCAGGACAACTGGGATGAATTGTTGACAAGTATACTCAGTATGAGGAAACACACCCAATGTTTTATGATAGTTTTCACAGAGAAATCATATAAGCTGTAGTGCCATCTACCAAAAATAGTGAGAGAGAGATATAATCACAGATGAAAATGCAAAATCAGAAGCCTGTTTGACACAGAGAGTGCACACAGACACACACCACCCCCTCAGCTTCCCTTGGGCAAGAAGCTGTTTGTCAGGTATCCATCCTGCTGAGCAAACAAAGCTGGTTTTCCTTTTGAAACAGGCTCCGATAAACACCTCTTAAGTCTTCACTTAAAGAAATGGATTTCCACGTTGCAGGATCATAAGAAGTTTTTCAACTACAGAAAAGAAAAACAGCCAGAGACCATATCTCCCAATAAAGTAGTAATAGCACAAGCACAGGCCAACACACATAAACACCATGCTAGCATTAAACGTCCGATCCAGTCCTAGCTGGGCAGTGTGAAGATGACTCCTCTACAGGAGAAGCACGATGTGATTCCTGATTCTCAGAATTACCAGCTTTTTAATTCCTTTTATTGTCTGAATGGGTTTGGGTAAGGATACTCCATTACAGCAACCAATTAAAAACATAATTATAATTACAGCCATGATAAAATTTGCCATTTGCCTTTAGCTTTTTTAAAAAGATATTTTTTTTTGTTGATAGAGAGAACAAGAATCACCCTCTATTTATTTCACGAAATAGCCATGGAAATTTTTTATGTATGAAATCTTAAATACCAGCACCTCGTGCACAAATTCACATGCAGAGACACACTAAAGAAGGGAACTGAGCTAGTACTGTCATCTCAAGTGTCAGTTTCAGCAGCAGTTTTTTTCAATTATGCTCTTAGTCAAGGAAGCCTTTGCATCTAGCCCCCTCCAACCACTCCCTGGCTGCTAAAACATACATTCATTCAAAATATACAGAGGAAAATACTAGGGAATTTTTAATCATAGCTAGAAGAAAAATCTCTTTTTAAATCAGTCTGGAGGAGGGAGCATACAGGCGTCAACTTTTCTCAAGTTTCTTAGTATTTGAATTTGCTCCTGGGTAAGGGAATTAACTAGCACAAACTTGTCACTGTCGAATTAACAATGCATGAACGGAATGTCCAAACAGCTATGAGCAAATACGTTGCATAAGCATAATAAATGAAATAAATAAAGGTAAAATATGTTCTCTTCTGTTCTTTTATTGCATGCAGTTTTTCCCTATCAAGAAGTGGCAGAAACAGCTTTACTATTGACCTTAACTGTACCTCAACTTCAGATTCAACATCAGAGATTCAGACACTTACTGTTAATGAAAAGACGTTATTTAGCATGAATTTAATTGTGTAGCTTTCATATACATTCTCACAACATCCCCGTGACAAAGATGGTGGTTTACCATTATTTTCCCCCCTTTGTACACATTAGGATTGATACAAATAAATGTGTGGAAGTTACTTGTCAAAACCATAGAAAACCTACTTGACAAGAATAAAATTGAGATTTATAGTACAAGGTGCACACCTCTAAATGCAGAGGAACGCACGCGAATTTCAACACTACAGTGTATTTGTTAGGACAGCAAATAGGTAAAAGAAAAACCTCCCATGACATCACAAGAACTTTAAAAAAAAAAAAAGAAAGAGGCAAGTGATTTCACCTGCAGCCTCAGTTCAGGATTTTAGAATCATTATGCAAAAGCTAAAAATATTTTTTTATGATGTATCAAAGGGTCCTGCACCCAGCAGGCACCTCATCCTCATTACGAGCCACGGTAACCCACCCCTGCGCCCACTGTCTGAAGGCACTGGCAGGTGCTCCGCACCCCTTCTCAGCAGACACCATGGGTGGCCAGTGTATATGCATGCCAAAACAACCCTCAGCCATTACCAAATAAAATATTATATGTTTCTTTCGTTTAATTGTTATGTGTATTTGCAGTTGTACTTGGCCCTAAAATTCTCACTTATTTTCCACCTGCAAAATGGCTCGTGAGAATTATCTAGGAAGTGAACTGAAATGTATGTTAGTGTAATTATCAAAATTTATCTTCATTGATATTCCCTTTATTAATATGCTTTTTTAAGAGAGTTAGCAATGGTAAAGTAAAAAAAAAAAAAAAACCAAAAAAACCAAAAAAAACCCACAAACATAACCAAAACCAACAACAACAAAAAAACCCACCCAAGTTCCAATAGTTTCAGACAAAGATTTTTGAGATGACGGGCAAAGCATCCACTGACACAAGATCAGGTAGAGCAGAATCTCGATTTATGTTAAATAAATCTAATCCCAGCCTATTAAAGAGGGACATGGCTGAAAACAAGGACACGATACACATAGTTCTCCAAGAGCTTTGTAGAAAAAGAACCTGAATTCTGGAATCGTACTGAACTACGTCATCCTGAATTTTTGTCAGAGTATCCCTGACACACTGCACAAAGTTGGAGCTGTTGCCGTGATTATTAGCTGTCTTTGAACAACAGCAGCCCCTGCTCAAGTGGAAATATTGATTCCTTAGGGATGACTCTTCCCTCGCAGCACAGCATTGCTTTGGAGATGGATTATCTGATAGAGACAGTTTCACAGTAACTGTCACTAAACAAAACAGAGCTAAATTCAGGGTCCTGACCACATGGATTAGGACAAAGACAGGAAAAGCATTTTTGCCAACAATAACCTCAGTGATATCTCGGAGCATAAATAAAAATGTCAACAATGCTGGCCAGAAATCTAACCCATTAAAAGCTGATTTCACAGCTTTCTGCTTCTTTCACATTCCCAATTTCCTAGGTAGTATTTAGTAACAGACCTTTATCTGTGACAGCGTCTAAATCAGAGAGAAAGTAGTTTTGACCCAAGATGGCAATTTGCAAATTCCTAAGGAGTTATGGCCGAACAAGACTAAGACAAATCCTCTTTCATACTTAAATGACTTCATATAGGTATAAATTCTATGTGAGCAATAAGTAAAATATCCTATAAGCAAAAATGTCTCTTAATAATATACATATATTAATATATACATATATCAATGCATACAACACAGTGTAAATCCGTAAGTAATAATGCTGTGTATTAGGGACAGTTCAAAAATTTATGGGAAAATCACAATCTATACAGAGTATACTAGCAACTTTACCAAAATAAGAACAGCTGCACTGGGTTCAACCACAGGTCTCCATAGCCCATGTCTCCATAAACTTGTGCTTTGGGATGATCAGAACAAGCGTATCGCTCTTATCCTAAGAAATCTCCAAATACCAAAAGCCAAATCCTTTTAAGACTTAAAATACATAATACCGAGCACTACACAAAGGTGTGTTTAGAGGAAATTAAACAGGAAAACAGGGAAAATACCTAGCCATATTCTCTTACAGAGAACATAAATGCAGAAGGCAGTGACACAGTGTCTTTCTACGTGCTGTCTTTATGTCCTCCCATCCTGGACTATAGAAGCAGCCATACAGCTACCAGCATACAGCCGGCAAGGTGCACCAAGTGCTAACTTTACAGAACCAGCTCCATAGTCCAGCATACATCGTACTCTTCCATAAATCTCTGTTCTGACCACACAGATGTTCAGCTGTGCATGCTTCCCCTCTCCTTCCCATGGGGATGCACACTGGCTAGACAACTGCAGCATCAGAAGGTCCTTCAGCTACAGCCCTCAGCAGACATTGCCCAGATTAAGTATGCTTGGTGGAAGAAGCACATGCCCTAACAGAAAACAACTCATCCCTCTCTGTCCTCTCGATTCAGACTCCAAATCTGTCCAGGCATTTGAGGCATTGGTCCCAATGTCCTGCCTGTGCCACAGGCTTCACTTGGTTTTTTTCCCTCTACAGGGCACCATATGCATGAACACTTGAGGTTGCCAAAGCACATGATGAAGATATGATGATACGGCCTACACAAAGCTGCCTTAGAAAATGCATATTTTCAGATTTGGACTGTAAAGACCAATTGCTCCCCAGGTTTCTTCCCGTCATGCTCTCGCAACACCAGCGAGCAGGGTCCAAGAATAAGACAGGGTAGATGGCAGGAGTTCATGTTTCAGCAAAATACCACTGGGACCAAGTCTTAAGGTAATATGGGGAAAAGGAGTGTTGGGGAGGTAAAAACACTTTTGGAAATATAATCAAATTGTTACAACAAAATTGGCTTAAAACTCAAATTATTTCAATTACCTTCTGGTGGTGGGGGAGGAAATTCCTCTGTGTCCATCCTAGTGTATCCACTGCGCCTTTAGCAGACTGAAAAACCCTGCAAAAACGAAGGGAACATGTTTTGCAGATGAACATGATTTCCAAATACTGAGACACTCCTTTTCAATTTGGCCAAGCTCATACCTATTAGCTAATACCATTATGGAAGAGAGGAAATGTGCCTGGCTTCTTGCTTCAAAATACATCTAGTCCAAATTTTTATGTACACAGCCCTCAGTATCAGAGCCAACTTTTGTAATGATCTCAATAAGGCAGCTGAGGAAAGATGAAGTTTTCAAACTCTTTGGTACTCTGCAGCTCCCACCGTGACAATCACAAGCAGATCACTAAAACATGTTATTTCAATGCCTGTTTGGAGTATATATTCTGTTTCAAAATCTTCATGAAGGGGGATAAAAATTCTAGGAAGTGCATCAGTTTTAATGATGCTTTTCTCCATTTGGCAATCAGAAATCACAAGTTTTCACTACACACTTTATATAGTTTCTTCTTTTCTTTTTCTTTGGCAATCTTAAAAACTCTGCTTTAGCCCCTTTACTTCCACCTCTCCTGAGTAGAGTGAAGTACGAGGACGCAGTTTTCTGACCGCCTTTCTCTTTCCTCCTCTTTCTCAAATGCCATTGGTCTCACATTTTAAGGCAAATAATAAACCTAGAAAGCATTCCCATACTTTGGTCCTGAATACACACTGGGAGAGAGCAAATCCCAAAACCCATGAAGAAATTTTCCTTCCTTCTCCATAACAGTACTTAACAGTGATATTCCAGTATCATCCGGAAGGGAAAAACTGGACATGTTGTGCTGAGCAATTCATACACTCTGCCCCAAACCCATTTTCACTCTAACTCAAGAGACAGGGTATCAAAAAGAAAGATTTCAGAACAAGGCTGAGGAGGAAAATTAAGTTTCCAGAAGCCACACAGGACAGTGGAAGACCCAATGCTAAATTTCCTGTCCTGCTCTTGAGTAGCCCGTAGGTGTTAATCTCAAGACACTACCATTTCTCTTTGAAACACCACACAAAACAGCTCAAGCTCTTGGTAAATCTCCATAGCTGAAGTATGAAAAGAGTAAGTTGAAGGAAATAGCAAATTCAAGGTACAGTGGAGAAATAATAAACTGAATGAATCAGGACACACAGGTCAAATCAATTGCCACTTACGGAAGAGGTGGCAGTGAATCCAAGGGAGTGCCTCAAAAAAGTACCCAGCCTTCAGAGGTACCACGCAATTTACCTCCCTGACACCCTGACATCAGCTATGCAAGGGCAACTCGTCAGGACGGATGTGCCAGGAAAGATAACAACCCTGGTAGCACAAGATCCTCATATGATGAGGCATAACAACTTGCATATTCTAAGCATTCAAAATCCCCTTTTAAATTGTCTTAAGCTTTGGTAATTCTTGATTCAAATCCTAGCAAAAACAAGTAGCTTCAGAACCAAGGTTCAGAAAGGACTCACACACACATGCAGCAACTGTCTACAGCACACAAAATACTCCATTATGTGCTTCCACTATACAGTGTTCCTTCTAAAGCCTCTCTACAACATATATCCGCAGAGCTCTAAGGCATGTTCCTGTGTACAAATGTCTGGAATGCATCTTGCCACACCAAAACTGTCAGCCAAAATGAGGGGAAATTATGGTTTGAAGAAAAGGCTATTTTTCTTTCTTTTACAGTTGAATCATCACTGAAATATAGATTTTTCAAGTGTGAAACACACAATAACCGGCAAACCTCCGAAATTTAGTCTGAGCACCTCTTCCAAATACATCCTTAAGACAGTAGCTAAAAGGCCTTCTGAATATTCTTTTTATTTAAACATACAATGTAAGTTTTTAAACACCTCTGGAAGTTAACTTCAACAACAATTTTAAGAAACAGTTTCTTCCTCACAAGCAAATACTAACAATTAAAACGCAGAGCTGAGCTATGGAAGTTTTCAGCTTGTTTTCTGTTGTGATCTAGCTCACAGTGACATGCTTCGAATTACACAAGGATTGTGTCGAGGAAGGACACAGACCCAGTGTTAGAGCCCTTGCCACTGACCTGCTTGCTCCCATCTGAACAGTGCCGTTATTCACAAGAAGATAGATACACTTTCTCACTTAAGAATGCCTTAGGGGTTGACTTATACATGGCATTAATTCATCTTGAAGTTCCACAGATTTTTCTCTACTTTTTAGATTCTGAGAAAAACATTGCAGGAGCAAAGAAAGCTTGTGTATGGTACCTTCCAGTAATACCCTCCATAAAAATAAAATAATTGCCATTCTATGTAGTAGATGGCATGTTCATGTAACAACCTCTAGCAGCACCGTGTTACAAAGATGTTTTTCACTCTTCTGTTGAGAGGCAGGGGAACTAACTCAAGTCAAAGATGTTTAAATCAAGATTAAGTCAGGTGATTTAATTCGGCGACCAGCATAGGGCACAGTGCATTGGTAGCTCAAGTGATGCCTCCATTGATTCTGCTGCTAACAGAGTTACACGCCACACAGAATACACATGCGTTCAAACAACCATCATGGAAATCACAGCTCAAATGATGCTGAAAGGGACCTCTGAATGTTCTCTCATACACGTAGGACAGGTGTCTTCAAAATTAGATCAGGTTGCTCAGGGCCTTTTCCACCCAAGTTCTGAAGCCCCCCCGAAGGCGGAGGTTTCACCACTTCAGGGGTAGCCTCCTCCTGTGCTTAACCAGCCCCCCCCAGGAAGAGTTTTTTCCCTTATGCCCAGCTGGAACTACGCTCGCAGCAGCTTTCGGCCATTGCCTCTCACTGTCCTGCTGTGCACCTCTGAAAAAACCCTGGCTCCGTTTTCTCTCCAACCCCGCCTTAGGGAACAGAGGGCTGCAATTCAATTCCCCTCAGTCCTTTCTTCTCACAAGGACACAAAGCTGGTTCCCTCAGCCTCTCCTGACCTGTTCCCACCCCCAACCACGGCAGTGGCCTTCGTTGGACTCACTCCAGTTTGCCACTCCCTCCCTTACACTGGGCCCCACACCAAACACTGTATTCCAGATGCAACATCATGACCACTGAGTATATATTATGTAGTTTAACATAAAACTATTTAAGAAACCGAAAAACTATGTGCTTTTAAGGCACGGAATACCAAAATTTTGTTCCAAAGGTATTTAAAAATTCCAATTGGGGAAAAAAAATAACCTATCAAAAGTGAAATACATAAGCTATTATATTCATGCATATTACATTATAAAATTATGAGTCTAAACAATTGAACAACTGCCCTGATGTACTGGACATAGCGGCCTTCCAGTACCTAAAGGGGGCCTACAGGAAAGCTGGGGAGGGACTCTTCATCAGGGAGTGGAGCGATACGACGAGTGGTAACAGTTTCAAACTGAAAGAGCGGAAATTTAGATTAGATATCAGGAAGAAATTCTTTACTGAGAGTGTGGTGAGGCACTGGAACAGGTTGCCCAGGGAAGTTGTGGATGCCCCATCCCTGGAAGTGTTCAAGGCCAGGCTGGATGGGGCTTTGAGCAGCCTGGTCTAGTGGGAGGTGTCCCTGCCCATGGCAGGGGGGTTGGAACTAGATGTTCTTTAAGGTCCCTTCCAAATCTAACCATTCTGTGATTCCATGACATGACACAAAGGTTATCAAGATATGGAGCTTTTCTCCCCTTATAAAACTGATGTCTCAAACACAGTATAACCTCTAGTTAATGACTCAAACTGCCCCCTTCCAGGCTCCACAGCAATCACAGAAACACAGGGAGAAACGGCAGCTCTTGAAGTGGCCTACCCCAAAGATCTCCCATTGGCTTCCAGCTGACCGACTCAGTGCTCACCACCTTCTTTCCTTCAGCTGAGGGTAAAGAGGTAGCAGTGGCTGGTGTGGACCACGGTGGTGGTCTACAGATTGCCAGTGGTGGTCTACAGATTGCCTCCTTCCTTTCCATTTCTTCCTCCACATTTCCCATATGTACACAACGCACAGGCAATACCAAGAGCGGCGCCAAGGAGCTCCCAGACACTTTTATGAGAGGCAGGTGACCCATTCTGGCCCTCACTTCCCCTGTCTGCTTCTTGCTGTTTTCCCCTGATCCTTTCCTGTCTAACTGTTAGGAGGAACAGGCAGCTCTTATTCATATTTACTGAGTGGAAGAGGAAAGACAGCTTTCCAACTTTGCAAGTTCCCAGTTTAATTGTCTGCCTATAGCAGGTTAGTCATCGAACCAATCTATCTGAGCAAACCCACATCAAGAAAACATTCCAAGCCTGAGAGACTACAGCAGTTAAAAAAAACCCTGATTTGTAGCAGGGCAGCATACTTTTATTCCAGCAGTTTAGCTAGTAACTTTCTAAGTTTGTATTTTGCATGTATTTTGAAAGAAAAAAAAATTCAGATCCCTTAATACACTGCAATATACTTAGGCCTCACCAAGTCTGTAAAGATTTCTAAGTCTTAAATCAATATTTAAGAAAATATAATTAAAGTACCACAACAAAATCAGATGCTCCTGGGCGATGTTTCTCATGCAGAGAAGTCCCATGCAGCGGAAGCAGTCACAGTCAGATCTCGAATGGCACTTGCACCAGAAACCAGAATTGGCCAGGTGTGAAATGATCCCCAAGGACAGCCCCCAGCACTAATTCCCAGAGTGCTGGAATGAACAATCTATAAGCAGCAGCTAAGGACTCTGGATTTGTCTAGTTTGGAGAAAAGGAGACTAAGGGGCGACCTCATTGCTCTCTACAGCTTCCTGAGGAGTGGACACAGAGAGGGAGGTGCTGAACTGTTCTTCCTGGTATCCAGGGACAGGACACATGGGAGTGGTTCCAACGTTGAGTCAAGGAAGGTTCAGACTAGATATTAGGAAACATTTCTTTACTGAGAGGGTGACCAAACACTGGAACAGGCTTCCTAGACAGGTCATTGATGCCTCAAGCCTGTCAGTGTTTAAGAGGCATTTGGACAATGCCCTTAATACCATGCTTTAACTTTCAGTCAGCCCTGAAAGTAGTCAGGCAGTTGGACTAAATGATTGCCATAGGTCCCTTCCAACTGAAATATTCTACTCTAGTACTTCAAGTTTTCCACCAAGAGCGTTCACCTTCATCCATGAAAGCTGGTATGGAAGGAGGTGGAAGTCTGCAGTGTCCCACAGCAGACCTTACAATCTCAGAGCACTAACACCTTTATAATAAAGGCCGGTGACCTGGCATCCATGAGACAAATTCTGATTCCATGGGAAACAGCCATTTTACCAAAAAAATGAGTCACCTTTATACTTGTACAAAGACTACAGAAGAAAGTCAGTGCTCCTCTCTGTGACTCAGTTTCCCCTCTCGTTACCTCCAGTAACTCCTTCTGAAGTCAGAAGGCAACAGAAACAGGACCGATGCAGACCCAGCCAAGACAACAAGGCAGCACAGCGTTCATACCTGGTGGCACAGTACCCGTCCCCTGAGCACCCAAGAGGCACACGCAGCCAAGTTGTCCAGCTCTACCACCCTAAGAACTGTAAAGGTGACATTCCTTCTCGTTAAGGAGTATGCACTATAACCGCAGCGACATCAGGATTCTTCATTCTTAATGGCGCGGAAAGAATGAGCCAGTGAGCATTTTTTAATAGAAAATAGAAAAGATGAAACGAGGAGATTGATTTCCAAGGAACTGTAACTCACGGAGAAAGCTCAGTGCAGGCAAGCTACAAAGCAACTTCTCTGAGAAAACCTGAAAGCCTGAAAATTAAGTTATAAAAAAATTTTTTAAAAACCCACAAACCTGTGAAGACAAAGCCCATGAATGTTTAAAATCCTCTTGTGTCCACATCACTTACTGAATATTGCTGCGTAATGCCTAATTGAGTCTTCTTCCACCTATAACTACAGAACTCCTGCTGGGAAGTAAATCTTGCTGAAATTTGATACATAGACTGTTTTGAGAGTGCAGAAAAGCAAGGAGAAAAAAGAATGTAGAAGAAAAAAGGTTAATTTCTTTTTTTTTTTTTTTTAAGTACCTTAAGATGGCTCTGTTACACAGAAAAAATAAAAATGGATAGCAGAATTTGTTATCCATACAAGACTATTCCTAAGAAACACAGACTGTAGACTTTTTTGTTTTTTGAAAAAAAATGTTTTTATACTACAGTGGGAGTGAATGGAGCAGGCATTTATATTATGAAAGCTTACCATCACATGCTGTAAGCCATAGGAGGAGGCTGTATCAAGACTGGATCATTATTTCTTTTAATGTATATTTGGTTTTATTAATAGCTAACAGTTCTACACTGTACTAATTTTATTCTTAAATTTATCGAAGAAAATTACCTAAATCATAAGCAATGGAATAATAAGGAACTGCATAGGTTCAAGTAGAAAATAAATATGAAGCCCAGTTCCTGGCTCAGTTAAATCTGGGGAAATTCTATTACCAGCTGCAACACAAACAAGGTCAGATCCGCAGAGATGCACATTTTTCAGACTGCATGTAGAATCCACTTCCCCCAAAAATATTTCACTTCTTTTTCTGCCACCCTTTCTTGCACCAAGCAGTGTCCTGCTAAAAGCTAGAGAACAACACGGCAGCCAGCCCTGAAAGAGCAGCAATCTACAGAGACACCCTGAGAACATGGCTGAAGATTGGTATTCTGATTCTCCTTTTTAAAGGGTATTATTTACAACCTTCACCTACAGCAGGCTCCTGCCCAGTACATCACCTGCGGGAGAGCAAAAGAGGAAGAAAGCAAAGACTGCATTTGCAGATTTGTCTGAGGGCTCCGATCCACAATGCAAGCAGAAAGCATTATGCATTTTTTAATATTTATATTCTTCCCCTCTGAGGGCAGATTATTCTTGCAAGGTAAAATACAGAATCACTGATTCATAGACCTGGTCAGGTTGGCAGGTATCTTAGGAGTCACGTAGTCCAACCTGCTGCTCAAAGCCAGGTCACCTATCAGGTGAGACCAGGCTGCTTTATCTGCTGGGATCCTGAAAACCTCCAAAGACAGAGACTGCACAACCCTGCCAGGCAACCTGTTCTCCTGCTTAGTTGTCCTCCTAGAGAAAAATATTGCCCTTATATTGGTTAGAACCACCCTTACTTCAGTTTATGACCATTGCCTGTTGTCCTGCCACCTTCTTGATAACCTGCCAGCGGATGGGGGCAGGCTGCCATTAGGCCCCCATGAAGCATCTCTTCTCCAGGCTGGCCAAGTCCATGTCTCTCAGCCTCTCTCCACCAGGGCAGTGCTGCAGCTCCCTGACACCGTGGTGGCCTCGTGCTGAACTTGCTCCAGTTTATCCACATCTTTCTCGAACTGGGGCGGGGAGGGGTGTGGACATAAAGCTGGATGCAATACCCTAGGTGTGGTCTGACAAGCCCTGAGTGAAGGGCAACCCTTCCCTTCGAAGGAGCTCTTCCTTCGCACGTGCACAACCTTGCCCTCATCCTTGCTGAATATCAGAAAGTTCCTGCCAGCCAGCTCCTCCAACCTGCTCAGGTCCCTCTGAATGCTAGCCCTGATGTCAAGCACATCCACTGCTCACCCCTAACCCCAGTTTGGCATCATCTGCAAACTTCATGAACTAGGGCTGGTCGCCTCCCAAGTCACATATAACATTCAACAGGGCATGTCCTGCAACAGACAGCTGGAGCACTCCACTGGTTACTAGCCTCCAGATAAGCCAACTAGCCACCTCCAAACCCAACCATCCCACCAGTTTTTCACCCATCTAGCAGTACACCCACCCTGAACATAATGACATTCTGTAAAAGACCTTGCTGAACTCAACACAAACATATGATTTTATTAAGCTCTGTAGCACTACACTTAATTTACAGACGGGAAAGACGAGACCTACAAATACTGAAGGACTGAAAGCGAGTATGGGTAAAAAAATTATTAAAACGAGCGAAGGCAACAGGTTCCCAAACACGCACGTAGGGCACCTGACTTTTAATGAATTAGCCTTTGCTCCTGCCTTTTGTGCCAGCAACTGTTTGAATACCCGAAGGAAAAAGAGGGGCATCGCCCCAGGTTTTAGAGGCCATCCCAGCAGCACTCGAGTGTACCATAAAAATTGCAAGCATCTAAAGAATTAAAAGTGCATGCTGGCATCACATACTTTTAGTCAGGACTGATTTGTTTGTTTTTGTGCCACACAAACTAGATGATTGTGTTGCTGGTTCAAGGCTACGGTCTTCCACGTCGCGCACCCAGGCAAAATAAAAATATATGAATACTAAGAGCATTTTTCATGATTGCAATCAAATTTAGAGCAAATTAAGTAACTTCATCTGGTAAAGTAAACTTATTTCTGAAATTTCCTCTTTTAAACATAACCTAAATCAGTCCCTTCCAATATTGGAGATCAAGTATTAACCTTAATTGGAAACGTCCTCAGGGAGATTTCTATTTTTAAGCCAGAAAAGATGCTTGCATGATGCATTACACTTCAATTGTGATGTAAATCTATGTATGGTTTAGTTGCATACATATTATTATAATACACATGTAATTAGAATTATGATGCAGAGAATTTATATTTTTTTATATATAAAAAATGCACCAAAATAGTAATTCACTCTAGTAATTCTGATCAGCCTCACATCTCACACGTAAAATACAGCATTTTTGTCACAGGGAAACTTCCCCCTCTTGAAAACCATTTTGATTCCCCATCAAATCAAGTTCTTGGCTTCCAAAAAAAACCCCAAACACAAGAATCTTAGCTTCCAAAAAGAGAAAAATAAATAAATAGGGGGGAGGGGAGGAGATATTTTTTATGGATACTGTCAACGAAGAATTTTTTTCTCCTCCAATTGTACTTAATCTGCACATCCACCCCAAAAGCAGAAAATACTGGTCAAACTTACACTAAATCCATGAGTCCTAGTTTTACCAAGCATAGGTTGTCTTTCAAGATACGGATGACAACTGATGAAAATTTCCATCAGAAGCTCTTTCCAATGATACAAGTGAAATGATACACTGACCTGAAGATTCAGTTCCTACCGCTTTCTGCAAACCTAGTCCTGACGGAGACACTTCTAAACGTTTTCAATTTTGGGGTACTACCGTCCTTGGAAAAGTAACCACACTGTTTCTCATCGAGGACAACCCATCACAGACAATGAATGAGATCTGGCGGTTACAAAAGTGTCCAACTGAACAAATTTATTTCACCTGATGAATTATTAAGAATATAAATACAGACTCTTGCTCCTGTGTTTCTGAAAAAAATATTTGGAGCAAAATATGGAAATACATTTCTAATCATAAATTAAGAGTCATAATGCACGCTCTAGAAAAATAAAATAACACAAACTTCATTGATTTGTTTTTTAAAACACCGAAATATTATTCAAATAAATCAGAAATCAGGTAATGCAGCTGTTAAAACATCAGCTAAAGTAAGAAAGAAAAATAGTTATAGCACCTGCATGGAATAGCCCTCGTCTTCAAAACATGTATAACGGAAGGCAGTTTCCTGTGGAATTGTAAACTCTGTGTCTAGTCCTAACACGAGCAGTCTTCACTCTTTCCTTGATTTGCAAAAGACTGAGTAGACCCCTTCCTTCTCCAGCTTCTTTAGTTCAAAAGCAAAGCTTTAAAGACTCAAATTAGCCAGCCCATGGTTTGCAACAGCAATGAATATTACGTATAAATTTCTAAAAGAATACCGAGGATGTGACACTGAATGCTTCAAAATGTTAAAAAATACAAAGTCAAGTGCCATAAGCTCAAGACTCACTGCAGTCCTAGCAGGAGACCTAGATATTGCTATTTACTTCCCAATAACTCAAGATCACATTTTACAGATGAGGAAATAATGTTAATGCTTTCTTGAAATTTCTAGATGTATATTCTGTAACTCTAAGGAGGGGAAAAAAATTCGTGTGATTTCCGTAATCTATTTGAAAGCATTTCTAGAAAAGAGATTACAGAACAGAAGTGAGTGTGAATGTTTGACCTTGAGCTTGGATCCTAATAGACTGTATTCACGGTTCAGTCCCAAGTAACAAGTATTGTACAGTACAGTAAGTCACTGGAACAGATTTTCACGAGATAATGCCCCTATTCAGCACCACGTAAGTAGAACAATTTATTTTGCTCTGGTGAACTGCTTCACCCACGCATTTGACATTAAGCTTCAGGCTTCCTGACTGAGCAGCGAACATGTAGGACATGAATCAATGATGTGCAGTTATGCACCACTTCCCACAGTCTTGCTGATTCAGGCAATTCAGAATAAACTATGAATCAAGTTTTTGATCTAAAAACACAAGTTCGAAAACATATTTTTCAAATCCTGTTTAGTACTACTTGTCATCATTCCCTTATAAACTACTTGTCCTTTTACAAGTCCCTGGTTTCAAAATAATCTGAAGTATTTTGATGCAACTAAAACTCAGATTCTCTACTGTAAGAAAACATCCAAGTGACTAAATTTCAAAAGATACTAATGATGTTTCCTTCCGCAGATATGTGACAGACCTTGAGCCCCAAGATTCTGCTCTCCGCAAACCACATACGCACACAATGACATTACTGAGAAAGAGGTGCAAATAGAGTATTAGGACATAGTTGTATAGGTCCATAATAAGAATTTTCATTTATCTTGCTCATGTATCTCCCCTCCTCATCATAAAGAGCGCTTCCCCCTGATAACATGCCTGCAGTCTCCCAAAGTAATCCTCAGCCTTCAGTTTATGAATCCCTGATAATTTCCAAGCACCCAGGCTTACAGTTTTTCCACTCTTCAAACTAGTAGATTCAGAAACAAATTTACCAATGTTAACTTTCCACTAACAGACACAGTAACAAGAAAGACTCTGTACAAACAGGAACAGGAGTGGAAAAAAATACCTGTAACGACTGCTGATTTTGACAAAAGATCTTGGATATGAAAAATGCCTCGCTCGCTTTTGGAGAATATATACGAAATGAAAGACTAATTCATGCCGCTATCAATGAAGCCTCATTTATTGCCCTGTTGTAACATACAAAACGTTCAAAAAGTAAGACGTGCTTGACAATCGCGTTCAGTGTGTTTGATTTTACGCTGTAACTCCATAGGAAGTTTCTCTAAGGGACAACTGCTGCAATAGATATTCCACGTGAAGCATCTGAGGATAGTACAGAAATGCACTTGAGGCTCAAAAAACCATCAGGAAGCTGAACTTACGGAAAGACAGTTTCAAAAATGACTTTAATTTAGAGGCCATAAGACAATTGCCCGTGACATACCTTCTACGCTTCTAAACTAAAACTGTAAAATGGAAAGACATAATTAAAGAAAAAGAAAAAAGTAAAACGGAAGTCACTTTACAGAAGCAGAAAGAAAATTATCCCACATACGTAAAAATAAAGAAAATAAGTACTACACGCTGCTCATTTCTCCATTACATACAAAACTGAGAGCAATGTAGTAGTATAGATGCATGAATAAACTGACTGCAGCTCTGCACAATATATGAATTTTAATCCAAAATTCTGAATCAAAATTACTCCTCCTCCTCCTGGATTGCAGGATTTCTTTCCTGGCTTCTTCAGAAATAGACTAAAGTTTGTAAATTTTCTACAACAGATTCTAAAAATAATCTCTACTTTATATAGAAGCAGTTAATAGACTTCCTGTTTTACCAATGAGTAATGCACTATTCCCAGTCGCATTAAATTCCATGAACAATTATGAAGTTTGACAATAGCCCTCCAGGTTTTAGACAGGCTTGTTGTCTTCCTTCAAATGTTTATAAACTATGCACAGACTCCTAAACAGCTCAGAATCAACAGAGAAACTCCTCTGGTGTTGAGATTTTTTCATATCATATTTATTAATGTTAAGACTAAATACTCTCAACTGTAAAAGAAATGGAAAACAAAAGACAATCCCTCCCCAGCAGCAAGCAGCAAAAAGAGGAAAAAAAAAAAAGAGTACATATAAAATAACAACCAAGAAAACAAACAGAAAAACAAAGAAAAAGCTCCGTTAAGAAGAGAAACTTAAATAGAAAGACATTAAAAAACTCCAAAAGCATTTAAAAAAAAGCTGTGATATCCAACATTAAAAACTCAGCCTACTCAAAACTAATCCTGTATCTTATGAAGTCTGGATTCTAGACATCTTAAAGACATGCTATACAGCTACTAGGTTTAGGATAATCAGAACCTTTTATATGCGACATACGACTAAAGTAAGTGTTTAGACTTAGTGTTTCAAGCCAGTGTAAGTCAGCACATTCCCACTGAAGTTATTGGGCTAAAAGAAAAGCTCAAGATGCTGAGGTACCTAGACCCTCAATTTCAATCACAATAAAAATGAGAATCTAAATACTATTCATGTAATAACGGGGATTTTTAAAGTTAATCTCAATACATGCTAAAGCTTGTTTCACAGAATTCTGCTCTGGGAAAGGATTGTCACAGTCTACTGATGAGCAAAACCGTATCCTACCTGCTGAGAGTAACCGCGGCTCCTGGTCAGAAGAGGGCTCCTGCCCATGGGCACAGAGGGAGGCAACCGCCTCACCGGTACTCTGCTGTCCTCACCAGTGACCTGTCATAGCCAACAGCCCGAGACTTGCACATTTGGTCTCAATATCTCAGAGCTGCGATGCCAGCCTGCACACACCCATCATGCAGCACTAGGGCTCCTCTCCACATCCTGTGGCGTATGGACTCACGAATCCCAAATACAGAGGATCCTATCAGGTCCTGGCACTCATCAGGAGCTGATGGCCAGCACGTTCCTCAAGCACCTATCTGCTTTCACAATTCTTTGTCCCACCACATCTACCTGTGGGTATCAGCCACAAAAACTCCACGCACTGGACACACAGTGCCTGTCCCATCACAAGATACCTCTCACGTAGTAGGTCACGTCTCATGTACAACACCACAGGTAAGCTAAGAAATCTGTAGACTATATCATAAAAGTCTTGAAATCTCACTGCAAAGCCTTCAGAAATATCAGATTTCAAGGTATTGACTAAAGAACTACTGTTCACAACCAGATAAACACAGGTAACTAGTTCATGGGCTACTAAGCCCGACAGTGGAAAAAAAAGTAATAAAGACTAGATGGATTAAACAAAGCAAGTCAGACAGATTATCAAGATCAAGCAGGTCACCCAAATGAAAAGAATGAAGGGCCCATTGAAGAAAACAGCTGAAGAGCCAGAATCCCTGCCTGAATAATGGGCTTGCAGTTGTAGGCGCCCAACATATCCCTTGTTCAGGCAATAAATCCCCGTCTCCTGAGCACCAACAGAAAATTTAAAAAATGTAATACTTCATTTCTACTGCAGAACAGATTGCTCACCAGGGCTCACTAAGCAGAGTAAAGGCTCTGGGAAAACATTTATTTTCTTTACAATAACGATAGTCACAAACATACACCAGTCTATCCTCACTGTATTTATTCAGCATGAGACAGCTTTTAAACAGTCAGTCTTACTTATCTCCTGACTCATGCAAAAAAAAAACAAAAAACACAAACACACAAAAAACCAAACCCTACATCTTTTTATGGTAACAGTTAAACTGCACAATTGAAAAAAAGAAGATATTTTTAATGCTGCAATTAAACAGCTGCAAACCTGCTTGCACAAGATAAAAGACAGATCTTAGTAGCTTTGGGGGGAAAAAAAAAAAGGATTGAACAAATACTTGAACGAAAGAGGATGGAATTTTGAACGGATAAAATCTTTTTGGGGAAAAATGCGAGCACCACCTAAAGGCCTTTAAAATAAGCCTTTGCTATGGGCAAATTACTAATAGCTGTCTTTCCAAGCACCGGGTTCTGCCTGCTGATAAAGCTCACTTGCTCGCCCAGGTGAATGGCTGCCCAATCTTCTACAGCTGTTCTTGCCTTACCCTGTAAGAACAGGGCATCCTTCAAGAGTAACTACATGGGATCACCGCGAGCAACTATGTAACTCCTCCAATAGTTAAAGTGTTAATTGCAAAGAAACCAAAGACAGTT
Source organism: Chroicocephalus ridibundus (assembly GCF_963924245.1). Classification (NCBI taxonomy): domain Eukaryota; kingdom Metazoa; phylum Chordata; class Aves; order Charadriiformes; family Laridae; genus Chroicocephalus; species Chroicocephalus ridibundus. The sequence goes on from NC_086286.1 coordinate 106,357,967, forward strand.
TTAAAACCTCCTTTGGAAAAAAAAAAAAAAATACAGAAACGGACAGCAGTTACACGCCAAAATATTTTTCCTGTTTCAAGAAAGCCAATTTCATTGCAGATGCCAACTGCAGAGCTGGTGTTGAACACAGTTTTTAAGAAGGAAAGAAACTCCAGTCCCCCTGGGAGCTGGGATTTCCAATAGCCTCGTCCGCACCTGACGAGGCGGCGAGGGGCGCGGGAGCCGGGCAGCCGCCGGAGCCCGGGAACGGGAGGCGGCTCACACGACAGCAACACCCCGGCGAGAACCTTGAGGGGTGGGGGGCGGGGGGAGAAACTTCACCGCGGATCAAGAGCTGGAAGTTTGGAAAAGAAGCAAACGCGCCTATTAACGATCCCTTGCACCCGCGTACGGCACCTCGCCAAGCCGCGTTACGCAGGCAGAACCTATTTAATAATACATTAAAAAAAATATACGGGTTATTCCTCTCTGCCACCGCGGCGGGCAGAGATTCCCGGTCGCCACCCGCTGCCCCGGAGGGACCCCCCGGCGCCCCGGGGACGGCGGGACGCGGGCAGGAGGGGTGTCTCCTCACGGAACACCGAGCCCAGCCTCCCAAAGACGAAACTTTCCGTGACTGAACGCCGGAGCGGGGACCCCGCCGGCTGCAACCGTGGCGGGAACACCCACCTCCTCCTCCTCCTCCGCCGCCGCCGCCGCCAAGAGCTCCGAGGCCGCCGCCCGGCCCGGCCCGCTCCGCCGGGGCTCCGCTCCCCAGACACCTCGCTCACCCCCACACACACACCGTCCCGGGGGCTGCCGCCGACCGAGCGCGCACTCGCCGCCGAGCGGAGCTCCCGAGTCCCAGCGGGGCGCCGCCCGCCCCCGCTGCCGTTACCGCCTCCCCGGGGCCGCCGCGCCCCGCCCGCTGCCGGGCCTTTCGGGCAGCGCCCGCCGCCATTGGGGCAGCGCGAGGCCCCGCCGCCCGCCGGTTGGCGCAGCCGCCCGCCGGTCGCGGCGGGGCGGGGCTGGCGGCCGCCGCGTCCCATGTCACCTCCCCCCCCGCGCGGGACCCCCGCCGCATTCCTGCTGCCCCACGTGACACCGCCGGCGGGGCGGGGGCTGTCACCCCCGGGGGCACCGGCGGGAACGGCTGCGCTCGTCGCTCGTCCTTCCCGTGCGGCGTTCCTGGCGGCATCACCGCAGACAGCGCTGGCCAAGGCGGCCGCTGGGAGCCCGTGTCACGCCGGGACGCAGAGCTCATCCCGCAGGTAGCGCCAACCGCTCCGGTACGAGCCGGGGCTGAGCGCACCCCTTCCATAAAATTGGGGGGGAAAAGGCTTTACAGATGCAATTATGTTGAAGGTGTGCGCGTTACGGTATATCCACGCGCACATCTGCCACGCTTGGACGAAAGTACACGGTAAGTCCTTAAATACATTACAGAGTCCTCGATATTTCAGGACCTAAAGGGGGCCTACAGGAAAGATGGGGAGGGACTCTATCAAAGAGTGGAGCGGTAAGACGAGGAGTGATGGTTTTAAACTGAAAAGGGAGAGATTTAGATTAGATATTAGGAAGAAATTCTTTACTCTGAGGGTGGTGAGGCACTGGAACAGGTCGCCCCGGGAAGCTGTGGATGCCCCATCCCTGGAAGTGTTCAAGGCCAGGCTGGATGTCCCCGCCACAGCAGGGGGGTTGGAACTAGATGATCTTTCAGGTCCCTTCCAACCCAAACCATTATATGATTCTATGATAGCAATTACAAATATTTAATATTGCTAAATATTATTTGAAATCTTTGGACCACTTTCGAGTATGGAAACTTGAAGCTAAATGTTGTACAAAGATCCACCCATCATCCAGCGGTGATCCTTACCTATTTAAGTGCATTCATGCTACAGCCAGTGACGAAATACACCCAGATACAGTAAATTCATTATCATTACATGAAAATGTTAGTAGAAAATGGTGGCATTTCCAAAGACAGCTGCTTAATCCATTCTTTCCTACATTTCTAATTTCTCTATAATTTAACAACAAACATTCACCACTATCCCATGTCTTCGTGTGAGGTCATACAAACTGAACTACAAACAAAGTATTTAAAAGTATTACTTTCAAAAATGTTTCCATTTTCACAAAGTTATTTCTTTTTGATGCACAGTGTGGACTTAAAACATTTCTCACATATCTCTATAGCCTCTACATAAGAAAGAAAATAAGAGAAAATTGGGTCATACGTAAAGGTTACGGCCAGGTACACCATTATGGCATTCAGTTCAGTTTCCAGCAGAGACCACTCTATCCTCTTGTTTCTGTAATTTTTTAAATATGTTGCCCTTCACTCACATCCAGCTATCGTTTCAGGAGCTGAAATGGCAGGGAATCAGTCTTTGGCAGACTGTTTAATAACTGCTTATCATTAGAGGCCACATTAAAGAACAAACACATAGAATCATGGAAGAGTTTGGGTTGGAATGTACGTTTAAAGGTCACCTAGTCCAACCCCACTGCAATGAGCAGGGACATCTTCAACTAGACCATGTTGCTCAAAGCCCCGTCCAATCTGGCCTTGAATGTTTCCAGGGATGAGGCATCCACAGCTTCTGTGGGCAACCTGTTCTGTTCCAGTGTCTCACCACCCTTACAGTAAAGAATTTCTTCCTACTATATAATCTAAATCTACCCTCTTCCAGTGTGAAGCTGTTAGCCTTCATCCTCTCACTACATGCCCTTGTAAAAAGTCCCTCCGTATCTTTCCTATGGGCCCCCTTCAGATACTGGAAGGCCACTATAAGGTCTCCCCAGAGCTTTCTCTTCTCCAGGTTGAACAACCTCAACTCTCTCAGTCTGTCCTCATAGGAGAGGTGCCCCAGCCCTCTGAACATCTTCGTGGCCCTCCTCTGGACACACTCTAACAGGTCCATGTCCTTCGTGTGCTGAGGGCTCCAGAGCTGGATGCAGTACTCCAGGTGGGGTCTCACCAGAGCAGAGTAGAGGGGCAGAATCACCTCCCTCGACCTGCTGGCCACACTGCTTTCGATGCAGCCCAGGATGCAGTTGGCCTTCTGGTCTGTGAGCACACATCGTCAGTTCATGTCCAGCTTTTCATCCACCAGTACCCCCAAGTCCTTCTCCTCAGGGCTTCTCTCAATCCCTTCATTCTCCAGCCTGTATTGACACTGGGAGTTGCCCTGACTCAGGTGCAGGACCCTGCACTTGGCCTTGTTGAACCTCATGACATTCATGTGGGCCCACTTCTTGAGCTTATCCAGGTCCCTCTGGATGGCATCCCATCCCTCAGGCATGTCAACCGCACCACTCAGCTTGGCGTTGTCTGCAAACTTGCTGAGGGTGCACATCTAGACTAAGTGCGTATCTAGACATATCTAGACCAAGTGCAACTAGCTCAACTCCATGGTTAAAAATATCATTTACTAGCAATATCCTTCTCCTTTTGGCAGCAAACTCATTATTCATGTGCATTAATTTCTCCTTTCACTGTTAGAGAGACAAACTTCAATTCCTTCCTGTAGTCCTTTTCGGAACACTTTTGATCTTTGAGAACAAAGTTCTTTGATTCTGGTGACCACATTTAAATATTCTTCTCTAATTCCAATAAAAAGTCACTGTGGAAACCTTGTTGGACAAATTCAACAGTATCAGTTCAACTTAAAAAAAGCAAAAGTAACTTCCAAAATAACTTCCACTCTTCCTACTATTTTCTAAGGCAACATCCTATTAGCAGGCATAATCTCATCACTGCAATCACAAATTAATTATTTATCTATCCATAATTAATCGTCGACAATTACAGTGAAGATAATGGCTATCTCCAGAGTTAACATGATGTTTTTCATAACCAGATCCTAAGATGATGATGTTTAAATTATTTTTACTGGTGGTACATGCACAATGACAGTGTCCTGGCCCCATGCGACACAATGCTGTGGAGAAGGGACCCCTTTTTTGTCTCCCTGGAAAGTGGTGTGTTTGAGTGCAGACTTCAATTTTAGGACACTTAAGGACATACAACATCCTTCCTGTGGCTTGCTTTCCAAAAAGTTGCATGAAATTTGAACAAGATAACTAAAACTTAGGTTACCAAGTTCTCCAGTGAAGCCTGGTTTTCTAAGTTTCTTCCTGTTTACCACTTGACATAGCTAGCACTTTCTCTTATGGAGTTTTCACCGACTGGAAATGCAGAAATTATTTCTCCTGTTGTTCTCAGCCGTGTCCCCCACAAAGACAGTATTGTCATCTGCTCACTGCAATCCTTTGGAAACCACTCAAAGCCAGAACATCCAACGGCCTCGCTTAACTTGAGCATCTGCAGAACTCATGCTGGATCCTTGTAAAGTTACAGGTCCCCTCCACTTCCCTTACCAAACAAGGTTTAGTGGTGATACTTTATTTTTATATATACATATATAAATAGATTTTTTAAAGGCAAACCACACAGCTTTCTTAAATTCAGACTATTAACATCAAAATAACATTTGGTTTAATAAAAGCATTGCGCATTTACATTCTGATATGACGCCTGCTGCTGGCCTGTCTTCCAGTTCTCCATGAAGCACCAGCACCACTACTGGGACACAGCCTGTCAACTCTGAGCATACCAGTACAAACCTGACAACTGAGTTTTATAATACTGTGATGTTTTACCAGCACTAGAACCTCTTTCATGAGCGCCATTAAAAACTTACAAGGAGCCTTTGCAAGTCAAATTCTCAGGCTGCCAATTCAGACAGGCTAGGTACAAATTTCCCTAAATTTTAATATTCCTCAGCACCGGAGTCCTTGTTACACCAAATCCTCATTGTCATGGGTAGCACATGAACGATAGTATGGCTGACGTCTTAACATATTGTGATGGGTTGACCTTGGCCAGCAGCCAGACCCCCACCCAGCCGCGCTCTCGCTCCCTCTCCTCAACAGGATGGGGACACAAAATAAGATGGAAAGCTCGTGGGTCAAAATGAAGACAGGGCAACTACTCTCACGGGAGAGAGAGACTTGACTCGGGGAAATTTCATTTATTGCCAATTAAAATTAGAGTAGGATGGTGAGAAACAAAGACAAAAGTAAAAACACTTCCTCCCCCTTCTTCCCAGGCTCAGCTTCGCTCCTTCATTCCTGATCCCTCTGCCTCCCGCACCCCGAGGGGCACGGTGGGATGGGGAGTGGGGGCTGCGGTCCAGTCCGTAACAGCTAATCTCTGCCACTCCTTCCTCCTCGCATATCCCCCTTGCTCCAGCGTGGGTCCTTCCTGCGGGCTGCAATCCTTCAGGATAAACCTGCTCCTGCCTGCGCTCCTCCAGAGGCTGCAGGGGAATCTCTGCTCCAGCGCCTGGAGCACCTCCTCCTCCCCTCCATCTTCCTCTCACCTCCCTCTCTGCAGGGCTGTGCCTCTCACTTTTTTCCTCACTCCTCACTTCGCCCGTGTCATGTTTTTGCCCATTCTTAAATACATTTTCCACAGAGATGCCACCATCTTGGCTTCAGGTCTCAGCCGTGCCCTGTGGTGGGTCGGAGCCGGCTGGAACCGGCTGTGTCCGGCCCGGGGCAGCCCCGGCCTCTCCTCAGAGAGGCCACCCCACAGCCCCCGCTCCCGGTGCCTGGGCACCAGCCCCCCTGTAGAGTAATATGCACAAGTTATTTCTATAACACAAAATTCCCACTTCTGGTTATTTCGCTGTGCTCATACTGAAGCTGAGGAAGGGAAAAACTTGGATGAATTCACTGTCAGGGGAGGATCACGAAGCACTAAGCTCGTGCAGCCATGAAAGGCAAATGCAACCTTCATCGGAAAGCAGAGCTATTTCCAGTGGAGGAAAGGAGACACTGGTGTAGTACAAGGTACCGAGAAGACTTTATATGAAATACTATGTACAGCTCTAGGCCGCCAACATTTAAGAAAAAGGAATTCAAGAGGGGAAAAGTGGCAAACAAAAAGTATTAGGATGGCTAGGAAAATAAAAGAACAGATTGATTTGCACTCGTGAATATGCAAAACAGCCTCCAGAGGTAAAAAAATAATTATGAAAATAATTATGTAAGGTAAAAAGGCAATGATAATACAAGAATAAATTACTGTGAATTAGAACACACGTTAGGCTCCTTCAGCCTTGGGCAGCACATTGCTTGGGACTAAAACAGGTCCTCAAACTTGTCCTCAGCCAGTGTCACGGTGATACTGGAAACAATACGCTGCTGAGAAAAACGGAAGAGCTAAGCATCGGACAATCTCCATATTCAATGTCCAGCTGCAGCCTGGTCAGCACTCTACAACATAACCACCAGTCTCAGCTACCTCATCCCAAAGCCTCCTAATTTTTTTCATATTTATTTCCTATGACTCCTAAGCAAGGCTACTGCTGCTTTCCAGGATACACTTTCTTCCTGTAAATATGACCCACAAGACAAGATGATCAAGCTGATGTTAGATGCTCTACTCTATGTCTACTCTATGCAACCACTTCTCTGTACTTTCGTAGTTTGCCTGCATGGCTTCTTTTCAAGGTTATTGTAGTTATCACCTTGATTTACTCTTAAAAGATCCTGACCGCAGAACTGCATGATGCAGAAATGTCGGAAAGTCAGCCCTCTGCCTTCTACAAAATCAGTCCTTTCTCAGGTATATTTTTCCCCCCCTTGGTGTAAGCCCATGATTAAACTTCCACGAGCACAGCTTTGGTGACAAAATGCAACGTTCACATGGCAAAGTGCTTTTGGCACCAGAAGTAGCCAAGCAGGAGAGGGAAGCTGCAGACCTATACAGCAATAGCACTATAAAAGTCAGGCTGAGTGAGTACCTGGAGCTGCCGCAATCGATTATCAGTACAAAAACAATGCACACCCTCACAAGTCTTTACAGTAAATGTCAGAGAACATATTGGTGAAACAGTGCCAGCTTTTACAGCACTTTAATGTGAACTAAGTATTCAAAGCAGCAGAGGCAGCTAAAAAGAGAATCATATGAGGAAATGAGTATTTCAGACCAGAAGTAATGCATCCTTTATCTGATAAAGCTAGTATTAAATTTCCACTCTCTCTGCTCAGGTCACATCCGTAAGGACTCAGAAGTGACCCTAGCCAACTCATTAAAACATACACACACAGAGATAGCAGCAAGGAACGGCACAGCCAATTTCCTTGCTGTCGTCTTCTTTGTGGACACGTAAGCAGGCCCCACTCTATTCCTCTCAAGCTAGGCCTGCCTGCCACCTCGAACACCATTACGTCCTTGTACGTTTGCTGCATCATTATCTTTGTCATTCCACCTCGCTCAGCACCATTTTACTTACGGAAAAGAAAGGCACAATGTGCTGCACAAATGCTTGTTTCTGCTCTGTTACACTACCGCTAGCAGAACACACTAATTAGTCAATTGGATCCAGCGCAAGCAATGTCTCTTCTAACACTGGAAACCCATCTGGGGGCTGACTACTAGAGCAACAGCATAATTTGCCTAATTAATGACTGCCACTTATTTTTTTTCCAAATTATCAACTTAAATACCAATGTCATGATCAAAAGATCATAATTGCTGAGTAACACTGTCAAAAAGTGCGCTCTAATACTTTTCTGGGAATATGGTAAGAACTACTAAGTAAAATATCTTTACCTATTAACCAAAACCAGCTGAATAGCAGAACATTAATAACATTGAAATTCCTTTTACAGACTAGTTACACAAGAAAAGGACTTTATTCATACAAATACTATTATGCATTGTTCTTCTCATCCCAGTCTGTACCCACACACATTCCACAGTCAGTAGAGCTTTACACATGAACGTCTTACTTCTGCTTCAATTAGCAGGGGCACTAGCAAAATTATGCCAGCCAGTTGCTTACACAGTGGATTCTTACAAGAATAATTAAAACACCAGTAATGGCTCTACTTTCCTTTAACTCACTAATGCTAAAAAGCATCAGGAATTAATTCTTGTAAAGCACCACGCAAGACACACGTTTAAGGCTTAGAATTGTATTTTGTCATTTAGCAATGAAACAAGTTTGGGTTTGTTTTGTTTTTTTTTTTTAAAAATTAAAGTGGCTTATACTAAACCATGATGTGTCATGTGGTACCAAATGAAGCATCTTCACAGTGAGAACCTAATGCAAAAATAGGCAACACACTTCAAATACACAAGCCAGAAGGGTCATTTCCATGTGATGCTTTTTAACTGTTTTTAATACATACTTACATATAGCACAGCTTCTAGGGTTTTAGTCATGTAACTAAACATACTTGTGTTAATAATGTTAAATGTTGGTGAAGGGACATTATTTTCCAAGTTTTATAGCTATTGCCGTGGATATGACATTACCTTTGCCAAGTTTAACAGAATATTTCAAAATAAACAAGTCATCTTTTAGTGTATGCACTGCAAAAACTGTTTAAGCTACAAATAGCAAGTAAAAAATAATAGGTATTAATTTCATCAGTAAATGAAACTCACAGTAGACAATTATTCAATAAAATACTTTTATTTATGTACACAGTGTAAAGATGCTGCACCATTCAACAAACGTTCTATTGTACAAGAGCAGACTTGAATTTGCTTCTAAGACTTGAACACTTCTAAATTCACTTTTAGTGGGAGTCTCCCTGAGGTTAAGAAAGGCATCTTATAAACTATACATGACATGAGCGTTTAATGTGTTATCAGGAAAAACCAAAAAAATCCTGAAAGATTTGGACATGGGTATTTAGTGGAAAGAGGGCCCAACAGTACGTGTTGGAAACTATTAGACAAAGACATTGTTGTGGTAATTTGATGGCTGCAAGATCATGACCAGTACCGCAGGCAAGAGTGAATCTTACAGAAAAATTGGTGGGCGGAAGGGGAAACTATGACAGATTTTGTAAAAAACATAAGACAGGACACAAACGGAGGCAAACACAAACTGTGATTTAGGAATGCTATATGAGGACAGTAAGAATTATATGCCTGGCCAGGGTGTCTTATATTAGACATTTTTCTTCAAAAAACCCAAACACAAACAAACAAAAACCCAAACCCCAAACACCCCACCCCCATCATTGTTTTGTTTGGTTTGGGTTTATTTTTTGGTGTTCTGTTTGTTTGTTGGTGGTGGTTTGTTTTTTTTTTTTTAAAAAAAGTTTCAGACAGAAAGGTGACAAATACAGCACTCCTTGAATAAGCCTGTCCAAGAAGAAAGCAGGATGAAGTTTCTAATCTGCACCTAGGCAAACAAAAAATTCACCCAAAAACATATTATGCAAGAGTTTTCCAGATTATGGCAGCAGCACAGCCTGTGACCTGATCTAGCCACTACTGAAGCTGACTGTGAATTTTTCTACATTGGATTGCAGATGAGGCCTTATAAAACAGGTCCAACAGGACTGGGATTAGTTTCAAATTAACAAAATTTATAAACTTACTATGGCTAGTCTACCTTTGGGTTGAAAAGCAGCATTTAGTTATAAGAGTAATTAGACACCAACACCCTCAGAGAATTTTTTCAGTCTTGTTTCAGAGCAATGAGAGGGTCATCCACAATCATAAACCAGAAAATCCTCTAGAAGGAAGCAGCCAAAAGGCAGTGAAGAAAACACTCAAGTATAAAAAAAAGAGAGGTTCTGTGCAACAGAACTGCAACTGTAGGCCATCAAGATGAAGAAGAAAGGTTGTCTGTATTTTTATGTCCTGCTCTATTTCTAGCTGGACTGTAAAGTCCCCTCACTCCAACAGAAATAAACTGAGCGCTGTTATTTGCTTTAGTGCATAGCTCTCTTGTTCTATCAGGTCTAGCAGCGTTTACGTTAACAGGTGCTCTTAGGTATTATTAATTAGATGGTTAAGACATGCAAAAGGTTTTCGAGATATGCCATAACAGTATCTGCACAAAAAAACCCTCACATACATGCATACTAAAAAGATTGCATTGTGATAAAAAATACTTTTAATGAAAGATTTAAAATCCTCTTAATAACATTATACATATTAATAAATACAAAATATTAAACTTTGGAGGTCTAGTGCCACTGATATAACTATCCACCTGGCTGCTTTGACCACACCTCAACTCTTATCAGTCCCAAATTCACTACTAACCCCAACCCTCCATATTGTTTTATTTTAGCATATAGAAACTTCACCTCCTTTAGCCAGCCACTATAAGAATTACACACTTGGCCTAAACTTATTTCTCTTCTGATGCTTCCATCTTCTGTTAGGATTCTTCAGAATTCTGTATCTGGGATTTTTGTAATTACTACCTTGTTTCACTGAATCCAAACCTTTAAGTTTTAAGCTGCATAGAGCGTACCATCATTTTGTTATCTGGTGACTTCTCCATCTTCCACGAGGTTTGGATTCTGCAAGATATGCATTTGGATCATATATTTGGGTTCTGTTTCCGAGGAATTCATCCATCTGCTTCCTTCTGAAGTACTTTTAACAGTACTCTCTCTCACACACAACCCCTCAGGAGAGGTACCTACTTTTCAGCTTTAGAGAAGCCTTTTTTCTGTAGGATGGCATCCAGACAGGCCACCCTGCCAAAATGCTGCAAACTCATTCTGGCCTGCTTAGAAATAATAAGGTAGCTCAAAATTTAACTTCTCTCTACTGAGTATCAGCAGGATAACAGATAGTGTTGCTGTGTAAAATTACTAGGATTCTCTAAGCATAGTTTTGACTGGGCAATTTCAGATATTCACCACTTGATCGTTATCAACAAGATCCAGCTATACACTTGTGATCTAACAGTAAGACATTTCCTCTCCCTCATAGAGCAGCCCTTCAGCTCTGTGCTCACACAAAGTGAATTAGAGAACACAGCAAGCTGACCACTAGCTTCCTCCCTTCACTCAGAACAAAATCCAAGACATTCTCACCAAAAATTAATAAAATGGGGTTGTTTACACAAGAGTTTCCCTTACATATTTAAAACAGTCTGCTCCACCACAGATCAGTACACAAAGCCTCTAACACATGTCTTGACCTAAAATCCTTCACAGCTTGGCCTTGCCCAGTCTTATTACTTTGGGAAATAAACCTGTGTAGCAGTCACATCACACCACGTATCAAAGTTTCAAATGAGGGGCTTTTTATCTCAATAGTTAAGGGTGTCAAAACTAATTAATGTATTTGTCATTCTCCTGCCACTAGGTGTCACTCTCTTCTATCGTGATCTTTATACCATCATCCGCTGTCCAAAATTTCACCCAGTAACCGTCAGACCAATACTATTAGCGGGAGAACATCCACCACAATTTGCCAAGCCCCTCCTATCTAAAAAGCAATCCTATTCCTTAGGTCAAGGAAAGATTTAGTGATGTGGCAGATAAAGCGCAAAGGACTGTTAGTGTTACTTTTTATGTTCTTCAAACTAAAATTAAAATACTTAAAACAACAACTGAACTCCTAAAGGGGGTAATATGGGCTTTCCTCCACAGAGGAGTCATCTCAGTTTCTAAAACCCTCTATAACAGAGAATTTCCAAAAATAAGAGGAACCATAACAGGAGCACTAGCGGAATTAATTGCATGATCTGTCGTGTGGGACTTAAAAAGAAAATAACTTTACCAATCAACCAGCAATCTTTTCAAGGATGAGAGAGTCAAACGTTCTATCATTGCCTCCTGTATTTAATTGATTTCAAGTCCAGAAGGGACCACCTAGCTAGATTGATTACCTAGCTAGACCACCAGTATAACGAATGCCTGCATTCCTACTTGCTTTTTTGTGGTAGATACGAACTCATCCCATTATGAGGGCAACCTGGAAACTACAACTCACTTTGACAGTGAACACTCAAACAATTATCTTCCTAAAGTGCACGTAAAACAAGAAAAAAAAACAAAACACAACAAACAAAAAAAACCCCACCCAAAGCCCAGCCATGACTGCATTCTACCACTGACCAATTCAGCCATTTGGAATGATTTAATGGCACACAGAACTAGGTACCCATGCATACCTAACTTGGGTCATAATTGATCTTAATGTAAAACTTAACAGAATTTCCAGTATCAGTATCTCTGATGTACGTGAAACAGGATTCAAGCTAAACTTGATTCAAGCTGAGCTTAATAGACACATTAACTGTTAAGCCACTTTGAAGCATTAGGACAAAGGATACCATTAGAGAACATGACACTACTAAATCATGAAATACTGTCCAATCTGACAAAATTGTTGACATAATTTATAACTAAGCGGTTGAAGATCTTACGCGTATGCGCATATGAAACACAAACAATGCTTTTAAATACTTCTGGTGCATACAGAATACAACCAGCAAGGAATCACTGTGTTAATGAGCTTCTTGCAAAAGCTTCTAGTTCATGGGCAAAGAATTACTTTGCATTGTATTCTTCCGCTACCCTATTAGGAAACAGCTGTTTCAGCGTTATATCCTCTTCTTTTGATGCGTTTCACCATTTAATTTTCCATTTTCCGTTGTTTTATTTTCAAAGTTCCAGTCAGTTGGGCTGAGGAGTTGCTGAGTTTTTTTGTATGTCCAGTATGGGTTAAGTATTAGTGTAACAGCAAATAATCCAGAGAATAAAACAATAAAATGAAGAAGTCCCAGGTTTTCCACCACAGAATTCCAATTGAAAATACACACCCACCACATGTGATAAGTAAGAATCATGCGGCAGTGAAACAGGTGGATCATCACCCACTGGTTTGCCTTCCAGAAAAAGGTATTAGCACAGCCAGCCTAGAAAAACAAGAACAGAAAGTATGCAGAAGTGAGATTGTTACTTTGAGATAAGGCACAGAGGAATCTGTACAACTAATGCAAATACTCAGCTTTCACATACACATACTGTCAGGCTTTTTTTTTTTCATGTAAAGCTATGATATTCTACGTGCATACGGCATCTCAAACTTGGACTGAATCTATACCATCTCACTATCCACATGCACACAGCATCACACAGAAACCTATGTGGAGGACCACAGAAACATCATCACGACAAAAGCGGGCATCATAATAACATGGGTATCAGTTAGATGAATGCAGTTTTAGATGAAAAGCTATCTAGACAAACCACACGGATTACCAATGGAAAAGCGAGATGCATGAGAACTGCTACAAACATAATTTGAAAATGATCACGTTCTTACCTTTAGAAGCATCCAGGAAATGCACGTTGAGGGAGTACTCATCTCCAGCAACATTCCCATCAAAGGTAGATAATGTCCAGATCTCACATTAATTACTAGACCAGCCAAGCCACCAAAAGCAAGCAAGTGATGAACTACCAAGAACACATCAAATGTTCTAAAAATAATGTTGGACATGTGAACAGCTACATTTTCAAGCAAGAAAAATCCAGCAGCTATTAAACAGTTAAACCAACTCCACTTTTGCTGTGAATACACTTTGTCAGCATGAAAAACAGGATCTATGAGCAAAGCCCATAATCCAGCAACACAACTCTGAAGTCCAAACACACCACGTGTGACTGCCATATTCCAAAACACCTTCTCCTTTGCATACAAGGCACGATAAGTGGTACTTATCCATGAAGACAACCAGTGAGACAGAAGAAATACTCCCAGGTAGATTAAAAAACCAGCAGCTAAAAATGTCAAACGAACTTCCCATAAAAGATAGTCCCAGTCAAAAATGGTCCCAAACACTGGATCATCGTTTGTAGGATTCATGTCTTCTTTTTACAGAGCAAGGCCTTGCAAGGGGCTTGACACTTCTCACCAGCACTACGGTCTCCTTTATGCCTACTTAGCCTCTGCTATTACGCAAACCAGAAACCATGAACTCTTCTTTTCCATCTGGACAAGGAGGGGAAAAAAAAAAAAAAAAAAGTGAATTTTTAAGTCATCTATATACATAGCTTCCAAACTATAGAGAACACACTTCCACTGCAGTTATGACTTTGGTCCTGTTGCCATTAGGCACCACCGTGCCGAAAACAGGTACACAGACAGACCAAAAAAAGCTTAAGCAATGTGTTTAAGATTAAAAATAGGCCTGCAAAATCTGTACAAGTGCAAAGTAATGCACAGAAACAAAAGCTGAAGAGGGCAAAGGAGGAAGGCAAGAAAGAGGAAGAGAAAATACAAGAAGCAAGCTCTGTTTTCTTACTTATGAAACTTGTATTTCAGCAACAATGTGTGATTATCCTCCTAATCCATTATTCTCCTACTCCCCTGCTTTTCCCTCGCTGATTTTTCACCACATGCTACACCTCTGGGTGCAATTTAGAATTTGAAATACAGATCCGGGACATAAAACTACAAGAACTTAATCCAGTAAATTGCACCACTTACACAGAAAAGGGCTCTCAGGATCATATCTCAAAACAAGACAATCAGTTTCTGAACATTAAACCACTTTCCAACAGAAAACATATTCCAAAAATGCAAGAAGAGTATGGAATGTAGACAAGCAACATTAATATGTATTATTAACAACATTAGTGTAATTAACTGAACAGCCCAGCAGTAAGTGCCTCAAGTTAGCTGAAGCTTCCTGAACACACCGTAGTTCAAACACACAAGATCTGTGGAGAGGGAAAAGCCAGATAATACTGAAATATTTGAATGTCAGCTAATTTTATGAACGATTTAAGCGACATCAGCGTGACCACCAGGCCCACAACAGCCTGTAAATGCTGAAAACCACAACACGTTTGGGAGCTGGGTGGGAGCCACATGAAAAAGCCACCATAACCATTGAGTACAGAGACCCTGCTGACACCATGGAATAGTCTGGGTTGGAAGGGACCTTAAAGATCATCTAGTTCCCACCCCCCTGCAGGGACACCTCCCACTAGGCCAGATTGCTCAAAGCCCCATCCAGCCTGGCCTTGAACGCTTCCAGGGATGGGGCAGCCACGGCTTCTCTGCTCCCGCCTCGCTTCACCGTGACACAAATGCCACCACGGCAACGCAGATCCTGTAGGGAACTGCTCACCCCGGCCTTTGCTCGCTGATGTCCCCCTTCGAGACATGGAGCGGCGGGGTGACAGCTCCGGTCCGAGGGCCGATAGCCCCTGTCCGAGGACCCCACACCTGACAGGACAGACTGAAAGGTGAAGCCCCAGGGGCCCCCTCACAATCTCCTGGAGGAAAAAAACGGGGTAAAACACACTAATCCGATGGCACGGACAGTCCCTGAACAGCGCGGCTCCAGCAGGACCGCGACAGCTCCTCCTCCCCCACACAAACACCGGCAACAAACCCCCCCCCGCCCCGTCCCGGCGGCCGCCGAGCCCCTCTCGCAGCCCTGCGGGGCCGGCCCCGGCCGCACAAACCTCGCTCACACCCGCCGCTCCTCACCCACAGCGCTGCCCTCGATGGCGGGCCGGCCCTTCCCGTCTCCGGGAGCGCCCCGGGCCCGGCAAGCCGCTCTCACGGCCTCCCGGGAGCGCCCGGTCCCACCCGACCCGGGAGGCCCGTCCCGCCGCCGTTCCCACAACGCCCGCCCTCAGCCGGGCAGCCGCCATACGCGCCCGCTCTGCGCATGCGCCGCCCGCCGCCACCGCCCCCTGTGCGCCGGCCCCAACCACGGGGCGCGGCGGGGGGAGGCGGCGCCGGTACCATTTGGGCGGGGCGGGGGGGGGGGCGCTCCGCGCTGCGGGGGGGGCAGCAGGCCGCGTGGGTGGGTGTGTGGAAGGTGTTTGTCTTCAGCAAACAGTAGTCCCATCACCACCACTGAAAAGTTAATAATATTTAACAGGCACCTGTTCAAAAAGAAATAATTTAAAAAAAAAAAGTAGCAGTGATGCCATAGCCAGTACATTTACCTGTAATTATCCAGTTTCATTAAAGACAGCAAATTATTAAATGGATGTCACGGGAGTTCTGCTACATGATTCTCTCCATACTTGTGAAAATCGATGCTGTCATCCCAGTGACTCAGCCCTGCTGGATCTTGCGGGCATCACCGGGGCAGGCCCACCGAAACCACACCGGGCTGGGCTGCAGCCCCGCGCCCGGGATTTCTTCACCGAAAAATTTCTTCACCGAAAAGGCTGTCAAGCATTGGAACAAGCTGCCCAGGGAAGTGGTGGAATCGCCATCCCTGGAGGTATTTAAAAGACAGGTAGCCATGGTGCTGGGGGACATGGTCTAGTGGTGGGTTGTGGCAGTGTTAGGTTGATGGTTGGACTCGATCTTAAAGGTCCCTTCCAACCGAGACGATTCTACGATTCTGTGATTTAGTTTGGCTTCGACAAGTGTGACTGGCAGTGACTGCAAGTTTCACCAGGGAAAATCTCAATCCCACAACGGACCTGGCGATTCCATCAATATGTGCCCAAAATATCAAATCAAATCAAGCCACAACTTCTCTTATGTGGAGGATTTGCCTAGAATAGCCGAAATCATAAATCAGTCTATTCGTGGTGAGAGACCAGAGCTGGGAAATCAGTCCTGGAAGTCTGACGGGTGCTCGGTTTCCAGCCGGGGAGAGGGAAGTGCCACCGTTCCCTGCGGACAGCTGGGTCCTGACACAGCAGCAGGATAACTGGGCAGGAGGGGGTTTGTGCATTTGCTTTTAATTGCTAATTTGTGCGTTTGCTTTTAATTGCTAATATGATGCCCTGTCCTGAGCTCTGTGAAAAGTAAGACCTGTTGATACGCCACCTCAGCAGTTTAGATACAGGCAGCCAGCCCCAGCTGCTTATGGAAAACACTCTGGGAACAGAGTCTACCATGTATGTCTCCTTCTAATGTGCTGGGTGTGAGGCATTACACCTTCCCTCCAAGCTCCTCTACAGACAGCCCCAAGGGACACCAGGGTTTGGCTGGTGCCGTGGCCACACGCCCAGAGACTGCCCGTCTGCCACTGGGGTGAGTCACCCACCACTTCCCACCAGCAACCTCATCTCTGCCCAGGAGGCCCAGCTCAGCGGCAAATGCAAGGCAAGAAACTTCAGCCAAAATACTTGTTTCATGCAGGGGGCACACTCGTGATCAAGTGACAGAGATCCCGATGACATGGGCTGGCAAGTTGGTCTTGTCAACAGAAGGATTCATCTTTGCACAAAAGCTAGAGTGAATTTCTTGCAAAGCTTTGGGATACGGTCAGAGCCATTGACTAACCCTGAAGGGGAAAAAGGGCTGTAGGGCCTGAGAGAGGCTAAGTAGAAAATTTGGAGGAACTTGAGATGTGCTTCCTAGCTGGTTGTGGGTATTCATTTAATAACTTCTGTTCCCTAACAGATGCTGGACCTCTCCTGGGTAACATGAAAAGGATGAAAACCCTCAACAAGCAAAAGCTGGGTGAGCTGGTGTTGGAAGAAGTTACTGTCCCAAGTAATGTGATTGGGCTGATACACCAAGGGCATGTGTTTTAGCTTTCCCTAATTTTATTTTTCCCATAGCTGTCTTTAAAGAATTCCTTTGAATTGTAACACCTTGAGGCAGGAGACTTTTTTACTTACATATAGGGAACTGTGATCCTACTGTAAAGAACAAGATCAGAGATTGTCTGTTGTCTTTCTTGGATATTTTCCTTCTCTTCGCTGCCTGCCTTGCCATCTCAAGCAAAACCTCGTTTTTTAATTACTACCAGCTGTAGCCATGATGTAATAGTTTAGTGTTACTTTCTGAATCTACTGATACTACAACCATACTTAGTGACAACTTTTTAATAGGTGCCTCATTATTGTAATTATGATCACTTCAGGTATTTCAAAATAGTTCTTCCTGCAGTGAGGCTCATCTTCCATATTATGTCATATTCAGTTCTCCCTTTTGCAGCCATTATGGCTGGATGCTCCAGCATGCCCTGTCCAAAAAAGTTCCTGACTGTCTGCGCTGTCTCGGTTTTGGAAGGCTTTCTTGGCATCTTCAGAACACCACGGCTGGAAGAGCAAAGAGCACCTCCAGGCAGGGAGCCCTGCCTGCAGTCTGAATGATCCGCCCCTTGTAGCCAAGAGCCCCTTTATACTGGTTGGGTAACGCTTGCCTGCAGTCAAGAACTGAACAGGATTTTTTGCACTTTACAGTACCTGCTTTTTGTTGCCTCAATGGCTACATCTACACAGCCTCTCATGTGGGGGCTGCCTTTTACTTTGAAATGGGGTGGCTACATCCCAACAGCCCATTGAGTATGATTTTGGCCCACACTATCTCCCAAAACATCCATAGAATTGTTGGCTTCAGAAAGTCACGTTGACCAGACTCCTGCTTCAAATGGGACCAATATCCAGGAATCGTCTAGAAAAGTACTAGTTGGCACACGCCAAACTTCCTTCAGGTAGCATACTAATAATTAAATATTGCATGCAGTAATGAATCAGTAGCTCCTTTGTTATATTTACTAATACACAGATAGCTGATGATAGTTAAAAATGTCTTTAGTTCTATCACTTTTTTTTTTTCTTCATTCCCCAAACCGCAGTGCCGCGATCCCAAGTCCTTCTCCTGCTCCTTGTACTTTCAGAAGTAGACTTGTACCCTCTCAGTGGTGTGACAACACCTTCAAGGCAGGGGCTTAGGAGATGTGTGTGGAGGGCACAAGGCCAAATAGTGAGACCTTCAGTGAGAGGGGAGCCTACAGGTTGTGCAGCGGCTGCAGGATGACTATTATAGGACATGTATGAGTGCTTGTGTGTATGGGTGGAACCATTCCATGATTCTATGATTCTATAATATAGAATACAGGCAACTGGTACTTCTATTGCCATTGGCAGTGAGTTGAGAAATGTATTTTAGGGGTGGGTTGAGAAAGGAGTTTCAATCCTATTATCAAATTAAGCCATTCGTTGCAGGCAACTATTTATCCTGTAAAGATTTGACTTGTAGGGGCAGAAAAGTCCAGAATAAGCCACCCTGAATTCTGCCTTTTGCTATGGCAACAGAGGGGAGTTTTCTGTCTGCAGGAGACATGGCGTGATGGCGAAGTGGCCAGAAATTATCTGTGGCAGCAACGAAGGGATGGAGATTGGAAGGAATCCTGCCTGACAAGGCTGTTCTCTGATCATTTTATGGCTCTCTCTCATCCTCTGAGTAGCATGTGAATGAACTGAAGTTACTTTTATAACTTTAAAAATAGCTTTAGGTTAATTTTATTCATATTTTAATTCCACAGTACCAAAAACTTGTAGTCAGTAATACTGTATGTTCAACTAATTCATATGTGCAAAAATAAAACCAGAGCTGGTAATTGTTCCAATACAGGAGGAAAACTCTACTGCTACTGTAAAAGGCAAGACATCATTGACTTCTCAAAAGGTTTTAGCCCTCTCTTCCCAAAGTTTAAGAAAAGCTTGCAGATTTACAGACACAGATCCATGCATATACACATAACTTGTGCTGACCTGTCACATAATCATATATTTTCAGTGACATGCTTCTTGAATTCTTTTTTTTTTTAAATGAAATTTGCTCCTTTGCCACCTACTGATATGCAGTCTGCATTCAAATCTATGGGAGCTTTACTACTAATTGTGGGAGCTTTGCTTCAAGTCTGTGGGAGGTTTACTGTATGCCCGCCTCAAGGAACTCTGTGGCAATACCAGATGTGTAATCTCGCTTTGTTAATGTTTTACACATACTCTCAAAGTTTTCCTGATTCTTGTCCAACAAGTACTTATGCAGTGTTCCTACATGCAAACTACAGTTACTCCAAGGAGCACTTTGAACATGCTTGTTTAAGGCATTTTTCATCTCAGCCAATAGGAAGCATACTTGACTTCTTTCAGAAAACATGTATTACAAGACTTTCATGTGTGCTGAAGATTCAGAACATCTTTAGATTGCATAAGATATTCATCTACCCAGGCCGGTTTGCTTTCCTCGGTACTGGGAGATCAGCACCAGTTTCTACAAACTCTTTTTCACTTCTGGTCAGTTTTAAACGAGTTAATCAACTCCTTATGTTCCAGAACAGGCAATGACAATAGTTGTCTTGAAACACTCAGTGTTCTCAAAATTTTAAAAAACTCAGATTTGCCAAGCGTCCAGACTTTGAACATCAAGTTATGGGAAAAATCGCAGCAATGAAACTGGCTCTTCCTGCCTGCTTGAATCTTTTCAGATAATTAAAATAATGTAGAAGAACTGGAGATTCTTTCCTCAGTCCCTCTCAAGATCATCCCCCATTTCTCTGTACTTCTTCAACATTTAATGAAAGTGCTGGAGGTATACAACCAATGTTGAGTAGTGCCATATATCCCAGTCTCACTAAAAAAGCTCTGTTGGGTGTAGACACAGTTCAGGATGTTTATCATACACATGCTGACCCTGTGACGTCTGGACATTCCCTGTACACTGCTTAATTGGACCTCACCAAGTACAGCCTTTGGGCAATTATTCTTTCAGTATTTCCTCCGTTGTCATTCTTTTACTACCATCCGTTCTCATTCTTTTACTACCATCCATTCTCATTCTTTTACGACCATTCAAGGCTCTTTTTTTCTACTAATTCTAATTCTACTAAATTTTCCTACTTCTTTTTCTTCTAATCCTAATTTATTTCTATTTTGATACAAGACACTCTCAAGGTCTCTCCTGCTTGCCCCAACCATTTCTCCCAAGAATTTCTCTAAATCTCAGCTTCTCTCTCTCATTAGCCCTGTAATTAATCTGTAATGCATAAGACATTGCTGCTTCACTTCTTCTTTATCTCCTTAAGCTCACACCTCACTCGAAAACCTTCTTACTCTCTTTCCATTTTGCAAGCTTCTCTTTATGTTCCATAATACATGCTACTTAAATATATGTAATCATATAATTTTTTTCTCCCTCCTCTCCATAACTCTGTTAGACCCCTGGCCAGTCAATGCTTCTTTATGCTCCTCCCTGAGGATTTTCACCTCCTAGTGCCCAGCATCACTGGGGATACTATAACCACTTTCTTTTACCCCACAGGAATAATAAATAAGAATAATACCGACTGTGTCCAGTAGTCCTGGATGCAAGTTCCTCAGTTGCTTCTGGTTGGCTTCAGGTAAATAGCATGAGGTGACGATACAAGCTTGGGTTTGCAGTTGAACCTTTTTGTTCCTCCTTCAGCAGTCTGCATGTCTTAACAATGTTCGCTGGAACAAGTTATTCTGCCCTTTAGTACTTAGGCTCTTGCTTCACAGCTGTAGTCACGAAGTTTAGTCTAACTGGTGTTTCAGGTTTACCCAGAATCTCTAGTCCTTCTTTCGAATTTCTCACACAGGTACCTCCACTGCCTCTTCAGGAATCAAAGGAAAATCCTGTGTCTGTCTCATGGAATATACGCTTATCATTTTGGAGTTTTATTTAGCTCCAGGTAATTTCACCTGAATAGGAATGAGGGACTTTACCAGCAGCCAAAATGATGTTGTCAAGTTAGAGCAGCCAGTGACTAGCTTACCCACCGGTCTCTGGTAAGGGTTTGATCCCAGATGACCACCTCAGACCATCTTTAAGTTGTATCTCTAGGCAGCATCAAGCAGTTCCTGTGGAAACTGAGATGGAGTCAAGTACCTTACAATTACTGTTTGGCAATGGTGGGCAGCAACCAGGAACATTCCTGTGGCCTCAGTCAGTAATCTAATAAGTTTACTTTGGGGAATTTCAGTAAAATGACAGCAAATCCAGCATATTGACAAGGTTCTCAACACCTTAAATGACTTCTTGGAATAAGCAGTCCATAAGCAGTAAAGAGGGTGGAAGGTGACAGGCTATTTTCCTGTTTCCAGCTTCATCTAAGTGGAGACACTCAGGTATTTCACAAGTTGCAGTACTGTGCAATAATGACAACAGTATAAAGCAACCATTAATATTAGAAATGCAGAACAAATGGGAGAAGTGTAAGATATGTTTAACACAGCAGCTGAGAATGAGCTTTCATGGCAGGCTATTCTAGACTTGCAAAAGATGGAAATCCTTTTGTATGTAGTCTATTTAAATTTATTTAGAATAAGAAGATTCTAACCATTTACTTCAGGTATTCATAAAAGTAAATTCTACAAACCCATATTAATGTAAGTAAACAGCAGTTATCCAGTCTTTTTTAATATTTAACACAGTTTTTAATTTAACTAAGCCTCGGGTGCTGAAAAACCTTCCTAATACCTCATTTCTCTCCAATGTTAGCTTCACATGCAGTGGTCGAGAGTCAAGCATTTGATGTCTGCCACAAATCTATCAGAGTGTTAAATGAGCCTAGAGTTTTCATCATGGTCTGCTATTTACTGCATTACAACAGCTCAGGGGTGTGCTGAAACAGACGGCATCATCCAGCACATGACCACTGAATTGATTTATAGCAATACATGGTCAGGCCCTGTGTGGGATTTTTCCGTTTCTTTGTATTCCATCCTTCCTGAATTTTCACTTTCAGTAAAATGTAAACTGGCCTTTACGCTATTTGACTAGGCTCTTGCATACTACAGTAGGTATGTCGGATAGTTTAATTTAAAAGGCAAAACTTAAGGCCTTCCATTCACAAGAGTCTCATCCACAGAGAGGAAAGAATATATTTCAAAACAGAAAAGAAAGAGAAATGTGGCCAAGAATTCTTTGCCAAGTTATTCTCTCCTATCTCACACAATCGCAGAATTGTAGGGGTTAGAAGGGACCTCTGGAGATCGTCTAGTCCAACTCCCCTGCCACAGCAGGGTCACCTAGAGCAGGTTGCACAGGAACGCATCCAGGCAGGTTTCGAATGTCTCCAGAGACGGAGACTCCACCACCTCTCTGGGCAGCCTGTTCCAGTGCTCTGCCACCCTCAAAGGAAAGAAGTTCCTCCTCATGTTGAGATGGAACTTCCTATGCTCAAGTTTGTGCCCGTTACCCCTTGTCCTGTCACTGGGCACCAGTGAAAAAAGAAAAAAAAATTGGATTCATGCAAGCTTAATCAAAACCCCACTGAAATAAATCATAACAGGTTATGGATATAACCCATTATAGTAGCCTTTAGAGTATTTTAAGGAGATTTAAAGGAAAACACACAATCAACAAACAATAAAAGTTAAAAGAAATGAGGTTTTGTGTAATCTTACCCTTTGTGCATCGGCCCACAGGAGATTTTCATAGTGCCTTTTGAACCAGTTGGCCGGTTTAATCCAAAGTAAATATGTTCTTAAAAGTTTCATAAAATTCAGTAGAAAGGAGCTTCCAGTTAGTACCCCATGAAAAGAAAGGCTGCACCACAAAACAACAGTTCTCTATCCTGTTTGGCTACAGGCCCATCAGTTATCACAGACAGCCCAAAACCACCAGCACCTCACCAGATGCAGCCACAGGGGCAGCTCACTCTACAAGTTGCTGAGGACCATGTGAGACAGCCAGGAGTAATATGTTGCGGAAGTATGAGAGAAATTTATGGCAGAAAAATCACAGGAAACAAGCTTCCTTTGCCTTGCTTCTCTCAACACGATTTGATTTTGCAATTGGTAATGGCTACTGAGAAGCACGAATGGGCTTTTCAAGCCTAATTCTCAGGAAAGTTCACACGCGACTTTACAAAGATTTCAGTGGGATTTCTCCTGGTGAAAAACATGAGTGAGTCTTTGTGGACTGAGGCTGTAATCCATTAAACCTATGAGTAAATATTTCCTCACGTTCAAAGGGTTAGGATGCAGCATAGCCCCGCTGGTGACCAGCAAGCTATGGAAGGAGCCAGGTTTTGGTGGTCTGAAGGCTAAGCGGTGCTACAGTTCCATACCCACCCTCCTTTCTTTGAGAACGATGATGCTACAGCACAACGCTGTATCTGTTTACTGGGCACGCATAGTACGTCGGAGGTGGTTGTTGGTTACTGTTTGTTGCATCCTTTTATTTCAGAAGACTTAAGCATTTGAAAATACAGCACAAGGAAAATTCGAATATATTCTGCATAATATTGTAGTTTTACACTGATAGAGACTCCTAAATAGAGCAGGCCTCAGTGTAATGATTAACTTCTTACTAGATACTGTCTTCTCACTTGCACAGAACTTGACAACCTCCCTAAGCGTGAAGTCAGTGTGGTTTTCCTCTTCTTGAAAAAAGGATCCCCATTCTATGAATAATTTGTTTTAACTGATTCTTAGTCTTCCTATACCTCCTAAGAAATTATTTTGCAATCAATTTTATTAATAAGGGAAAAGCCCCGCTGACAGTTGTAGCAGAGGTCTTCACTGTACCCAGCATACATTTTTTTCTGGAAAGGTGACAGTCTGGACTGAACTTTGTACTGAAGTTGCTGTTTTTGTGAATCGACAGAAAAGTAATTCCTGCTTACACAAGCTATAGAAATCAATGGCCCTAATTCTTTACCAGTTATTCGAAAAAGACCACCACCACCACCCCCCCCCTCGCATCAGACATATCTTGTATATAAGGAATCCAAATGAAATAAACGTCTGAAAAAAGGAGAACAAACTGAAAGCAGAAAAAGCCAATTAATTAGTCCACACCTCTGTTACAAGGAGACAGTTTTGACAGCGGCAAGGTGCAGGATCTCTGCTGTTCCAGCGTCTCCAACAGATAGGCCATTATCAGAAACTAGATTTTAGCTGCTAAGTAATTCTAACTCTGATCTGGTCTTGAGGCAATTCCAGGTTTCCTAAGGGACAAATAAAAGATCCCTCAGGAAACGTTTTTCCAGCTCAGGAACAGAAAGGAGTGAAATATCTGTGCAGAATGAAACTTCCCTTAAGGTCTTTCAGCAGGAGTGAGCTCACTTTTCCTTATAAAATGAAACTTAAATTTACCCACACGACCAGAAATCAAACAGACTACCAAGGAGATAGCAGGTGTGCTCATGAAATCATTTTATGAGAGCTTGCTGAACATTCAACCCTTCAGCACATATAAAGGGGCTCTGCACTGATAAGGCAATAGATTTCTGTTTGCTAGGGTTATAGTTTCATTCTGCTGGTCACTGGATTTAAAACTGCATGCCAAGAGAAGCAGCTTAAACATTACCAGTGCTGAAGAGGATAAACTCAAAGACAAAAAAAATACTGTGAGTACTTTAGAATGACAGATTTCTGAGGAAATCTGGTCATCAACAACATGTTGCAACAGCAGTAAGTAATGAAATACCAACTTCGCCTGAAGCCCAAACATAGGGATCCCGATACACACTTTTCCTTTTGCCCCATTTAAGTTGTACATTCCTCATTCTCTGTGTTGCATTCAATACAGGTCTGGCACTGGTAATTGGAAGCAGCATGAAAGAAGCGAATACGTTGGCCACACCAACAAATCGCGTAACTGCAATATCTTAAATTAAGTTTTTGTGAGTTGAATTATTATGACTTGCAGACTCGTTGTCTATCACAGAAGGTGAATTTTTAATGAACAGACTTGAGGAAATGAGAAAATATCTCCAGCTTCTTCCAAAGTAACAGTCAGGAATGAGTTCAAGTACTAATTAGAGTGTTACTGCTGCATAACAGAAGTCACAATATGATCAAGGCCAGTGTCTTTAGAAGTGAGTGGGAAGTGAATAAGAACAAAGAAGCGAGCTTTTTGAGTGCTCGACGGGCAAATTAAAATTCAGCATTAATGGGGAGATATGCAGATGAGATTGGTATAGGTAGAAGCTGCCAGAGGAAAATCCTACTTCCTATTGTGCTCCTTATTTTAGAGAGATGAGAAATCAAGCAAAACTAAGGCTAGAGCACATGTTCACTCCAAGATCTCACTGTGCTAGCAAAAGCTGTTGTCTTCAGCTGAACACTTCTCCTCTCCCCCAGCATCCATGCTGCATCTTACCGCCCCTTCTAATCTGCTCCTGAGCTCTTTATGTGGCCATCAAAGCGTGTTGGGTTACTTTGAACAATAACCCTTCTCTGACCTGTCACATTTAGCTCCACGTAGGTAAGGAACAATTCCGCAAGCAGCTCATCTAACAGCTGGGAGGGAACTATAGCATCTGGTAGGAGAGCCATAATGGCCTTCTAGCTGACGTAGCTTGGAGCTGGAGAAGGAGCTGCGTCCATTATCTGTCTCTCCACAATTAGTGGTGGCTTCCATGACTGCTATTTGGTGCAATTTCATATGCAAAAGATTCATAAAGCATCAGCCCATAATGGCAGCAAAAACAACATCAATTCTCTTTACAAAAGAGAAATCTTTGAGGAAATCTGTGTACCACAGACCTTAAGTTAGGCCAGTGTGCAATGTGGCTATAACTGGCAGGAGAAAAATACCCAACATTGCACCAAATGCAAAATAGCGTGTCATTCTGCTAAAATGAGCAGCAAATTGTCTTCTCCCTGAAAATACGATTCTTATTACCTATATAAGCCCGATGTGTGGCCAGTAGCGACTAACAAATAACTAATGAAAGAGAACTAGCAAACTGTAATAAAAGTGTTGGGTGAAATCTTATTGCTGAGAGCAGTCCATATAAACATTGTGGTATGGCGCAATGCTTTTGTCCACTTCCCAGAGCTTCGGTGTGTCGCTTGGTGTATAAGAATGGGACATACCTTCACTGCTAGGAAACATCCCTTCTTCAGACTAAAGCTGAGTTGTCTTGGATGGCACACAGTCATCACCTGTATAGGTGAAAGACAGGTCACTATACTGATCTCTCTGAAATGCTGAGATGTAGCTTCAAGTTACAGCGTGCTACGTAACACTACCTAATGCTCCCAAGCCCCGAGAAAACCAATTATTATTGTCATTTGACACAGTCACAGAGAGGTTAAGTGAATCACCCCTAGGCAAAAATAAGGCAAAGTGATGACTAGGCTTTGGAAATGCCTGACTGTGAGCTTAACAGGAGCCACCCTTAGATGTATATTATCTTGACAAATGAGCACGTTGTCCCCAGGCTGCGCTGCAATGTATTTTAAAAGGTGCAACAGTAATAAAACTGTCATGGGACATCTCTCAGCAGGATATAGTTACAGCCCCAAATAATGTCACCTTCTTTGTAATCCTTTGGGACGATATTGCCAGTGAAAATGCCCGTATCTGATGGCAGTGTGACCTCCATGAGGGCTTGTTGACAAAGGTGGCAATACGATTTAGAGGACAGAATGTGTTCCAATGGTCAATTTTAGGGCTGTTGCTGGCTGCAAGAGGAAGGAGATATCCTCTGCAAAGGATATTTGATACTGTGATTAGGCTAAATAAATGAAGACATAAGCCTTGCGACACATAACCAAACTATGAGGTTGTTATTTGCAGTGGATAAATTAAAGAACTCAGTCATTAATATAGGCCTTACAATTATTTACTCCAGTCTTTTGAGTAACACAGGTCACTGGACATCCATTAATTAATTTGCTTCAAGCCCAATAGATGTTGCTGAATTAAAGCATGTCTATCAAATAAAAATCCAGTGTTGATTTAATTCTTTTTAGTGATGGGCAATCTTTGATAGATTATTTCAAGAGTTAGTATGCACACAGATAACTAATGAGAGCATTATTTATGGTCTGTATTAGTTTAGCTTCATCTCCCAGCCACTGAATCTTATTATACCTTCAACAGCTAGATTTGGCATTTATAAATTGCGATCAAAGGGCTTTTAATCTTTGATCATTTAAATAGATCATGCTTTTAGGATGATTAATCAATCTATAACAAGTTTTGTAGTTTTCATCGATAATTTTTTTTGCATCTTTATGTCTTTGGACACAGTATTCGAGTGATTGTTTTACCGGGCATATATAGGAAAATACTATGAAAATGTCATTTCTATTTTCTAGACCCCTGTTTGCACACAAAGATTTCCAGAATGATCTTCAAATTTCTTTCTATGCTTCCATTTCCTGAACACTATTATGGAGGTTTGTCCTATGTTCTTTGTGCTTGGAGTCATAGTCTTACTTCTGACTAGTGAAGGTGTGCAGACATTCGCTATGTGATCAAGCTGTTGATGTCCCACTAATCACTGCACGCCTGCTCATGTGCCCTGTTGGCATTCCCGTTGGATACATAACTAGGTGTTAAGCCTCCTCACCTGAGCATAGTTTTTAACGGAGATGCTGTAGCGGAGAAGTGGTAGATTTTTAAACAATTCTTCCGCTGTAATTTGCTTTGTGAGTTCTTGTCTATTCCTGAAAGAAAAGACAGGGAGCTTAAAACATTATTGAAGGACCTTTGGTCTGACACAAAATGGAGGGTCTTACTTATCTACATGCAAATAAGCAGTAGGAGGTATGCATTTTTAGATAAAGTGTCTTTACATATACACATATTTTAAAATAAAGTCATTAAACTCCACTTGTAAGTACTGTCAACACTTTTGGACAAGAAAACATGGCATAACTATTCTCTTAAAAAGAAGACGTTATGTTTCAAAAAACTTGCTCTTGTAACATATTATTAATGGAAAACTCTTCAGGAAAGCAGCTCATAGACAGATATTAGACTACTGAAGCTGAAGGAACCACAGAAACAAGTGTGATGTGATGTGCCAGATCCATATCAAAACAGCTGGGCTGTGATGATACATGAACAGCTGAGGAGGGCAGAAAAAATGCGAGGCAGACTGCTGGTCCAAATTCAGTATGAGTCTTGCCCAGAAGACTCCAGGCAGTAGGAATGCAGGGACATTTAGACAGAAATCACAACTAAATTTACAGTAAGGCAATTTAAATAACAAGGCGGGTCATGAGGGTCTTCAGCTGGCCAACAGCAGGCTACTACCACTAGACTCTAATGGACAGTTAGCCATCTACAATGCAACAGCCACTCAACAGAAAATATTCATCCTGGAATAAACCAGTTTTAACTGTTGCTGAACGGTGACTGCTCAACAGCAAGGACGGTTAACCTGCTGCTGTAAACATATCGTAATGTGCACCCTCGCACTGTCAGTAGCTGCTTGCCCAGGACGGAGGCGTTAGGAGTGTGCTTGTGTGTGCATGGGGAGGGCATTGACAATGATCAGTGTCATCAGGCTTGTCTAATAAATACTCCTGTCACGTCTACTTCCTTCTTCCATTTTGCAATACCCTCAGGCCCAATTCTCAAATCCCTCTCACCTCACTTGAGTGTCCACCACCCCTCTCTCCTGCTACTGCAAAGAACACATCCTCAACGTCTTTTCTCTTCCCTGTCAAAACAATCCCCCAGCCTGTACCTTTTCTTTTCCCTGTGCCCCATCCCCAAACCTCTGTTGCCAAACTACCAACCTTTTCTCTTACAAGGCCCTTTATCCAAAGCCATGTGGGTGCTCCTGGGTGTCCTTCTCCCAGCATCTTCATGCCATAGCCTTTTAATCCTTGCCCCTGTTATTCCTTTCCTGTTTTGGCCGGCTCACACTTGACAGGTCAGGTTGCATAAGGCTACTTTAAAAGATGGAGGGAGAGTGGCTTAAAGATTGACTTCTGAGAGCAGGCTATGACAGCTCAGTTAGTAGTGTGTTTGCTTTCCTGCTGACAGGATAACAGCTTGAGGTGGTCTGAAGGGAATCTTTTTCAGCTAAATCTTAGATCTTCTTAAACTAATGCTTAAAAGATCCCCTTCTTCACATGAAGAACAAAATTTAAGCTAGACAACAAGCGAGGCCTTACTTGCATTTCTTATTTAACATTTTTCAACAGCTGAGAGATGTTTCTCTAGGGGCTGACAACTCTGAAGGAAGAAATGGCTTGATGCCCTATCTGCTTTTAGCCCAGACCTCTTGCCAGATGCACAATAGGATGGCAAAAGAGATCAGAAGCTAATTCAGCAGAAATGTACTAAATTCAGGAAGAAATATGGAATAGACCCCATACCATAGCCATAAAAAACATTTATGTGCCCAGTTTTATGAGCTGCTGTGCAATGGTATCATTAAGCACCATCTGAGGAATGTGAAAGCTGCGCCACAGATGATTTACATCACACTTTTCACAACTGCCTGAAGTAGAGGACAGAAAATATGCCCTGTAAAATCCAAGGACATTTTGGATTGGAGAGTATTTAAAACACGAATATTTCCATGTATGAAGAGCAGTGTCAATATTTGAGGAGACTATAGCTGAGAGGACAGAGGTAGTGAGCAGAGCCCAGATAATGTGGTAGAGTCATCAGACTGTCAGGCAAATGTTTAATGTGTACTGTTGAACATCTTCTCTGTTCAGTATGTTACAAGCCTCTGCAGAGGAAAAAGGGGGGAGAAAAAGAGAGGAGACAAAATTGATTCTGGAAAAAAAAAAACACTAAAATGTCTTTTGAGCGTAGTAAATCAAATATAAATTTTAAATATGTGAACAGCAGTCATTGTGGACTGCCTTATTGCAGGGGTTTGTGGTATTTAATGTTTCTGTTTCTAGCAGGGAAGAAACACTCTGGAAAAGCATAGGAAAAACAAAAGGAAGAGTAGAAATCTCATTTTTGAGTTTGGGAAGAGTTTCTATATACGAAACTTGTTTTTCCATATTAAACCTGACAGCTGATAGGAAACAAGTGCAAAATTACTTTAAAACAGATTTCCCACCCTTGTCAGTGTTGCACTTTGGTGCCTTATTACTCATTGTTGCTTTCAAAGTATAGTCAAAAATTGAGATTATGTTCATTGATATGTCTTCAAGAAGCCTTGATTTTCAGTTTCTTTCTTGTGATTTAGCAAATATGCGAAATAAGATAACATTACAAAACATTTATTTCTGAAGGTTGAAGTTCTGCTTACATTGTGGAAGGATTGCTTGCCAGCCACTTGGTTTTCTACCATAGGTTAACCTAATACCCCTCAGCTGTTTTGTTAGTGTTAGTTGCGTTAGTTCATTTTAGTAAGTATATTCTAAATTAAGCACTGACAATGCATTAGAGGTTTGCTTTAATAAGATGGCATGGTTTGTCTCAGGAAAATGAAAAATGGTATCGTTTCTTTTCAACATTGCAGCATTTTTGTCTCATGTATGTATGCATTGATCAATTGACCTTACGGAGCTTTTGGTAAGCTAAGCTGTGGGTGTACACCTAGCATGTGGAAAAAGAAGTAGACGTGCTTGTGATTTCTCTCACTTGAATGCATGCTTCAGGCAACTTCTCTATGAAACGGAACAAAGTGCAGCTTGGATACATGCTTTATTTAGGAAAGATTGGTCAGAGGAAAAAAGTCACAGATGCTCACAGGTTGGCTCTGCCTTTAGACAGTGAATGGTGGAGAAAAGGGGTGTGATCCTAGAGGTCTTCAGAAGGGAATTGGCTCTCAGGAATAAGACATGGTAGAGAAGGCGTTCATGGTGTCCAACTCAGCCTGATGAATGTTATCCTCCCAATTTCCCTCTCTAGTCAGTGGAGAAAAAGTGTTTTCTCTAGGGAGTGCTTCTCAGCAGCTAAGCTCTGTGTGATCTGTGACCCAAGAGACATCAGGGCCTTGGTCACCATTTTCTAGGGCCATACCTCTCACGTTGGCTTGGCTGTTGGAAACACGGACTCAGCAGTAAGAAGCTACTGTTGCAGTCAACATAGGTCAGCAATGCTGGCTGAAGGTCAAGGCTACGTGCATCCCTGCGAAGGACAAGCATGCTTTTGGGAGCGATTTGGCTCTTTGGCAATTGCACAGTGAGCTGCACGAGGTTTGAGGCGAGGCAGCAGCAGTGGGGCTTTGAAGACAAGGCCAGGGATCCATGTGCATCTGTGAAAGCCTGAAAGCCAGTCCTCTGCCTTGGTGTCTCTCATTGTTAAGGCAGCTGAGGATCCTGGGTTGTTTCTTCCAGGTTTATAAGCCCTGTATTTCCCCACGTCTCTCAGAAGCAGCCCAAGGAGGACTGCTGACACAGAGTAAATGTGATATTGGCAAGAAGGTACAACCCAGGCCACAAAATAGCAGGCCCACCAGTTTGCATAGGAAACAGGCTGGCTAGTACTGTGGGTGAGCTCTGGCAGCCAGGCCATTACATGAGGAGTACAGTAGTATCTGCAGAGACAAGAACCCTCTACATACACCCCCATGTCCCTACAACGCTGCCTACTCAGAGAAGAGAAATCATGGCAGGTGCGATCTTCTGCTTTTCCCTCATGTGTTTTCACTAGCCCTGAGAGCCACACCAGACAAGGATTCACTACATCTGCCATCGTGCTCTGTCAGCCCATCTTCATGAATGACCATCCTTAGGTCTGAGGGTGCATTTCTGACCCTCAGGTGCAGAATATTCTGCAATTTTTTCTCATCTCCCCACAAATGATCTAGCATCACATTAGGGGAAGAGCATTGTAGGGTGCAGAGCAACCTCTGTGACAAGATGGAAGCAGTTGGGGTAGGCAGATTCATGACAGCACAGGAGCAGGGCGTCACAGCAAGGTTGAGGAAGAGAGAGAGAGGCCCCTCTCACCAACCTCTCCCATGACTTTGGGATTTTAGCCCTTTTCTGTAACAGTTGATTGGCCACCTGCTACATTGGGACCATTTGAGAGACAGAATGAAGACAAATGTCTCTTGCATCAAGTGCTCCAGATAGCTGTGGACCCATGGAGGCTGAACACCTCCAGTAGGCCACCATGCTTGTTCAATCTGTCTGGGAGCATACCAGGACACATCAGCTGCAAAACTAATGGAGTTGGCACTTCATCAACTGCCTTGAATTCTCCATCTACTTGCCAGAGATAGCAGGAGGTTCATAATCTACTCCTATCCGATTAGAGACAGAACAAGGAAGAAGCACGGCATTATACCTATGATATAGCAGGTTCAAATCAGTTCATTCTCTCACACTTTCTCTATCCACACTTCTTTTTGCCTTCAGACTAATCTGCAGACCACTGCAGAGCTGTACAGGTTACTAGTGCTGATCCTGGAGCGCCATCAGCTGCTCCAGGCTCATGGGACCCCTAGCCAATAGGTCATCCTGCATAGTGCTCTCCTGCAAGCATGGTCTGGTACATGGTCTTCATGGAACAGAACCTGCCAAAGGATGAGCGCAGCCTGAACTCCACACAGACAGCTGCTGTGCTGGAGAAAAGCATGGCTCAGGAGACTGCATCGAGACAGCAGTGCAGTGACAAGATCAATAGCTCTTTGGGCAGCTCACTTGTATGCTCTTAAATAATGACTTTGTTCAGTTAATTAAATATTTGTGTTTGGTTGAAGTACTGTGCTCTTCTTGTCTCCTTAGGGATTTCTGAGGCCTTTGCTATCTCATTCTTGCCCTTCCCTGGCCTGGAGCAGTGTAGAAGGTAGGCGTCTCCCCTGTGAATGAGGGCAGAGGGTCCAGGATCCAGTGCACAGCTAGTAGCAAACAAGTGTCGCTGTGGAGAAGGGATCAATGGAAACGGATATCCACCATGGCTCCATCCTGCAGTCCTTTGGCCTTGTGGCTGTCAGGGCTCCAGAGGACCTTAACCCACCAAGCAGGGGCTTAGAATCATAAAATCATTTAGGTTGGAAGGTACCTTTAAGATCATAAAGTCCAACCATTAACCTAACACGGACAAAAACCACCACTAAACCATGTCCCTCATCTCCACATATACTCATCCTTTGAATACCTCCAGGGATAGTGATTCAACCCCTTCCCTGTCAGCCTGTTCCAGTGTTTGATAACCCTTTTTTCATGAAGAAATCTAAACCTCCCCTGATACAACTTGAGGCCATTTCCTCTTGTCCTATCCCTTGTTACATGGGAGAAGAGACCAACCCCCACCTCTCTGCAACTTCCTTTCAGGTAGTTGTAGAGAGCGATAAGGTCTCCCCTCAGCCTCCTTTTCTCCAGGCTGAATAGTCCCATCTCCCTCAGCTGCTCCTCATAAGGCTTGTGCTCTGGACCCTCACCAGCTTCAGGAGGCCTTAGCTACATGAGAGATGCAGGCAGGGCCACAGCGCACATAGATGCCTTCACAGTGCTAACATTTGTGCCCCAGAGTGGAACAGGATCCAGCGTTGTCAGTGTGTGCCTAAATGGCCAGTCAGTAGGACTCCTGATCAGCTGGCTTCATAATGTCAGGAGGTTTTATCTCCCTATACTGCCCGTTTGTACGCTCTGAGGCACCCTAGGAGAGCAGGCTCAAAGCTGAAACTTTGGAATTCAGGCTCCACTGACAGAGAAGCAGCTCCAGTAAACATTTGTTTTCCCATGTTTCTGTTTACTTTCTCTAATTAAAATAGGAGATTACTCACAAAAACTACAGCAGCGGCCCCAAATAAAGCAAATTAGATTCTTTCAGAAATGAAGGTCTACAAAAAGTCAATAGTCTAACCTGTCTTACGTTCACAGACCAAACTGATCCATGGATGTGTCTTGTGACTCTTCCAAAAGCGAAGGCCGGGGCGGCGGGGGGGCTAGCATCCAGCTCCTGGAGTCAGTGTTCCTGGGGGATGACAAGGGCTGTGGTCCCCAGGGAAGGTACCACCAGGCTGGGTCACAGGATGCAGGTTTGGTTACGCAGTTCTTCCTCCACCCTGTGGCTGCGTTTGGTGGCACAGGCTCCTCCTGGGCAGCCAGGAACCTGCTGCAGGGTTTTCACATGCCATTGCCAGAAACTGTAGGGCCAAAGCCCTTTTAACACTGGCCATGGCAGGAGGTGGGGGCCCAGGGACAGGTCAGGGAATACGTGTGGTGTCTCTTCCTCCACTTTAATGTCCACGTCTGGTTTGGGGCAGGTGTGAGGGATGCAGTTTTGCCTGGTGGTTGGTTGTGAGGCACAACATGCAGTAAATGGGACAGGGTCTGTGGGGCCCTGGATGGCCACGGGGACAAGCAGCCTTATGTCACTCAAAAGTGTAATGCAACATGCCCTGGGAGAGGGTGACTTAATTCCTGTATAAGAACTCTACAATTTCTTGCAGTACCTCCCAAGTACTCAATTTTACAACTTTATGTAGTCTAAAAGCAGCCTATAAGAAATATAATGAACAAAATTTAATAGTTGCCCTACTATACTTATCCACTAACGGGTTAAATGCATGATTTATAATTATGACAAATAAGGTCAAGCACAGGGCAGGAATGAGCTCTGTAATAAAAGCTTCATAGCAGAGATGTTGTGGCTACCCTATAAAAGTAAATGTTTTAAGACTGAAACTCTCCTGAGTTTTGTGCTCAGAAATTCATTGCTCTGAAAAGGTTTGGGTGCTGTTTCCAACAAGTAATTTGACTACAAATGACATTTCTTGCTACATCTCATTCACTGAAGACTAAGACATCCTTTTCAGAGTGGCATTATAACACACCACAGCAATAGAGGTTAAAGGGTAATTAAATGTATTGAGATGTTGTCTTCTGGATGGGGACTCGGCTGTGGTATTCTGATTACACAGATCTGACCTTTTTTGTACAACACTTCATGGGATTTGTCACTTTTTGGCAAATTCTCCTTACCCGAAATTCTCATTGTGGAAACATGTGGCCGCAACTTCACAGCTGCAGGCCCCCGGCTGAGAGGACGTGGGAAGAGGCTTGTGGTGCACTCGACAACGGATTCCCACCACCCCTGGCACCCAAAAGCCGTGGCAGCTCGGACCCCAGGTCACTTTGTGAAGGACTCACCTGTGCTCCCAGTTCTCACTATCTTCCTTTTCTTTTTTCTTTGAAACTATGCCAAAAAAAAAAATCTCGGGGGGAGAAAAAAACCAAACCAACACAAAACAAAACAAAAAAACCCACAAAACCCCCCCCAAACTATCCAAATAGAACCTGCAGCTTTTCCCTGCTGCGCCTTGTTCCTTTGCTGCCACCTGGTGCGAGAGGCGGAGCGGTGCGGTGCGGGCCTGTCCCCGGCGATGCGGGACGGGTCTGTCCCCGAGAGGCGGAGCGGTGCGGTGCGGGTCTGTCCCCGGCGATGCGGGACGGGTCTGTCCCCGAGAGGCGGAGCGGTGCGGTGCGGGTCTGTCCCCGGCGATGCGGGACGGGTCTGTCCCCGAGAGGCGGAGCGGTGCGGTGCGGGCCTGTCCCCGGCGATGCGGGACGGGTCTGTCCCCGAGAGGCGGAGCGGTGCGGTGCGGGTCTGTCCCCGGCGATGCGGGACGGGTCTGTCCCCGAGAGGCGGAGCGGTGCGGTGCGGGTCTGTCCCCGGCGATGCGGGACGGGTCTGTCCCCGAGAGGCGGAGCGGTGCGGTGCGGGTCTGTCCCCCGGCGATGCGGGGACGGCTCTATCCCGGGGGTCTGTAGAGGCGATCGATGGTGTGTGGAGATGACACTCATTCTCTGCGTATTTCAACGTTAACCCCGGCTTGTTAAAACGGCAGAGAATAGGACAGTCTCCCCCGCAGTAGGAAAACTTTGTTACCTGTTTCAAAATGACAACATCAACAAAAGGTGAAGTGGGGACATATTCCTTAGAGGTACACAGACTCCTAACACGGTCCGCCATCATCTTTCACAGCGCAGCTGCCCAACTTTGTGATGTCTAAGTCCAAGCTCCAGACTGTGGTATTTTCGGCTGCTGCCCCTCCGGGCTGTCCCTCCACTGGGGTAACACATCTCCTCTCCAGTGCTTTGGTCCCCGACTCCACTTGGGGACCGGTGGCTACTGCCCGGTGCCCTGCTCTCTGCCAGCACCCTAAAACAGCGGGGCCGCTGGGGCTGCCTTCTCTTCCACCGGTCAGCTAGAACCCGGTGCTGAGAAGGATGCAGGAATGTTATTTTCTGGAAGATCGAGAGCAACCCTGCTAGGCCAGGGTCAGGACTTGCTCAGAAAGCGTGGTGCCAGACACATGGATATTTAGAAAGAGCCACAAAAAAAGGAACATAGCTCCTCGCCTGCAGAATGACTCCCCAGAGTAAATGGTAGCAGTGGCACTGTTTCTTTGCATCACTTCAACACTTTTCAAGAACACTACTCTTAACAAATCTGTTCTCCCATTTAAACTCAGTGCTAGAAATCATTCAGGAATGGAGGATGCAGTGGGAGTTTGCTTTGCAAATAGTTATGGTAATACCACTTAAGAAGATGTAGCAGGCAGAAGGCTGGTGTGGGCCATGCATGACACAAATCTGCAGATTTTAAATTCCCCTACTGCTTCAAGTAAAAAACATCTTTAGTATTTATTTGTTGGTAGAACTAAAATGAGATCTGAAGCTCCCAAGGAGTCCCTAAAACCTTGTCATTTATCCCATATGCCTGAGGCTACAGCGTGCACAATGAGTGGCTGTCGTTTCTGTGGACTTTGCTGTGACAAATATAATGTCCCCAGCTCTCGTTTGCATTAATGCCATATTAGTGTCAAGGGGTCATAAAGTGAATTCTGTTTCTTATCAAGGTTTAGGAGCGTAGAAAATAGCAAAGCAATCATAGACAGGCACGTGGTGATTGTCTCCCTGTTTTCTGAACAAAAACATAAAATGGAGAAGAAGAAAAAGGTGGATTTGCTGAATTCTGATCATTAAGCTGGAAAAAAAGTACAATGCTGTATTTACTCAGAGCATTTAAGGATAGATGATATCACTAGAGCCTGTAATCTAATCCCCTGCACATCACAAACCGTTAACATTCACACAGTTGTTCCTTTACCAGGTGTCATCACTTGAGTTTGACTAATGCTTATTTTCAGAAAGCCAGTTATTGTGCTTTTGAAGGCCAAAAGAAATGAAGAATTTGCTGCTTTTATTAGCAGCTTGTTCCAGTGACTAATCTCAGCCTTAAAATGCAGGCCTTCTCTGCAGTTTGAAGCAGTCTTGCTTCCCTGTTTGCGTTGCCTGTAACACTTTTCCTTGCTAGATTCAGCCTACTAATTCCCAGTATTTCCTCCCTGGGAAAATATTGATATATTGTAATCAGATCACATGCCAGGTTTTTGAATTTGGGGTGGGTGGGCCGGGTGGCTTTTTTTTGATAAACTAAACAGTTTATATTCTTTTAATGCTCATTCTGTGAGGCATTTTCTGAAGTTTAATATAACCTGCATGACTCTAAATTTGATGGTGTCTTTAAAGACTATATATAGACTATAAAGAGTTTATTGAAATTATCAACGAAGATTTTTTTAACCCTGTATTTAGCTGAATTTACTTTCCTAGCTGTTTTACATGAAAATACTTGTTTAAAGTTGTTCCTTTTCATCATTCTTTTAATTCCATCAGAATATTCTGATTAGTTGATGCTGAGACGATTTGCAAAACTGGGCTATTTTAGGAAGAAATTAGTAATGGATTGGACAATTCATTGTGGACTGGCTTTTTTTTTATTTTTGGTTTCTCAGCAATTTTTTTTTTCTTTCCTGTGCAAGCGGCATTTATCCAAAGAAAGTAGTAGGGATATTAATAGCAATGGAGCTACATTAATCCAACATAGTGCAAGGCAAGCCTACTTCTAGAAGGAAGCTGCTGGCAAGATTTTATGGAAGGTAAAGTCCATGGATGGTGAGGAACTAGTACCCCAGCTACTCTTTGACTGACTCTCTTTGGCTCTCTCAGTACTATGCCAGTTAGCATCAGGCTCTAGTAAATGGCCCGTGACTAGTGCTTTGAAAATCCATTTGTAGTCCATTAATGTAAATCTGGAAGTGCCCTGTGTCTTTTCTGTAGGTGGGTAAACACAACAGATCCTCAATTAATGTTTCAAGAATCGGGACAGAAGATTTTTCCAACCTCAAATACACTAAATGGTGTTACTTCCCTCATTAGAGAAAAGTAACTCATCATAGACTGAAACCAGCCCGGAGCAAAGCTGTCTTCAGGGATTTTTCTGCTTGACCACTGCCCGTGTTGGTGGGTTGGAGCAGGGAAGAGGGGCAAGTGCAGTTTTCGTGTTGTGACAGTTCACCCTGATTTTTACCACAAATTTTCGTGCTCAAATTGTGCTTTTTCATTCATTTCAGTATTCAGAAAAATGTCCAAAAGGCTTATGCCACAAATCCTTATGCAGTCCTTACAAATAAATGGAAATTTGTTCTCTAGAGCAAAGCCTGAGTGACCATGTAAGATCTGGTATAGCTTAGACTTATGTCTTGACTTATGTTCAACAAATATACTGCTGACCCTTCCTGGCATGCTATGACTGGTTATGCATTATTGAAATTAAATTGCATCTGTGATATTTTGTAGTGGGCTTGATCTGATGATTTTTTTTAAAGCATTAACAAGATCTGTATATTACCTACAACTCTGAGTGGGGTGGTTTTCGTAATTTGAATGAAAAACAACAAATAAAATGAGAAGAACATATTCTATGATTCAGCGTTCTTGTTGTTTTTATTTATTCATTTATGCGGCTTTGCTTGTCTTGTACCTTGTAACGTGTCTCCTGGCCATTAATTAAAATTATTGGAGTTCCTCTGTGCTTCAGATAGAAGCCTTGTTTAACTTTGGTATGCATTTTCCCCCTTGCTGTATTATAAATCCCTGTGGTTACTTGTAGCCTCTCACACTTGCATATTATGTGGCAGCACTGGCAGTGGGAAATGGAGGGAGGGTGCTGAGGAACCCCCTGTGCCCCAGCTGGGACCCTGCTCACCCTGCTTTCCACCAGCTCCTTTGGCCTAAGGAGAAG
Organism: Chroicocephalus ridibundus; assembly: GCF_963924245.1. Taxonomy (NCBI): domain Eukaryota; kingdom Metazoa; phylum Chordata; class Aves; order Charadriiformes; family Laridae; genus Chroicocephalus; species Chroicocephalus ridibundus. Next base: position 106,397,196 of record NC_086286.1, read on the forward strand.
ATGTATTAAGCCTGGTCTTTGTTGGATGAGGGACAGATTATTTTTTCCTCCCATAAGCACTCTGGATGTTCATATTGAGTAGCCCTGGAGTCAGTTTGGGCTGAGGAGTAGAAGGTCCTTCTCCGTCCCAGCATCTGGTCTTGGCCACCTGCAGCACCTTTCTCAGGTGTTTCTTCCCCTTTCCTGGACCATGCCCTTCCTACCTCCTGGCTCGTCTCCTCTTCCTCCCCTCCAGGCTTCCTCAGTATGAGCCAGATTCCTGCTTCGATGCCTTTTTGCCTCCTGGGCACTAGACAGGAAAGCACAAAGATCCTGAAAGAGACTCCCTGGCTTCCAGGTAGCAAAGGCTCCTCAGCTCCTTCCCAGGCTCTTCAAAGCTGGGAGAAACAAGTTGAGGGAAAATCCTGGTCTCCCATCCTGCCCCGTGCTGAGCCCTACAGGGGTGCTGTGCCCTGGAGCTCCCAAAATCCAGCCAGCTTGAGCTGCCCATGCGCAAATGGCTTCTGTTTTGTTTTCCACACGTGGCTTGTGCAGAGCTGAGCTTTACTCCAGACATACCATGGAGTTCCTCAGAGCTACGGCACTGGTGAAATGATTCTCACATTTTTTTAAATACAAAAAAAATGCGCTTTCTTCCTAGTCCCACTTAGGGCAATGAATTCTTTTTGCCTAAAAATATTGCTGGACAATTGGCATGGAAAATTTGAGGTTGAACTGGATTAACAATAAGCAATTGTGTAGAAGGAATTTATCATCTACACATGTGTATGTGGTGTGTGTATGTGTTTGTGTCTGTGCACACAGATGCAAGCCTGAGGTGCACAGTTATAGCAGGTGAAGCCGAAGGGAGAAGATTAAATTAAAATTAAAGAAAAGTTCTTTGAGTGGCACAAGCATGGTGCAAGGAAACATTTGCAAAACTACTGACAACCTGAAATCCCCAAAACTCTCTGAAGAAGAGTGAAATCAACCAAAACTGAAGAAAATCCTTGAATTTGGTTCTTTGTATTGCACCGACTGCTGATATATTGTTTTGATGCCTTTTTTTTTTTTTTTTTTGCAACCCCTGTCTACAGGAAAACATAGATTTGTTTATTGCACCAACATACACTGATGGCCCAGATGTACCAGCAGAGTCCCAAATGTGGTTTGCTTCTCACCTCATTTTATAGGAGTCTTTTAGCTCCCATTGCACCTGGGAACTATACATACTACATATATATGGTATGTGTATATATATATAACATATGTGTGTATGTATATATAGTATATTTGAGCATGAAAATTTGTGGTAAAAATCAGGGTGAATATGAATACACTATATGGGTGTATATATATAGTATGTGTATATATACTATACACCACCATACATGCTCCTATACACCACTATACATGCTCCTATACACCACCAGAGTTTTATAGCTCCTAATTTTATAGCTCCGATTGCACGTGCCCTGCAGGTGCAGTTGCTTCCAATCATGTAGGGTAATGTATCTTGTTGCCAGGCAATGGATGCTCAGCCTCAGAGGTTACGAAGACCTGAATTTTCTCCTCTGCACTGCCACAACATGCTGACAACATCTGGAACAAAAACCCCATGGCAAAGGGGTCAAAGTATTAGTGGCTGAAAAGCAGCAGGCACCGAAAAGTGACCTAATGACTCCACAGCCTGATCACACTTTGCCTTTGAGAAATCATTTCCACCCTAAGCTATGCAGGCACGCTGCACAGCCCATTATTCCCAAATATATCTGTTTGCTGTGATGGAGAGCTGTGACTCCAGAAAGGGAAATGTGCTATTGCAAATGAAATCTGTTCAGGAGTTTGCTATCACTTCCAGGGAAAAATGTGCTCAGACACAGCAATGGGTGGCAGTATAAACTTCTGAAATCGCCTTTTTCGGGAGCGCTGGCTGAGCCTGCTGGACGCAGCGGCTGCGCTCTGCCGGGTGCCGGGCGGCCCCGCAGCCCAGCTCTGCGGATGGGCACAACGTGAGGGCACAGCCACTGCCCTGCTGGCGCCTGCCTTCGGAAAGACACCCAGGAGGGCAGGCTGGGAAGGAGATGTGATGCATTCCTGTCATTCCTCATGCTTTCCAGAATAGCAAAATGGGACTGACGAATGATTCTGCCCTCCCGTTTGACATAGCCAAAAAGAACTGAAGAATTTAGTGCCTCCCCAGGCTGTCCCTCCACACTGCCCTCCTCAAAGGCATCCTTCGGTCTTTCTGTTTCCATGTTTCCTTTGTGACCGAGAAGCATGGGAGAACCACATTTGTATTGGTTTATTATACTGGTTATATTGGTTCATTCAGGTCAAAGGAGGTGATTCTGCCCGTCTACTCTGCTCTTGTGAGACCCCACCTGGAGTACTGCATCAGCTCTGGAGGCCTCAGCACACGAAGGACATGGACCTGTTGGAGAGGATCCAGAGGAAGGCCAGGAACATGATCAGAGGGCTGGAGCACCTCTCCTATGAGGACAGGCTGAGAGAGTTGGGGTTGTTCAGTCTGGAGAAGAGGGAGACCTTATAGCCCCTTCCAGTACCTAAGGGGGGCCTACAGGAAAGATGGGGAGGGACTTTTCAGCAGGGCATGTAGTGATAGGACAAAAGGTAATGGCTTCAAACTGGAAGAGAGTAGATTTAGATTAGATATCAGAAAGAAATTCTTCACTCTGAGGGTTTTCCCTCTGGAACATGTTGCCCAGGGAAGCTGTGGCTGCCCCATCCCTGGAAGTGTTCAAGGCCAGGCTGGATGGTCCTTTGAGCAGCCTGGTCTAGTGGGAGGTGTCCCTGCCCATGGCAGGGGGGTTGGAACTAGATGATCTTTAATATCCCTTCCAACCCAAATCATTCTATGATTCTATGATTTAGGTAAATGTAAGAAACAGTGAGGTTCCTTCCAGAATAAGGTAAAATGAAGGAAGAAGGGTCAAAGGAGGCTTGCTTGTAACCAGAGCTGCACAGGGAGGCAACTCCCAGCACCCTGGTAGTGTCTGTTTGTTTAGGGCAAAAGGAAATAAGAGTTCTATTGAGAGCTTCAGAAAGGGGGGCAGATTAGCAGAGAGAGCACGGTGGCATGATGGGGGGTTAAAGGGCTGTCAGCCCCTCTTATGCTTTCTGAAATCCAGATCTCCCTGGGGAAGTGTAAGTTAATGCAAGGAGCATTACAGCAAGTTAGATCCTATTTTGATTATAGTCATCTTTCATTTTTAGCTACTGGAAATCAGCTTGTGACTGAAAAGCAGCTATTGTTCCCTCCAATCCATCTCTGACATCTCCCACCCACTTCCCCAGGAACGATTTCCCCCATATATTTTACCTTGCAAACTACACCCTTGCATGAATTGACTCAGAGTTATCACTCATCTTGTCCCTGAACTCACCTAACCTTTCTTCACAGGTGAAAATACAACAGCAGCTTCACCGGAAGCCTTTAATCTTTCTTCAAAAAAGTCAATGGTCCCAGTGTAGCATCTGACGGTAGATAACAAGACAGATCATCACAGAAGATATTTACAGATATTTCATTTGTGACAATAAAGACAAATACTAAGCAGGTCACTGGCCAGCTATTCCATCTGCTTTCCAGAAGAGAAAACTTTGCTCCCAGAAAGAAGCCTAGGAAGGGTCACCATCTGTTAGGTCTCACAAGGTAAATGCCATCGAAGTGAAACACATCACAGATGGTAAACATGCCCCAGAGGCTTCTTACAACAAGTTTTTCAAGTGGCCCTGAAGTGCAGCTGCCGGCTCCTCAGGTCCTCCTCTGCACAAACCCCATCCTTTCCTTGCGTCACCTCGTTCTCCTCCAGAACAGTTAATTCGAGGGAGAATTTTGTAACCCCTGACTTACAATAGCATTTTGATTACACTTATTTTACTTTGATATTTAGAGACAAGCAAGCTGGGAAATGCCACACACAGGGACCCTCCCCTCCACGTGTGCTGTCACAGCTGGTACGCACGTGGCCTTAAATGACCCTTCTGGCTGAAGGGATGGAGATCCACATGTATCTCCAGGTATTAGGCTTTTTTCTTCTTTGGTTAACTACATTCAGAGTGTAAAATCTAATGAAGTATTACAGCTTCTCACTAATTATTACAAATGAGGATGCTCTTGTAAATTTTGTTTATTCCATGTCACATTAAATAAGTCAATTGATATAATGTATTTTGGAAAGATTTATCTTAGGACAATGGAGCGAATCTGAGTGGAGGAATAAAAGATCTTGAATTTGTTATACAGCAGTTTGTCTCAAAATGACACAACTACCTGTCCTAATTCGGGCTGGAAGGTGTCGAAATGCATGAATTAGCTCATTCGTGCACAGACTGTTTGCTTTCTGGCACAATACGCATGTGTGTGTTCAATTCGGGATCTGGCTGTAGAAAGAGATACGTCATGTGAATTAAGCCAAAAACGCTTTTTCACCTTGAAGCAGAATTACGGCAAAATTCTGTTTCACATCAGCTAAAGTAATCATATATTCCTAATAAGCAAGGAATAAAGAACACAGCGTTTATGTTTGTTTTGGTCTATAGGTTTTCCCTTTCCTCAGCCCTGTTCTCATCCTTCTTCTCAGCTTCCTCTTTCCGTGACTTAGACAAGCAAATGGTTTTACCCTGGGATACAGACATACACAAACCAAACCAAATACAAATTTTTGCCTTTTAAAAAAAGTACATGTATATAAAATTTACAGTTGTTCCTCTTTTATTTCTGTATGGATAAATATATACATACATATTATATATATACATATACATATGTATATATATGTACACATACACACATACAAAGCCACATAAACTCATACAAATATATAAATATAAACATTCGTAAGATTCTAAATACCAGCTTTTTTTCTAAGATGTTGTCAACGCTTCATAAATTTATAAATATTTTACAAAATTTCCTTTGACGTATTCAAACCCCAAAGCATAACATTCATCCGCTTCCCTCACTGTTCACTCGTGATTTATTTCCAATCTGGCAAAACTGATTTATCACCTCTATTATGATTGGTTTTGTGTCACTTCTTAATACTTAGAATCCTTGATTATTTTTTTTTAACCAAAGCTAATTTCCTTTTTAAAATTTGTTTGAAGCAGCCTGTTACCATACACTCCTCAAGGATCTGCATTTAAATTGATTTGTCATTATTTTCCGTTCCATTGAGCGAAGCCCTGTCCTCCTGCGGTCAGTATGATGATGTTCAGTAGGAAGGAGCCCAGTGTGGCAGCGATGGCCTTCTGACAAGCCAACCCCTCGGTGGTTTTGTGTGCTGTCTGAACAGCTCACACCTATGCAGGCGCGTTAGCGTGGGTCGCGAAGGACGCAAGAACCACACAACAGCCACAAGGACTTTCTAGGAGATTTTGGCTGAGCCTGTTAATTACTTCTACACCTGGTCAGGATCTGAGCTTCTGTTCAGCGGTAAAGGCTGAGGTGACGTTATTCCTCTTGTGCAGCAGAAACTTTCTTTTGATTTTTTTCCCTTAATTGTAACATCTTAAGCGGCCCGGTGCCTGCTAATAATAAAAAGGGATACGAACCTCATACTGAGGAAAGAACATTGCTGACTCAGCCACTACCACCAACTCCTTTATTTGGTATGAAGGCCTTTTTTTCAGGAACGGCCCAGCTTCATTCCTTTGTGGTCTGACAGACCCGTCATACGCAGGAGAAGACGTGGAGATCCAGCTGTGACCCTGAGCACTCTCCCCCCCGGGTGCTGAGGCCAGCCCAGGTACACGGGAGCAGGGCTATGCTGGGGGACCAGTGGTGGCCACCATCCACCCTCCACCCCATCCATCCATCACCTTCTCCTTCTGGGAAGAGCTGGGGGACAGCTCTCTGAGCAGCACTGGCAGGTGAATACCTCTTTTACACCTGCAAATGGACAGTTGCTTATAAATAGGATTGTGTGTCAGGTAGAGGAGGAGGAGGGGACTCGCAATCCGGGCACGTCCCTTTCGGAGCGTGTGTGCAGCCGAGGTGCTGGGAGGTGGTTCCTGTGGCTCCCTGGGGGATGCTGACACGTGGATCACGTCTGCAAGGTTGTGTAGGGTGTGCTTGCTACCTTGTAATAAAGAGACCTTGAGCTAAACAGTTTTTTTCCAGGATTCACTACCTTTAGCCAAATAAATAAACAAAAAAAAGCTAGACTTTTATGCTAATTATGATAATAACCTCCTTCCAGGGAATGGGGAAACAACTGCATTAACTCTTCATAACACGCTCTTCATGTTGAAACAAGTCAGTCTTTTCTTGATCCGTTTTCTGAACTCTGTTCACTTAGGTCCTGCTTTCTAAATCTCTTATAATCCTTACTTACTTTCTTCTGAATTTTCTCCACCTGCTTCTCAATTCCTCCAAACCAGGATTTAATCCTCTAACCAAAACCTTACCAGTACTGAACACCGTGAAAAAAGAACCTCTCTCTAACGTAGAGGAGATGTCCCTACACCCCCACAATCTGGCTTGTCACTTTCTCGATGGCATGACTGAGGACTCAGTCATTCAGTGTCATGTAGAGATATTCTGAAACACTTCCGCCTATCTATCTCACTTGTTAACATCTTGTGTTTGAGCGTTTGCCTGAGACTCAGAGGGTAATTTCTGCCACCTCAGAGAGGACTTGGGTGGAAGTGGCTAAGTTGAAGATAGCAAGATTCAGAGAGTCTGTATCCCACCATTGCCCAAATGTGCAGCAGAGCACACAAAAAGCATCCTACCCTACATCCTACCCCATCCTACCCAGCCCTGCTGTGGCTCGAGCCTAGGACAGAGGTGGGGACAATCTCCACCCAGGTCCTAAAAGGACTGTTAGAAGTCCTTAGACACCCGACACACAGCAAAATGCAGTGGCCATGGAGGTTGCTGCTGAGGAGCCTGGATGGAGGGGGCCTGGCCGTGCCTCTGATGCTTGAGTTTGATTTGTACGGATCTGAAGACTTCTTCCTTCTGTGGGTAATTTGTTTTAGCTTGGCTTGCGATGTCAAGTCCAATAATGTGTGTGTGCCACAATTTAAGATTGTGTATACATGGATGATTACACAGCATGATAATTTGTTAAGCCACACTAATTTAATGATATGCTAATACATTCACTATTAGATTCTCCCTTTCCTTAAGAGCGTGTGATTTAGCTTGTGCAATTTAGCATCAGGTTGACTCTCATTTAGCTCGTGATCCACCACAGCCCACATCTTCTTTGCTATACTTTTTCTGAAATGGATATTTTGTCACGTTTGAGCTCGATCACACCTTTCTCAATATAGCATTTTGTATTTTTTCTTCACTGATTTTCAATCACATTGGATTTAGAAAGTGCGTCCAGTTTTTTTGGGATTGCTGCGAATTTTGATCATATCCTCTGTGGAACCTGTAACTGATCCCAGGCCTGTATCATATGATCAATTAATGTTATATTTTTTAGTAAATCACCAAATTGACAATGAAATTACTGACTAGCACTGAAAGCAGGTTAGATTTTTCTAAGATTCTCCCTTTCTCTCCTACTTCAAAAGCCCTTCTGATTTCACAATGGGTCAAGGATATATATATTTAAAATAGTATTGTCAGCTGCATTAGATTTTGTTTTACAGTAATTTTATTTCGTCAGTATTTTCCTGGTTTTATATAAAAATGTTACACTGGAACTGTATCAAAAGCCTCAACGAAGTGAAGATCTAGCACAGCCTACTGTTTTTACCTAATCCGTTAGGCCATTCAGCCCGTCAAAGAAGAAAATTAAAATTGGTTGACATGATAGGATGTTGGCAAGTCAACGTTGCCTAGTTTTTATGACCGTATTATCCTCTAGCTACTTATAAATTGATTGTTTAAAAATTCACAGCAGAATCTGTCCAGGGATTGTGTTAGGGCTGCAATAGGTTATGTGAGGCGCTTGTCTACATTTCAAAATTTTCACACTTCAGCTGTGCTGCTATGGTTAAAACAATAACTGCCGTCCACAAACCCACTGCCAGTGTCAGTGCAGTTCAACTGGAATAAATATGCTAATTCCAAAACATGTACTCTGCACCTGATTATTTGGTTCAGCAACTGAAATGAAATACGCCACATCTATGCTCCAGCTTTACTGACCTTACCCGTTCATCAGCAATGACTGTCCTCATTTATCTGGGTCTGCCTGTGATACTAAGGCTGACCTGCAACCATCTGTAATGCTGTGGTACAAGAAACAGCTTGCTTGTTAGTCCTGAGATCCTTTCCCGATTTCAAGAGGGATCACCCTATTTTAGGGAACTCATTTCCCTAGCTCATTAGCTAAGACAAGCTAAATGGTTGTTGGGATTTCAGCTAAAAGTGATCAAGGCCTTTCTTAGTTGTAAAATATCGGTACAGGATGGCTATGAGTGATGCTCTAGGTCACAGCATCTACTGTTAGGAGACAGACAAAAAGAAGCACTAAGCTGCTTTAATGACCTCTCTCTCTAAATTTCATTTTCATTAGGACTGCTGACATATAGCAGGAAAATTTTGAGCCTTCCACAACAGGTATTAAATATGAAAATTCCTTTATACAAATAATGAGCCAGCAGAGTACTGAATCTTTAATGTTATTGGTCTTACTGCCAAGACCTTTCACAGGTTCTTCGTATACCACCTGTCCACGGTGTACCTAGCATCATTGATTAATTACGGAGATGTAAGCTTCCACCTCCAGTTGACTCATGATGCCAAAATTCATCATCTCTGTGTTAAATTTTCAAACAAACATCTTCCTTGGACTCCATCCCTGCTTGGGATGAGATCCCTGAGGGTATCTTCCAACCCACTTCATTATCCTCTCTTTTTCTGATGGCTATGAAACAATTGACAACTGATGGGCTGCTGGAATGCTGCAACCACCGCTCTTCATTTTAATTAATAGCATCTCATTTTTCTCCTCAGTTTCTCTCTTGTATCTGCCTATCTGTTGTTTCTCACCTAATGGTTGAGTTGCAAACTCCTTGCGTTAAGGGAAATCTTTTCATTTTGTAAATGTGCAATGTTGTCTTGGTCCATAGCTAGGCCTCCAAACTGTTACCATAGTATATATATAGAATGAAAAATAAAAATCCAATGATTCAAGCAACTAAACACTTTTCTATGCCAAATAAATTCATATTTGTCAGTATTACTGGTACCTCCTTTATTTAGACTCAGAGACTCCCCACATCTTCATTTCATGCCTGCCATGGCTTCTGTCTCATCAAGAAGTGTGGCCAATGCAACGTATTGGTCAAATTTTCTGCTGAGATGCTAAAGCCATTCCCAGGAGACTTGTCTGCCCTGGAAGGAACTGAAAAATATAAAATGGGCTAAAAGTTCTTTTTGGCTATTCTGTTGCAAGCAGCAAAAACCACACAGAGATGCTCCAGGATTCACCTTTCTAAACAAATAATTCAATTTTGGATGTTTTACACGCAAAAGAGGCTATTATGCTTTCTGTTAATGACACACAATGGTCTGATTCGAAATCAGTTCATGGTATTCTATACCTACAGTATTAATGACTATAAGTCAAAACACATCGATAGCGTTGCATAGCTGATTCCGTTATTTGCCAAATTCCTCCAGATTTTAAATGTATCTTCCTTTAGATTCAGATAAAACCCTATCAAAATTATTTTATTGAAAATTAATTTCCTGACTCTCAAAAGGCTATACGTCTAAGGTAATAATTTAGTGTGGTCTACAAATTGTCTGATTGGAAATGGCATCTTTTAAACTAATGCGAAATTTAAAATGTAATAAAGAGTGTACTCTATTTTTCTCAAAAAATTTAATTGCAGAATTATTTACAGGAGATGAACATAAACAATACATAAACCAATTGAAAGAGGCAGCTTCATAAAAGAGCCATGGGGCAAAATAGTGAAGCACATTTTCTTACAATCAGCTGGAGGTGAATAGAGAATCATGAAAAAAGAATAACTCAATAATAAAACAATTCTCAAATATGTTTTCAAAGTAACAAATAACATTCTGGTAAAGAAGATATTACTGAGAAGCAAGAAATTATTGTAGCAATGAAACAACATACTGTACATTCAATTTAGGTATCCTGCATGCTACTAAATAGAATTTATCAAAAGAACCATAAAAGCATGAGAAAGAGAATTACATAAAATAGTTTAATTCTAGTGAAGTGTAGCTTTATACAGATGGTGAATATTTGGCACTCAGTTCATCCTCATTGTTGATATGATTTCTTATGTATATATATATTTATATATATTTATATATACTTTTAATGATAACTAAACAGCTAGTTTCCTGGTTCTAACATTCCTTGAAATTCTATAGGAGGCATTTAATTTAGTCCTTAGGCCACACTTGATTATTTTGGCATGTCACATGGTAAATGAAAGTATGAGTTTTGTCTCTGTACAGAAAATCCTGCACAGTCATAGTGGCTTTTCTTCAGGAAAGAACAGTTCTAGAGCAGTATAAGTCAGGCTACTTGAAAGGGAAATTTTCTTAATTCAGGAAATCAATATAAAAATTGAACTAAAGAATACATACATGCTGAGCCCTTTTAAAATGAGATGGCCGTACTGTTCAACCTCCAAAGGGTAAATCAAAGCATGGATATGAGCATGTGGATTCCACGGGTAATTATAAACAAAGCTAGTATTTCTTTGTGAGGACTATTGTCAGAGACCTGAACCCACTACCAAGCCCTCTGCTTGACTGTGACCTACCTGAAAGGAAAAACTACATCCTGCAAAGTAACCATGCGCTCGCTAACTTGAACAGTGAGTCCTTCCTGCCCCAGCAGGACTTGCTGAGTCGGATACTGATGCGAATTATACTGATCCGAATCTGACATTTCCTTCTCATTTCAGTTTCTTTGCATTGATTTGAATACAACCGAGACCAGAACTTAGCCCGAAGCTTTGCAACAATTCATCTCACAAATAAACTTGTATGACAGTTCGGCTTTAGGAATGGGAAATGCCGTGTTGAATGAAAGAAGAGGAAGGGAAGGAGAAGAAAAATCCTCACTAACGGGCTGTGTTGGTACATGATGACCGTATCTTCAAATACACCTCCCCCTTGTTTAAGCTTATTCACGGCTTTGTACTAGAGAAGTAAAAAATCCTGTCCAACAAAACCAATTTAGAAAAATAACAATTTGGCCTTAATAAAACAGAGAATTAAATTGCCAGCTGATGAAAACTGTTCTGTGTGTGCTCAGTTAAAGAGCAAGCCGTGTAGACATACTAATTTACATTACCTGCGATCTGAATTCAAAAGCCCATTTCTGTTTCAGCAATGAAGGGTAACGGGAGAAACACGCATGTGTGGAGAGGTGGGACCGTGAACGTGCAGTCTTCTTCTGTGATCATCATTTATGAAATGCGATATGCATGTAATGAGAAGGGATCTGGAATACGGTTTTTAGATATAACGAGTGCCATGGCCTCTTGCGGCGATTAGAATTTTATTTTGTTAATAGGAGCTGAATCAGCCTAAATATGCTGGCCAAATTCTCTTTTGGGCAAGTTTCCATTTCAATTTTGGTTTTATGCTTGCTGTCCTGAACAGCCTATTATGTAGTTAAACAGCTGCAGCATTACACCATAGAGGTAGCTGCATTTCAAAGATAAATTAAGCAATTTCTGTGTATACAGAGGGCTTAATTCCTGCCAGGAGTCTGCGTATGCACATGAGCATGCCATAAAACAGCTGTTCCCAAAAGATGGGCCCTGGAGGTGATCACGGTGAGTAGCTGCAGATGGGCCGTGGGGCTGCACCGGGCAGTGAACCTGCCAGGGCCATCAGTGCTGAGGCTGAGATGCAAGAAAGTGCCACGGTCTGCAGGAACCGGAGTGTTGACTCCTGTGGTTCCTGGGTCCAACTGTCAGGAACCACGACAACGAAAAAATCTGATATCGATAGATATGTATGTATATAGCCTCTTTCTGTTATCCGCAGTATGAACTGGCTGCCTCTAGCCTGCCGATCCTGCCAATGCAGAGAGAGATGTCCCCATTGCTCTGCCATAGAAACAACCCTTAGGGTTAGAGCTGAGTCTCAGTAAAGAGCGGCTGCTGGAGCCAAGGCATAATCCTTCTGCCTAAGTGCCGTGCCCCACGTTACCCCTCGCCTTGGCTTGGCTGGAGGGCAGACCCGGGGAGAGAACAGGGCCCTGGGCAGTCATGCCACAGGGGAAGGCACCTCGTGCAGCACGTGTCCCAGACAGATCTCTCCCGTGAAGAAGGCGGTGGGGGAATGCATTTGCAAAGGAGAGACTTGCCGAGATCCCTGACCAAGAGGGCTCAGCAGCAGGTGCCATCAGCTCCCGCACCTGGCACCAGCCAGGGCTCTCCTCCCCTCCACCGCAGGGACCCTCACTGTCAGCATCGTGAACTTCTGTTCAAGCAGAGATTGTTCTGGAAAGTTAATTTGAGGCTTTTCTTTTCCTGCCTACACCCTGGAGGGACATTAGGAGCATCGCCGTCACCCCTGCTTTGCTCAGCTCTTCCTCTTGGTTCAGAGAGTCTTCGCTTCTCCTTCGGCACAGGCTCAGACCACAAGGGTCCTCCCAGGCACCGGGAGGGTGGCGTGGAAGGAAACTCCCCAGCAGCGTGGGGACAGGCAGGAGGGCCCCCAGCATCCCACCGTGCTGGCTGACCAGGCTACGGGCAGGGTGACCTGCCCCAGCTGCAGCCCAGCCTGGAGTTTGTGTGTCGGCTAATAAAGTGCTTGGAGATCCTTCTGGATGAAAGGCACTATATAAACCTAAGGGTCAACCTGTCACACACCAGGAAGAACCTCTCTAGACAGTAAGGGGTTTGCTGATATTCCTCACTTCGAATGCCATTTGCCAGTGGTATCACTGCATCGTAAGATGGCCTGGGAACAGCAGCGCGAGTAACGCTGCTTCACATTTCACGTACACTCTCTGTCTAACACTGAGGTTCCTGCTACGCAGGATTTCGCAGCTTTTCAGCAGGCACAGCTCAACACCTGGAGCTGCCAGACCAACTTCAGATCTCAAATTAACATGTGCAAACCAGCACTTGATGGGTCAATCTCCAGTGTGTCCCCTGCCACCGGCGCCAAGGAGGCCATCACAGCCACCGACCCACCGCGCAGGGCAGGCTCAAGGCTGAGAAGGGCTGATGTAGGGGGCCGGGGTGGACCTGCGTGGGGAGGACCCGGCATGGAGTGCTGGCACAGCCCGAGGGGGCCATGGGGCCGGGAGCCTCTCAAGGGCACCGCTCCAGCAGGGCCTGAGGAGACACGAGGTCACATACGGCACATCATCACGTAGCAGTTACTTCTTTTCCCTGCAAAATGATCCAATGACCAAACATTCCCTCACTTTATGCTAGATGCAGTGCTGAAGAAGGATGAAACTAGAGTACTAGTTTACTGATACAGCAGGACATGGGCTTATTTTAAAACAAAAAATTTCCATTATATAAAATGTATTACATATATATATATATATATGAAATCCACACACTTTCCTATGCACGCTTTAATTCCTTCCTGATCGATCTCAAATCTAACATCATGACAAGGTTTAAGCATGAATTAAAATGTCATTTTTTTGGTATTAAACCGTACAACATTATTAGTCTTTGCACGCTGCCAAAGGCCATTCTAATCAGGTCAACACAAAATAATAAAACACTTCATAATGTACTTCACCACTTTACAGAGAATTTAAAATCTGAAAAAATATACAAAGCAAAAATAAGTATGGCGAATATCAACAATTTTACCAGTCAGGTCTTTTTCTTTATTTATATTTTCAGAATTCTGGTTATTATACTTGTGTTTTACAGGCAACGAAGAAATGAACAGAGACTTTCTATAATTTTCATCTGATAAAATAAATATTAGTCCAATTAGTATTCAGTTAAACACTAGACTATTTTGCTATATCCAGCTGTTCTGTGTGGGTCTACCCCATGATGTCTCTAAGTAGAAAGCATTCTACTTCCTATCTTTATGCTATTTTACGTTCCTCCTACGTTGGTTTTGTAACTGAATTTCGTTTTTATGATGGAAGGTCAGATTACAATTGATCTGTTTACATGTATATTAAGATACCACATGCTGTGTTTCTCATGTCAAGGACTAAAGCAATTTGACTTTGATTTATTTGCAACACAAGTATGATAAGCATAACGATGTTTTTCTAAACTAACCAGATGTACAATATGTAAATAGAAATAGCTTATTTGCCTTTAAATGATAGAATGTTACCTGTACAAGAATTTAATATATTGCACTTTGAAATGTAACATGCACAGATAACATATTATCAGATTTTTCAGTAGGCATCTAGTTTACTTTTGATTTTTTTTTTTGAACAAACGTTGAATAAATGGAAATCATAGATATCCAAAGCTGATATTGAACATTTTCTAATAATGGCATGGGAAATGTAAAATACAGGGTTGGCGTCATTCACACAGGCCTTTATTTGCCTGAGAACATCCAATAAAATGTTAACACACCAAAAAACTACCAAAGTATGATTCTAAAATTAAGGACTTATACAGACTGCTCCACGTCAGCATTATTAGGTCAGCTGGGATCTAAGCTTATCTGTAATCTGTTGTTTTCACAATTTATCTTTATAAAGTCTGATTAGTGGCAGGATCAAATACAACTTGTCTTAATCGCATGATGTGTTGCTGCAGGTGGGGGTTTTCAAGCAAATAAGTCAAGTGTGATTTCTCCTTGAAGCGTACAGTAAAACTCAATAAAATGAACCAGCTGCCATCTCTATATATACGTACAGGGGTGCGTGTGTTTATTTTTAATTTCTTAAATCTAGGAAAGACACTGTCTTTAGTTTGGCATGGATATTTCTAATTAGCAGCTCCACTTTAAATAAGATATCAGTTTTCAAGACCGAAGAGGCCAATGCCTGCAAGTACATTTATATTCAAAATAGTACAACAAATATAGGAAGTAGCATCAATATTGTACACTACCCTGGCTTCAGCTCTTTCCTTAATAGAAAATGCCTTGAAAACATGAGGGATGGGAAATATAATGTTTTCATCTATAGAAGAATATCTCAGGGATTTATTCTTTTTTTTTTGTTTTTTTTTTCATTTTTGAAGGATATACATTCTTCTTGGTTTTTGCTTCCAAATATAGTTTAAGGCTATTTGGTAAGGTATATACCAGATATCAGGCTCAATTTACAGGGTTTTCTCCTCACAGAAATGTCTCAAAACTTCACTTCTAAAGATTCATATCTTGAAGGTACACATGCTTTATCAGCTGTGCTCCAAAGACAGAACTCATGCTTAATACTACACATTGCAGGAAAAAGAGAAGGAAAAAAAACAACAACCAAACCAAACCAAAAGAAAACAGATTTGAAGCAACGTCAGATCTGCATAACCTACAATACTTCGTGTTTTCAGTCATCCATCAGGCTGCAGGGTGCGTGGGATTCGGACTTAAAGTGCTCATCAGGTGAAGAACCAAAGTGCTCGAGTATAATTAAATAGCTGTTCTGCCTATGGCTAAATACATTGCATTTGTTAAAGAAGGTAAAGAGGGGACGCGGTAAAGTTGGGGCTGTCTGTCTCACTGGGTTCAGACTGTTTTGACCTAAAGTAGTGTTCAGTAGGATTCAAACCTGGGAATCGGGGGCTGCAGGTTACTCATCTTATTGCGTCTTCACCTGAAGACTTCTAAGTGCTGGGTTGCTCGGTTGGCTCTGGAAGGTAGGTGAAGTGGAATAATTCTGTCTTAATTTGTTTTAAATTAAAGCCTCTTGACTGTGGTAGTTACCACTTCTCTCTTCTGACAATGTGAGGCTTGAAAATATATTATTTTCCTTGTATTCCATGGCTGGAAATCACTTATCTCTTGAGTCGTGGTTTTAAGTCTGAAGCAAGCAAGAAGCTTATTCTTGCCATAAATAATACTGCATAGAAAAATAGTTCTAAAAAAAAATACAACTGTAAACCACAGTTCACCTTTACCTTAACATAACCATTTAAACTTAGATATACTTACCACTCACATTCATATTTCTTAAACTGTTTACAACATCACAACTGGCATTTTAAACAAGCAAGATTATTTTTTTTTTTCTCAAGGATACCCTGGAAACTCAATTGATAGAACATTTTGAGAGTTTGAAATATTACATGTAGCGCAGCTCTTGAAATGAAAGAGAGAAGGTTTATAAAATAAACGTTAACACGTAAAAGAACTGTTAAAAAAGCAATGAGTGTTCCAAAGGAGCGAGTATAACTTTTTCTTTACACATCTTGCTACAGAAGATCTAACTTTTTAAGGCTTCCGTTTTCTTTTCACCCATCACTCAAGTCCTCTTGCATTATAATTTTGCTTAGGTGTCAGAGTGTCGTTATACTGCTAACGGCAAACGTGTCTCAGTGGGCATTCCCACCACCACCAGACTTGTACGCTTCTTGGTTTCTGATGAACTTTGGAGTTTTAGTGGTTGGATATCCCTGTTCATCTCCAGAAACTTGACATGACATGAAAGGCCTAATGTTATTTTGCAGTAACAAAGATGAGAAGAGTGGCAGAGCACATGGGTAAATATGTTAGCTGGGTTCTAGGAAAAGAGACTGGAGGTCAGAGAGATAAATGGGTTCTTTCTTTCCTGCTCTTTACATTTGTAGCACCTTCTACTTGGATTAGCTAATGCCTCTAGTGAATGGTGAGATGCACCCATTTATAGTTTGTTATTCTTATCCCTAATTATCACACATTTTATAAAAATATAAATAACAAAAAAGTAAGCTGGGTTCCATCTCAAGAGGTGTTTCTTGTTGTCCTCTGAGAATATATTGGATAAGTCAGGTCTTGACAAGCCCTATCCATTGTAGCTGATTGTAAGTCAGACAATAAATACAAAAAGAAGTCGTTCTTGCGGTGAGCTCAGCAAATTCTGAGGAAATCAAAAGCATTCCACTGTGCTTATGGCACAAAGAACACAACAGCAAGGGCATATTTAGTGGAGAGAATGAGACAAAAATTACCAGGTAAGTGACAAACTGTACAAGCATTTTGTTTAAAAAAGGAACTCTGCAGCATTCTGTCTTTAAAGCCGGGTTTGAGCCTCTGGGATATATATCTCGATGCTGTCTGCGCGCTCTGTGGCTGAATTCTGCCGGAAAGAGGCTGCTCTCTTTGCAGCCATTAGCCGTCTTCTGGCTTCTTGTCGCTGTCTGTCGGGTAGGTCCAGAGATTTTTCTCTCGTGATAGGGAATTTTCCTTTTGGGGGCTTCTTTGGTACAGGAGGAGGAACCTTTCTTTCTTCCTGCAACAGGGTATTAAGACTGAGGGTGAGCTGCGCGCGGAAGGTACCGTCGGCAGAGCATGCAAATCGAAGACGTGAAATGCAAAATACTGGTTACATACATCAAGCATGCTCAATTTGTGCTCTCCGCTCAGCTGACTAATGGAACAGCTCTCCACACTAGGGGCACTGGCAAAACCCTCTCGTTTCAGCAACCACTACAAATTCTGCACTCCTGTGCCTTAAAAAAGACTATGCTTCCTTCTACCGTCCTTGCAGGTACCCTGCACATGCAACCTGCATCCCTCACTTATGTATGAATTTGTTTAATTTTAGCTGACACATTACTACATTCATTATAAACAGAAACACACACTGGCTCTCCAATAAGAATTCAGCGCATCTGTGTGGTCTGATCAAGTGAAAAGACTGTCTAATATTAGCAGGACAGGATTTTTAATTAAATTAATCATACTGAGTTTCGCCTCAGCTGGATATGAGATAGCAGCTGTGTACACACATCTATTAGTTTAGTCTCCTCTATGAATTGCTAAATGGAAACATGCAAGCACCAACCAGAGAGAGAACACCGGGCTAATTGTTCTGCTTGCCAGTCTGGACCATTTTAAAGAAAATTATATTGAAGAATTATCAAATTATAAAGTGAGAGTCAGTAGATTTTGGTACCAAAGTAGCTGTAAATTGCTCTGCAGGTTTTAAATCAAGAATTGTTTTGAAGTATGAAATTGATATTTTACTCCATTTAGAGACTGAGAAATATCATATAAAGGCCTTAAAAAGATAACGCAGATTC
Source organism: Chroicocephalus ridibundus (assembly GCF_963924245.1). Classification (NCBI taxonomy): domain Eukaryota; kingdom Metazoa; phylum Chordata; class Aves; order Charadriiformes; family Laridae; genus Chroicocephalus; species Chroicocephalus ridibundus. The sequence continues at coordinate 106,415,289 of NC_086286.1, forward strand.
ACAGAATTATAGGTTTAGGTTGGAAAGGACCTCTGGAGGTGATCTCATACAACCCCCATTCAAAGCCCACTTGAAATTGGATGCAACTTTGAAATTAAAGCAGGTTTTTCAACATCACATTTAATACTGGACTGAATAGCCCCAAAGATGGAGAATCCACAACTTCACAGGGTTATTATGATTGATCTTTCTGCTATACCACTTCTTAAAGTAATAGCAGTAGTCCAGAGTATGGGCTGTTCCTTATGGAGAACACAGTTAATTTGATGCACAGCAGGAGTCAAATAATACAAAAATTGAACGATGAACCTATGGTTTTCAGACTCTTCATTTTTTGGTCTGTTTTTTAAAACTAATTCTGAGTCTACTAACACAATGCATTAGCCAAGACTAAATAACTAAGGTTTTTTAAGAACATACTTCTACTTTCTCAACTCAAGAGGGACAGTGCAGCAGCCTAAGATGCTATTGCCCATGAGAGCCAGCTTCTTTACTTTCTCTGTTTCCTGTTCTCAGCCAGGAACATAACGGCTCCATTCCTGTTGTCCCATCTTAACTTTTTTCACTTTTAGTTATTTCCCTCTTAGGAACATCACTGTTGCTGTCACGATAATAATTTCTTACTTCCAGTTGTCACTAGTAAGCAAGAGTTGCAAACTCACCATCCACCAACCAGTTGGCTGAAAATTAAAATCCAAGAGGAGCATGAAGAAATGAAAGAGTTGTCAAAATGCCTCCTAATTCCTCCCAAACCAAACAAGTATTCACCTGAGGCCAACAGTACTGACTCAAACCAAATGCTGTCTTCATCTGACTGACGCAATAATCAGCAAGGAGAGTGGGATAATCAAGGTGAGGGAAGGAGCTCTAGAAAGGGGAAGGGCAGTTTGAGAATTACATCGCTTTTCTGGGCAATTTGCCACCTTTGGTTTGTAAGCATCGTGGCGGGGGTGTCTCCCAGGCGGCGGAGTTGCAGCACAGAGGTGCAGGTAGAGAAGTACTCTTTGTCCCCCAAACTTTTGTGGGCCAAGCTTTAGCTTGACCTACGCTATGTTTTGCCACGTGCTACTATCTCTCTCCTGCTCTAGTATCAGTTGTGCCGGGCAGGCGGGATTAAACGCTGTGGCGCTCAGTTTTGAGCTGCCCAAATGGAGCAGAGTGCCAAGTTTACCTTGATTGAATTTTCACAACTATTCTCCTCGGTCTGAATTAACCAGAGCATATTTCAGTTTTAGCCTTTCTAATGTGAATCCAAATAATTTGAACAAAAGTGTTATGGAGTGGACTGACTTAGCAAAATCCATTTGATTTGTTATACAGTTCAGTTCCACACTGTTAAAATGAAAAAAACCCTCACATCTGATGAAGGTTCCCGTGTATAAATTACATGCCGATTACATACTTTCTAGGGTAAGAAACCTATTGTCTTTCACTATTGGATTTAACATAAGGAGACTGCGGGACTACAAATGGGGAGTAAATGGTATTGTCCATGGTCTGCTTACCTTCCTTTCAGGTGATTCTATTATTTTCCATTCATTGAGTTTCAACTGGTGCAGTTCATCAAACTTCATGCTGACGTCTTCAATTGAGAGCTGCAGTAAGTCCCAGAAACCTGCGAGGTCCTGGGAAGTTGGTCTCGGCATGGCACTCGGGTCCTGTCATGCACAAAGGAGAGAATATGAATAGCCCGGGAGGCTTTAAACAACGTGCTTTGAGGCAGGAAAGGCATCGCACCAGATTACGTTGCTATGCGTGCTTTACAGCTGGGAGCTGTGACTGGGAAGTTGTGCCTCCTACACAACTCAAACAGGAACGAGTTGGATGTCATACGTGAACCTTCCTGAATCCGTGCGGCATGGGAAGTTCCTTAGCACCAGATGCTGTGCGGACCTGCATTTCTAAAATGTAACTATGTGACAGCCTCTGCCTGCTGATTATTAAAGGGGAGGGGAACGTGGGTCATATTCCAGCCAGCCTGAAGTCTTTCTGGTTAAAAATTACATTCACGATAGCTGATTAGAAGACAGAACAACACCACGAAAAAGCTGTGAGCTTATGCTCAATTTGATGTTTACATTGTCTTGTGTTTTCAAATGTATACATAAGGTATAAAATTTTGATGGGGATGGTAGGATTTTGTTCTCCCAGGCAGTCGAATCAAGCTCAGGAACTGGGAAGGCACTGCCCCCAGGTACTGCAATTACGTGGCACTATGTGTGCAAGAGTTAATGAAGCAAACATTGGTGGTAACAATTTAGCAAGGCGACCCTTCATTTGACTACCAACCTGATGTCAACGCAGGATTAAAATTTCATTAAGAAGGTAGTACACAGACTCTTAACCCTATGTTCTATGAGCATTGTCACTAGTTCAAGAAGATAGGCTTTTCAGTTTAATGAAATAGGGTTTAATTTGTAAACATCTCTGTGAAGACGATGGAGAAATATCTCTTCCCTGCCAGGGCAGGAGAAAGCAGTTAAGATGGTCAACACAATGGGACTGGGAGAGATGGAGCTGAAACCAGGCCAAAGGGATTCTGGATCTTCTCCTTCCTGGACAAAAGCTGTAGTGACTAGTTTGCTATGTTAGAAACACTGGTGTTATTGCTGAAGTAATTTTACAAATCGAGTGGCCAAAGGCATTTCAGATATTGAACGCAAAACCGCACAGTTGCCTAAAAACTGGGAGATAAGTCAGGATTTCTACTGAATTTCTGCCTCGAATTGCACATTTTTAGTGGTCTTACACTAGGAATTGCTACTCAAACTTGGATTTGCGGATGCCACTGTGTGAGCCGAGTGCCTGGAACTGGGCATGACAACGTGCAGTGTCACCTGTATCTGAACCTCTTTGGGAATCTGGGTCAAGACCCGGCCTCAAAAGCCTACCCACTTAGAAGTCCTCTTCACTAGAAGAAAGTCTCCTTTTCATGGGGAGCTTTAGGGACTTAGCAGAGCTGATTCTATGATTCTATATAGATTATAACAGACTTCTGGGAAACATGATACAACTCCAGACTAGTGTTCACTGAAAACAGCTTAATTGGGTAGATCCCAGTTTACTCCAGAACCATTTAAAATTTCTATCACTGGCATTAGTTACTCTACAGAGGTCAATATCTCAGGCTTCAGGAACTGACTCCCTGTGTGAAATTTGCCAGGACGGTCCCACAGCAATATATCTTACGTTGCAATCTGTTCTTTCCAACCGGGTCTCCTCAGTCCCTCTCCCCAGTTTCCTCTAAACAGCCACAAAATGATGCCACTCATTGAAATGCCATTGCTTTCTGAATCAAGGCTAATTGCTCTTCTGTACCTTTGCCTGCCCCAGTGCTCATCGTGTTTGGGAAGATCGCAGCCTCCAGCGCGGCTGCTCGCACAGGAGTGTGTGGTGCGTTGTCTTGGACACAAGAGGGCTGCCTCCTGCTGCTATCGCTGATGGATCCGCAGTCCACGCATAAATGCTAGCTCAAACGATCACTATTGCAGCTAACTAAGTTTTGGAAAGATTGGCTTAAACCCGTTCCTTCTCAGAAGCTGCTCATTTATTTGTATCTTATTTGGAATTCAGCTTTGCAGCCCTCCTTTGCTTGCCCCTAAAGCAAGCACAAAGTACCTAGCTGGTGCTCGAGCTGCTGTGTTTTTGCCTGCAACCATGACATATTGAGCGATGACCTCATGAGCTGAGCAGGATCTGTGCTGACTAGAGTACGGAGGAGGACACTTCAAAGGAAAAACAGGGTGTTACAAGAGATAATGTGAATAATGCAGAAGGGAGTAGTTATTAATCAGTGGTGCTTTTTCCCCAGCAGTTAGCGGGAACAGTACACTGTAGGAGATAGCCAGACAGATTCTTTAAAAAAAACCCTTAATTGAAGCTTACATTTTTATGAATTTACCATAAGTGAGAGTGTTTGGTAAGAGACCTTAACCCAGAGCATAATCAAATGTGTCCCTTGAAGTCCCCATGACCCTTTAGAAAAGTCCATAGGCGATGGGTGAGTTCCCTGCTTCAATTCCAGTTTGAGTAAGCCTATTCCCCTTCCTAACCCCTTGCTGCATCTTGAATTGGCAGAAATAAACGCCTTTGATCTTTTATCCTACATTTACGCCTATTGTTGTTGAAGACTGTTAGAGAAACTGCTGTGTGGTAGCCCTGTAAGTGCTAGATGTTTCCGAGTGGGGGAATGCACTGACTGGCTGCTTTCTGGCAGCGTTCCCGTGGGGCACCGAGATGCTGCCTTAGGAGCATATGGAAAGCCTGCCGTGGATACACACTAAGTGACTATTTAACAACAAACCCTGTCATTAGGCATAGGAAGAAAAGCCTCAAAACATGAATGAGCTGAAAGTCCAGTTCTGCAGTTGCTGCTTTCTGCAGAGCCCATTGCTGATTTAATGAAGCTGAAGAATATTCAGAGCCTAAATCTTCAGAGTGGGATAAAGCTGCTGTTACGGAGTTCAAAGGTTTATTATCCAAATGAGAAGGAGAGAAATAAAATCCTGCCGGTGTTTTGGTTATGTTGTCCGCAAAGCCGTAGATTTCTCCTTGTGCTCTTGCAGTAATGAATTGTTCGCGCTTCCGAACAGCTGACGGCCGTGCTGAGCAGGAGCCGCGCTTGTCACCACAGTAATGCTCTCGAGCACAAGTGCTGGACCCACTTCAAGATAAATGAGGTGGAGTGGAGGTTAGGCGCTCCAAATCTTAGTATGCATAGCTTAATCAATCAGGCAATGGAGGGCACTTTGAAATTTGCAGTGAGAAACTTTTAGACATTGATGAAGGTTTCCCGCTTTTGCTATGAAACAAATGACTAGATAGGGAGCACACATGATGTATTTGATATTACAAACGTGGTCATCTCCTGCTTGCCTGACTTTGCATATTTCCTGTGTCATTCTGTAACAGCTATTAAAATTCTTGTTTTGACAGAGTCTTTGAAGTGGATAATTGGATTCTCTCCTAATGAGGACCATATATCTTATCATTTTCTATCAGAAGGTAGGACATTTTTGGCGTGACTTTCTCAGTAAAATTTGATTGCAGTTTCAGGAATTCTGGATCTCTAACTTTATGGATGGAAAGTAGCAAGTAGGCCTCTGCAGAATGAATGTTTCTCCTTAAAAATTTATGTGACGAACACTAACAGGTAAAGAAATGTATCTAGCCAAACATATAGGTCATGTCTGCTGTCATGCACGCAACAGAATTCAGCACTTTTAATATATGAGGCGTAAGGGCAGTCAAAAGGTGAAAGTTACACTTGATTTTCAAGTGAGAGGAAGAAAGTAGGTGCTCTACCATCAGCCATAGCTAGAAGAATTACGTTCTCCTATTGATTAGTATCATCTTGCTACAATGTTTATATCACTGATGGCTGCTGTCATATTAATGAAGATAACATTTAGAATTGAATTAGTCTCTAATGAACTTCCAGAACAATAGCAGTAACTCTCACAAGTAATATACTGCATCTGTTCCTTTAGCCCTAGGACATCTTATATATAATTGGCAATGCAAATTATGAAACCCAATTTTATGAACATTATGTATATTCCCATTTCCAAGATCAGTCCCATTTTCAGGTAGGTAGAAAGCTGGATCATGTATTCTTCGCTCTTCTACGATTTTACTGTTCTCCACTTATTGTAATGTGAAAAATTTCTCCTTTCTTACCAGAAATATAGTTACTATTTTAGGGTATTACAAAAATAAGCCATAATATTATGTCTCAGAAAACTTGCATTTGTTCCCTTTTCATTCTTTTTTTCTTTAATAAAGACAGCAAAAAAGAAAAGACAAAATGCAGCCAGACTGAAATTACTGAAATTACATGTTTGCTTTGACAAAAAATATACTAGCACCATACTTAAGGATTAAGCTATTAAAAAAAAAAAAAAAGAAAGAAAAAGAAGAACAGTAAGACAAAATGTGAGACATGAAAACGATAGTTCAGGATACTGCTGTCTGGGTACGCTACACTTCTTTTTGTTGTTGCCCTTGAAGTAAAAATATTAAATTCTAACATTCAAATTTATGTTTTGTATGAATAGCCTTAAACTCCTCAAGAACGGCCAGACACAGTGACTTACCAGATTCTGCTGACAAAGCCAATAAAATTGCTGGAATTTCTGAGACATGAGGAGCTGAGCACTTCCAACAGCACTTCGGATCTTACCTAGGACTAAGCATACAGACAGGTTATTACCAATAGATATCTTTTGGCAGTAAATGCAAAATCCATCTCAAAAACCCACGTATCTGAAATTACTGTTTATTTTATAAGGGAAGCAAATATTTGGTTTCCCTCTTTGTGATTATATACATAAAATATTTTTGAAAAAGATGAAGATATAGAAAAGCTCTGTGGCACCTTACTCTTTGTCAATAACAAATGATATATTAATAACTCAGAACAGCTAAGACTGTATTTGCTTAAGGAAGTACAAAAAAACCAGGGAATATAGACAGTTTCCTGAAGTGGGCACACATACGTATTTTTTTGAGAACAATCTTAAATTTCAAGTAAAGGACAACCCCCTACCCCATCTACATTTGCTCATGTAAATTCAAAGCTGTTGAAATAGTCTTGCCTCAAGAACCGGTTAGATGCCTGTTCCCTCTGATGTCAAAGGGAGCTTTACATGTACCTTAGATAATATCTTCTGGTTCTGCAATCACAAATGACTTCACCCAGCTGTGTGGATGACCCCTGGGTGAGCTCTCTTTATCCTGTCTGTTCTGAGGGGAAGGTTAATATAAACTCATAAGGATGAGATCCTCAGAGGAATCATGTCTCTGAGACACGCCTTGGCACCTCCATTAGGAGTTACAGGTTGCCTACCTGTGAAAATATGCAAAGACCTAAGCACAGAGCTTCAGACAAAGTGGGACACAATTGAGTGCTCCATGACTTTGTTAACTCGTGGTCATTGGGCTTTCCCCATGGTCAGTGTGCTCGCCATTTACAGTGTGCATAAGCACAGAGGAAAGGGACCAAATTCCTTTTACTTGACTTTGCTTCCAAGAGTCACCTGTCTAAATCAAAATTTCTGGATGGTCTATAATCAGTAATCTGAGCTCATCAGCTCAGCTCTGTTAGGCACTTATTTTTAGATGATCTGAATCTCTTCTTGGAGATGCCTATTTCTTTCTATCGACTTGCTTATCCCTAGAAAACTAACTCCTGGAATCCCACATTTGCTGGAAGAAATACCATACTTTGCTATGGTATACACTTTCTACACACCTCCTTCCTACACATCCTTTCCTACTCTTCCTTTCCTCCACACCTATGCTGAAAAGGCAACACTTTAAAAAGCGTTATAAGCTAAGGTTTCAATGGAAGATTGAGTTTATCCAGAGATTTTCCAGATCTTTAAACAATGCCTAGGGGAAAGACAGAGAGAGGCAGGGGTGAGACAGGAATTAATCTGATCTCTTTTATTTCAATTTGAGGAAACCAAATTGATAATTCAAACAAGATGCAGAGGGTGGAATGGAGCTACAATAGTATAGCAGAACTGGTCTGCAGCCTGAGATACAGAAAACATTAAACTCTGGCAGGGCTTAACATTTTGCTGTTATTTAGAATAAGTATCGGAGGGGACTGAATGGGATGTGGAAGAAATATTTTGAGAGCAGGTATTACATTTTGATTGTGCTTTCTCTAGACCAGTGAAACATCTGTTTAACCACAAGAAGTAGCAAGAGGTAATTTGGAAGTTTTGGAAGAAGGCTCCAGTTCTGTGGAAACGTACAAACTCTGTAACGTTAAAAGCATATGTTAATTTGTGCTTCTCAAACTCTATCCCATTTTCTGTTAGACAAACAGTACAGCTGTGTCACAACACTAAATCAAACAGCAATATGCATAATTCATCAGTCCTGTGTAGCACCATTTGTGAAAGGGTTAAGCGGTGCAGGGCTGCATGAGTAATTCACTGGGGTTTTGTTTTTGCTTTGTTGGCCAAATGAAATAAAGCATTTCAATTGGTTTGGGGTTTTTGATCACCAAACCCCTCACTTTCCTCTACGGAGTTACTGACATATGGAAAGCAATGTTTTGGGTGTTAAAACCTGAACAAACATACAAAAATCTAAATAAAAAAGAAATGTTTCATTTGATCTGAAACAAATGGCTTTGATTTCATTTTCAGCATTTTTAATAAAAGCAAAGACTTATAAGTGACAAACAGCCTTGTATCCTCCTTTTCCCTTGGTGCTCTGTAGCTCAGGACATAAGACAAATTCACAGTTTGGGGTCAGAGTTCTTCCTTCCCACGATGGGGAATTGTGTTGCAGCAGATCCCTGACGTTGCCTATTCGGCACTATAGAGTCATAGAATGTGCTGGGTTGGAAGGGACCTTTAAAGGTCATCTAGTCCAGCCCCCCTGCAGTAAGCAGGGACATCTTCAACTAGGTCAGGTTGCTCAGAGCCTCATCAAGCCTGGCCTTGAATGTCTCCAGGGATGGGGCCTCCACCACCTCTCTGGGCAACCTGTGCCAGTGTCTCACCACCCTGATGGTGAAGAACTTCTTCCTAACGTCTAATCTAAACCTACCCTGCTCTAGTTTAAACCATTGTCCCTCATTCTATCACTACATGCCCTTGCCAACAGCCCCTCCCCAGCTTTCCTGTAGGCCCCCTTCATGTTCAACTATTCACTGGGCAGAAAGAGAGTGAGGATGATTCTGTAGGCCGATGGTTGTAGCGCTTGTCTCATAGTGAATAAAGTTCTGTTTTAGTTTCCTCCATTTGATTGTATAGTTCATAGCTCAAATACATAGACTGAGTACGGGGCATTGGTTTTAGCCCTACTGCAGAAATGTTGATCTTGACAGAATCTCTATATGACTGATATTTTCTAGTGAATCTCACAGTTACCCCAACCCCCCTCTCAAATAAACATTTGTCTTCTCCTCATTATCCTGAAGGATCACGTCAACGAGCATGGGTGATTTAAAGCCCAGTCAGGCCAGACAAAACTCAGGCGCTGGCAATGCAGCATTTTGGTGTGACACACATCTGTGGGGATGCAAAACGGTGTTTCTGGGCCACTTGCATGTGTCACTGATGTCACAGTGGTGAATACACACATATAATTACAGCGCAACCATTCACTAAAGATCTAAGTCTATTTCCATTTCAATAAGTAAATCAGACTTAATAAAACATAGAAGTTAGAATCTCTCATATGCATGCTACTCTGCTTTGCTGTAATTAAATTAAAGTATTAAAACACTTCAATTCATAATCTTTAGCACAATATTAATAGACAGCCAAAGCCTTGTTATTAATTTCATGCATTGGGGAATTATTCTGATGAGTGCAGATTGATTATCTCCATGAAAGAATGATGAATGTTAGAGACTGGAGAGATTGAGATGTTTGGTGATGCCTAGAAGATTTTGCTTGTAAATAAATGATGATAAAATCTACCAAGACACATAAATATATATAATTTTCACATAATCCATATACCTCCCTCCTTTAAGATAATATTTACTTGTATGGCAGGAAAGAGTCACACAACCTTAATTCTGCTCCCTGCGGAGTATGGAGCACTCCATTTCTGTTGTGTGGTCCTGGAGGGCTTCTACTCTGAAGACTCAGAAAAACCCTGACCATGACTTCAGTAGAAGCAGGCTCAGGATTTATACCCTGGAGAGAGGTTGTGTAAGTTGCCTTTATACAACATGCACAATTAACACATTGGTGTCTTTTCCCCCGCAATAAGTATATTAGAAAGTTGCAAGGAATATATATGTGTTGAGAAATGCTGCAAAATCTTGTAAGTGAAAATGGTTTCATATCACAAAGGTGGAGGGGGAAAATTTAGATCTATATTGATGAAATCAAGATTATAGTCTGATGCTGTAACTCTGTTCTTGACAGGTTAAAAGCTTTGCTCAATTGTGCCACTGCTGCACCAGCAATGAGAAACTACGAACAATCAATCTGCTTCTGGCATTCATTACCGCTTATTTAAATGACATGTTTTAATTTAAATTTTCATTCCATTTGATTGTTCCATATTTTTCCTAGACTCGTAAATAAATTGCTCCACACTTAATCTGACAAAATATGCCTGGAAAAAAATATTCAAACTGGCATTTAGATCATCCTCCTAACTCAAAGCAGGGCGTATTTGTCTAATCTCTAAATCTAAATTAGTAATCCTCAGAAACATGTGTATTTTTCATTATCGACACAGAGGTAGGAGTAATAATAAATGCATAATGTTCAGACTGAGATGACATTTTAGGACGGCAGAGCTACCCGTTGACAGTGCTCTGGAGGGGAGGTAGAGCAATGGGCTCCTCCTGCACCAAGCGGGACTCGGTGCACATTTGCTTTTTGCATTGCTCGATGGAGCTGAGTTCAAAGAGGAGAAAATGTGAGCAAAACAATATAAATGCTAGGAGAAATTCTCAGATTCCCCACTATGGGACTCTCTTTTATTGATTTTAAAGACTGTTTCAGGGCAATTAAGGCATTCTGCAGTCGTTCACAACACTCCAAATGTAAATTTCAATAGTTCCTGAAGGATAAGTTTGTGAAAAGCATTAGGAAAATATGTTAGTAATTTCTCTTTGGTTAAAGGATAACCCATATTTGGTCAAACACCTAAGAAAGCCTTTATGGATGATTAATTGATGAATATACTAAAATAAATTGGTTGTGAGGTTTGGTTTTTGTTTTTGTTTTTTTTTTTGTTTTTGTTTTTCCCCACAAAGTATGGGAGATTTAACTCTGTATTTTCTGTTTCTATTCAGTCGTGTTAGTGAAGCCCTTGCACTACTGTGGAAATATCAGCCAGAGGATTAGCAAGGAAAAATCCAGAATCCACAGAATGAAGGGGTAAGGGGAGAGAAGGGCTCACTCTCTCTAATGCCTTTTTTATGCCAGAGATCACTTCGCTACGTAGCTATGCCACCAGAGCTCCTAACCAGTGTACAGAAGATACCAACAAAACAACCTTTCTGCTGGCATAGTTCATACTACAGTTAATCCATTTTTTTGCACCTATCTTCGGATTTTTATACGAGAGTAAACTCTGTGTGGCTGGTCTCCATTTGACTTGGGGACTGACAGATTTCAGTGGCCAAGCGTGCGGCATTCAGAAGCCCAGGCATCCGCTGCTTCCCTCTGCCAGACCTTGCCTACCAGCCGGGCTCACCTGCTCTCCCCCTCCCTGCTCCCATCACAGAGCTCGCGGGCGGCAGAGTCCTGGCCCTCTTGGTCTTCAATAGCTTTGTGACAACTGAGAGTGTTTTTCTTGTCATCACCTCCACACCGGTAATAGCCAAACACAATTTTCAGGGTGTAAAACTGAAACTCCAGTCAGCACCCTTGAGAAACACATATCTTTGCTTGAAGGCACCCTGCTAGTGCAAATGATCGGATGACTTACCCTGGGAACAGTTACAGCCACAGATATATTTTATATATATTTCTATATATGTTATAATAAACACCGAGAACACAAATAACTGCCCCCACAAACAATATATGAACTTTGCAGAGACTCCAAAATACAATTCATGGCAACTGACCAAATAAACAAATTCTGTGAAAAGAAAGAGAGAGAGGTTATTTTTGCTGCAATGATTATCTTCTCCTTTTCTAAGACCTGATGAGTGAAGCTCTTAAAACAACATTATGGCAGAAAAGCTACAGTGAAAGAAAAAATCAATACAGCAATCAGACAGCTTTCTGTGATCTCAGGGCTATTGTGCTAACGCAGAAAATGAAATTGTTTTCTAAAATGCAGTTCTATTTTAACTCTTCCCATGATTAAAACAAGATAGAGACGGCATCATAAAGACAGACTTGTCCTATGAGACGCAAAGCTATATTTGGTCTTCAGGTACAATTAATATACCCAGGCCAAAAATAAATGATTCAGCATGAACAACGACAGTTTGAATGTGCAAACGTTGCTGTGAAGCGTTTTGGGAATAGTAGCTCCTACTGGAAGATGGAAAACCAGATTTAGTTGCTTCTGGCTCCCCTATTTCCGTGTATTTTCTTCAGGGAATTGCCAAATGCTTAAATATGTCAAGATACGTTTCATGCTGGGATATCATTAAACTTTAGTTCTTGTGGATACCTACCTTTCAACCTCTATACCTCAAACTGAGGATACAAAATGTGTCAAAGACTCAACAGGAAAAAAATTATTCACACTGAAATTTTAAAATGCTGTGAAGCTCATTCCCTCGGTGAAAATAATTCTTTGATAACTTCCTTGTACTTGATGTAAGCCATATTAGGTGAAGGGATACCATTTCAAAGATAACATAATCTGGAAATTATTTGAGGAAGATCTCTTGAAATGAGTCACATAGAATGGAAAATTGGGAGTCTGTGTGCCACTTTTGAAAATAAGCTGAAGACAAACATCTGATTTTGCACATGCTACATAGACCTATTCTATAATAATTTCTCTAACCTATTAGTGAGGGCACAACGTTCCCCCAAACAAAAGTAATTAACCCATTTTTGTTAGCTTAAAAAGGGGATTTCAAAGGTCCATTTCAGTTGTGTTTTAGTAACTCTCTATCAGGGAATTGCTCCTCTTCTCTTACAGAGTCACTCTGCAATCAGGGAAACAAAATCCTGATATCCCGTTTCTTTTTCTGACTGGAACGTTCTAGGTTAAAAGGGTGTCACTAACTCCGAATATTAATAAGAATTGCTGAAGTCCCATTTGTCTTCATGTTCTCTGTACAATTTCCTGCAAACTCTCTTCCTAACTGCCGCTGCCCCCTTGCAGCGAGGTGTTCCAGAGCGCTCCCAGAGTGCAAGAGCGCAGATTCCCACGGCGGGAGGGAGGGTGGTTCTGCACCCGGGAACGGGTAGGCAGCTAAAATCAGCTCCTCCAAGTTTTCCTAACGCAGCTTCGCATCCCAGAGGATAACACCGCTAACTGCCTCCGAGTGAGGAAGGAGTGCTGACGTGAGGGTGCTTCCACTGCTCGTTTCGCGTGGCTGCAGATCTGAGTAGGGCTGCGCACAAGGAAGAGCCTGCAGGGTGAGGAGGCAGGAAAAGTCCACCCCTTGCCTGCAGAGCCCTCGCTGGCCTCCTAGGGAAAGAGAGGGGCTAACAGCCTCCGTGTTTCTCCCCTTTTAATCCCTAATAATTTTACTCTCTCCAAGGAGATTAAAGTGTTGCTCTTCGAACTTCTCCTTCAGATAGCGAGCACTGATATCCCCGCATCAGGAACAGGTAACCTTAGAAGCAGGTGCTTTGGGATACTTAATGATGGCAGAGAAATTCAGGAGTGCAAAGATTTGGGGAATTGAAAAATAAGATGTATATGGTAAAAAGAAGTAATGAAAAAATAGCCATTATGAAAGGAGGCTTGGAAATCCTCACACAGGCTTAGCAAAGCAAAATATTTTGTTATTCATACTCTAACAGCCCCTATGAGGGTATTAACGTCTTTGCAGTGTCAATGCAAAGGGAAAATTCTCAGCTCAGCTCTGCCGTGATGAAAATAAGGACAAAACCCCACACTGCAGAAGGCACTGGAGGCTGAAGGAAGAAAACCACCCTTATGCTCTTGCCCACCCCAAATCCTGTGTTGTTACTTGGCAGACTTGTGCACAATACAGTGGAGAAATATGAGCATAAAATAAAAAAAAATGATGAGGTAAAAAAGTAGACATTCTTTCTTTTGAAAAGGTCAGCGCAAGAAATAGAAATTGGCCTTTTAGTCACCATGCAGGCCTGGCCCAAGACCTGAGGGAAGATCATTGCAAGAACTCATTGAGGGGGAAAGAATACAATCGGGAAAGAATATTGGGAGGCGATAGTGAGATTTGTGAGAGTGCAAGAAAAGACGCTAGTAAGAAAACTTAATATGAACTAATTTGTGATCTGAAAAAATCTCATCTGAGACAATAATTCAGATTGGCAGGGATTGAAATATTTATAAAACTGAGCCTGAAGAACAAGGATAATTGACCTCAGAGGGAATCACAGGGAGCTGGCTGCTGAGTGCTAGGACCACTTTGATATATTACTATCATTAGTGCTGGCTTGGATTTTGTTCCAAAATAGTCTACATTATTTTTCACTTTACCCCATCACTCCTTTCAAGGTGTCCACAGGACGTGAGAGAATAATAATGATTCTTGACAAAATTGTAATAAGAAAATGCAGCTGAACTGTCTAATAGCGCACATGCCTGTGTAACTGCAGAAGGGCTTTAACCTAGGCTTCTTGCCTACTCCTTTCTCTTCTTCCAACAGACCCTTTATGACAGGCAGAAGTGCCTGTAAAGGAATGAAAACTATTTTAAATGCGACTGTTCATTAATAAGAGGCAAATTCTCTGGTTTCAGGAAAACAGCAAAAAAAAAGTTCATGTAGGACCATGTTGTGTGCTCTGGCAAAGGGTGAAGCACTGGAGCCCCCGAAGTGAGCGGGAAGGATGTGTCAGAGCTGGAGCTGTGGATGGAGCTATTGCACCATTTGAGCCATATCTAATACCAGGCTTTGGCTCCTCAACTAATTCCACAGACCGGGACACATCAACTTGCACAATCAGTTGCAGGACAGTGGTCTTACATCTAATGGTTCTGCAGAGTGTCTTTGGTACTACACAACGAATAAGGAAAAAAACTACAGATCACAACTTTGTCCTAACAGTTTTCTTACTTTAGCAGACATCTATAAGAAAAGATACCAAAATGTTCTTACTTTCTTCAGAAAGATCATTTTCTTCTGCTTCTCTTTCCATTTCTTTACACCATCCTTCCATTCTCTTAGTTTCAGTATGTAGCAACTTCATAAACCAAGATCCGTCCCGTCGACAAGGAGACATTCGACCAGTCTCTACTGTCTCAATGGCCGGCTCTAGCCAGGGTTCTGGTGGTGGAAGGTTTGAGGTGTCAACTGGGGTCCTATAATCTTCTCTGTAACTGAACAGTCCCTGTGTCCGTACAGTTCTCACTGCGCTGTATTGGGTGGGTGTGCTGGGCTCTGAGTGCTGCTGGAATGACGAGCCAAACTGAAGTCCCTTGTCCTCCATGGTGATGTGTCCTGGAAAGCCCTCCAGTTCCAGGTCAGCCTGGACAGCTGCTGTTACACTGTTGGAGCGCTTGAATCGTCCATGTCTTGGTGAAGAGGGAAGAAAGAAAAGAGATTAAGACATATAAATATATGTGATACACAGAGGCACAGAATAATGTTTCAGTGAACGGATTCTGGTTTTCTCCTTGGACTTTATGCTAAACATTTTTCCTTTGTGTGTATCTCACTCATTGATCTGAGCGAAGATACAAAAGAAAATCATTGAAATTATCTCCGGAAGCAAGTATTGATTTATTCTCATACTACAAAATACCCTGTATCATTACTAAATGAACTGGAAATAATTAGCAGAACTGCAGGGTTACAACTCCTGATAGAAGTACGTAAAGGACACGTACAAAGAAAAGTCAAATATCAAGAACTGTAATTAGATAAAATCTGAAAAACTGCCAAGTTAGGACTATTGAGAATCCTTGAAGAAAAGAAAAGTAGTAGCAGTAGGTTTAAGACTGGGGTATTTTTTACTTGCCTTACAGGATGGCCATTAAATGTTGATTTTCTATTGTGATATGCCACCGAATAATGACATTTTAGAAAGCCTTTATGTTAAAAAGTTAGATAGAGAAGTAAAGATTATTTGTGAAATCTTTTCACGTCTGAGCCTATTGTTTCAAATTACTCCTAGTCAATGATGGTAAAAGGCAATTAGCAGCCAGATCCTGTCTGACAGCTGCCGTGAAATGAGATAATGGTCCCAGTCCGGTACTTCACTGGCAGTGCCTGCCAGGGATAACCTGTGCATTCGTACGTTGGCCAGCAGTTTTACAAAGCTAGAGAAGGACTGAACAAAGGTAAAAGCTGATTCTAGTTTATGATAAAGGTACCGTGGGGTTACGTCCTAACCATTATATCCCCCTGGGTGGACTGGGAAAGGCTGGATCAGCATAAGGGGTCCTATCAAAGGAAGAGTATTGCAATATACAGCTTTTTGCATTTGTTGGGACAATAATGAAATTATTTTAATCCACTACTTTAATTTAAAACTTTCACTTCCTTCCCTCCAATTAAAAACCGGAAAGTTAACTAAATATTAAGCAACCGCTAAGTAATCTCTACAAATTTTACCAAATGACCAGCATGCATATATGAAATTTGGCTTTGTGAATTATTCAGGGGCAGCGCTTGCCAGATGTTTGTTATTAACTCTGTTTACAAATGTGCGTTGTGCTATGAAAGACTACAGATTTTTGTACATGCTTGAATTACCGTTTTTCATCTTCCACTTGTACTCCAACAGAGTGGTATTCCCGTAGGCCTCTGCTTTCAGTGTCTGAATCAGTTGCTGTTTCCACCTAATTCAACACAAAAGATACATCTGCAGAGTGAGCACCGACAACTCAGCACTATTTCTACCTGCGCTCATTCAAAATTAATTATATATTTCCTCTCTTACTGCTAAGAAACACCTAGTGCGGTAAAATAAGTGAAATACGTACTCAGCCTGGTATCGTTGTTTTGGTGCTGTGTTTTACAAAGCTTTGCACAAGTACTTCTTTTCTGCTATATAATTCCCTATTTCAAACCTAAGCAGACGCAATTACTCAGTTCAGTGGACGCAGGGAGTAAGCTTGGTCTGGAAGAGATGTTCTTAGAACGAGGAATCCACAGGATAGCCCCTTTTTATATTATTGTAAAACAGCCTCATTATAGTCCTTGATTTACAAAATAAAATAAAATCTCAAGTAGCCCCATAAACTTGCAAGTGATAAAAAGAAATGCTGCAATGAAATTTTATCGACAACTGCGTTGACAAATATAGAACCATTTAAATGACGTGAGGGATACAGCAGAATGCCGTATCTCACCTTCTTTAATAACATGGTCCTGAAAATGCTATATCAAGCAAGTAATTTATGCACTTTTTATAGTATTCCCATCTGAAATACACTTACCGAAATATATTCACAGCAGAGTTTTCTTCATAACTGAGACCACATTGCTTTTACAAGTTTCTGGGGGATTTTATGTAACACTCCCCCCCACACACACACCGCCCCCAAGTCTTTGACACAGACATAGCGAGTGCTGCAGTATGCAAATCGTACTGAATCAAAGGAGAGCCAGGAAAGAAAAAACACAGTAGAACTGACTTTTCCTTTTGAATTATATTTTCACTGTTAAATAAAAAAAAACCCTAATATCAGCAACCAGTTTTTCCATATGCACACTCCACCTGTGCATTCGAAGAGTATATCCTGTGATGACAACGTGGTAACTTCTCCCCTTGCAGCAGTCCCTCCTCTGGAAGGAGCCCAATGGCCTTTGCAGCTGTCTCTCAGCTGCACGGTCCCAATCCCACCAGGCTTCTGGAAGGATGCAGACAGAAGGGGGAGGGAGGATGGGAAGTGAATGTACATGTGGACTACACTTCTTGAAGAAGCCAGTTGCTGGCAACTTCTCTTTCCATCTTCAAGTAGTAGCTCCATGAACATTTGCATGGAAGAGAATTCCAGACAGTAATCAGTAAAAGTTCATATTGACCTGAGTGTGGGTCTTGGGGACGTTCATGAAAACAGGTGGTGAAGAAACCCTTTACCAAATGTTAATGGCATGCTTGAACTGTACAGTGTACCATCGGGCACAGATTTGCCAAAAGCTCTGGATATCAGTGTGGCAACTGTCAGGGAAAGACACATTTCCCAGCAATTCCATTTATTCTGTATGAGGTCTCAGGAAAAGCGTGTGCTGCTGTCTGTTTCCACCTCGGCAGTTGCATGGAAACTGGCTATATTCACTTGGACAGGCAGCGCATTGAGAGAACTAAGATATCAGACTTGGTAACGGTCTCCAGGATTTGATGTTGTCAGTGTAAAAAAAAGATCCCTCTTGACGTTGGCAGTGAAAAAAAGCCTCAACCACAGAGGTAAGCAGCTTGGGGGAAAAAAAACGCACAACAACCAACCAAAAACCAGGCAAGCTGGTTTCCTAGTTAAGGTAGGTCTTGGCTGCAATATGGGTGAGAAGCTTAAGCTGTACTTGGAGGGTCAACCTCTCCTGAAGGAACATTGGTATAAGTAGAACAGCCATAAGGTCCAGTTTCTTAGCGCAAGAGATATCTATCAGGAAAGACACCCTTATTTAAAGCATAGAAGGGTCCAAAAGAGTCTTTAATAATAAGTTCAAGTCTAAGTGAGGGACTATGCACTCACCTAGCCCTTTCAGGGATGTGAGAAAAGCTGTGTATAAAACATCTTCGTTAGAGACAGGTGAGCAGAAATGAATTAACTGGGCCAAGAATGAGACGCTCATCTAGCCTGTTGGGGGGGAGCAGAGAGGCAAGTTACACTTGCAGCCTTGACTACAGCGATGGGAGCTCAGTCAAATATGCATGGACGTGTTTTGAAGAGTGAAGTCAACTTACTCTCAAAGGGAGAGGAGATGGTAGGTGGTGAATAACAGCAGATAACACAAAATGCTGAGACTGTGGCTCTTGCGTGAGCCTGTATGAGTGCTAGCAGGAAGATGATGTCCAAGGTGGGGAAACATTTTCTGGAGGAAGCCTTTTGATGTTGAAACCCATAGCAACATCTGGAGTGGTCAGGAAGTTGAAACTGTTGCTAAGAGTTATGGTATTTGGCTTCGTCCCCAAAGCAACTAGAGTCAGTCTGAGTTAAAACACGTAACTTAGGAACTTGCTGACTTTAAACTACAATAAATAATGCCATCAAAGGGCACATCTTCAACCAGGGATTTCGTCTCCTTCTGGAGATAAGAAGACTGGAAGATCTGGTTAAAGTTGCAGAGACCACGGCCTTCCAAGCCACATCTGATGCATCATGTAACACCTATGAAAAAGCCAAAGAAGTTATCTTGATCTCAGATAGAGTCACTACGAAGCATTTCTTGGAGGAGGAGAGTGACAAAGGAGACTGTAATTTCTGTTTTTAAAGAACAGAAAGCACTTGGCAGTCTGGAAAGTGACACTGGAGGGATGCTTAAGACCATGATCTCAAAATCAAGATTTCTTCCTATGTTCAGAAGATGCAGTGGTTATTAAAGTAAGTGATAGTGATAGTGAATAGTGATATAGGAAATCTGCACAGGAAATCTCCCGTGCATTTCCAGTCCATTGTCTTGGTACTGAACGGGCAGGAGACAGGTAATTACCAGGGAATATTAGTGGGTTTCATTGTGGCCTTACAGACTTAGCAAAGGTAGTCAGATACCTGGTAGCGTTGATGTCAGGTTATGGAAACTCAGTTTCATGCATTCTCCAAGAGGATGCACGAAGGTCTGAGCACTTTGTTTCCTAAGTCATGGAAACAAAGTACTGGCTGTGACAGGAGGTAGAGGATGGATCTTCTGCAGAGTATGTGTTCAAAATAAACACAGTGGAAGGTAACTATGTGAGCAGGCAGAGTGTCCCAGTGATGAGGGTAATACCTCTCAGGGCAGTGACACAGGGAACAGGGTCTTCCTTTTATATCTCCTGCCTCAGAAGTTTGAAGTAGAACAGACAAAACTGCCGACCTGGACATTACGAACAGTAGGTAGTCAGGATGATTTTGAGGCTGCATGGCTCTCCTTATAGAAGCAGAAGAAAATGTCAAAGTGCAACAACCAGTTAGTCAAAGACTGGAGAAGAGACTGGGTCTTTGTGCACAGCCTTACACGGCAGTGCTTCTGACAAGGTCTAATGACAGCGTAAAGAATCACAGTGTAACTTAATTGTGAATGGCAATCCCAAGGCATGGAAAGAGTCATTGACTCTGCTGGGGTTCTTGAGGCTTCTTCACACCAGGTAAGATGCTGATGCTGACGGCATGATAAAGTCAGTACACCTGTATTTCTCTGGACCACAGCTAGGATTGCGTTGGGCAGCCAACATGGCTTCATTAAGGGCAGATTTTGCCTGACAAATTTGGTGGCCTTCTATGATGGGGTTACAGCATTGGTGGATAAGGGAAGAGTGACTGACATCATCTACCTGGGCTTGTGGAAAGCATTTGATACTGTTCCACACAACATCCTTGTCTCTAAAATGGACAGACATGGATTTGACGGGTGGACTCAGTGGATAAAGAACTGGCTGGATGGTTGCACTCAAAGAGTGTGGCTTGATGTGTGGGTGGAGACCAGTGATGAGTGGTATCCCTCGGGTCTGTATTGGAACCAATATTATTTAAAACCTTTGTCAGGGACATGAACAGTGGGATTGACTGCACCCTCAGCAAGCTTGTGGATGACACCAAGCTGAGTGGTGTGGTAGTTACTCCAGAGGAAAGGGATGCCATTCAGAGGGACCTGGACAGGCTAGAGAGATGGGCCAGTGCAAATCTCACGAAGTTCAACAAGGCCAAGTACAAGGTCCTGCACCTGGGTCAGGGCAATCCTCGTTATCAATACAGGCTGGGGGATGAACAGATTGAGAGCAGCTCTAACAAGAAGGACTTCGGGGTACTGGTGAATGAAAAACTGAATATGAGCCAACAATGTGCATTTGCAGCACAGAATGCCCACCACATCCTGGGCTGCACCAAACCAAGTGTGGCCAGCAGGTCGAGGGAGGGGATTCTCCCACTCTGCTCTGCTCTCTCACCTGGAGTGAGACCCCACCTGGAGTACCGTGTTCAGCTCTGGGGCCCTCAACATAAGAAAGACATGGACCTGCTTGAGCATGTCCAGAGGAGGGCCACAAAGATGATCAGAGGGCTGGAACACCTCTCCTATGGAGACAGGCTGAGAGAGTTGGGGCTGTTCAGCCTGGAGAAGAGAAGGCTCCGGGGAGATCTTACAGTAGCCTTCCAGTACCTAAAGAGGGCCCACAGGAAAGACAGGGAGGGACTCTTTATCAGGGAGTGTAGTGATAGGACAAGGGGTAACAGTTTTAAACTGAAAGAGGCTAGATTTAGATTAGGTATTAAGAATAAATTCTTTACTGTGAGGGTGGTGAAACACTGGAGCACGTTACCCAGGGAAGTTGTGGATACCCCATCCCTGTAAGTGTTGAAGGCCAGGTTAGATGGGGCTTTGAGCAACCTGGTCTAGTTGAAGGTAGGATTGGAACAAGATGACCTTTAAGATCCCTTCCAAACCAAACCATTCTATCACTCTATTCTATTCTATGATTGTATTGGACTGGGTCCAAGGAAAGGACCAACATCACTACTTCCACTTGTGGGATTGTTGATCAAGATCCTTGAATTTTTTTGGATGAACTGCAGCTCCTGATGATGGTGTCAGTGATGCAGGCACAGGCTCCACAGCATTACAAGCCTGAAGGTTTGACAAGGGAAAAGAGATTTGTAGATGGCCAGGCTGAAGAAGCTGAACAGATGGGAACACAGGATTCATCAGGGCCTCCTGCTCTCTCACATGGCTCAGCATGGAGGGACAGGACATTGTGTGCCAGACCAGACCTAAGCCGAAGCCAGACAAAAGAAGCCAAGCTGATATCTCCCCACGTGTCAGTCTTTGCCTTTACTTCCTTCTAAAGCACTGCACAGCGATATCCTTAGGATGACCATTTCTACATCCTATGCTCCTTTGGGACATACTGAATGAGTCCTGGGGGACGATGTGGAGGCCAGATTGCTGGACATAGAAGTAGGCTAAGGAAGGTCACTCATGCTTGCAGGGCTAGCATACAGCTAGTAACACTGTGGAGGTGAGCAATGGTCAATAGACAGAGAAGAGACTTTTGCCTTCCACGAGAACGTCTCAGTGTCCCAGACATACTGCTGTTGGAAACATGATGGGCCTAAAGATATAAACAAGAAAAGGTTCCTACGGATAACATCAATTTGGTCAATTGATGTTGTTGGAACAAAGTAGGCAGACTGGCAACGCACACTTTTTTTCCATATTGTGTATCAAAAGCATATCTGTTTTTACCAACTAAATTGTTTGGTTTAGTAACAGATAGCAGGTCTTTTGAACTCTGCTTCTGATGTGTGGAGGCAGATTTCCCTTTTATATTTTGGATGGGCTGGTATCTTTCCATTGACGCAACACATCGAGAAAAAGTCTTTTTCATCTACCTGTTTTCAAGTGCTTTCTTATTGGTATTCACCTAAAAGTATATCCTGAATAATTTGCCCAATGTGCAATTGACATCTAGAATTTACAGGCGTAAATGAAGTAATTGCTCTAAAATTTTATTCAAAACAGAATTATCCAGAAAACGATGGCCCAGGTATCAAAATAAAAATGACATTAGTTACTTCTAAATATAAACTCTCGCCAAATTATCCTTCCCTCCAGCTTGCCAAGGCTGACACCGACTGAATGACCTGATGATTGCCTTCATATTTTAATGCCTTCATTTCCTCCCTGTGCCTCGTAACAGCAGGAGAATGCCCTTTTGCGTGTGTGTGTGTGCAATCTAGGATTGCAAATATTGTACCAAGCAACAAAAAAAATAGATCCGGAAAATGAAGGCAAATGCCAACACAAGTAAAAGTGGGAAGTAACAAAATAATCTGCACTCACAAAGAAACAAATGGACAAATAAATTGCATTTCTGAATGACAGATATTATACAGACTCCTGCTAGAAGACAGCAGGAAACTCTTTAGATTTAATCAGATTGGCCAGGCTAGATTCAAATGAGCAGAGAAGAAAAAGGAATAAGTTTGGTTTGATTGTGTGGCTCCAGAAACTCAAATAAGTCTTAATAAATCTGTTGTTATTCTCCATGATTCATTATTGCTTTAATACTTGCATGGGTTCTAAAAGCCTTAATATTTGCAGTTCGGCCCACAACCTCAGTAAAGCAAAATAATAGATCAAATTATAACAGAAGCAAATTATAGATCCATTGGGTTATGAGGGAGACTCACACAGAATACGAAACAGAAAAATAGCCAGACGCTGACCAAAAGCAGAAGAAAGGCGCAGATCTAATATAGCAGGTCATCTTCCTCTCTCCTTGCAAACATAGAACTAAAACGTCTTTAAAAATTTGTCACTTCATGCCATGAAAAATATTGGTTTATGGATTTATAGTATGTTCATAAGGCTCATAATATTAACAATAAACCTATTTTTGAGATCATTTCTGTCTTGTCTTAACCTTTCACAAAGGCAAAACGCTCTCCTCCATTTTTTGCTGCCAGTACAAGGAGCAGACAATACCATGAATCCTCTGTCATCAGTCACTACTGACTGATACAGCTCAAAATTTGAAAACGAAGTATCAGATACTGGCACTGACTTGGTAATAAATGATCCACAAGTAAATTATACTAACACAAAATTATTTGAATAAATGCCAATCGCTATTCCTAATAACTTGCCTGTTATAACCAATCTTGGTTTGTTGATAGGCACCCATTCTAGAAAAGGATGCATGAACTAAATTATTCCTTCAAAGTATTTACTAAGCTTTTTTATCTGATAATTCTAACTACTTAAAAGCAACCTTTATTTCTGTATTAAAGTATTATTCTACTCTTAAACATGAGCACTGCAACTTAACATTGTAGTGTCCTACAAATTCCAGTTTAAGCTTCCATACATACTGTTGCTAAGGGAGGCTTGAAGTTAATATATTCAATGCATAGGAAAACAGATTTTAACCTGGTGCCTTTTGCATCTCTCTCATAAGCATCAGTAATAAGAGTCCTTCAGGCCACATTATCTCTCCCCATGCAACTTCACTGCCCTCAATGGGTTTTTGCTGCTGTAACTGATTTGTTCTATAATTAGAATTTAATAAACAATCTCTCTGATGATGCACAGGAAGGGAAATAATTCACCTTTCCTCTCTTGCATAGGCTTCTCAGCGATAACAAGAGTAAAAAAGGGAAGAAAACACTGCATTTGACAATAGATCAAGTACATGTAAGTGTGAAAGCAGATAACCATTCTTAGGTACAGGGAGATCTCATTTGTATGCAGTGACTTCAAAGTAGGAAAAATACTTCAAATAAAACTACAGTACTAACTGCTACTGCTTTCCTTAACGGATGGAATACTTTTATCAGCCAAAAAACATATACTCTCTCAAAATAATTTTTAGAAACACACCAAAATAAACCTACGCTTTCATGCTTGAGTGATTTCTTCTGCCTCACCACAGGGCTCCATTTTGCTACTCCACTACTTCCCAGCAGAACATCTGGACTGCTCAAACACGTTGCATAGCACAGTAAGTGCTAATTACTGCAAGAATATCCTAAAACGGGTTGAAAACTTCCGCTGGTCTTTTAAGAAAGCACTTTTTGCTATAAACGCATGCCAGAATTTAGAAACAGGATTCGTGTCAAGCTAATATGAGAGAGTAATAACAAAATAATGCGCACAGCAGTGGTTGCTCATAAGTTTTTTGGTGCATTTAATGCTAAGTGGCAAATTGTTCTGAACCAACAAATAGTCTGCGAGGCAGCGATCTGTGTCTTCCTCACTTTGAATGTTTCATTATGTTAGATGGCAGTTAAGAAAACAAGCGACCGTAATTTGTGAAAAGAGTAAAAAACTAGATGGCTTTAAAATAACCATAGCTTTGTTTTAACTACAATTCCAGCTGCTAAGTTTTTTGACAAATGAAGAGGCCAAAATGCAACCACTGGCTGGGAACTCTCCTAACCAGCTAAGCCTTGAATTCTGACTCATATATATGTATAGCTCTTTAACTCTAAAGGCCAGGTTAGACCCTCTGTACCATGGACGTGTTATCAAAACTTTCACTGACTTAGAATCATAGAATCGTTTCAGTTGGAAGAGAGCTTTAAGATCATCAAGTGCAACCATTAATCTGGCACTGCCAAGTCCACCACTAAACCATGTCCCTCAGTTCCACATCTACGCATCTTTTCAATACCTCCAGGGATGGTGACTCAACCACTTTCTTGGGCAGCCTGTACCAATGTTTGATAGCCCTTTTGGTGAAGAAATCTTTCCTAATATCCAATCTAAACCTCCCCTGGCACAACCTGAGGTCATTTCCTGTAGACAATATGAATACTTCTTCTGATTGCTATGTGTACACTGAAGTAGAGCACTTACAAGGATGGTGTAACCTAAACAGTACCAAGAAAATGTAGATGCTCATCTAAGTAAGTATGCCACGTGGGTACAAAATGCTTTGCCTTAAAGGGTAATTCCAGGTTGAGACTTCAGAGCTTCTTGAACAAAGTTTTTACCATATGATAGTACTTTCATTAAATATATATATATACATATTATGCAGAAAATGCCCTTTTGACACAAAAAATAAGGCAGGTGAGTTATTGCACTAATCATCCTGAACACAGCTTTTGAATGATCTGTTTAATGAAGATTCTGGAGATTAAAAAAACCCTAGATATTTTGAAGCGTGATCTCCTGACGATAAATGAAGATGACAGAATCCATTCTCTACGCTACAATTAGTGCTCATCTCCAAAAACACCATCATGAATCAGCCTCCACACTTACAACATTTATTTCCAACTCATCTGCTTCCGGGGTTTCTGTTAAGTTTGAGAAGTCCTGATGTCTTTTAAATAAAGAAACAAAGGGCTTGAAATACTTGAAATAAATAACGAGCAATTTCTTGACATGTTTTCACATATATTTTACAATCCAAATGCTTTTAATATGAAATGGTTTATAACTAGAGCAGGTTTTGAATGTTAATCATTAGCATATATACAAGGGTGTGCAAAAGCGCAAGAAAAATCCCTGAAAATATATTAGCAATAACCTTGTTCTTGACTCAGTGGTTATTTAACTCTAAAGAATCCCTACCCTCCATTTTAACTCAAATACTTTGATTACTCTTCTGCTGTCATGGTGGAAGACAGATATGAAGACTATAGCTACTAGTATTACTGGAGTATTATACTTTTTTCTATATATATATTCTTCAAAATGATGACTAAATTTTTAATCCCAGAAGCGGTATTTTGCAATTCGCTTGAATTTGGGAATCAGCATTTTTTTTCCAGGGCCTACTGACACATCTGACAATATTCCTCTTGATTTAAATACGGGAGTGAAAAAACTCCCCAAACCCTAGCACCTATTTTCTGGAAAAGCTTTGTTTCTGCAGCTTTTTCTGTTCAAAATTCCCATCTGGGACAGGACAAAAATTCCCATCTGGGACTAACGTACCGTGAGATGTGTTAGCGTATCTGTGCTGTTCTCCGTCCCTGCAGATGGGGTGCTACTGGTCATCACAGTAAGCCCAGTGCTCCCCTAGGAGCTTGGGCTCCCTGTGCGTGTGAATACTAATCCTATGGCACATGCCCAGTACGCCCGGACTTTTTAAAGGGAATTCTATTCGTTACATGTACACAACTCCTATATACCAAAGACACGGGAGCCCTAGGCTGGGTCCATAGTAGCTCCACACGGAAAGGCATCACTGGTCATTCTTTCGCTTTGCGCCTCCCCACCCCTATACGAAGCTCCGTTGGCAAGCATTCTCACACCAATGTGTTAAAGGAATGAAACATTAAAAAATGCACAAATTAACCATCCTGATAGCAAATTAATGCAAATAAATGCAAATTCAATGCATTACCCTGGCATGGCATGCTAATGAGAAAACAAGTCATTTAGTCAATCAAGGAAAAATGCAAATAAAAAATATCCTTTTCTACGGAGCTTTGATGCAGAAGTCTAAAAGACATTAAATACTTCAACTGTATTTTGAGGGCATAAATTACTATTTATGTAGTTGCAATAAGAATATTCTACCCTGTGTTTTTATTCCTTACAAACCTGGCAACAGAAATACAACAAAATGCATTTTCTGCTTCGAAATGCTGCAGAAAGGTATTTTTCACACTAATGTGAAGTTTGAAACTTACTGCAGAAAAAACCCCACACAACTAAAATGTCCCCGCAGGATACTGTGTTGAGAGTAATTTTGCAATTTTAACCTTATCTAATGCCAAATGGTACGACCAAGCAGTTTGTACTTCTCAAAAGCTAACAAACAGCTCATCCTCCTAAAACCTGCTGTTGCAAACAATATTTGCCTTTTTCAGCGTGTGCACCTGAGGACCAGGAGTACAGGCCAAGCGTCAGACGACAAGTTGCTACAGAAGATCCGCTGCCTCCGTGGAAACCATTTCACAGATGTTTTTGTGGATTATAAACACCTATTATTAAACACACCGCATACCAAGAAGGGTCAGAGCCCAGTGAAAGGTACTGGCCATCACCTGCAGTCAGAAGCAGGATCAAGGGATGTAATCAAAGTTTCATCATTAATTGCTGAAATACCAGGACTGACTGAAGCAAGACACCGACACTGTTAAACACCACTATGCACAGCTGCTGTAAAGCAGAGATAAGAACAACAGCAGATACTATTCCTTTCTGAAAAGTACGTTTCGGGTTAGGGGCTAAAAGGTACCAAGAATTACTTGCTGTTCCTTTGAGCTTTTCACCGTGATCTGCTAAGCCTCTTCTCTGAACGATTTAGGATACACTAATTACTTTGTAAAACATTTGAAAAGTAGCCATCTGAATATTTTACCGTCACTGGTAGATTGCATTCTAGACTTCTGCATCTAAAGAAGCAGAAGCAAATACTTCTATGTCAAGAAAAGGACAAGCAGTTTGCTGGAGAGGCCTTTGCCTTCCTATTAATCTAATACATTGTGGAACAGCAAAATTATACCACACTAAGATGTTAAACAGTGACGTTCAATCAGCAGCTATGACACGCTTAACCCAAACACTTCTCTCTGATCGTATTTTGAAATGAATGGAAATGGAATTACTGCTTTTTAAAGAAAATAATATACTTCCTAGTAGACAAACAGTCACTCCCTAGACTTTGTTACGCGGATTATTACATTCTCAAGATCTATGTTGCTGTCTCTACAATACCTGTAACTATGACAAAATACATGGCATTTTCCCTATAGTTGATCTGTCAAAAGTAGAGATTTTTAAGCACAGAAGTGAACCCAGTGATGTAAAAGGGGATATTCAATTACTTGGAATTAAATACTCAGCGGAACAGAAGCCTAAATTTTTCTCTACTCCTGTGTCTCCAAGGCCTTTGCATTCTTTGCAAGTTCAGCTTTCTGATTTTTATTACTACTTGGTATTTCCTAGAGATTTAAACAAATGACCATTGCTATCTGTCTAGTACTTTCCATTTAGTAGAAGGAATAGCAATCAAAATTTGCATTTGGAATCGTCTTATTTCATCTGCCTGAAACAACACAACGTGACTGAGCTTTCCACAGTCTGACACACATTTTGTCAGACAAAATAAATATTGTGGGTTTTGATGGAGAAATGGAGGAATGCTCAAAGACCGTGTTTATTAATGTTGTTTCATTACCCGCCATCTGTAATTATGCTGTATGTACACCAGCACATTTCTTTCTCTTCCTTGGTACCTTCCTCCCAGCACAACTAAAAGTAAGGGCGGGGGAGGCTCTTTTTAGGTAGAATAACTTGAAGATCCAGCAGCATTACACACTTTCCAAGGTCAAAAGGGAAAGATAATGGAAAAAATAGTCAAGCATTTTAAAGCTGGCGTAATTCTATAAAAAGGGCTGTGAATTCATGGAGAGAAGGAGATGAACATGCTGTTCACCTGTAGCTCTGCAGTACAATTTTCATATCAAGTGTTAATGACAGGTAACCTCCCTAGAGATTTATTCATTCATTTTCTTCCAGGTACAGCATATTAGCTGAAGACTTTTCTGCACAGCCACGTTGCCATGATGTGAATTACAATTAACGCTAAGCAGCCAGGGGTTGTTTGTTAGATTATTAGAGCCAGTGAAGCTGAATGACTCATTCTATGCTATTTACAGAAAGGAGGCAAGCAATTCATCACAGACAAATGTTAATGATAGGCTACCTGGATCCCTATAGAGGAACGTCGACTCTTAAGAAACTCCTCTGCTTTGGAGACTAAAATGGCCTTGTCACTGGTTCGTATCGAGGTGCTCTGGCTCTCGGACGCATGGCGCTGCGCAGCCGCAGTTTCCAAGGCGAGATTCATGGCCTTGTTACTGTCCAAACTGTCGGTGGAGTTGTACATCCCTCGCCCGTCCTGCGGCCACGGGGAAATCCTCTGAGTCCGGCTGTCGTGATATGCGTCCTGGGTGGATTCTGTGCTGCTCTGTGCCGTGACTGAGATCAGTGGCTTGGAAGTGGTACGAGGGGGTACCGGTGGCGGTGTTTTTTTGTAACTTGTGTAAGTTACAGCTATGGAAAGAATTTAAAAAAAAAAGGGAAAAAAAAAAGAGAAATAAAGATTAACCTGCTGGAAACTTCTCAACAGAAATCACTTTAACATTAAGATTATGCTACTTAAAAATGAGGATGGTGCAACATAGCGCTTTTTTGTGAACTTCACTATTAGTTGAATGTGTCTCTCAGAGTCAGAAGGGTATCCACAGCAACATTTTATTTCAACCAGGAAGCAAGGGGTGGAAATGGGAGTCCCAGACTACGGTGAAGATGAAAGAGTTAGTGAGGATTTGTGTGTGTTAAGACTTGTGCTAGATGGGTACACACTGGGGCTTCTGAGGTTGTCTCTGTATGGGGTGAAGCTGATAAGAGAAATAAAGGAATATTTCTTTTTTCCTCTTGTTATCACCTGAGTTGTGGGCTCCGTATTGATACAGTGTGTTAAGAAAGTAGCATCAACATACTGGAACAAAGTATTATTCAGAAACTTCTACTTTATGGTATGCCACACTTTAACCTTTAAAAATACTTCCAGGTGTACTGGCTGGAATTAGGCAAGATTGGCTACTTACACAAGAAGTGTATGTTTTAAAAATATCCACAATACAGTTAATAAAAGGAAATTCCAGGCATGCAAAAAATGTTACCATATATGCAAAGGTACTAGATACTTGGACAACAAGCAAAACCTGCAAGTAATACCAAAAGCAGTGACTTTTTATCTATTATCCTGCAGTAAGCCTTAAATGCTTAGAACATACATTGAAGGGGGATTACTTAAATGTAGAGAATATGGAAATACAGATATAAAAATGGGTCTGAAACACTGGGAGAACTGGATACACATGAGCAGAAATAAGACTTTTAATCTGATGAGCAGGGCAGGTCTGAGGCTGGTTTAACATAGATTCTGTCTTGCAGCAAAAGGCTCAATAGAACATCCAAGAAAGGCCTACAGATGCAGAATTGTGCCAATACTGTTTCCTTACAAAATTTTAGAGATTTCAGAGATAGATACTTAGTCATTAATATCACACAGCTGAATTTTCTTATTGCCTAAGCCCAACATACATTTTCAGTACTAATAAGAGCATTTCTGTTATGGAAGTGTTTTTTTCACAAAGCACAGAAACACAGAATCACGGAATGGCAGGGGTTGGAAGGGACCTCTGGAGATCATGTAGTCCAACCCCCCTGCCACAGCAGGGTCACCTAGAGCAGGTTGCACAGGAACGCGTCCAGGCGGGTTTTGAATGTCTCCAGAGACAGAGACTCCACCACCTCTCTGAGCAGCCTGTTCCAGTGCTCTGCCACTCTCAAAGTAAAGAAGTTTTTCCTCATGTTGAGATGGAATTTCCTGTGTTCCAGTTTGTGCCCATTGCCCCTTGTCCTGTTGCTGGGCACCACTGAAAAGAGTCTGGCCCCATCCCCTTGACACCAGCCCTTTAGGTATTTATA
Organism: Chroicocephalus ridibundus; assembly: GCF_963924245.1. NCBI lineage: Eukaryota > Metazoa > Chordata > Aves > Charadriiformes > Laridae > Chroicocephalus > Chroicocephalus ridibundus. The sequence continues at coordinate 106,445,950 of NC_086286.1, forward strand.
AGCATTGATGAGATCCCCTCTCCGTCTTCTCCAGGCTAAACAGATCCAGGTCTCTCAGCCTTTCCTCAAAAGAGATGCTTCATTCCCTTGATGGTCTTTGTAGCTTTCTGCTGGGCTCCCTCCAGCAGTTCCCTGTCCTTCTTGAACTGGGGAGCCCAGAACTGGACACAGTACTCCAGATGTGGCCTCACCAGGGCAGAGTAGAGGGGGAGGATGACCTCCCTGAACCTGCTGGCCACACACTTCTTGATGCACCCCAGGATGCCGTTGGCCTTGGCCACAAGGGCACGTTGCTGGCTCATGGGCAACTTGTCCACCAGGACTCCCAGGTCTCTCCCTGCAGAGCTGCTTTCCAGCAGGTCAGCCCCCAACCTGTACCAGTGTTTGGGGTTGTTCCTCACTATGTGCAGCACCCTACACTTGCCCTTGTTGAACTTCACTGGGTTCCTCTCTGCCCAACTCTCCAGCCTGTCTAGGTCTCGCTGCATGGCGGCAAAGCCTTCTGGTGTGTCAGCACATATAATCACAATTCATAAAATTAGCAACCGATACAAAAATGCACCACGATATAGCTTTCCATATTCATGAACAGGAAAATCAAGTCCCATCCATTTCTTGTATAACTGCAGGAAGATAAAGAAAAGTATTATGTTTTCCTGTATCAATAATGCTGAAGTAGCATAACGTATATGTGCAGAGACCAGGGTAATGAATGACTTAAGGAAAAGGTTTGCCTTTTTCTGGTGTTGTTAAATGCATTGGGCATTGCAGCAGTGGCTCAGGTAACCTTGGAACTGGGGCTGCTTGAGCCCCAAAAGGGATTCTACAAGAATTCCTCTTCCCATTTTACACATATAGGCTGATGAGCAGCCAAGTTAGAAGGAGTGACTCTCCAGTTGTGCTTTTTGATATAAGGCTATGCTGCAGCTCTCCGGAGAGAAAAGACCAGTTTAGGAAATTTGCTAATACCTGGGACTGCTGAGCCTGTATCACCAGGCTAGCCTATGGGAAAAGGGAGCCTAGAGAAAACTACTCTTACTTTTTGATTCTCATTAATCATAAATAAAAGGGTGATCATAAAAAAGAAAAGAGAGCAAGGCAGAGCTAGGAAGTGAAAACCTTCATTTGAAGCACGTTGTGAATTACTACTGATGCCGCTCAATTCTGATAGAGATTTAAAGAGAGTCTTGCTCTGAGCTAAATTGCTCTAACAGAGTGAAACACGTGCAAACACGCTCTTCAGATTCTGAGACTGGGTGCTTTTTTTGAAGTGCCGTTTTGTTGTCCTATCACCAATCTTATCTCCTGTCAGTTTTGTAACCAGCAGTTAAGAAGAAAGAAAAACCCAATATTTTTAAGATGCTTTAGGCAATACAGAAAGTTCACGAAAGAAGGGAGAGGCTGTAAAGCTTGGAAATTAAGACACTGTCTTATGAGCTCGAGCAGTGGCTCTAAGGAACGTTTCCACTAAGAGAGTTGCCATAATACTGCTCCCCCGCCTTCCCCCTGCAAAGGCAGATGCAAGTGATCAAAGTGCTGGGAAACATTAGAAATAGAGACAATGGGGTGAAATAGGGTGAGTGAAATCCAGAACAGGAAGCTATTTTTACCTGTAACATAAGACAGGTTATCACTGCTATAACTAATTTACTGTTTTTTACTGTCTGTCTTCATGCAAAAGAATAGCAGTGAATAATGAAACATATGGTAAATGTGATAATGAAACATCACAAGCACGTATATCCCTACTACTCAGGCAGCAGATCACTCCTCTGTCTAATGAATATAAATGTTAAACTTCTGTTGCAACTCTTCAGAGCTAACTTAATCTTCATTTACATTTCTAAAAAAGAAAAATTCTCCTTGTCGCAAAGCCAAAACAGTCACTTTCTTTTTTTTTTTTTCCCCCTAGGATTGAGTATTTTATTCTGGAAATTTCTGATTGTTTCAGTGGAGTGACATGTCTTAAAGCCACCAAGTATTACAGTTACTGCAGTATTCTGGCAAGCATTTGATCATGAGCACTAAACAGGAGTTAAAAAACCCACAGATGTTCAGCAAGGAGAAGAAACCAGGAGAAAGACTGAAAGTTCGTGAGAAACTGGCTACATATTTGCAGTGAAATACGGCAGGAAGAAATCCGATTAATTTCTAAGCTACAGTCACAGAGATCAAATGTTGAGCAGGGAATAAAAAAATCCATCTCTACACAGTTAATGAGTTCATATCTGGAACAACAGTTTCAGAGCCACAGAAATCTGGGACTAATTGGAGACTGTAACAAAATCAGGTAAGAGGATGGAGGTGTGAATTTGCGAGGCAAATCTTGCCACCAAATTCTATTTGCTTTCATCACTCAAGCAGTTTTAGTGAAGTAAATGGGATAACTTAGATGAACAATGTGACCAAGACTTGTCTTAGATAAACTTGGTATGGGTTGCTGATTTAAGAGATGACTGAATAGTAGATTAGGGGCTTGTTAAAGGAGAAAAGTAACCCTGTAATCCATAGTTTACTGTTCATGCATGGTTTTAGGTGTCTAATAAATAAGTATTGGCTTAAGGTCTGAGGCGTGAAATTTTATGTCACCTTCAAATTTTTTTCCCATTAATTACTATGTCTGTGAATGTTCCCGTTATCAACAATAATGTCTTTTTCCATCACATCCAATTCTCGGCCCTAGCAGTCGTGCGTACCACGTATCATATATGGGAGGAAACATTTTCTTTTCCTAACAGAAAATTAACTTCCTTTTTGTTTATCATCCCCTTCTTAAGCTGATGGACAAGAGCTCCTGTCAGTTTTGCATCATTTGCTACGTTGCAAATTTTATTAGCCTTAGTGGTTATTAGTTCAAAGAAAGCACATAAAACCTCCTCAGCGCTGCTTCATGTGTTCCCCAGTTTTTGGTCCGTCATTCTATGAACTCCAGAGCTGGTTTTGCCGTCCCCGCAGGGAGGGCTGGTGCTGGGCAATGCAGCCCCGGGGCACCGAGCGCTGGGCGAGGACAGTGCCCGAGTAACTCCATCCAGGGCACTGGTGCTGGGAAAAAGAAGACTGGGATGGAGGATCCTTGTCTTCCGGACAAGCTGGGTGTCAGAGCCAGCACAGCGGCCAGGGATGAAACACAGGGCAAGGACGGGGGCATGAAAGCAGAGCACCACGAAGGCTGAGCTGTCGCAGTGTGACTTTAGACTGATTTAAACGGTGAACTTCAGCGGAAGCAGCAACATGCTTGGTGTTTTGCCCAGAGAAGCTGTGGCTGCCCCATCCCTGGAAGTGTTCAAGGCCAGGCTGGATGGGGCTTTGAGCAGCCTGGTCTAGTGGGAGGTGTCCCTGCCCTGTCCGGGGGTTGGAACTAGATGATCTTTAAGGTCCCTTCCAACCCAAACCATTCTATGATTCTATGATATAAAACATCAGTCCTGGATAATCTTCTGTTTTTTCCTGTGGCTCACATAAGATGACCATAGATTTCTGATTTCTTTAGTTTTCTGAGTAGTTTTGGTATCCGTATGCTGGGCACTCTGGATATTTCTCTCACCAATCCTGTTGCTGAGCAATGAGGCCCAAGCAAAGCAAAAGCAACAGCCTTCTGCCATGCTGTTAATCAATTTGTAAAATCTCTATCTGCTTTGAAATGCAAATAAAAAGAAAGTAGATGGCACAAGAGGTAAATATCTCTTTTTAATGTTTAAACTAAACACAGAAGGAATTACGAAAAAGAAACTACATTTTTCCTTCCAGTTGTATTCAAAGGCTATCTTAATATAGAAAGCTGAATTTATTTTTTGCCTTTTTTAATAAAGCAGGAAAAATATCTTTTTGGAGCTCATAAGAAAAAGCCTATCTCCATCTGTTAGCTTATGATCATCAACCAAAAATAATAAAAGAGGTAAAAAACTGTTCTAATTCTAAACTATATGGGTATTTGAGATTTCCATTTGAATCAAAGTATTAACTGTTCAGGTACTTGCCCCACTTCAACATAAACGTGCAATAAATTCCACTGGATTTTCCTTTAAGGAAGGACATTGTTAGAGACATGGAGAGAAAACAAAATGGTTCTGTGCTGCTTCATAGCGGGCTAGACTAAACGATGATGAAAACCAGGTATAAATTGTTTAGGAGAAAGGAGCAGGTAGCAATGCAGCATAACGTGCATTAATTTGTCACTCAGGCAGGAAAAAAGTGTAACACGTCAATTTGTTTTTGTAAGGATCATTGCCTTTATGTAAAGACTGCAGAGCCCATTTATGCCAGCTCCAGTTATCTTCTCCTAGCACATGACTTACATTTGATACCATAACCACCAGATGACCCTCACACATACAAGATTGCCTATCAGTGCTGAATTTGGCACAGAGATGGCTACAAGTGACCTGTCCTGTAAACCGCATTAATTTCTCTTATGCCCTTTGTGATCCCAGCCAGGAAGCATCAGTCAGAACCAGAGTATCAGGCATTATGGCGATACTGGAGAGTAACCATGAAGACAATCCCAGCCCTGGAGAACTGGCAATTTTACAGTTTGTACACATACAATAGCAATCCAAGGGAAGTTTCCTGATAATTCATAAGTAACAGGGTTATTTTTCATTTAATTGATATCCCTGGAAGAAGAATATCCCTCTTAATCTACACTGCATTGGACTAAACTTGCTTAAGGTTACTGTTGCTACAGCCATAGAAATAAGTCAGTTACTCTGCCCATATTTCAGTGCCAACACAGTTTGTACTGGAAATAAAATGACTAAAATAATTCAATTTAGATATACCTTCAGGTTATCCATAGAGATTCACAGACAAAAGGCAGAAGGAAAGACGTGATATATTTGATGAAATATCAGTGGCCGTAGGTGACATTCAGAACACCTTTCAAAAGGCAGCCTTTTAATAAATCACTGCTGTTGGTCCATTTGCAAGATAGAGTCACCTGAGGGGTTTTTACAAATCAATATAACCACTAAGCACTTAGTCAAAATAACATTATTTAGGCTGAGATCACAAAGTTAACTGGATGATGAATTTACATGAAAGCACCATCAATTAAAGGAGACGGTTGTCCCTTATGAGACACGGCAGGAGTAAACTGGATTTTCTGTTTTGTAAGGAGGTTTATTCAGAAGGAGGATAATTACTCTTCAGGGAGTGTGGAGTTGCCCTGGAGGCAGAGCTCCCAGGGGCATGCGGCTGCAGGCAGACAGGGCTTCTCTGAGGAACCACAGCACCGAGAGAAATGGTGCAGACTCCCAGGCTGATGCTAGATCTTCTGTTTTGCACAAGGAAGGTGAATGCTAACCCTGACACCATTTCAGAAGAGGACAAAGAGACCGTAATTAAATCTAATCCTGTATGAAAAGAGTACTCGGTTATTGGTATAGTCTTTTGACCATCACAAACTCTGTTCTAGCCAAAGGTTTTTACAGTCCCAACTAACATGGCTGTCCTTGAAATGCCCTGAAATCTCTTCACTGTGCTCCATCACGGTCATCAGAACCTCTGAGCTACTCTTAAAATAAAAATGTACCTATGGATCCATAACAGTTACTTCTGAAAACAAAGAATGATGAACATTAAAAGACCATTAAGAAATCAAAAGGAACTTCTGAGAAAAAAATCTCAGCCACTAAAAGAGTTTATTTCCCACAAAAAGAATGAACTCTCTGATGATTTTTCTACCAAGCCATGGATGTCAAAAATAAGAATACAGGTCCCTATTTAAAAGAGATTTTGGGACGTATCTTTTTATATATGTCCATTGTCAACTTCCATTATACACAGGTCTCCAATGCCAAACATAATTAAAAGGAGACTGCAGCGTCAAACAGGCCAGTTTAATTTTTACAAAGGAAATCTGGCTTTTCCTAAAGTCAAATTCTGAAATGTTAGAAAGGGGTTCCCTTCTTAGATCAGTAATATCTTTAAAGTTCAGTCGTAACAAGATGATTTAGAAATTCTTGGGTTTGACATGTGTAGCCTCTAGCTAATTAGTTAAGAAAAAGTAATCAGCAAGAACAAGGGGAAAAGGTTAAGGTAAATTAGTCTGTTTGGATCCAAGTCTGCTGTTTTCACTGTGTGCCACCAGTGACCACCTCAAAGACCTACACCGGTGATTTGGGGTCTACTTTCTCTTTTCAATGTCAGAGCAGTATGTGCTCAGGCTCGGCACAGGAAAAAATGTTTTGCTCCACTACCTGACCCTAGGCAGTGCTAACTGAAGGTAAAAGCAAGTCATAGAATCTTAGAATCGTTTAGGTTGGAAAAGAGCTTTAAGATCACCGCTTCCAACTGTTAACCTAGCACTGCCAAGACCACCACTAAACCATGTCCCTGAGCACCACATCTACACATCTTTTAAAAAACCTCCAGGGATGGTGACTCAACCACTTCCCTGGGCAGCCTCTTCCAACGCTTGAGAACCCTTTCCATGAAGACATTTCTCCTAATTTCCAATCTAAACCTCCCCTGGCACAACTTGAGGACATTTCCTCTTGTCCTATCGCCTGTTACTTGGGAGAAGAGACCGACCCCCACCTCTCTCCAACCTCCTTTCAGGTAGTTGTAGAGAGCGATAAGGTCTCCCCTCAGCCTCCTTTTCTCCAGGCCAAACACCCCCAGCTGCCTCAGCCCCTCCTCATAAGACTTGTTCTCCAGACCCCTCACCAGCTTCATTGCCCTTCTCTGGACCCGCTCCAGCACCTCAATGTCTTTTTTGTGGTGAGGGGCCCAAAACTGGACACAGCACTCGAGGTGGGGCCTCACCAGTGCTGAGTACAGGGGGATGATCACTTCCCCAGTCCTGCTCACCACACTATTGCTGACACAAAGTCCTACAAAATACTTCTCAAACACACCCACTTTGCACTTAAATTGAAACATCGGCTCTACGTGAGTGTAGGGCAGGTGAGGAAGACACGTCACGTTCTTGTACAGCCCGGGCTTCTCCAGCCCTTTTCTTTGCTGCTCCCTGGACAGTTGCATACTTTTGCTTGCTGCTCTGCTAGTGAAAGACCCTGTAACTTCTGAGGGCTTTCCATGTTCTGGAGTTTCTGCATTTGAAAGGTAAGGAGAGTGGTTTTTTGGACTGTAAGGATATTCAAACCTTGCAGAAATAGTCATTAAAACTTACCGATGTCATACTGTGCTTGAACTTCAAGAGAGACTTTTGTTTTTAAATAAATTAATTATTTTGGTTGAATCTGAGATAAATTTCCCTCAAACATAATCAGAGAGCTATTTTAGTTATTAATCTAGCTTCCTGCTTCTTCCCTTTTTTTATTCAGCCCTCCACAGTGAATCCTAGCCAGTAAAGGGACCAGGCAGTTTCTCAATAGATGAGAGTCTTTTTGAGCCTGGATGTCCGTGAAAAGAACCCTCTTTCTTGCTTTCCAGATTAAGCAGTATGAAACAGCTGATTGATTCACAGTGATATATTTGCGAGGTATTTTCTTGGAAAGACTGCCTCCACCCAGATGCCTTTTATCAGCACAGTTTATCTGTTGGTCTGCATTTTATTTAAACTACATAACCCAAAGCTTTGTCTGAGTCGTAGATATCTATAACTTCTAACCTTTTTTCTTGATGGGTCATTTTGCATGTATTAAGTTTAGGTAAACGTGGCTATTTGTCACACCCTAAAGTCAGATGCTAATCGACGGTCTCGTGTTGCCATAGTCTATGGGGGCAAAATGCTGCATTTATCCTGTGCCAGTTTTTTCAGTAGGGTCTTTTAGTAACAATGAATTATGGCATACCTTCAAGACATACCCAGTATTTGAGAACTATAAATGGGAATCCATCTCACCTTACATTAGTCACTTAAAAAACAGTCATCCAAGTCTAAGTTAGTTGTCTGATCTCTTTTAGAATTACTGGGACAAAAATAAGCAATTCTGGGGGCAATTCTCACCCATCTTAAATGCTTATTTTACCAGGAAATGAATCATCCTGTGCAGGTGCCTACTTTTCTCCATCAACCATAAAGGGAATCAAGGACAACCAGCTCAGATCAGGAGATCTAATTTTGAAATGCCTATAGGGGTGAGACAAACTCCAGCCCTGTGACAGCACTGGTAGGGCTCTGGTATGCACTGGGACATAATTTCTCTTGTCTTGAAGGTGGGAGCTTCATCTCCTCTGCTCCACATCCCCTTTGAGCTGGCTGTTAAAGCAAGCCTGCCTGGGATTTGCCTACATTTGCCTACAAGGATCCTAATTTCCTGATCCTTGATCCCTTCTGCTGGAGCTACCACACAGCAGCTAGTCATAGTTTGGCCCAAGGTCCCTTTGTATCTCCACAAAGGTGTTAAAAGCAAACCCTCTGTATTTCTGTAGTTATTAAATTGATTGCACAGTTTTGGGCGGGCGCTGGGCTAGACCATGCTGTTAATCCCACTGAAGTTGTTGATATTGAAGTCAGTGGAATATGACCAATTCATGCAAACTCAGGATCTGGACCATTATCATAACGTATTATTGACATAGGCAAGATTTGTGCTTCTTATATATGACTTTTAAAAAGAGCTTTTCAAAATAACATGTCACTGAGACACAATGCCATATGAATCCAATATAAAATGCTATTTTTTAAGCAGCACCTGTTTTTGACATCTCTCTGCTTAAACAGAATCTATATAGCCCTTGAGAAAAAAGACCGAAATCATTAGCATGACACGTAACCTCAATCAGAATTTACTGGGGTAAGGCAAAATTACTGGGTGAGTTTTTTGGCTTTTTTTTTTTAAATCTTTGTGCGCATCAGGTGAGACTCAATATTCAGAGCTGATCCTTTTAGGCTTAAGTTCTGTACATCTATCTGACTTTGTACCGGAAACTAACAATTAAGTGGAAATGTGACCACTAAATTTGGAAAAAGCTGGACTCTTAAGTACACACTGCAATCTCCCAGGAGGAGAACAGCATAAATGGAATTACTGTAATCAAGTCATTCAGTGCGTAAGTCGTTACCTCCATATTGAGGAAACTTAGGTCTGTAGGCAGCCCATGTTACATAAACGATAAAATCTGTTTTGACAGTGTAATTAATGTTAGTCTCAAAACAGAAATGCAAATCAAACAAGACATCAAGGTCAGAAACTGTAAGCCTTTGCCAAAGTTAAAAGAGATGTGGGCAACACAAACCTCATGGATTGCTGATGGACTAGTTACAAAGGGTTCTATTTTAGATCAGTTAATTAGTGAGAAATTATAGCCTAACCAGCATCCTGTGGATGGCAAAGCAAAGTGCTGACAGCTGTTTTGCTCTTCTCAACAGTCCCTATGTGCCTCCAAAATACTGAAGTTCCATTAAAAGAAAAAAAAACCTCAGTTTTTTGGTTGTAGGAAGGAAAAATATACCTTTAGCTATACGCTGTTTCATTTACAGAATATATGTGCAGCTTTTCAGGAATACAGATTGCATTTGTCACATCATCAAAACAGTAAGAGACAAAAAGAGCTCCAAAAGCTAAGAGTCACTCTTACTGGGCTACTCTTTTTACATTGAAATAAAATAGAAAATTTGAAAACGTTTTTCAAACGTTTTTACACTGTTGCTGTAATTCTGTACTTAAGAAAAAAATAAATCTCTTCTTGAACTCCCACATACCCTTATCACTCAAGTCAAATAATTTCCGTCAGCCCCCTAAACCCACTCACAGACATATTATGTAAGCTTATCACTGGTTTTGTTTCTATATTATTTTCTATTCTCGTTCTTACAGTAACTATGTGCAGCTTGCGATTTTCTTTAACTTTAAGGAACTAAACTGAATAGGACAAGAAAAAGAATTTGGTCGCTTAATCTTAAGGAAGTGTTGCACAGTGGAATAATTTTAACAGTGTATTATGATAATGGTCCTATATTAAAAAATGTTAAGTGGTTACAAATTCTTTTAATTAAAAATAATTTAATACCTTTAAATCATTCTTTTAATCGACAAAGAGCTCCAAGTCTGGTCACAATCTCAGAGTACACTTTTGAGATTGGTAACAATATAGGCAACAGTCAAATTAAGAAATCATTTTACTCAAGATGCAGATGGACTCGTTATCGGTGTCAAAACCAGTGCTCAGAAGCTACTTGCAGGCTGCCAGCCCCACATTTAGGTGCAGCAAATGATGCTTCTGGGTTTTGAGCTCTCAACCCTGTAAGTCAGACCACGACGTTCTCAGTTACCCTTGTTTCCAGTGGGACCAGGATTTAATCTTTGGTTTCATCACATAATGCAATTTGAATAGGCCTGACTTTTACCTCAGATTTATAAAAGTTAGCTAGCTATACTATGCTATCATTGTAGACTATTTTTATAGGCAACAGAGAGAAATAGGGACGACCAGAGGACAAGTTCCTTCATAACGGATACCAATCCTAAAGGAGATAAATCACATTGCATTGAGTATAATAGGACATTAACGTGACTGCCTTTGACAGATACATTTTAGATATATGTATTAGGTGAGATGAATTTTTATGACTGAAATTTTTACATTTTTTTTTCCATTTGGGGGAAGGAGAGAAAGAAAGGAAATATATATATTTTTCTGGACACAGAACGGCCCAAAAGGTAAAGAAATTAATATAATGAATATAATGAATATAAAACTCATGACTCATTGATACTCTGTTCTCAGTCTCAGAAAGCCAAGTGATAGGTTACTCTCTCCAAACTCTGTATCTTCCCTAACCCTGTTTGGATGTCCTCTAGTTGCCCTTGAGAAATAGTAAGGAGCTACTTGGATTGCTCTGATATTTGTGGTTTCCAGTGTGTATACTTTAATGGACTATATATACTGAGACTAAACCTTACCCTTACAGTGAGTACAGAGTTTGTTGGTACGTACTGGGGTGCGATTAGGTGAGTGCAAGACACCTCAGTTTAGGTAGGTGTTGCGTCTCTGTTGGTGCACAATAGGATCATAGAATCATAGAATGGTTTGGGTTGGAAGGGACCTGAAAGATCATCTAGTTCCACCCCCGCTGCCATGGGCTGGGACACCTCTCACTGGACCAGGCTGCTCAAGTCCCCATCCAGCCTGGCCTTGAACACCTCCAGGGACGGGGCATTGACAACTTCCCTGGGCAACCTGTTCCAGTGACTCACCACCTTCCGTACACTGTATTCAGTTTGAGTCAAACTCACCTAAACATGGGTATCTAATACCTTTTCAGAGGTCCTAGGCTCTCCTGCCTAGCCTACAGCTGCTTGTCCAGGAGAACACAATTCTCTTGTAGGTCCCATGTGGATGTCTCAAATGGTAACAGCCAATTATCTTTGAACTAATATGAATTCATTGGCATGGGGATTTAGACAACTAGTTTGCATGAAAGCATCTATGTTTGGATGACTTATTCTGGAGGCAAACCCCACACTATTCAACCAACCTGTCTGGCCAAAGGCTGATTCTGTCTGGTTATGCCCTAGGAATGTCACCAATTTCACTATCTTTATTTTCTCCGACTCTCTGGAAAAAGTCTTTCAAGTACCTTTTAAGTATCAGGTTTACCAACTACTCTTCTAGGGTAGATCTGAGTCTGAATAAAATTCGTGACACAGAAATGGAGACTTAAGTACAAGCTTTTCTTGATGAAACTCCATTTCAAGGAACTGAAATTAGAGGATGAGAGTTACTGAGTGGCTGGCAGAGACATGTGAGCATCCCAAAGGTTTTTTATATAAACAAAGCAGAGGACTTTCTGCAAGTAAAACTAAAGGTAACTACAAAAGTTCTTTTCCAACTTCTGTACCGCTCCACTGAAACATAGATACAGCTTTATTTAAATAGCGAAGAACTTGCTTTCTCTCTACCTTCAGATGCCTCTGTTATTGGGAAGGATTTGGGTGCCAGCTGCCCAATAGTATTCTGTTCTCCTGGAAAAGGCAATTTTGCAAGTTAGAAATAATGTGCCCCAGGAGAAGTACATTTGTAAGTGGCAAGCATTAATCAAAATGTCCTCACCATGAGGCAGAACAGTAGCAAAAGCACCTGAACTTGCCTCCGTAAATCACGGAATCACGGAATCTTCAGAGTTGGAAGGGACCTCTAGAGATCATCTAGTCCAGCTCCCCTGCCAAAGCAGGATTGCCCAGAGCACATCCCTCAGGGCTGCATCCAGGCGGGTCTTGAAAATCTCCAGAGAAGGGGACTCCACAACCTCCCTGGGCAGCCTGTTCCAGTGCTTTGTCACCCTCACCGTAAAAAAGTTTTTCTGTGTATTTGAACGGAACCTCCTGTGTTCTAGCTTGTGCCCATTGCCCCTTGTCCTGTCACTGGGAACCATTGAAAAGAGCCTGGCTCCGTCCTCCTTAAACCCACCCTTTAGATACTTGTAAACATTAATCAGGTCCCCCCTCAACCTTCTCTTCTCCAGGCTAAAGAGTCCCAGCTCTTTCAGCCTTTCCTCATAAGGGAGGTGCTCCAGTCCCATAATCATCTTGGTTGCCCTACGCTGGACTCTCTCCAGTAGTTCCCTGTCCCTCTTGAACTGGGGAGCCCAAAACTGGACACAGTACTCCAGTTGTGGCCTCACCAGTGCAGAGTAGAGGGGGAGAATGACCTCCCTCGACCTACTGGCCACACTCTTCCCTGTGCAGCCCAGGATGCCATTGGCCTTCTTGGCGACAAGGGCACACTGCTGGCTCATGGATAATTTGCTGTCTACTAGGACCCCCAGGTCCTTCTCCTCAGAGCTGCTTCCCAGCATGTCCGCCCCTAACATATACTGGTGCTTGGCATTCTTCCTTCCCAGGTGCAGGACCCTACACTTGCTTTTGTTGAACCTCATTAGGTTCTTCTCTGCCCAGCTCTCCAGCCTGTCCAGGTCACGCTGGATGCCTGATAATACATTTTTGGAAGTAGTTTTACTATCCAATGTACATGCTAGAAGTAAAGCGGCCCCTATGGCAGTGAGACCTGAGCTGCTGTAAAGTTTATTTTGAAATGCAGCGCTCTTTCTTCACACACACCCTCTATCGGCCTCTGTGCCTTTGCTAGGACCCACAGGAGAGGAATTCCCCCGTGGCTGCTCACACAGTTTTTGGGAAGAATTATTTTATTGTAAAGAACCTAGAGCAGGGCACAGCTCACACCCCTGTTGTACTGAAAGCGTAACAAAGCTAGGGCCAGTTTGCCAGCAAGCAAACCTGGGTCAGCTTCACGAGAGTTATGCTTAGTTACATTAACTGATGGGCTGAGGCCCTGATGGATGAGCTATTACATGTGAGCTAGTAAAAAATAGTGTCAGAATGCAACAAAATGGTGTCTCTATACCCAGCACAGCAAACATTGTAGTTCCAGTGCACACGTCATCATTACGGCTCCTGACATATAGGCTTTCAACAAAAACCAGGACTGAATATATGCAGAGCTTCTGAGACGACTCCTTAGCAGTTGTTTTCATTCAATGAGAAACACAGAAGGAGAAGTGTTGGCAGGAGAGGGATCCTGCCTTCTTTTTTCACTACAAGTTTCAGGAAGTGCTCTGAGCTTCCAGGCTCACCCGTCCTGCACAGACCCACGCGAGGACAAAAGCCTCTGGCAATCTCAAGCTAAATCGCTGGGCTGAGATTTACCTCTGCCACTGTTAGCTTCTGTCATGTCAGGAAGGTTTCAAATACCTGAGCAGTGAATCACTTCCCTTGCATAACTTTTTATTTTATCTTTTTATTTTCTTTTTTTTTTTTCCTTCCTTATAATACGATACAGAAATGAAGCTGAGAAAGCTCTATGAAAACTGACCCCGCAGAACAGCTTTGAGGCCAAATTCTGTCAGGGAAGGGAGCATGGGTGTCCTTTTTAATAAAAAAAGAACCAGCTGTCTGGCAAATCTAATAGGTTACGGAGGAATTATGTCAAGCCCAGAACAGCAGGAGCAAGGGAGAAACACTCATTACACATTTTTTAAACTAACCATAGATGGAAGGCAGCGACTTCATTTTTATCTTTGCCTCTGCAGATCATCTGTACCAAGGAGAATGAGAATTATGAAAAGCTCCTGGCCACCGCTCCAACTGTTTTCATGCCTCATCAGCCTGAGGAGTCCACATGGCCAGGCAGCCCTGATTAGCACAGCCTTGCTCCGTCTCAGGGAATCCCAGGGTTATGAACAGTTGCAATGGTCCCTTGGCCATCCTCTGTTGAACTCCTCGAACCAAAGGGCTTGTGTCACCTTCATCCCAGTGACTCCCTTTGCCACTTCCACCATGTAGAGCTGCTATGAAACAGCAGTGTCAGCATAGCGGCAAAACTTCAATATATTTAAAAGAATTAAAGACTAATTATTCCCCCCAGCTATACCCAGAGCAATGAAAATGATGCGTGCGTATCCAAGTGCAGAACTGGGCTCATCGTCTGTTAGTATAGGATTTATTCTCACGGTATAGGCACACAAGTTGGCATAGCATCAAAGTATTAACTCAGGATCCCCAAGTGCTCCCACAGTTATATGGTATGTTTCCTGCAGAGAATCAGAGTGCCAGATAATTCCATGGAGCCCCAACAGTAATTAAACAAAGTCAATAGGCAAATTATAATTGAGAAAACAGCCTTCTATATCTTATTTGGACTTAAGGTTGTGTGGTTTTAAACATACCTGTTGTGGATACCACTGCTAGCTATTAATTAGCAATGGATACCAGTAAAAACCTTTAAGAGTCAGCATTTATTTCTATAGAGAGAACAGAAATTGTGTCGATGTTACTTCATGTATATCTTTTCCTCCATTTGCCTGGGTTTTCCTAGCCACAGTACATTGGATTAAGAAGATCCCAGCAGCCACCTGGATGAAGTACCTCATTCTTGAGAAAATAAAAGGAAATCACACATGTATTGATCATAAAATATTTTTCTTTTAGGAACTAAGGAGTGTGTTTTTCCAGTTTTTGTATTTATGTACCTCTACAAAATCCCCTCTGAGCCTTCTCTTCTCCAGGCTGAACAGTTGCAGCTCTCTTATCCTTTTGTCATGGGAGGGATGCTCAAGACTCTTTGTCTTCTTACTGACCCTTCACTGAACTCCACTAGCTCCACAGCACCATGACTTAAACTTTTGCCTTCCCTTCGTATCCTCATATCTTTGGAAAAAACAACCCAAAAGAAAAACTACCATCATTAGTGTTCAGATAGCAACCAGAGAATCAGTCCTTTTTGGGTCTGCAGGGATAGCTGTCCTACGGAACAGCACAACTTCTCAATGAAATATCACGTTCTCATGCCTTTATGTTTGTAGGTACAGGACCATGCAATCTATTTCCTGGCAATGAGAGTTTTGTGGCTGAATATCAAACATGCGCTCTAAAAATTCACCCTACGCAGCCCCTTATTTCAAAAATGGAAAGCTGAAAATAGCTTTAAGTCAGGAGAAAGGAAACCTGCAATTCCTCAGGCATTCTGAGCAATCGTATGAGCTGTAATTGAAAACTCCCTCATGCAATGTGACCTTGTTTGAATTAATTGGTTTTGGAATTAGTGCTCAATAGTTCAGTAAACGTGGAATTCTCTGAAGTTTACTCATTGCCAAGCAGACTCCTGCTGGCTGAGAAAAGTAAAATGGACAAAAGACAGTTCCCTACTTCTCATCTTTTTCAGTGGATTCTTTAGCAAGCACAAGTTTAGTAGAGCTACGGGCTACGAATTAGATAAAAGGAGGTCCATATACAACTGATCTGACAGGTT
Source organism: Chroicocephalus ridibundus (assembly GCF_963924245.1). Taxonomy (NCBI): domain Eukaryota; kingdom Metazoa; phylum Chordata; class Aves; order Charadriiformes; family Laridae; genus Chroicocephalus; species Chroicocephalus ridibundus. Next base: position 106,461,625 of record NC_086286.1, read on the forward strand.
TGCATTATGCTACATTTTCTAGAAAAATAATGCAGTGTACTGGCCACTTAAGGCTAGTAACTATATCCCCTGAAATCAGCAGTGCTTCATGCTAAGCTTCTCTCAAAATCGGCTGGAAATCCCTGAAGTGGGAGAAGAGATCTTGGACTGATACTTAACATAGGACAGAAATCCAGGATGCCGTCCCGTGACTCAGTCCCCATTGTGCTGAAGTCCATAGTTAGGTGGCTTTTTTTGGGCCATTAATCCATTTATCAAAAAATACAGTTGTAGCCAAATAACTTGGGTTAGAGGAAAATGTGAAGTAGTTTTAAGAAACTGAAGAGGATGCTCCCTTTTGTTCATCAGCCTAAAAGCTGAAGAACTTAACTGAGGCCACTCGGTCCGTGCTTGTGGCTGGAGAAGGATTTTGTACTTCTGACTGGAGTGCTTCAGTTCCTCCTTATAGGATATTTAGTCTTTTCTGTTTCAGAAGTTTCTATTTGCATATAAAAGCAATATTCGATGAGCAGGTATCCCACCTGATGGGTGAGTGTCCTGATGGGTGGGCTAGAGCAGCAGTGTCTCTCTCAGTAAATATGAACGTGTTTTATGCGATGTATAATAATGCCATCAGGAGAAACTGAGTGTGCCCCCACATCTGAACACGTAATAACCTGGTGTTCAGGATATCCTGGATGGCCAAAGGTGCAAATATCAAAATGTTCTCAGCCTCAGAGGAGGGATTTTAACACGTTCTTCTGCTTCACAACAGACCATCCCAAGTGCTACCTCCAGTATGATTGCAACTCAGTATTTCTGCATTCTCAGTAAAGTAAAACAACATCAGCAGGAGAAAGTATGAGGAAACATCCTGAAATACTCTATAAGATATGAAGTCAGTCATATACAGGACTCTCTACATGTAAGAAAAATAAGTTGACCTTCTCTAGGCCTGCTCTAGGTGAACCTGCTTTGGCAGGGGGTTGGACTAGATGATGTCCGAAGGTGCCTTCCAACCTCCACCATTCTGTGATTCTGTGATTGTCAGGCAAGGGGGAAACAACCAGAGAGCAGTTAAGATCTGCCAGACATCCTTGTTGGTTATGTTTTCATAGTACAACCCAGTGTTGTGGCAGGGTATTTGAATTACTTTTCAGTAAGACAAGGTAGGTGTTGCAGGTGGGATTGCGTGTTACTGGGACACTGCTCCCAGCCTGCCGCACTCTGCTTCCCAACAGGACTACACATCCATGGCTCACCATGCACCGAGCTGGTCGTGGCACAGCTCCAGCACCTCTGGTAGCTTCCATACCTCCCCACGGCACTCCGCTACGCTACCCATATACATGCAGATACACTGAGACAATAGGGAACTGAGCTGGTACTACCTGGAAAAGTGTCCCAGATTTTATGAACTCTTCCTGAAAAATGAAGCATTGTTCGCAAGAGTAGCAAAGACGTATGGCAGTAGCAGTTAGGATGACTGCTGCACTCTGTGCCTTCCCATTCAGGAAATTACATGTTGTCTGGGATGGAGGGACAAGGTGGGAGGCAGCAGCAGCTGGAGCTGTATTTTCTCAGCTGCGCATCTGACAGCTGCAGCTGGATACAGTTCAGAGTCAGAAAGCACACGCTGTCATTCAGGGCTTTTAACATGAAGTATTTTGTACTGGGTTCATTATCTCTTTACAAAAATGAAACGGGATGGATAGAAATGCCCAAACCATAATGAAATATGAGTCTTAGCAGGGGTCACACAGAGTCCAGGTCTAGCTTCCAGTGTGCCAGCAATGCTGGCTGCCTCCTCTGCACTGTCACTTGTCTCATTCCTTGACACCTGGGACAACAGGCAGTGCCCTATGTCTTGTCACCCAGTCTCCATCAGAGGTGGAGAAGCCTGGTTCCACAAATAATCAAACTATGTGGGTCCATGCAAAAGTTATGTGTTCATTAGTACCATAGATATTCCCAATGAACCACAGGGCTTTCTCTCCAAAGTCGTATACATTTAAGAAGAGCCAGTCTCTGGTAGTTCTTTTCCCATCTATTAGAAAACCCTGTTAACAGAGTCCATTAATGATGTCTACATAATATTCATTATAGTGGAAACCTTCCTACCTTCTGAAAGCTGTTAATGCATCTAGGAACATTTTAGGAAACCGCATGCTGTAAATATATCGTCCGTCTTTTGTAATTGAATTCATAGATCAAATATTGCATTTTTTATTTTAGATTTACATTTTTAGTTACATGAATTAATTTTTAGCTAAGCCTGTGTGTTATGATTTAATTGCTTTACAACATCGATAAGAGGCAGTCATGACCTATATCACTAAAATTTCAAGTAATAATTAAATTGCAATGGCTGTTAATTTTCTAAGAAATTGCCTTAGTTTCTTTGCCAAGAAGAGTTTGTTACAGCAGAAGAAAAAAGGACTTAATGTAATGTAATTTTCCTAAGAATTCAAAAGGACTGAATTGGAACTGAAGGCTGATGTAAAACTTTGACCTTTCTGACATTTATTTGAATGAAGCCCGTATAAATGTCAAATATCTGCCAACACCATTTCCACATTTCAGGCAACCGCTTCTTTTACAATTTTCAGAGAGAGCTTGGGAAGTAAGATTTTTATTATTTTTTTTTAATTATAGTAATGATAGGAAATGAAGCATTTCCCTCCAAAGTGACAGGGGCTGAAGAGAGAAATATGGAAGAGTTACCCCTAGGATTTTAAAGACAGGAACTTATTTGGCAACTGAAATTTTCAATTAGCAGTGAATCACACAATCCTTACTCTTCCTGTAAAACAGATAAATATTTCTAAGTTGAATATTTATCTCACATAGAAGTTGAGGACAAATTTGCTCGGTGGTATAGAGATAATAGTTTGAGAACAGAACCACACTCAGAACTGTACGCAGTCCATAGGCTTGGAAACAGCTTTGGCTGAGAAAAACACCTCAAATGATCTTTTTTCTCCACAATGTCAATATCACCTCACCACAACAAAGCAGAAAGATTACATATTTGGGCAAGAAAACCTATCTGATAAATCATATCGGAGATGAGGGAGATGCCATGTGTGAAACAAAGGGTAAAGTTTTTAAACCCACAGTATTTAACCAGCAGACTGCTAACCAATGCAAAACATTGTTCAGAAGTATGAAAACACTGGGATGCAAACATATTTACTGCCTAATCTGGTTATTTTCCCAAACATATTCTATTATTCTGCTTTGTAGCTCTAGCGAATTTAAAACAAATTCCTTAGAGTGAGAATTTTGGGTTTATCTAGCACATAAACTCAAGACAGCTTAGGTTAAACCCAATCAACTTTGTAGCCAAAGTAATTCCTGAAAGTATTCCCATTCAGTACTCGGAGTCAGACACCAAAACAGATATTTAGTTGTGTCTTTTGTCATGGAAGTTTCTTCATAATAATCACACAGTACTATATGACAAAGATGAAAATTAGTCTCTAGGGTAGCAATAAAATCTCATTTTATATCACGATAGCATTTCTATTAAACAAAGGACAGAAACATCCCTAGAGGTGGCACTGTAAGCCACAACTTCTAGTTTTACACAAAGTTATATATAGCAATTAAAATACTACGCTTAAGATAAAATAACATTTTATGCTACTTCTGGAATGCAAATTTGTGTTATTCAGCCTCAGCTTACTTCCTCTCTAAGCTCCCACTGTTCTGTTATACAACAGATGTGTCAAGCAAATAATTTAAAAAGTATTTTTGCATGATATATTTTGAGTTCTATTTTTACCTTTTGTAGACAGGAAGCCCGCACTGCAATTTAATAGTATGTGGCAAGGACAATATCATAATTAGGAACTGACATTAACATATTTGGAAACATAAAAGTGAATTTGGATCACTTAACAAAGAATATATATTTGTTGTAGATTTCATTTTAATTATTTAACTACCATCTGTGCAATCTTTTCTCTACCAATACTAGATGCTAATATCCTAAAATGAATAAAGCTATCATCTTTGCTAAGCAACTAAGAAGAGAAAAAAAGTTGCCAGAAGAATGTTAGAAGATCCTAAAAGCGAATGGTATAACAATGAATGCTAATGGCTACTGATGAGTAATAGCAGATGTCTGAAGCTTGCCATAATGTTTATGATTCAGTGTATTGATACAACTGGTTACACCTTTTCTACAAGTAAGTAACTAATTCCCTGCCAAGTTAATTGCCTGTAAGCGTTCAGACCAAATATTTAAAATCTTGCTTCTCTTTTTCTTTCGGTACTTTGAGGACCTAAATTAAAATCAGTGCAACTGATATCATTTAGAAGATCAATCACTTGATAGACAAAAATACGGAAATTTCTACCAATATCAATTTTTGAAAAATATCATTTGCACTCGCGTTTTTCTTTTTGCACCTGGATAACTGTATGTATGGGAAATGGAGGTCAAAAGTCCAGGTCCATTATATTATGCTTGCAGGATTTTCCCCAGATGGAGCTTATTGCAAGCTGTAGCCACAACGGTACAGTATTACAAAGCTAAGAACACAGTTATCAAATATTATCACTACACACGGGAATTGTTTCCAGTGTCAAGCATCCTTTTACAAAACAAGACGACACATTTTTACATGCAGAATAGTGGAAGGGTCAGTGTAGATTTGCTTACCTGTGGTTGACCTGATAGTTGAGGTGATGTTGGAAGATGCCATCGCAGGTATACATTCATCATCTTGGGAATAGCCTGCCTGAATGGCACGCAAGTAACTGTGGCTTCTTGTTCGGAAACATCCAGGGAGGTCAAGGGCATCCATTGCCTGAGCTTCAACTTCACTAAACACTGATTCACACACCGATTCAAATTGCCCATTAACCTCTGCTTCACTCATCTGAATAAACAACAACAATGCATTTGATTTTTGACTTGCTTTTTTGTGATCATCACGGCCTCAACATCTCAAATGGACACCTGTACATTGATGAAGAACTGTTTTAGCAAATAGTTAAAATGTAGTAATCCCTTCTGATCACATTCACATTTTTTTAAACTTACATCAGTTGTTTATATGTATATAATAAGTACATCACACATGCCATACAATTAATTTTACATTTAATATCTTTGGGCATATTCAGAGGATTGCAAATACATGATTTAATGGTAATCAACAAGATCACTCTGCACTGATAGAAATCCATTTTCTGTCAGGATAGGAGAAGAGAAAACAGCTACACTAATATTAGCCCTCAAAAGGTGAGGTGGATTGGCTGGGTTCCTCGCTTATCAGCAAAGTTCCTACTCATGTGGACATTTAGCCTGCGTGGTAGGTTGTTATCTTCCTTTCACTGTAAAGGGGCTCAAGGAAGTATCTCATACTTGAAGACATGTAAGTTCAGAGGAGGTGATGCTTCTGAAAGGTTTGAGAAATATTGCATCCAGAGTTGTGTCCAGTGAAGCACGTGAAAGAATAACCGTTGTCTCAAATAGAGTGAAAAGTGGTCAGGTGAGAAAGTAATGTTTTGACCACCTTTACCTAAGAAGCGCCCTAAACCAAACTCATTCCCTTCTTAACTGGGTTAGCCATTCCACTACCACGGAAAAACAGTGGAGATGCAGCCACTACTGCTGCCTCTTCTTCAGCAGCATTATTTTAAGCCTGAGACGTCTGCCACCAGGTGTGCTGAGGAGCCCTGCCTGTCAGAGCACCCTAGATGTGCCTACCTGCATCACCTACCAGGTTGGCCCCTTGGGGGATTTCAGCATCACCCTCCAGCTCCCCACAGGGCTTGGGCAGGAGCCAGCATCTACCTGCTGACCCTGTCCTGCAGGTTGGGCACGACACAAAACTGTAGATTTTTAGATTGCTTCACGATAAAAAAGGTTTCGGCAGGCTGGCCAAGCCTAGAGAACCTCTGGGTAGGGAACTGTGAATTGCAGTTTTGAAAATGGGTGCCTAAATTCTACCTAGATAATTCTTAACAGGTTCTCTGAAGTCAACCCTAACTACCTGTAAATGTAACCAAATAATTCAAAATTATATTTATCCAAAATCAGGTAGGAAGTTAACATTGTATGGACAATACATGTCATTCTGATACGTCCTCCTAATAATAATTTATTTAAAAAGAGAGTGCTAGAAGTCAGAATCAGTATAAATACCAAGTTAAATTCATAGCTTCACTAAACAGCACATCCAGTTGATACCACTTTTTTTATACGTCTGCTGAGTGCATTTTTCATTATTACTGTTCCTAGTACATTATTCATTATGGAAACAGAGTGAGTGCAAATGTTGCAAATGTTTTAGGATTTTGATTAAGTAAATGGAAATTTCATACGGAACTTCTGATGATAATGAATAACTGATATTTTAATTTCATGTAAGACATTTTGGCTACTAAATATCTTCTGAAATAAATTACATTACCCTTCATGAAATTTGCTTCTAATAAAGTTAAGTAGACTAATGCAATCTCGAAAAGATTAAAAAAAATATTTTAGGCTGAAATATTTTGCATACATCATTGATCAGGAAATTTATGGTAATGTAGTCCATAAACAATTTAAGTCCTAACCACTTCTTTCAAACTAAGGTCATTGACAATAGAAAAATAAAATTTTTAAAACTTAAATTAAAATAAAAACCATGGAAACCAGCATCTTTCTTGACTTCACCCTTGGTCAAGAGTGAGAAAGGAAGGATTTCACACACCAAAAAAAGGCATTAACAATATCACAGATCATACAAAATGCTATTATGTAAATGGACCAAGAAGATGATGGCCTCATGGAAAAAGAAAAGGGAACAGCAAAGTTCAGAACTTGTTATTTTAATACATTTACTCAGTGTATTATCTATTAAATGCATTTATTACTGGTGTGGAAAGAGCTGGACTGTGAGGTAGGAAGTATGTGGTTGACACAAAATGACGTAGGTTAGTGAAGACTGAAAAAGAAAGTAAGGAACTACGTCCAGCAGGTTTAGTTAATCTGGCCAATTGAGCAATCTACCTGCAAATGAAATCTATTGTGGACATCTTTCCAGGTAATGCACATTGGAATGAAGAATTTTAACCACTGCTGAAACCAATTAGTCATTATGGACAACTCAGTGAACATCTCCATGCACAGACGTGGTCAAAGAGGCAGAAGGTGTTAGAATAGTTCTATATTACAGCATTGTTAGGTGACAGCAAACAACACTCGCTTTGAATGCAGGATCTAATTCTTGTGAAACTTTCTCAAAACCAGAGTGTAATAAAAATATAAAATAATCGAACCAGGGTAATGGCAAACCAAGGCATGAGAACGATGGGGACAGGTTTCACAAGGGAGCTATATAAAATAATGAAAGGTTCAGAAAATGACTGACTTTAATTCTGATGTGTGCTATACAAGATTGTACTTCATTTACCCCACATAAATTAAGGAATTTGACCGAAGGGCATTAGTCAGGCAACTAGTCCCTCCCAACTCTCTCCAGTCAGCGGAGACCGACAAGCATTTCCAGAGGGCTCTCAGCCCACTTGGGATGTGCATTGTCCTGGAAGAAACTCTTTCACTCCATTAACTACAGAGGAAGCTTTAGTTGTTGCCTCAGTTAAAAGCCTCAAGTTAGATGAGTTGAATCCAGGCCTGAACAGCCATGCAATAGAAATTCAATGTGAGTGAATATAAAATTGCTTTAAAAAGACTGTGTTTTTAGCATAACCATTGTATATAATTAGCTACTATACCCTTAGGTGTCTCACTAAATGGTCAAGGAAAAATAAAGTAACACATGTCTGAGAAAAGGGCAGGGCCCACCTGTCATGAAGCAACACAGTGAAGAAATGTCAGGACCAGTGAACATTACATAAGATTTCCAACGTTTCTAAAGTCCTCTGCTAAACAGAACATGCACATACTTCATACGGCTGCTTGCACTTCAGGCCTGATTCAGATCTGACTTCAACATGAATTAGTACTAACTAACCAACATAAAACCAACAGGGTGGAAAAATGTCTCTTTTCCGAAGTCCCCACACGTAGAATAATTGATGGGACTTCTTCTTTCACCCAAGAAGAGTGAGGGATTGAGTTCAGAGATGAATCACTGCTCCTTTGGAGCATAATTATTTCAATCTATATCGTAATCTGGCAACCCACATTTACTGAAGTCAGAGTAGATATTTTCAGAGGATGCGTATTGTAGGAGTGTGCCCCCTATGCTCAGTCTGAATCTTCTTCACATTTAAATATTTAATACAGACTGAAAATGAAAATACCAGTATTTAGAATTTTAATGAACAATTAAATGGAAAATATTATGTGTGATAGTGTCCCTTTGCTTCTAGCATTCAGTATTTTTCTTGAAATTTTGAACAAGGGTTACATTTCTTAGAACTGAGTTACTTTGACAATTCACATCCTCAGTTTGATATTAATTTAAAAAAACAAAAAACAAAAACCACAAAAAAACCCAACCTAAAACCATCCACCAGTAACAACTCTGGCATCTGTGATTAACCTATAAGAAAAGTTATAACAAGAATTTCCCACCTGACTAACACAGCTGGCCTGACTGAGCGTGCTCACTGCTCTCATATAGCTCTGATTCCTTGAGCGAAACTTTGGGGAATTGTAGTTTGCAGAGGGATCCAGGTTGTGACCCCCAGGCACGTCACTTGCAGTTTGAAGGTAGCTCTGACTACAAAGGAAAGAGGAAGAAAAAAGGAGAGGGTGTGAAACTACAGATGGAATCAATTAGGACACTAAAGACAGTAATTTGTATGAGACTCACAAATCCATTCCCCAGGGTCCAAATCTCGCTCTCTATAAAGCATCATAGATCTGTTGTAGTCAAACGCACAAGCAGAGAATCTGTCTGCAGTTCTGCTGCCTAGATGACATAAATTTTTAAGTCTTTGCTGTATTTAAACATCATCAGTCCTCCTGGCTATTGATATGGAATTTTACTAAAAGAGAATGTCTAGGTCAACAGGAACAAGAACCAGAGCTAAAGCACAAACCAAAGTAACTAACAATCTTTCTTCATAGATAAAATCTGCCACTTGTCATCTGGTTTTCATCAGGGTATTAGGCATCGAGACCTTTTATCTTCAAAGGACTGATATATTTTTGCAAAAGATCAAAATATCCCATGTTAAGCTAAAAATATAGATTAACAAGGTGCTCAGAGCAACAGCACAAAGCTCTAGAAATGCTTTGCTTGCAACACATCTCCCACTTTGGAGGACTGGGATCTTAACACCACACTGAGCCCCTTTCGGTATGCTTTCACTACAAGGGTATGTTAGTCTTCACGTTTTATGTTAACCATATTGATTATCATTCCAGGAAAATAAATAAGCCTAACAAAAGAACAGTACTTTGCTTTGAATACAAAATTTTAAAAAATGAAAGTCGCAAACAAAGTTTACCAGAGTTCTCAGAACCTCTGAAAATCAGATTTTAGAAGGCACGTGACGCTCATCCCTAGACATAATTAATAATAAATTAATGTTTTGGAAAATATTGGGGTTTGTGTGGTAAACAGGCAGGTTTTATATTTATTCCTTAAAGGTAGCTTTAACAAAAACATAGTTTCTGGGAACAATAGATTTGTGCCAGTTGAATGTCTGTCCATATTGGCAATACGGTTATTTCAAGCTGAGCCGGCAGAATTACTCAGTCCAGCAGTGGCTGTGACACAAGCCCAGGCTGTCGGGAATTTCCCTGTGAAGGGGAAGGTTCCTCCCTGGAAGGACCAGATCACTCAGTGAATGAGAAAGCCACAGGTTCAATGCCTGGTGCAAAATGAGGCACAAACCAGGACCTTGTTTCTTAGACCATATATATCAAACGCTGAGCATGACCATAAGGCTGGTGCTTGAGGAAGGACTCAGCCTTTCTCACTAAGTGGACACAACCCGAGTTTGGGCTGGATGCAATCCCCGAGGAGCACGTGGGGAGGAATCTCAGACCTTTTATCATGGCTCTGACCAGAGCGGCAAATTGTGTTGAGCTCCATCTCCCTGTGTGGCCGTGTCGTTTGATGTTGGACATGTGATGACCCAGGGTTCCCTCACATCACCAGCTGCAAGAACAGATGGGATTTTATAGACCCTCCCCCGACCTTATACTTGGGAGATCCGTTCTCAAGCGCTTCCATGTGTTCTCCCTGACTTGGCCATCTCAGGGTCAACGCAGACACAGCCTTGCTTCCTCAACAGCATCTACCAATGGCTGGGCTATCTGCTCCTCTGAGACAGGCGGCCTTCTTCTTCTCCAGTAAAAAAGGCCAAGTTTTGTGTTCATCTTGGTACAAGGCAGGCATTTTTCTGAATTCTTAAGAAGTTTCCCGGGAGTAAAAGCACTTTTTTCTTCCTGTCTTTATTCAGTGCCTTCTATGGAATACCTCTGTAACCTCACAGCAGAGGTAATCTATGTAGAAACTATGCTAAAACTGCTAAAACCGAAACGCAAATCTATGAGATTGATGCAGGCATATGATGAGAGGTTAATTAAGTCATTACGGTCAAAGTGGTTTGCAGATTATCATATCTGTCTGATAGTGGCTCTAATTTGGTTTCAGATGATGAAAACAACCATAGCAGCATTTTTTTGTTCCCATAGGTATGAAGATAAGTATAATAGATTAGGCGAAGTGGTGTAGAACCTCCCCATCTATATCAGTTGCTGGATGTAACTAAACCTCCTTTCCTCTCTAGGCAGCAGGCTGATGACTGTCACCTGCTTTGTGTCATGCTGATTCTTTGCACATGCTTTACTAAATCTGTCTGGTATTGTTAATTTAGTATTTTTCAAAACAGATGAGTCCCCTCTGGACCTTCTGCTTGTCATCAGGTGGCAAATCTGGGATTCTGAGTTCAGAGACAGTTTGCAAAAGAGCTGTTTCAGGTTTCTTCATTAAAACACGGGCCACGTTAAGAAAAGATAGAAGCTACAGAATGAAACTATAAATTATTAATTATTTTATAAACAACTTAAAAATTAATTACTTTAAACTGGCTCCTAATAACTGTCTCCTTTGCTAAGTAATGCTCAACAACCTAGTATTTCATCATGCACATACCGGTTCCTTGTGAGGTATTGCTATCATTAAATACAACCAACAATTTCTACAGCAATAATTTATTAGGGGAAGAAGCTTGTTATTCCATGGTACTGTTAAGCAGCTGAATTCTGATGGATGTGTTTGGACATTACCTGATAGTTAAATAATTTTTCATTTATCTGACAAGAGGAATTGATTCATAGGACTGTAGCAAAAATAAATGTTACATATATTAGGTTGTAAAAGCAATTTCACATCCATTTGATTAATACTCTGAAATTTTTCTGATAAAAAGAAAAGATTAGTTTTAATTTCTAAGATATAGACTCAAAGTTGTCTTCTAGGATAAACGTGTCAATGCATGGTAAAAATGATGACCTTGCTATAAACATGATCTAGACCAAAATGCCATAGATCCAAAAGTTACATGGGGAAGTTGCTCTCAAATGTTGTAATCTATTGCTCAAGGAACTTTCAGGCTTGTCAACAACGCTACAAAACACACACCAAATGTGACAGTGGTAAATGCTGGCTTTTTAGGAACATCCACTCCATCTATAAGCTTAGGAACAAAATTCTTGACCATTTCCAAAACACCACAGCTCTATCACTTTGATAAAAGAAAAGAATTTTCTTTTTTGCTCTGTAGTAGATGATCTTATACCTCAGCCGATTACTGAAGAAGGGCAAGACCAGCACGAGCCCACAAGATGGTTTGACAGTTCATTTCCAAGGCCACAAACCCAAACATTAACATCGAGGAGGTGACTCTAAAGTTCAGTACTATGGAAAAGGAGGAAGAGAATGAGACTAACAGGAAAAAATAAATTGGTATGTCAGTTCTCTTTCCATTTGCTTTTCCAAAGAGACAAGGTCTTAGGAATAGATTCCCCTTTAAAAGCTTTTTTGCCATCAAAAAAGGTTGCTTTGCCTTTTTCATTGGCTTCAGAGGAAGTCCAGGGCAGCTAGGAAGAGGTCTTAAATTTGAGATACTTCTCATCTCAGCTGCAAGCAAGACTCAAAGCCTAGAGAAAAATTTCGGGAATAAGATAGTTCCATGTAATGACCTTGCAGCTCTTGAGAATGCTGCTTTAGGACTCCCAGTGAAGATAGCTAAATTTGCAACAGCGCTTTCAATGCTCAGCAGATTGCCTTAGTGTATTCGGGGAGGAAAAATACTGTTCTATAAGCACATAAAGTGACCTATAGCATGGCATGCTTATCTGGGACAGTATATCTGATAGCATATCGGGGATAGCATGTCAGCCTGATTTAGGGTGAACGGGAAAAAGGTTAGGCTGCATATTCCAACAGCAAAAATTAGGTAGAGAATAAGGGATGAGGCAGCAGTCCAAAAAACAGTTCCTGCTTAGCAGTTTTTAAGAGTCTTGCATCGCAGCCTCGCTTTTCTTGCATTCCTCTAGTCTGCAGAAACTCAGAATATGAGATCCAAATCTCATACTCCCTGCTGCTCCTATCTGAAAGCTGCCCCTTCCTCCAGCCCCAGAACTTGCATTTACTGAAACGCCAAAGTACAGGTCTCCTTCATTCTTGACCAACCCAGATCCTAGTCCTTACTGCTCCCTAGAACCCTCTTAATTCCCAGCTCACAGTTGTCCCGCTCAAGATCTTCCAAAACATCATCAGAGAAGCCAGCACTGGGCCACTTATCCTACTTCTGTCCTCTGCAGATTTCAAAAGTTCCCTTAACACCCCTATCCACCAGCGGAGTCCAGCTCACCCCCGCTACAGCCACCTAATCTTACTCCCTCCCTGGGAAGTAAGCTGGCTTTCACAAAAGCCTTTTTGTACGAACTAACTGTTCTTGCCCACACCTCACCAAGAATGAAATTTAAGAGCAGAATGGGGGAAAACAACTGCTGGAAAATACCTGTTACTTAAGCCCTAGAAGCAACAAGATGTGTTTAAAAAATTATAGAAAAGTAAAACAAAACAAGGACAATTGTTTGACTGCAGAACACAAATTTCCTTCTGCATTTTGCCACATCTTGTAGCCACCCTTAACTCAGTACAGTGAAAACATACGAGGAAGTTTAAGTTTACTTATATTGTAACCAAAAAGCATTAGATAAGATTTGTCAAGAGATTTCAGGAGATGGAAGAGCACATCTACATCTCCTTATCTTTTCCTCACTTACGCCATTGTAATAGAAGACTTGTAAAACTAGAAAGCTATTTAGAACACGTTTTAATGAAAAGAATAATCACGTAAGCTAATCCGATAGCTGCAATCAAGCATTAACTAAAGATAAGGGAAGGACTCTTGTTTCCTCATCTTTAGCCATCTATTATTTAGCCATCTATTTCCTCCTCTATTAACTGTGTATTTTCAAAAGAAGTCAGATGCTTACTTTAGCTTATAGACAGTAAATAGCTAACTTTTAGGGTGGTTTTTTTCCTGCATTCTATTGTTTTATGTAACATTTGGCAGGTTTATATGACCATGGATAGTGTCTGAGGCAGCCCAAAGGTTTCAGCATCTAGAGCTGGGGGATTTGTGTCATTCCCGCTGCGGTCTGTTACCACAGCACCTGGCACAACTCACTCGAAGTCTATCACTTTGTGCAGCACTCAGCCCATGCTTTGTCCTCACTGAGTTCAGATCCTGATGAACACCGAGGACGTGTTTCCTGAAGCCACTTGTCATTGCTGTATGACGAGTATTACTGCAAGCTAGAATTACAACACGCAGTACTGCACCGTGACTTATGCAACCGCTGCAGAAGACAAATCTTTTTGTCACTTGGTGAAAAGATATGTATGATAGTAAAGCAACACGGATTCACTTTTAGGGCACCTCGAAATGTGAGATTTAGAGGCTGACATGGTTTTACAGCTTATAGCTAAGCCGTGGTCAAAACAAAACAAAACAAAGAAACTCCCTAACTTCTCCCTACAAACTCAGCTTCCTGAGCAGCAGTCAACACTAGTGGGAACATGAGGTGTATGACTCCGGAGAAAGGGATCTCTGTCACACTGCTTTTTTTTTTTCCCCTGTCTGTATTTTATTTTCTAATAAGTGATTGATATCATATACTTGGTCGTAAAGCTAATACCTTTGCTCAGAAAAGTATGAACATGATGCCAACAACGCAGTAAATGTCATATGCTTGTCAAGGTCATTCTTTGATCTACTCACATTCAAAATAGCAAACACTCCCCAGAGTACCTGTTCTTTGTCAAATGTTCAGCCACCAGTGCACCCTGGGTCAAGAAGGTACCAAAAGTGAATTTAAATCTTCCTAGGCCTCTAAAAGTTGCAGCAAGAAAGTCACCTTCTGCCTCTGAATAGGTCTATCAGGTTTATTAAGGGAGCACCAGATACAAAGAAAGTCCATTTTCCATCAAATTAATTTTTGGAATTGTAATATTCTAAAGTTGTACATTTTATTTCCATGATCATGCCTGCATTTGTCCAAAAATCTCTGAATGAATAGGAACATTAAAGAAAGTACAATCACTTCTGTTTAAATCAGTATATGCAATTCAGAAGTATCATTCTGGGACAAAAAGATAAAAATGGTAAAAGAATTCATCTTGGGCACCTAAAAGGGAGGTGCATTAGGATTAGCACGGTAGCATAAGTTATCAAACCCTATTTTATTGAGAGATTTGCATTTCAATGGATATTCATTTCTCTATCTGGATCTATCTTAACTATGTCTTTGTAGGTACATGAAATAACTCATCGACCAGAATCTAATGATTAAGCTTAGCTCGCGGTGCCATTGTACAGCAGCTGCAAGTCATACTGTGTCTCTGCGGATCCCTGCTGAAGTCAATAGAGCTCTGCAAAGGGGCACAGATGTGCCTGCGTGCAGCCCATTGGAGAACTCGGAGTATCGACATTAAGTCTCATTCTCCCTTCGGAATAGCGCAGTTAGTCTGGGTCTTTGAAAAAACTGAAAGTACACATAAATCTGGTGAATTTATCTGTAGCGAAGAATTTCTTTTCCAGTCTTTGCCAGACTGGAGCTTCTCTTTGATCAGTGATAGATAGGAGAATTTGGGCCAAATTAAATTTTTAAGATGCCTATATTTTTCATCATTGACCCATAGCCTTTTTTTAAAAAGGCGCCTGAAAGATATTGAATGTTTGATTGATTACAGGAATATGTTGGGAAAGAGGTGGAGACTGCTTTTTCCATCCTTATGAAATGCCTACTAATCACTGGTAGGAGAGAACCTTTCTCCTCGCTAAGTATTTAGGGATTTTGTGCAAAATGACCCAGAAGAGAGTGAGGGGAAGTCACCCAGAATAGTTAAACAGTCTGGTGGTTTGATCACTCCTTGCAAAGATACAGAGGATGTAGGCTCAATCAAGCCTGTACTCCAAATCATGCAGAATGTGCATGTAATACAAAAAGTCTGGTGTGGGAAATCTACACTCAGAGCTATTGTTTGGAAGAGGTGACAGATGTGCACATACAGCTAATCCTAAAAGTCTTGTTCCAATATCCTATTTTGAGCTTGCCCTGGAGAGCAGGGAGCGAACTGGTCAGCAACAACAAAACTCAGGCAGATGTTATGGCAAAAACTTAGAGGCATTTAAAGCATCATGTAGCAGTTCAGCAAATGGATCTGAGGATCCAAGCAGAACTCAGATACTGGATATATGTTCCTAAATCCCTTTATGGAATTGAAATATTCATCATTTTCTTCAGGAAGCAATCTCACTTTTTTTTTTTCTTTTACTTGCTTTTGGTACATATACATGTACACATGCAAAAAAATCGTAATTAGGCAAAACAATGTAGACTACAGACCATCAGGACTCAGAAAAGCATCTGAACATGAGCTTGATTTAAACATACAAGAAAGTCCATTAAAGCCAATAGGTCTTAAGCAAATAAGTGAACTTCTCATGCTGAAGTTGAAGAAAAAATGACACTACATAATTCCTGGAGAAAAAATACAGTTGAACTGGGAGAAGTGAAAATTTATACATTATTTCTGCTTTTTAATCAAAAGCACCTTAATTTTCAAATCCTTGCTGAAAGAAGTGTTTCTACACGCAGACTTTATAGTCTCACTTAGTTTTTATTAAAAACTAAACAAATGAGAAAAGCAGCTCTTGATCCTTTTCAAATAACAAGTAACATACTTGTTGAAAGCAGAGCGAGTAAGTACCAGAAACCAGAAACATATCTTCTCTCGGATCTCAGTATTTGTGCTTGTGAGACTGGCCTGAATCTTGCTGCATTTTCACCTCAATCCATCACATAATTGCATCTTTCTGACAGAAGCCTGCTTTATTCCCGAGAAGACTCTGCACTCTCTTCAGAGCCTAAGGATCCCCTTTCCATCCCTAAT
Organism: Chroicocephalus ridibundus; assembly: GCF_963924245.1. Taxonomy (NCBI): domain Eukaryota; kingdom Metazoa; phylum Chordata; class Aves; order Charadriiformes; family Laridae; genus Chroicocephalus; species Chroicocephalus ridibundus. Next base: position 106,477,998 of record NC_086286.1, read on the forward strand.
CCAGGGTGATACGTTTCAGCCCTACAACATCAAGCTGGGATTCGCTACAATGAGGCAGGACATCTGGGCTCAATCTCTCCCCGGGTTTCACACTACGGTACTTCTAAGAGAACAAGGTACCTAACACTGCCTAAGAGCATTTCCTATCATTCTGCAAAGGAAGAAAGGATGGGGAAAAACCGTCTTTCTGACCCTGCAAAAGATACTTCCTAGGTAGCCAGATGACTAGCTGCCCTTCATCAGCCTTCCCTCTTAACCCTGTGGACTAATCTAACCCAGATCCTATCGACTGCAGCAGAGAACACTATCCCTGTGCCAGTGACCCACTGATTGCATTATTAGTTGATAAGGCTTTGTAATTAGCCCTCAAACTCTCCTCAGTAAATCTGCAATTTCACCCCTCAGAGACTCTGAGTAGATGCTACTACACTATGGGGCCTCAGAAAGCTACTAATGAAGTGTGTAATGAGGCTTTTTAGAGTCAGAAGATTGAGGAAAAAAACAAAGATAAATAAAAAGCATACAAAAGATGAGGGTTACTTTTCTAGAGATTTTTCCCATCTCTTCTATTGAAAATATTTCTCAGGAATGGCTTCAAAACCATGCCTAATTTAAAACGCAGAAGAAGAGTTAATGGTAAATTGAAGTTTACCCTTAAAAATTAAAAAAGGCTTGCATGGCTGGTGTGCAGCAATGGGTAGCATCGAAATAGGACATTAATTTCTTTAGCAAGGAAGCTGTGCTTAAACTCTCAATCTGTGACGTTTTCGCAGCACACCCATTACTCCACACGTGCACACTTACCTACAGCCTGCAATATCAAAACTTCTCTCTGTTCACTTACCAAGTGGTATTTCTCTAGGAGAAATACCCACAAACTTGTCCATCACTAAATGATACGGCGGCATCACTCTTATAAGCAAAGACGGATGAAAAGACAAAAGTTTGGTCTCAGGCAGAGCTTCCAAACTGCTCAATCGGTTTTCTCTTTTTCGTGGCGTAGGTGTGCTATGGTTCGCCCAAATGGTTACAAATGGTAGTAATTTTTTTTTTTTAATGGAGATTTCCCACGTCTTAGAGGAGACTGTGCTATTCCATGATTTCTGCTGAGCTGAGTTAAGTGCTGTCAGATCTTCTTGTTGCAGTTTAACCCCCTTGCTGTGTGCTTTGGCAACGTTTTTGCTGCTGTAAGATCTGGAGAACAGAACATGTGGACATGCCTTGGGTCACAACCCAGATATTCCTTAAATCAGCATAAGTTAGTAAGGCCACAGAGAGATGCAATCGCTCACTCTGAAAAGGGGAAGGGCAGGGAAAGGTTATTTTTAATTCAGATCACTGCTTTGATCTGGTTTATCATAAGGCCAAAAAACACTTGTGTCGCAACCTTTTCAGGTCATACTTAGGCATATTAGCTTAAACGACTGAAAAAAGTGGTTTTGCATTGAGATACCAGACGGTGAAGTAGGGTGGCTGAAACAGAGACGCAGATTGCGCTCTGCAAGCGTGCTGTGGGCTTTAATACCATCCAACGCAAAGGTGTTAAACACTCGAGGTGGGTACGGCCGCTTTCTCTGTGAACACGACTTGGAGTTTGAGACACTCACTTCCATAGAGGGGCCATAACCTGGCAGAAGTTTAGATGGAGAATATAGCAAGACAAATCAAAGCACCACTGGTCCTATAATGTGGCAGTCCACCAAATAATTTGTGCTGTGGCAGATTTCCTTCCTCATTGAAACCCTACATTTTTGTACTACCTGTCTGCTCACGTGTCTTGCTGCCTGCTCACCCATCAGCTTAAGGTATCTGGACTACCAGCTGCCATTAGAGGGCCACAAAACAACAGTACACATTGCTGTCGCTGATTGCATTTTATTGTAGCTTAACCTATTTCATCCTCCTGTTTGCACCATCTAGTTTCCCATGAGTCACTTCAGAGCATAATGGAAAACTTCAGCACAGCACGACTATTCATTTGCGTGAGTGATACCAGTATGATCTTCAAATAGAGTGCGTTAACTTTGGGGTAAATGCTATTGTTATGCCTTTTGAGTAAATGGTTAGACAGTTTTCAGAGTCTTTCGCAACACTTCAAAAAAGAGATACTGAAAATGGAACTTGCTGTTTCTACAGTGCTATCCTCTTCATTTACATAATCGGTATATTAAGTACTCTTTTCCTGAAAATGAGAAGCATCAAATAACCGGAACATTATCTTCAGTCATAGAATTGTTTTTCCATCACATACTCCAAAATTCTTGTTCTCTTTTCAGCTTTCCTTTCCCGATCCCAGTGTCTCTGATGCTTCCATCTCTCAGCTTCACCTTCTTTTTGCCACAAATACAGAGAAATGACATTTACTGGGTTGGAAGGATACCCTCGCAAATCATGTGGGGCAGTCTCTCTTCCAGGACTGCACCAAACGGACTTAGGGCAAACATTCCTTTTGTTTCAGCTACCAGTTGCACAAACTCTTCAGCTGTTTTGGCCTTTATTCTAATGAAAATACCTAGCAGCACGCTACCTACCTCTTCCACAAGCTACCTTTTGCCAACTACCTTCCAACACAGTTTAACTCCAGCCCCAGCGGCACCGCAGGACAGCGGAAAACAATGGACTGAATTGAAAGGGCTTGCATTTCACCTCCAGAAGACCTGTATTTATTCATAAGATACCAAAAACGACATCCAAAAGAGTCTGTACGTCTAAGCATAATGCAAAATTAAAAAAAAAAAAAATAAAAATTTTAATATTTTTTTCTCCTGGGACTGCTGGGAGTCAAAATAATTTCCACAATAAATGGGATTGCTGGCACCGTTCCAAGAAAGAAAAAAGTTGGAAAGGAAGCAGATTCAAGTATGTGTCCTGTCTCCACCACAGCAAGCCTTATTGCATTATATTTCACTCAAATGCAATTTAATAATAATAATTATAAATTACACTGGCCTTCAACTTAATGTTATAGGACTAAGTAGTGCAACATACTATTTAGTCCTTTGAAACAGCATTCACAAAGAAAGAAGTGAAATGCGTTTATCTTCAGTGAGTCATCTGGGTATTTAGGCGCATTTAATTTTTGAAAAATCCAGCAAAAATTTGAGTCACTTTGGCTATAGCTATATTCAGAAATAAGCTAGGTCTGTTACCTGACCCTTCGGCAAACTGACCTGTAGGGTTAAACTTCCTTGCCCTACAGAGAGGGTGGCTGCGTCCAACCGGGCTAGTCCCTGAAACGTGCCTGGGCACTACTAGAAGAGCCAGGTGGCCTCGGCTGGGAGCGGGCTGGGGGTGACGCTGGCTGTGCGAGCAGTTTGACTCACCAGAGGTGGTGATCAGATGGCAGCGGTTGAGCACGTGCCCTGCTTCGGCCATCTGCCTAAAACAGCAGCAGTCAGACCCTCCACTTCTTTTTTTAATCCCCACTTGGAGTAAAATATGCTCCTGTCCAAGAGTGACTTAAAAGACATTATTTCAGAATTTTAATGCTTCTGCTAAATCAGTTACATTTACCTACTTGTCTGTTGTTAAATAAAATTATTTATTCAGATACAAATATGCATTTTTATTGTTTACGAATTTTTATGAATTTTTAATGTTCAATTTGCTGAATCTTTGGGGAACAAAACCCGACAAAATAGGGCCTTACGTTTGCCAAAGTAGAAACAGAACTGAAATGGGAAAAAACTCCTTGCAAAGATGCCTGATAAAACTCAGAGGAGGAACATGCACACATGTCAAAGGTTTGTTGAAGGTTAAGTGAAGGTTTTTCTCATTTTCATTTTGTTCTATTCAGGATAGCGATAGAGGCTTATTCTTATGAAACCCATCTACATATGTTTTGCAGCCAATGCATGTTTTTATACCGATAAAATTATCAGTATTCAGGTTTTATTACAGGTTTACCGCTGCTCTGTGAGATGCCAGTTCCGAGCTATCCTATCCACCCAAACAGAGGGCTAAGAGAGCATAAGCCCCATTTTATTTCTGTGCATTAGCTCCCTCCACCATGGTAAACAAGCCAAAAAGCCGGTTAATGCAGCTGACATCTTGAATTATGTAATTTCTCATAATACATGCCAGAAATGCTATTCAGCCCTGCTATACATGCAGGAATGCTCTTCAGAACCTTGGCTTCTGGCTCAGGAGCGTGACCAGCAGCACAAAGGGTGCTGGGCGTGCAACAGGGATTACTGAGCCGTGCCGGAGGAGGAAGGCAGGCTCCATAACCATCATCCCTTGCTACATCCTTCATAGAAATCCTTCATGTGGTGAAAACCCAGGTTTAGGATCAGCACTTTGTACTCCTGTGAGGCAAGAAACTTTCTGTCTGCTTAAGGGCTGCTGAAATTTGGATATTTTTGCAAGACAGACATACAACAACCAGAATAGTTTTCGCATTTCTGCCTGAAGTTCACTGGAAAAAAAAAATGCATACGTTAGGCTGGGAGATTCAAGGCGCTGCCCCTCAGTTTAAGGGAAAAAACGAGGATTTAAAAGATATCTGCCAGCAGCAGCCTCACTGCTCAATTATTCCCAGTGCAGTGTTTGCAACAAATTCTCAACAGAGCCCCTAATAATATTTCACAGTGTTACAAAAAGCTTCCTCCTTTTCCGACTGCAGCTAGTGGTAACTATGCCATTAATTCCTTTGGGACCATGGCCAGGCACAGCTGTGAACCCCCGTACACTGCCTCAGCAGCGCGCCCCTGTGTTGATCAATTCTGTTTCGAGCGGTGTATTTGCGATCCTCGGAAAACTGACAGAGGACACACCGTTTGCTATTGACCTGCTAGTAGCCCCCTGCCTTCAGGATTTAACAGATGAGAAAGACTTTTTTTCTCGGAACATATTCTTTGTTTGAATATGTACGTCTAGATGCTGTCTGGATCTGTTCACAGGCTGTGGGGGTCTAGGGCAGGCACTGAGACCTGCCACTCACCGCAAAATTCGTCCTGTTATCTACATGCTCTTGGGGAAGGCCCAACCATGGCCAAAACCAAAGAACAGAACAGAATACGTTTTATTTGGTCTAACTATTTGGAAAGTTAAAACTGTCTCTGAGAAAAGATTTTAGTTTCTGGTGCTAGCATGGACACGACACACCCTCCAAAACAGGATGGCTGCATCCCAACTGCTTTCTGGGAATAATCCCTGGCCTACACCAATGCCCAGAACACGGCTGGGACAGTGCTAAGAGACACGGACGACAAGTTTGCCAGGGACCACTCCAAAACCTTCTCAGTGTATACAACCAGGTTTCTGTACTCAGACCTATGTTCTGGAAATGTTTAATTTACCAGCAGGAAGGCAGCCGGTCGATGTGTGGAAGTCTGAGAAAGTCGACTATCTCCTCTTTCCCTGTTGTCTTCAGGAGGGTCACTCTTAACAAGCCACAGACATTAGATCACTCCCCCTTAGCACGTGTTATCCCACGAGGATAACTGCCCTTTTGCAGGACCCACAGCTCTCAGAGGCATTTACGAGAAAATCCGAGACTGAAGAATTCACAACATATGTCTCCACCACGGCTGAGATTACAGGCTCCTCATCCTGAAAGACCTCTCCTCCCACTGACATGTACTCACAAGCTGAAAATTAACCATGTTTTTTGTTTCCTGGGGACTTCCTCAAATTTGGACAGAACCGGCTGATGTAGCCAGTGTGCCTCAAACCCAAAATTCAGCCCAGATACAATGACTGAGGATATCAAAAATTCAAATGTTGCTTCCAATCGCTGTCATTAAGAACTCGTCTTTTCATCTTTGGAAATCAGCCAGGTACAGGCCTGCCAGCAATATTTATGCTATAGGCCATCACTGGAACTAATATTCTAGGAAATCCTTCAGATTCACGTTCAAAATTTGGCTCAGTTGCCTAAACATAGGTCTCTGGCACCCTTTGAGATGCCATAAGGTATCCTGCCTGGATTTTAGTCGCCGGTTGAGAGCAGAGACCTGCCAGCCTTGTTCATGGTACCTCAGAAATCTTACAGAAGCTCGCGGTACAGACGCCTTTGTGCATCTGAATTGAGCCTACAGAGATGGTAGGTTCAAAGCAAGCTATACGAACCAATATCGCTGTAAACTGTTCTCTTCAGTAATAGTGAAAGTTTATGGTTTTCTTCCAGATTGCAAGCTAAATAATTCCATTTAATTAAGCCAAAAGGATTTTTGCCTAAGGTTTTTGTTTTGTTTTATTTTATTTTATGGAAAGGTGAGTCACTCCGGTACGATATACTATACATACCGTTACCTACAGAACAATAAACAACCTTTGATCAAAGGTTTCACTCATAATTTCTTCATTTTATGTATTTCTCCCAGGCAAAAAGATCAATTTTCTAAGCTGTGAGAAACATCTAGTCACATTAAAAGAAGGTGCAGATTTGAAATCAGGCTACCACTTCGAAACTGTCTTCAGAAGTATGCTTACAGTTTAGTCATAAAATGATATATTGAAAGGAGAAAAAGGAGAGAAAAATAAAGATCTGTTGGAAAACATACATAATACGTACTTTCCTATAGTTTTAAAATTTGCTTAAAATTATTTAATAGGTCATATTGTATGTAGTATGAATGAAAAAAACCCTAGTCAAGCAAAACTTTCCACAATGTGTTTAAATGAGTATGATACAGTATAGCTGATACTTAAAGCATTGTACCAATAAAAAAGGTATAATATGTCAAATATATGACACAATTCTATATTTGTTATTATACCTAGTATAGAAGAGAGTGTATTTCCTATTTCTGATAAAGCAATGAAATAACAATTATAATATAAAAGATTATATAATATAATATAATATAAACAAATATAAAATATTTCTTCTAGAGAAGAAATATTCAGCATTTTAAACTTTGGATAAAAACATGGATATATTTCCTTTAGTAAGCATAACAAACTCTTTCTGAAGTAGCAAGTTTGTTGCATGGATGGAAGAAGGTGGCAGTTTTTCACCCAGTAATCACAAGAAACTGTAGCTAATTTAAAACAAAGACACAAAAGTGAGCTTTTATCTATGTATCATATTTTCTCATGGATACTGACGACCACCAGTAAGACACAAAGAAAAATTACCCAAGTCATGGCAACTTTCAGAAAGGTGTATAACATGGTATAGTTAAACTTACTTTTGATGATCTCCCAGTGGTCTTTGTCCAATGGATTTTAATAATGACTCTGGTCGAACCGTTAATTTTGGTGATGTCTTGGGGCTAGTATCAGAGTCGCCACTTTCTTCATCTCCCATTGCCTTAATATAGCTCCCACTTCTCATTCTTCTGCAGGGGATCTCTTCGTCTTTCCCACCTGCTGGGTATCCTCCCCATTCATCCTGAGGTACCTAATGGAGACCATAAAGCACACGCGTGAAATGTGCATTATTCTTTTCATATATTTCAATACTTCCTTCCATTTTTCATTTTACAAAGACAAGTCATAAATTTTTTATTCTTGAGAAACAGATCATTTAGAAAGAAAGTTCTACGGTCCCCAAATGATTTGGCAATTTAATTCCAGCTTCAATATTGGAAATTTTCAGTTTATAAATGTTGGAACCTAAGGAACAACCAAGTCATGGTTTGTCAGCTGAGCTGCAATATCTGTTTGTAGATGTGCTCTTAATTGCAGGAAGTAGCTTAGCTTCACCTCTTAAAAGTTTGCATGCAGATTTGTCAACTCATAAACAGTAAGTTGATCAGGTGTCTCAAACCTAAAAATCGAAGAAAGCTGAGAACTTCAGTGTCTTTTACGAACGCTCCTTATATGGGGCTTTGGCTGCTTTTCAGGAAGGTGAATGAAGTATTTAAGTTAAACCAAGCTGTGATTTTGGCACAAATGGGTTGGATTCTGATTTAGGGCAAACTTCTGTGGGGGGGAAAAAAAAAAAAAAAGAAAAAAAGGCAAATGTGGCAATTTGTCTTTTTTTCTGATTTAGAAACTGCAAAATAGTTCATCAAGGTTCTAACACACCAGGAACATAGCCAGTTAATTATGAGTACATTTGGTTGAGGCTGCTTTCATGCAGTTGGGGTGGTTTTTCAATTTTAAAATTGGTAGTCAGATAATCCACAGCTGGTGGACAGGTATCTGTCTGCACCACAAAGTGGCAGAGAATTGAGCAGGAGCAGATTTTCCAAGCCAAAGTGAAATCGGCCCTGTTTTAAGACTTATGGATAAACTCAGCAAGCCTGTCTCTGCCAGTATTGCTGATTCTTTGCTTTTTGTTTAATCTTCCACGATGCTGAGTCCTCTGGTCCTAATCCAGAAACACACTTAAGCATTTACTTAACTTAAAGGATACCAGCAACTCTGAAATCCATTACAATGACTCATGGTTAAAAAGAAGGATGTGACAGAATACATCAGTGGACCGGGGCTGATGCACTTGGCAGCATCAAATCCTTTATAAACATAATGACTTCTTATATATTAAACAGAACAATGGCATTATTTACCAATATACTATAAATCTGAGCTTCCAGTTAAACACGTATCAAGGAGTTTCTGCAAAGCAGGATGGCTAATAAAGACTTCCAAGTCAAACACATTAGAGACCTACAGAGAGAGTTCACTGCGGAGCTGAAGCAAATGCTCCCAATGCTTTCAGCAGTCTTGGAGATGGGATTTAAAGAAATAACACGGTCTGCCTGTCATCTTTACCGCCCTTTCAAGATACGTGAATTAGCCGCGCACCAGGTGAACCGACCTGCTGCTTTCACTACCAAAAAGGGATTAAGGGGAGAAATTAAGTTTAAAAAGGGGGTCAACAAGTCAAGATAGAGATCTTAAATTAAAGAAACAAGCTCAGGAGAGAAAAAAAGAGAAAACGAAGATGAAATCAGATAAGAAGAGATGAAAGAGATCGCACAGAAGAGAAAAATGTTAGAGACGAATACCAGAGGAAAAAAAACAAAAGGGTTACATTCTTCTACGAAGTAATAGAACAGAGCAAGAATCTAAATGAAATATGGGTTAGATCATGCAAAGAAACAAACTTTTCATATTATTCAGCTTTGGATGGTGATTGGAAAGGGAGCATGAAAAATCTTCCCAAACTTGAAGCCTGTAAATGTGATACATCATCCTCCAACTTTAATCTCATACATACTAGAAAAGAAATTCTAGCATGTATGAGATTAAAGTTGGAGGGAGCTTTTTTGAGATTCTAGGAGACCTAGGAGACCTAAAAGGTATTTACATGTACTGATAGTTGTAATAGCCAGACTCCTAAAATATACAAAATAAATATATTTTCTTAAGCTTTTTTTTAAATTTTTATCTACAGCTGGCAACACTATTAACTGTAAAAATCTGAATTAGAGAGCTATGTTAAGAAAAATTAATTGATATCATACAGACATACTCTCACTTTTAAATCTTCTTTATTACTTGTATGTCAGCATAGCTAAAAACAAAATCCAAATGCTGAAAAAACATTTATTGGCATCTACATGGGCCCACTACAAGCTATACTGTTCAGTTTTCTGTACTAAAGTTGAATTATTAAGTTCAGTCTTAATATTCTTCTTTCAAAAATCTCATAATTTTGTCATAGAATAATTATTTTGGCTTGAAATTTCTTTCCTTCATTTTAGCTCAAAGATAATTAAATAGAACGTTTAAAAAGACATTGATCAATAACCTTTTTCTTACTCAAATGCAAAAAAATGATTACTTTCTCAACTTTCTTTTGTCTGAAATTTCACGTTCAAATAATGAGATAAGGACTGGATTTAAATGCGTAAACACAGGCTTATTTGCTGATTGAAGTTGAAATCTTACTTAAAAAGATAGGAATGACTGATTTTTTACATTAAAGTACCCAAAAAATTAAGTTTCTTCACTGTGATAAGTAGCTTCATGAGCACAAATCTTACAGTGACGCGTCTGACTATTTTTGTTGATTACATTTCTTTTGCTTTCTGAATTCATAAGTTAAATGAATTCACATAAAAGCTAAAAACTGAAGAAGCCCCGCTCCATTTGTGCTTGTGGTGTACTCGCGGTACACACAAATGCACCAAGAATCCCTTTCAAACCAGAGTAACTTGTTGACTATCACAGAAGCATTTATGATTGAAAAAAACATTATTCACACTTAAAATATGTGTATTTTTTTTTATGCTTGAGCCATGCAAAGGAGCAGAATGCAATGAACGCAGGGAAAGTGCTTGCAGAGCCTGGCAAGCAAGTTTGACAACGTGTTCTCTCAGAAGGTTTCATGCAGAGCCTAGGGAAACAGCTGGGGTCTTCAAAAGCCAACAAAAGGGCCCTTGACATTGTTTTTCCTCCTGGCCTGAGAACAGACGCAAAATTTGAGTCCCAGTTCAGCCTGGTTCATCATTTACTTCAGCTGATAGGTTAAATACTTGGAAACATCTTTTCAAATCCAGGCCATCTCAGACCCCAGCACAGCTTTAAAGAAAAGCAGAATTATTATAGTAGTGCAGGGAAGATTTTTATTTTGAAATATTAACAAGAATGTTTAACAGCATGTGTAAGGGTCATTAAATGTATATTTTCCTAAACATGAAAACGGCTTTGAAGCTTGCAGAAATGCTCTCTTACAATAGTTACCAGCCCCTGAAATTCCCATCTGCAGGACTTGCAGCTGCTAATTGGGAATAATTACCCTAATTATCTACTTGCATATAGTGATGAGTGCTGATATTTATAATGTCTAAAAAGGCCTTCCTCCTGTTCTAGATGTTAACATGAATCCTTGTATATGCAATTTCTATCCACAGAGGAGTTAGACTGCATATTACCATATGAATTTCCTTTTGTAAGAACAACGAGCTGACAAAGTCTAGATCTTTTAATTTAATTTTGTCACCGGCTGCTGATTTGGTTATAACTATTACAGAAGATGATGAGTCTCTTTCATAAATTTCATGCACTGTTGCTGTGAGGAGCACAACCAAGTTCGGGTAATTTGGGATCTTTTAATTGTTCTGCTACTGATTCAGTGTGCTATCCTACCTTAGTCACCTAGGGCCAATTTTATTAAAGCACCCAGTACCTAAAACATATTACATTTTATGGAGCTGATCCTGAGAGTAAACTGCAGAACCTTAGGTAGGACCCTAAATTCCCCATAAAAGGCATTTAGGGGAGTTAGCTCCTTTGGAGTAGCACCCAAAAGGAATCAAAAGTTCCCCTTAGTTAGCAACCAAAATGCAAAGCATGAAGAAAAATCTCAAATACTTCTTTCTTGGGTTTATTGTACCTGACTACAGGCAGCAGAAAAGCCCTTCTATCATTTCCTATTCACAGCCTAAAACCATCTTCAAAAGAACACATTCAGATCTTTTTTTCAAAGAACTGAGCAGCCTTATTCTTTCCTTCTAGGATGAAAGGGCTGTGGAAGTGGGAGATGATACTCCTGCCTTCTAATCAGTAATGGCTGGAGTGCTTGGGAAGGAGAAGACTTAGGGCTGATAAATAAATTGACATGCTCTCCTCCTCTTTTTGTAACTCGTGGCCTTTCCATGAAACACTCACAGATTGCCTGGGGAGGGGGCTAGTTAGAAGAGAAGCACTTCATGTACAAGAAAGGGCGTGCTGCAGCCTCGTGATCCAGGCACTTACCTGGAATGAGGGAGCTTAGTTGTAGTCCCAGGGCCAAACACTCATGAATTTTATGTGAAACCGTGTTTGGACAAAACTTGTGGAGCCTCTTAACAAAGAAAGAAGTGCCTTTGCTCCAAACTGCCTTATAGCCTGCTTCTCAGAATAAAATTTGGGGAATTGAGAAGATGGAGGTTTGACTTTGTACAGGCGAAGGGAGAAATTGAACTCGCACCTCCACAGTGGGTATTCTAGAAACTTTGTTACTATGAAAACAAATTTCCTTGTTTTAGAAGAGCAGTCACTACCCTTGTGTTTTGTTAGAAGTCCTTCCCGTTGGGTGTCTTGGTTGTGCTCAGGTTAGACCTGTCAGAAGAAAAGGATTTCAGACCCCTGACTGGACTTTGCAGTAAGTCTGTCCCCTGATTCTCAGATTGCACAGATTCTGTGTTTAAGCAACAGCAGGTTGTCAGGGAAAACAGGGGTGAATTCACCAAATCTCCAGAACAAACTAGGAATCATGGAATCGCTGAGGTTGGAAGGGACTCTGGAGGTGTCTTGTCCAGCCTGCTCAAACCATGGTGAGGTACAGCAGGTTGCCCAGGACTGTGTCCAGCTGGGTTTTGAACATTTCCAAAGATAGAGACTCCACAACCTCTCTAGGCAACCTGTTCCAATGTTTGACCACACACAGGAAAAAGTTTCTCCTTATGTCTAATCAGAGATAGGTAATCTAGGCTCCCATTCAGGAACTAGTGCTAGCAGTGTGAATACCTCGCCTTGTATCTAAGAAACACTGATGTCAAAACTAGAAGAACCAATGAAATATTCATTCTTCTGGACTTTGACCACTGCTAATTCAACTTTTTTTTATTTCAGTTTAGGATTTAGCTAAAGAAGTCAAACTGGCAACAGCCACTGGCATTTCAAGCCAGATCTGCTCCTGTTGTTCCAACTACTTCTATGGTATTTGCTCCCAGAATTTTAAAGGTGTCCCACCACTAAAGTGCTGATCTGCTTAAAATATGGCATATCACTTTACTATCTAAAATGAAACACGTCTAAATATATGGCTTCAGCTGAGGGAGCCGACTATCACTTCTTCATATTTCTCATTCTCAAAGGTTAAAATGAGGATTACCTACCTCATAGGAGTCCTGTGAAATTTAATTAGCATGCAGATGTAAAATGCACTGAAATAGTTGTTATGACCTAAATCTTATTTTAGTAATATAAATTTCACATTTTACTAGAAGCAGAAGCTGTCTGTGCATGAAATTAGACTATAGATGATATGAAGAAGGATAAGATACGAAACACCCGTAGTAGATTTGTAATTTTATGCTTTCTCAGCCTAGTCAAGAAGATGACATACCCCTGAAAAAAAAAAAAAAAAAAAAAAAGGAAAAAAAGACTCAGTCTGAAATGATCTGAAATGTAGGTAAGAGATTTTCTCTTAAATCAAGCCTTCTTCAAGGAGCCTCAGAAAAACAGCCTTTGTGTTGCGCACAGCTGCAAGTAGATGAAAGTCAATGACAGTCTTGCAAGGCAGACAGAAATGCTTTTTAGCATGGCAGAAAGTTTCCTTGATACTATAATGGGAGGTGGGAGCTGGACCTCCTGTGTTTCCAAAAATTTTGGTGAAGAAGGAACACTGGCCAATTACTAGAATTTTCTTCTGAAGTTAATGACACTAATGACATTGTCCTATTTACTGGCTGTGGACTCTAGATCCTGTTGGTGTAGCTTTTTGCAGGAGGGAAGAGTGCAGTACCCGAAAATAAAATTTTGTTTCCTCAGTAGCTAACCTTGTGTCTACACCTCAACACTGTCGTCAGTGCACATTTTTAACTACTTTTTTTCTGTGGGTTTTTTTAATGTGCTGTTTCATTGTTCAAAGAATATGAATTATACAATGAAACCATTCAAAAATCCCTACAAAATATGTTAGGGACTCCTCCTCCCCACTAGCAATGGCAATCCTTGTAATTAGCTTTAATTTTCACATGCCACCCGCTACTCCCCAAACTCCTTGACAGCTCAGAAGCACGGAGAGTTCTTGTGGCATCTCCTGGAAGTCTGTTGAACTGTCCATCAAGTGTCCTGGTTTGAGCTCAAGGCAGGAGCTAATCTGAGAAAGGAAGAGGTATCTCTCTCTTGCCAGCCATTCCCTGCAGGCTTTGCTATAGTATCACAGGAAGAGGAAGAAAATCACATACATCCCAAACAATATATTCTTTACACTGGGTTGAAAACCACTTGAACTCAGGAATTCGGGAGTTGGGAATGGACTGGACATCCATCCAGATCACAGAACCTAATATTCCAGCTGGGAGATGTTCAAATAGGCAAACCAGTCCCAGAATTATTTACCACCTGATTTGATTTTTTTCATATGTAGTTCCAAGCAAAGCTGTGCTAACTGCTCCTTGATGGAAAGAAGACTTCCATCTGGTGTACTCAGGATTGCTTCATTGCCACCTCTGTGTTTTCTACAGAACAGTGTTCTTTCATTCCTTTACTTAAATAATACTTTATGACTCTTATTTCAACAGTTATGAACTCAATTAAAAAAAAAAAAAAGAAAAAGAAAAAGAACCAGCACTATGTTTCCTAACTGGTTCTCCATCAACAAAGAGAATGTAATCCAAGGATGGTTAAATACTGTAAATAATGTTGTGAGGACTCTGTGGCTTAGTTTATACTGTTTGGATGAATGTGGGCCAAAAGCCCACCTCATGACCGGCTGTGCTCATACTGCTGGCAAAGACCCTTGCAGTTCAGCCACCTGCAAATCCTCTGCTACGCTGCTGGGTCCCTCTGGGACCCTCTGGACTCTGTGCCGTTTTAACATGGTGGAGCGAGGTGCAGCCAGATGGCAGTGGTGGACTTGTCCACACTATAAGTGACTTTTGCTTGCTAATCCTGGAGCTCACCAAGATCTTGTGCCAGAACTTTGATATGAGATGAGCTTGGACTGAAGGGAGGGCTTGGCCTGTACTTAAATGGGAACCTAGATATATATAGCTTCTCAGTCTAAGACACAAAAACTGTAGGGATTCCACCAAGAAACCTGTGTTTCAGTTGGCTGTGTATTTCCTTTGGTAGGTGACCCAGGATGCTGCTCTGTGGTCAGCTTAAGTTGCTTTAAAATTATACTACCATCATCTTACGTAGGGCAGGTTTTCCTTCAGCAATATTCAGCTTTTCAAGAAACGCTAGTAATGGTAAAGTGACTTACAGTGCCGCCTGGAAAATCACCCTAACAACAATAACAAAGATAAGTAAAGATAAGTTTTCAGCTGAACTGGTGAGTTGCTCCAACCCGCTGTGCTGCTGCACAGTCACCAACGGTAGCGAGAGAGAAGGATGAAAATGGTACCGTGATTGCCCTCGGGCTGTGCATACGTTAGTACATGAAGACGTGTCTCTCCTGGAGGTCAGCTGGCCTACAGCACTCCACACCCATGCTATTGAGCAATTTTTGCCTCCAAACCAGCGTGACTACCAGGAACAGTCCCTGGCCTGTGCTAAGACGTGAACTGTACCCGGGAACTGTTTAGGGCAATACTGTCTGGCTTAGATGAAACTATGCCCAAGACAGACTGAGCCGCATCACGATACAGAGGATCAGGATGCAGTGCCAATGAGCCTTTCCTGACACTATGCAGTTTGATAACACAGATCTAGCATAAGGTAGAGATTATTTTAATAATGGAGGTCTGCAGAAGCATCAAAGACCAAAACTTGGAACTTTTCATGCTTGCCACAAAAGGCAGCATTTTTGCCAATTAATTTGCCATAGTCATGCACCCAGAGTTTGTTTTTCTATGTCTTCGCCTTTCTGGGCCAGCTCCGAGCTGCATTTTCCTTTACATCTTTCTCTATAAATAGAACTAATTTAATTACAATGCAAATTCTGCTAAAACCAAGCATCAGAAGGCTAAAGAGCTAAACTGGATTGCAGCTTGTCACTCACCACAGGTAAGGGGGAGCCAGGAATATACCTGCCAGCTGGGCTGCCTGACTGACACGGCAGCAGACGGGGCCCGAGGGACCACAATATCAGCAACTGAAGCTAACTACAAGTTTCCCTGGCAGATATTGTTGGGAGAGGTAGACTGAATTGCCTGAACCACATTTGCAGGGTGGATGGAGCCCAGCTATCTGCACAGAACTGTGAATCAAAAACCAGCCTGTTTTTTTTGACTGATGAAGTTGTGGGAGACAAGACCCCCTGAGTGCGAGGCCTGTTCTCCTGCTCACGGGGGGTTGCCTGCATCCCCGTGGCCTCGCTGCATCACCTCCAATGCCCCCGCAGGCACCTGGGGCCCCGTGCGGCACAGCGCAGGCGTTGCCGTGCCTCAATATTCTGTCCTTTTCTAGCTGATTTTGGAAATGGGAAAATAAAATATCATCAGCCCCTTCAACCCAGACTCTCATCATCGCGTGGCCTACCAGCCAAAATCACCTGTAGGTTCCTATGGAAATATCTTAGCCTTTACCACTGCAGACATTGAGGGAAACGGAGAGTTGTCACCTTATCATTACCTGTGTGAGTGGGGCAAGACCTCACAGTCCATTCGTGGTCACAGAAGTAGAGAGTAAGAGACAAAAATGCCCTTAAAGGAAGAAAAGGAGAGGTGCTCCCAACATACTTATAATGCACGGCACCTCCAGAACTAGAGAGACTGCAGATGTAGCAAGGACTCCAAGGCTGCAGAGCTGTTACGGGCTAGAGAGGGAAGAAGAACCTAAAAGGCAGCATAGACAGCACTGGCCCAAAAGAAGGCCTGTAGTAAACAGTGTCTTATTTAATCTAAGATGGAAATGATATCACTTTTGTTTTTTCTATTTGTCATAGGGCTACTACTGAAAAAAGAAGTGCATGTCTTTAAAACATAAGTAATTGTAAAGGCTATATAAAATGGGTATATTTGCTGCTCATCCATTTTTCTCATTTCAACTAATGATTGAGAGTTTTGAACAGCTAACTCCAGATGACTCCTATTGTTTAGCTTACGGAGTGAAATGAGTAGTTTTTTCCTGTCTAGCTACTAGGTAACGCTTAGCTATCTGCCCGCTTTTGAAAAGATCAGTTCCCCTACCAGAAGTACCAGGGACCTTACTGGTATAGACATTCAGCCATTTAAACACATGTGCAAATCCACTTTAAAAAACAACCTTTAAGCACAGCACTGTAAGGTGGCCAAAACCAGTTGGAAAAAAATAAATAAATTGAATCAACATTTATGAAAGCTTCACCATTTTTTACAGTCGCCTCCTTGCAGGAAAAATGGTACAGACCGCCCAGCAGAGGAGCCGGGTCTGCCCTCGGCAGCGCAGGAGGGTGTGCGGTCATTACAGCCCCGGTGCGCGTTCCGGGCAGTCTCCTTTGACAGATGCAACTGGACCCAGTGTATAAAATAATAAGTTACTCCCGGCTGAAAACTTCTTCAGACTCAGCGACACCTTTGGGTAACTACTGCAAAGGTCAGCCTTCAGATTTGGTGAGGTGAACGTTGAAAAATGATTTGGCAACACACTGCACTAATGTTATAAAGGAGGACAATTCCCCCTGATTAAAGGGCAGCGGGATCATGGCCTCCCTTTTCTACTCCTCGCTTTGACATTTCTGCAGTAATAGGCACTTGTTTTGGCAGCTTTACGAAAATACTAACTCTTAAATCTTTCCACTCTTGTTTGGAAAAAAGCTTCAGCAATTCATTTCAGCCAATACGAGATTCCTAGCACATGGGCATGGAAGCAGTGTGCTGTTGTATCATTGATTAACATAGTAATTCAAGACACCAGGGATCTGAGATAACACTTTCGTCAGAGCTTTACAGCGTCATTGATTGAATGTATTTATTTTCTGTTTGTTTGTTTGAGGTTTTTTTGTCCCTCTTGGAAGGGATATTTAAGAAGCATTCTGGTTTTTGTGACACACGAAACCATCAGCATTCTGTAAAAACAGGGAAGTGTCAGCTTTATTAAATCCTTTTTATTTAATGTTCTTAAAATTGTAAGTGCAGTGCTTCAGAGACATGATGGGTAGAGAGAACATGACAAGGACCGTACAAGTGGCTGAGTTTGCTGCTCTGTAAGGGACTACACCCTCACTGACCTGGGGAATAAATCATAGAATCATAAAATCATAGGGATGGAAGGGACCTCTGGAGATCATCTAGTCCAACCCCCCTGCCAGAGCAGGGTCACCTACAGCAGGTTGCATAGGAACGCATCCAGACGGGTTTTGAATGTCTCCAGAGTTGGAGACTCCACAGCCTCTCCGGGCAGCCTGTTCCAGTGCTCTGCCACCCTCAGCGTAAAGTTCCTCCTCATGTTTAGGTGGAAGTTCCTGTATTCAAGTTTGTGCCCATTACCTCTTGTCCTGTCCCCGGGCACCACTGAAAAGAGCCTGGCCCCATCCTCCTGACATCCACCCTTTAAGCATTTATAAGTGTTGATAAGGTCCCCCCTCAGCCGTCTTTTTCCAGACTGAATAAATCCACAGAGTGGCCCCAGGAGCTGCACCAGATGTTGCAGGCTGACATTGACACTGCGAACAGACTGTGGGCCATTAACTCTCCCACCATTTCCCTTATTGTCTGGGCATTACGTTGCCCATCTCCACTCCTGACTGCAATGGCAAAGCACTTGCTGAGACATCCTTGTGGGACTCTAATGGGCTGTAGAAATCAAAATGGTACAGTGTGTGTCCATGCTGATACCCTACTAGCTACACTAGCTTTTCCTGCTGTGGAAACAACCCAGTTAATTCTGGAGCAGTGGCTGGTCATAAATCATTGTGAAGGCAGCGTGGGTGATAGCGATTTGGATGCTAGTATCAAAACTCCGCTAAGTCTGGCTAACTCCACAGTGTGCATCAGTTCGTAGAGTATTGGATGCAGTTTCTTTAGTTCATGTATGGGTTGATGTCAAGCAAACAGATACAATCTAGTTTCACAAAGATGAAGTGCTGAGAAAGGTGCATTCAGTTCAAATCCATCCATCCTTGCAAATCAGTGGGAGAGTGGAAAGCAGCAGCGTGCCTCTTGAGGGCAACAGTCTCATTTGTGGGAATCCATCCTGCCCCCAGAAGAATTCCTGGAAAAACGTAACTGAGGGCTTAATGCCTATTTACCCATTAGCTTGTCCTCACGGCTCTTCTCCACGTAGGCATAACTTAAACCAGCAAAGAGCCTTGTTGAAACTGCTGCTTTTTTCTTTTTCTTTTTTAAGAGACCAACTCTTGTGCTTTCCTTTCATTCTGTAGAGAACCCAGCTGACATTATTGCCCCCATGCTTAGCGATGCCAGTGCTGTGAGGGATGACGCCAGCACTTAAATGCACTAGGAAGACAGGAGTGGGCTGAAGCCATTTTTAGAACAACATGCTATTTTCTCTTTCAGTGCTGACTCATTCACTGTACCTTGCGGTATGTTTACCTTGATTGCTTGCTGCTTCGCAGGCTGTTGAATGGCTGAGGGAGGAATATTAAGCAGTGACACGTAGCACTGTGCTCCAGAACTTCAGTGATGGTGAATGCTATGCTCTTGCCTATCTTTTGGCTTTATTGCAGAAATTACTTTTCTTTAACTAGCATTCATGGGTATTTCAATCCCGGAAACTGTAAGTGACACTTTCGTATTCATCATTTTAGCACAGCTATCTAGTTCACATCCATTTTTTCTGTTGAAAATCCTTGCTCCTCACTAGTACTCATATCAGAGTAAAATTAATCAAAGTCATTGCCCTAGATATGTGTTGAGCCTAATTAGCCAAAACAGCTGATGAAGACAGAAGAGATCTCAAAACTCATTTATCTTTTTCTTAGCACACTTTATATTAAGATTAAGATGACATGCAGAGGAGCAGCAGCCGCTATAGCTAAATCTATAAAGAAGTGCACTTTACTGCATGTATGATCTGCTTGGGCTTTTCTGCCTGCGGAGTGAGATGACAGAAGTGTTTTGGGCTCAGAAACACATTTGCAGCTCAATTTGTCTGCATGCAAACCAGAAATTAAAGGCCCATACATAGAACCTGTTGCTCATCATTCACAAGAATCTGAGAAATGCTATTAGCGTACAGTTACGAAGGGCTGGTCTCCGCTCCCGTGGCGCGGGTTGACCACCTGGTTCACATTACAGCTAAACTGATTGAACAACGAGCTGGAGCCCAAAGGGGCTTCCCTCTCTTCTCCTCTGCCTTCTCTCTGCACGTTCCCACCACCTCCACTGAAGCAGGAGTGATGTAAACCTGGTCCGAGCTTTAGATGAGAAAAATAATCGCTATTTTATACAGCTTTATTTCTACTAATTTAGTTCTCTGAAACTGTCCGCTTTAGGACTAGATGACCACCCATGATGGAACAAGGTACGTTGACTGAATCACCTCTAACTCACAACAGCAGGCCCCGTGCCAGAAGATCCCCCAGCTACAAGGACTGTCTGTGGAGGAGCCGGGAACATGAAACCCTAAGAGAGGAATCACAGCCTAAGCTTGGAGATGCGCCAGGTTAAAGAAGTACCTGCGTCCAACCCTAGGACATGACTTCAGCAGATAATGTGCAGACGCCTTCAAAACCTCTTTTCTCATTTCCTGTCTTCAGGCATCTGTGAATTTGGTAGAAGCTCACTTCTTAGAAATAAATTTCCTTTGTCCACTCTTCAGAGTTTCAGTTTTAAAAAAAAAGCAGCTCAGCAACTGCTGTGGAAGACAAAATAGGAGCCCAGAAACACAGTGCAGAAAACACGGTCTCAAGCACAGGCCTACGACACCGCCACGGTCTTCCAGTTTGGGACTCTGTATATCAAAACTCTTCGGTGGAAAACAGAAGTAGCAAGATTTTATACAAGTGTTGAAAAAAAAGTAACAAGAAGGAGACCAGTAGAAAGAAAAGTGACTTGGGTACAGTCACTCATATAGTCCTCATATAACTAGGTAGCAGAATAAAAGCCATATATATGTGTGTGTATATATATACATATATAAATACAAAAAATTTATACTATTAAAATATAAACACAGGAATTTAATTTTTATTATTCTGGGGTACGTTCATGTATTCATACATAAGATTGCTGAAGGACCATAATTTCACAACTTTGCTTTAAAAAAAAATTTAAAAATATATAGCTAACATCACTCAGGAGAAATGTCTTTTAATCTCACGTGTTGTAATGCTATAAACAGAAATCCTGTGAAGGGCCTGGGGTTTTTTGCTAATCTGTTCACTTGTGCAACACAGGGAAACCTGCTGCTGCATAATCAGTTTCATAATCCCTTGAATTCTCATTTGCAGATATTCTGGAGCAAGGCAATAGAACTCTCCTGGCTAGGGATTCCTGACATGTTTCTCTCCCTTTCTCAGTTTCTGAACCTAATGATTATTTTTATCCAATCATTATTTAGTGATGCTTCTTACCCTGCCTTAGGAGAAGTTAAAAATCCTTCCTTAGTTTTGCAGATAGAGTAATTGAAGTGTGCAGTGATTAACAAATTACATTTCCTGGGTCAGAGAGAAAGTTCATGGCAGAGCTAATAATGGGACTTACATCTCTGCTCTTAACAATTACAGTGTGATTGCACAGCATCCCTCAAAGTAGAAGTTTCAAAACTGAGCATTTAGTTATGACATTGACAGAATGGAGTCCCTTCAATTTGTTTGCTGGCCTTGGGCTAGTGAATAAGCCAGCCACTGAGCCTGAAGGATATCTATGCTCTGAATGGTATAGTCAGATTCTACGGAACATATACTTTATTTTAATATTTTGTAATGAGAATATTCCTGTTATAGAGTTCCTGGTATTATTGCTTTGGACACAACTATAGACTCTTTATTGTAGTAACTGATGCTCAAGTCTTAACAAGTTTCCATTATTATAGGATCTCTGTGAATAGCGAATGGCTACTGTCCCATTTTTAAAGGGGCTTAAAAACAAAGGTCGCAGTAAAAGTCTCTGGTGCAGCAAAAATTCAAATTCACATCTCCTTAAGCTGGATGAACCTACCTGTGGATGAACATTCCTAATTCCTGGATGAAAATTTCTTTCTGTAGTCATCCCAAATTTACAAAAAGCATAAAACAAGGACTCTGCAAAAAATGTGCTTTCCTGCTCCCTACGCTTCCCACTGGTCTTGATCTAAAGCTTAGTGATAACCAAGTTAGATTGTGAACTCAGTGTTTCACATTCACTTGAGGATGCTGATATAAATTGGGAATAAGGAGAAGGCCCACGAAAAGTAAAAACTGGTGGCTTCTTGCAAAGAAAAATGAGATGTAAAGAGAGGGGGAGGAGAAACAATGGAACATGATGAGAAGGAAAGCACAAAACCCAACAGAGATGTAGAGGAACCATAGCTGTCTGCGTAGAAGTAGGAGTACATCACGGTAAGGAAAAAGCTAGCCATACCTAAACTTCTCTGTAATGTCAGAGCTGCACTTGTGGTTTTATAACACAGACACAAATGGAAGTCCGCACAGGACACGCTTCCAGTTCTAGCTTGTTGAGTTAGATTAAAAACTTCCAGGGAAGTGCAGACTGTTTTACATACATGAGAACTGTAGTTGGATATGATGAAATATCACAGCTGTCAGTCTAAATTGGAATCCATTTGCATGGTAATGCTATGAGGGTTGCAATTTCTTTATTTTCCTTTCCCTGCAATGAGGAACTTCCCCTGTTTCAGTAGGCAGGATTGATCCTGGATGTCTGCGTCTGCATTTGAAAAAGTCTCTTTCTTCAAGTGTGTCATTACTGTTGGTCCCCTATTGCTCGAGGGGAGAGAGCTCTGCACAGAAGTACAACGGTTGCTAGCCTGTGTTTGCTGGAACTGAAAATCTCTAAATACATTTATCTGGAGCGGAGATTTGCTCATGTTAATGTGAGAATCAGTTAAGTTCTGGAGAAAAAGAAATTCCAGAAGGATACTCAGAACAATGTAGGCTTTGCAGGCCTACCTTGGTAAAAATACCTAAGGGAATATTTGCATACTAAGTTTTTTTCAGTGGCAAAGCGAGCTGAAGAAGTTCTCCTCCCAGCAACTCCCTCCTTTCTGCTCTGCTCCCGCTGCAGTTCTCTCTACACCCTCACCTGCTAATGATACCTGGGCCTGGACCTATGGGATACATGGGTGCTGGACCTAGGCCACGTAATGATGTGAACGTCTAAAAAAATATTTTGGAAGCTAATTTTTAAATCCATATCACTTTAACATCCAGATCATTGTGCAGCATCATAAATGGCTACACTAGCATGACTTTAGGGTGGCAAAAGGCAGCAAGAAGCCATATAAAAGTTTAAATGTAGGAGAAAGTGAGAACTTCTTGGTTGCTCCTAAAGAAAACAAGCGTGCAGAACACCACCATGAACAGTCTGAGTACCAGGCCTGAAATAGTTCGCTCCTTGAGGTACCCATATAAATTTTAACAAGGATAACTTATAGTATGGTCACAAGAAGTTCAGTTCATTACGATTTTGGGAGACCCAGTCAGAAAAAGGAAGTTTGTGAGTAATCACCATCACAACAAAGCAATTGAGTATACCTGTTACTTAGAACAACCTGGAGAAAAAGAATAAAATAACACAAAAATAGAAATTTGCACAGCCTGTTTTTAAAATTACTCATTTATAGATGTATTTGACATATCTGACACATCTAGGGGCTTTTTCTAGCCCCTACTGGGCTGCGGGGAGAATAGCCCCTTTTTCAGTCTAATGTATGGATTTTATCGAGACGTTCAGTGTGAACTCCAAAGGTGAAAATACATCCACTGACCTTAAACTAGTTTATATCACACCAGTTTTATTTAGTTTTTAATCTATGCCCTATAAACCAAGACAAAAGCTAGAGTTTTCTCACTTTCATGGAATATCGGCATTAGGTGAGCTGTACAGATCTACGTTAGGAGAGACACACAGATTACCCTTGAATTTTTTACAATGACTTAATGGCATAAACTGTGATACTTTTTCCATTACAAATATTAAGAAAATCTTCCTCTTACCTGAAGGTAATGGCACGGCCTCAAGGAAGGTTTGATTTCCTGATGAACCAGAGGCTTATCTAAGTTCAATGATGATTTGCGATAAGCTTCTTTAGCCTGACTTACTGTAAGCGTGGACCAAGAACTCCTTTTCATATATTTACCGTCGGGGGTCATTGCTAGCCCTTCACAAGCCGAACATTTCACGTCATTGTTACTTTTGGAAGTCTTCAATGAGAGATCCCCAAAATGTCCCTGGAGTGCCTCAGGGTAGCAATGGGATATATGATCTGCATGGTGCCTATTTACCACACTAGGGGTTCGGTAAGTGCTATCACTGTCCAAATTATCATCAGAGCTCCACCAGCTGCTCATGCCAGATTTATGCTTGCTTTCTGGTTTTCGCTCCTTACTTTTACTCCTTTTGCTATGCTTGGAATGGTGCCCATGATGATGGTCGTCCCCTCGACTGTCTCCCTTTGTTCCATTAACGTTGCCCTTGGACGATCCTTCCAGAGAATGAGATTTAGTAAAAAGTTTCTGGACTGAATGAACGAGATGGCGTATTCTTCCCGGGCTCTCACTGCGTTGTTCCGCAGCTGTTGAGGTCCTCTGATATTGTAAAGTGTGAAACCCATCCCGGTGAAGAGGAAGTTGTTTCTCAAATTGGTCCAAAAGATTTGCAGGAATACGGTTAATCTTAGGGTTACCGTGAGACATGGCGCAGTCGTCTCTTGAGTCGTAATGTGAGCTGTAGTGCATTCTGGGGAAGGTGCTACTTGACATGTGATCGCCCATTACCATGGGCATCATCATGCATTCAGAATGAATGGAGCTGCGCGGCGAGCAACGATGGTGGTCCATCGGGCAACTCTCCGTGGGGCTGAGAAGATACGATTGCCTTGGCTCCTGCCCATGGTGGATATGGTCGTGGGTGTGTTCACAATCTTCAGGGGATGCTAAGCCACAAGTATGAGCTGAACATAACTGTGGTTGGTTGCGACTACCAGATAATCCTTTCATATTCCTCGGAGCAGGAGAGTATCTTTCTTCATTGAAGTGCCGAGAAGGCGACCATGAGTACTGCTGGTCTGTCAGGAAAACACAGAAAACCTATGTTATGCGTCTGATTAAAAGATTAACTTGCAAAATCCAAGTATATTACAAAACTAAACATTTTTTCTCTATGAGCTTGATGGAAAGTCTCACCACTCATGGAATTTCATTCACCATTTTAAAACCGGTTAAAATTGCTCACTGTGAGCAATTTACGGGGCGAATGCAGCCCTCCTTCAAAATTGTCTGCTAGCAGTTCTCAATTTTATGAAGCTATTTTTTATGCAAATCTACTCAAATAGATTTAATGGATACATTTGAGTATTCAGTTTATTATTTGATATTTGGAATTCACATGTCAAGTTTGTGGCTAGTCATTTAAGTTACATGGGTCTAGTTTGTATTTCTGTGGTTTCTCAGTAGGGTATCTTAATCTAAATGTACCCTTTCTCCACGCAGTCGTTTTCATATCACAAACTAAACTTCATTTTCTTAAATAAATCTCAGCTCCAGGATCCCAAGTTCACAGTTCATAAACACAAATAATAAACAGCAAAGAGAAAAAGAATATGAACATGCTGAAATGAAGCTTAATTTTTATATCACTAAACAGTTCATGAATAAGCATTCCATAGTATTCGAACATCTGTGATCCTTAGTCCGGAAAGCATTATCTTTATTCCCATATATGTACAGTCTTCTCTATTAGGCAGTTCTTTTCCCTTTTAATGTCCAAATTACAAAATATTTATTTACTGACTCTCTGTTATTCCTGAGAAAACAAATATCTTTAGGTCGAAGCTACAGGTTTTTATAGACTCCATTATTTGTTCCTATGGATCACGTGCTCCAAGTTATGGTTATTAAACAAGCATGATTACTAAATGAGAGTAACTTGAAAGTAAAGATTTTGATACTCAAGCCTTTGATTATTTTTTTCTCTCATGCAATTTCTTGCAGCTGTCAAATGCTGCAAACAGAAAATCAAAAAAAAATAAAACAAAACAACAGAAATGCTTCAATTTGATTTTTGCATTCACTTTGCATCTTCAATTTCAGCTTATTTAAGCAACATTTCAAAAGCAGACAAAGACACAGGGTGCGAGACAACCCTTTAGAGGAGCAGACAGATGCATAAGTGTTTATACAACCCACTTAGCACAGTCTTTCTGCAAATTTGCTCTAAAGAATCTAAATAATCTTGCACAGGTGCCCGATACAAGGAAGTTGAAGGCCTTAACCAGAATGGAAGCCAGGGAATATGTACTCATTATATACAACAGCATAACCGGACACTGGAGACCAGCCTCTGGAGATAACACAGCAGCCAGCTTTGAGGGGTTTCTAAACATATGTCAAAACTCTCCTAAATCATATTCCCTCTGCTGCTGAAAACTCAGTGCCTGCATATGGTCATGAAATAAATCAATAGCCATATCGCTTTAATTTTATTCAATTAACAAGTGTTATGTTATGATACCTTCAGTTCACAATGCAATTTCTTGCAAGCCTGTAGCATCAGCAATCTCATAACCTAAATGCTCTAAATTTCCTATAGTGGAAGATGCTTAGATAATCTTATTAGATCCGAATTCCAGCAGAGCTCCACATAATGATTTAAAATGAATGTAGCATTAAACTAATAAACAATAAAGTATTCTTCATCCCAGGTACAATCCTACCACACTAAAGTCAAAGATGGATTTAAGGGCCCAGTTTCCACCTCCAGACTTTATCACGGTGTGAAACGGATGTGTGTGTGCATATATCCTTTTCTGCTTCTATTGTTTTTATACTAGTTTCTTTTACTTAATTCTTGGCTATTTTCAGATTTAAATAAAAACTTATTGCTGTTCATTACTCGGTCTGTTGTATTATGTAGGTTATAATACCCGGCATAAATGTAGTTACAAAAAGGAAATATATCTGTTTCTCTGAAATAACATCATTTTGATTATCCAATTAAAAGTAGAGCTATACATAGACAAGGTAGTAAATTGTAACAGTGCATTGGGATTCAGCCACATAAGTAGCACTGTAATTAATGGTACTTAACCCAGCATATTACCAAACATTATCAGGGGAATAATAACGGTCCATGCGTTGAATTTAGACTGTGCTTCCCATAAAGGGTTCCCAAAGCACCTGATGGAGATTACTGCTTTAGTTCCTACAGTCCCATGAGATGTGGAAGGCATCGTTCTCCTTTTACAGAAAAGGAAAGTGGAATACAGGCAACATTTTCCAAAGTGCTCGTGAATTTGCTGATTTTTGTTTTCCCAGTGGTGTGATCCACAGAGAGGTGGAAGGAGGCTCTTCTGTCAAACTGACAGCACGATGAGAGTCAACCCCGAGCCTTTCCGTCGCAACCTTGCTCGGCAACTCTTGCACCATGTCCCTGAATCACCAATGCATTTCAAAAAACCCCAAACAAGCAGAAGGGCATGGCACAGATCCACTAGGAAAGGAATTAGCCAGGAATAAGAAACTCATTTAAATGAGTTCCCTAGCTCAGAACTGCTAATCCCTGGTGATTTCTTTAGGCCTCGTGCCGCATCAAACATAGCCCAGAGAGCTTCAAACATTTTTATCCTGTTACATCCCTAGGAATATGAGACAGCATGATTTGATTGCACAGCAATGGATAATCTAACAACAGCTTTTCCATCCTTCATGACTCCCTATGATACTAGCTCAGTGCAACTGTAGAAAAATACAATTTTCTGTACATTGCTTTCACAGCCTTATAGCATTTTATGTGCCTCATGGAATTTCTGAATTTTTTTGTTTGAAACACTGCAGTTACAAACTGCTATAGGCATTTAATAAGCATAATCAAAATAATTAAAAAACTGAATTAAGAGGGGGCATTTTCCAAAAGTAATTTTCCCCTCTTAAATCTGCCACAGAGAGTAACTGATACTAGATAAACTCCCAAATTACCTACATGTGCATAATATAAATTTATCACTCCAATTAGGTTTGGGCTCTGCCTGGTACAACAGACCTGTTCTGTGTCCCAGGCACCATTACTTCTTCTTACAAACCCTCTGAAAAATCTTCAGAATTTTGCATTATAATATATAAATTCATCAAGTCATCTGTGCTTTGTACTATTCAGTCAAGTTTGGTCAGGAGGCCTGTTTCAGGGCTTGAAGAAACAGTCGAGCTATGGCGGAATGAATTACTGTGTGATACCAGACCAGTGTAATGGACCATGTGCCAGCTCTTAGCCTGCCAGAAACTCAAAGAAAAATGTGCTAGCTTAAAATTCAATTAAGCTAACATGCTTTTCTAGCATTTGCAAGGGGCTAAAAGTGTGTCTATGGTCAATGTCCACAGCTCAGCTGATTCATAAAACTTCATAAAGCTACAGTATTAATGTTTTTTTTCTCAATCCTTTAAAAAGAAGCTTAAGATTTTGGTATAAAAAAATAATGCCAGATTTATCCACTAAGGACAGACTGAGCTGGAAATTTAGTCTACGCCTTGAAAAAAGTGGTATCTAGAATAAAATACAAGCTTTTATTTTTTTCCTATGTCTTAGGCTAATCACTCGAAAAATATAAAAGTAATTGAGGATACTAATGTCTAGTCCCTTAAAGAAAGTGCCACCATCAGAAGCAAAGAACTGAAGGGAGACAGAAGAGCAAACGAACGTAACCCAAAGCAGATAGAGGAATAGGAACAGAGAAAAACTATGTGAGCACAGGAATGGCTTTTTTTCAGGTTCCATCAGAGCAAAAGGGAATCTTTCAATTGACTTCAACGGACAGTCAGGTACTACATAAAGACTTGGGGAGGGACCTACACCAAGACATAGGCTGTTATGTCAGAGAGAATCCAGTAGTTCCAAAATCTGCCAAATCCAAATCCCTTGAAGCTCTTCTTTTAGGAGATATAAGTCAACCTTTAACCTTGAAAGATGGAAGGATTTCTGCATCCCCCTCCTGTCTTTTTCAACTCTTCCCCTGTTATGCCATGTCCTTTCCTGCTTTTTTCCCCTGCTTTTTCTTCTGATGCTAAAAGAGTTGCTCTGTTACTCCAAGCAGATGTTAGTTTGCCTGTCTTCAGGGACTGGTCACAATTTTGAGAGCACTCAAGCTTCTTCCTTCTACCAGGCAGTACCCAGGGAAAAACAAGAGGTTCAAGGACCAAGAATATTGTTTGAAAAAATGAATTAGAATTAATATTAATGTGCTAGGAAAAATGGGCTAAAACCCCCTAAGCAATGAAAAAAAAGGGCTGTGCATCTCTAGAGTTCCTGGAACACTGTCTTTGCTAAAAAGAATCAATGTAAAAAACACTGGGAACCTCTCTGACATTCAAAAGAAATGCAGGTCTGCACAAATCGTTTTGTTCGAATCTTTGTGTGTGTTACGTCTTGAATGCAAGCTTTCGGAGCATAATAATAATTCCTGGAACAACTAAATGGTGCCTGATTTTTGCTTTTATTTATTTATTTCTTTATTGCAAAGTACTTCTTTTTCTATTGAGAAATTAATTTAAATTGCTTTAACCTTATAAGCTCCTTGGTAAACTGCTTACCCATCTGAAACATTTGTGCTATTTCCATTGGAGAAGAAGCACCTCTTTGTATAGTGGAACCAGTAAAATGCATTGCTGAAGAGAGATACCTAACCTAGCTTTCAAAAAGATGTGCTAGAGAAAACCAGACTGCTGCATTGTGCACTTTCACTCAGTTTGATTAGTGCTGCAACGTATTATGAAACGAAATATCCTCACAGCCTAATCTGTAACTAATACAACAATTAAATAGTGTAAAAACAACTACATTAATCAAATAAGTACATATTAAATATTAAAATGCATAAATAAAATGTTTTAGCTGGAGATTTGTCTGCTCAAGGACTGCAGTAAGTAGCATTAGATGAGCACTGTTTCCTCATTAACTTGTTATAGCATTTTTCTCTGTTTTATTCTAACCTTGAAAATGAATATTTCCAGGAATTGAGAAGAGGGAATAACCTGCCAGGCGCAAGGAAGAAATTCTGGAAATGCCTTAAGCTGCTGTTCTGGTCTCCTGAGATTTCCAACCTATTTATGTAGCACAACACCTTGGATAAATTTTACATAAAACTGCAAAGATTGGATGACTACCTGACTTTAACCTCCAGCTTTAGAAGATGACATGTATTTTACGTTACACTGAGTTGCATTTGCACTGCATGCAGTGCACTCACCTGTCTGTGAATTCCTATCTAACATCTCAGGCTACTTTGAGTGGTAGCATTGCCTCAAAATAAGTAATATCTTGCTTGGGACTAATCCAACAAGGTACTTTATGCACCCAGTCTCCCTGCCCAGTCAAAGGAGAGAAGTAGGCAGTTCTGAGGACCTAACACCGAATGCAAAAATGCCCAGGGCTGTCAAACTAACACTAGCCATTGGCTACACATGGATTCCTGTCTTGTTCTGACACTTAAGCCTGAAAATGAAATACCTCTCTATCCAGGATCCTGAGCGGTCCTTGCGGAAGGCACATATGGCTGTGTTTATAACAGTGGACTAAACAAACAGAGCCAGAGAATCACAGAATCATAGAATATAGAATCATAGAATCTTCATGGTTGGAAAGGACCTTTGAGATCCTCGAGTCCAACCATACACACACACAAAAAAAACCCAAACCCATACAATCTCTGTCACTAGAGCATGCCCTGAAGTGTCAAATCTAGACATTTCTTAAACACCTCTAGGGATGGTGACTCCACCACCTCCCTGGGCAGGCTGTTCCAGTGCCTGACCACTCTTTCAGTAAAGGAATTCTTCCTAATGTCTAATCTAAACCTCCCCTGCCGCAGCTTCAGACCATTTCCTCTGGTCCTGTCATCATTCACCTGGGAGAAGAGGCCAACACCCACCTCTCTCCAACCTCCTTTCAGGATGAGATCAGTCCATACAGTTAAACTCTTGCCATCATAGCTTCATACTGTGTTAATAGGACTCTTACAGCCAATATATAGATATGACTTCAAGGGTAACATGGGCCAAACGTTGTTACAAATATGCCATCTGGACATGATTTTGTTTTGGAGTAGGAGGAACTGGCATAATTCACCTCAGCCTGAAGTACATATCTAAAAAATGTCAGATGAATACCACCGTTAGTGTACATATTTATCTCTGCTGACCACAGTGAAAGCTGTAGATGACAAGTTCCGATGCAGAAAACTACATCATAAATATATAAATTTAGGTGATCTGAGGCACATGACTAATGCTAAAACATGGAAAATGGTTTGACAGCCCAAGCTAATTCAGTGGAACCGCATGACGAGTAACGACCAAGGATAAGATGGTTTTTATAACTCCTGTGTTTGATAAAAATGGACATGCAAATTCTGTTCCTAAAACAGCAACAGTGACCAGAACATAACAATTTGGAGCAAAGTCAGAAAACCCAAAGGGAGAAGTAAGGAGCACTTGGAGTGCTGCCATTTATTCATCACAGTCACGGATTCGAGCACTGACGCAGATGTCTGCAGGTGGAACAAATATTTGATGGCACCCAATCATACTGTTCAGCACAACAGTTCTCTGACTTCAGCTCCATCCATCTTCCACATAGAGATTAGGAGACTGGCAATACAACATCCCAAGGGATTTATTTCTGACATAAATAAGCACGACCAGAGAAAAGGGTATATAGTAAAAGGAATGCAGAGTAACTGTCGATAAATGCGAATGGGATCTTTGAGGTGGCGGGGTGGGAGGTGGAGGTGTTGCATTGCAGGGGACACGTAGTACAATACACTGGGAGGAAGAAAAACGCGGAGAACTGTGATCACAGGGGAAAGCTGTGACCAGGGACATGTTAAAGCAGGGTTACAACACCGGCTGCCTGGCACGAAGAACAGGGGAAAATGGAAAAATGTGAAAAAGGAGAAATGTAGAAACAGTATTTGAGGAATGATGATAGCCTATGTCTTGTGGGTGGAAGAATGGGCATTTGGACTGTATGGGGAGGATGAGAGGCACAATATTGTGCCCATGCCATGACAAAGAGCAGGACAGATATCCATGAGAGGCAACATGGGATTTGCAAGAAGCTCCAGGGTTTGGAGTGGAGGGATGCAGGGAGTCCTCAGGATGGTGAAAAATTAATTTCCATCAGTTTGAAGTGTATGATGTCCTGGTATTGATTGGTATGTAGCACACAGACCTCCACAGTGCTTTTCAAGTTTGAAATACATTGCCACTATGCGCCTTTTCAACAGTGCTATGACGGAGGTAAGTCCACAAAATTATTTACGGCTAACATTTTTTTTGCAGAATCTGTATTATCAGCGAAGCTTTTTAAAAAAATATAAAGTATCAGGATTAGATTAACCTAAACTAACTAACACGTGAGCTTTCTTCTGGAGAAATACAGCTGTATGGAGTCAACCAGGGCTTCATTATGTGAATATCATTGAGCAATTAAATATAAGAAAATTGGTTATTGTGCTTCCAAATACACACCAGAAATGCTAGCCCAACACCGTTAAAGTTCCTTTGTTCCTTGTTGTGCCTGGCTTTATGGACTTCTTATCCTAAAGGAGAAAATTTTGCTGGTTGCAGTTACTAGTCAAATACAGGAGACAATCAGTTTCCCTTGGTGGCATGAAAACTGCGACCATTTTCTCAGCAATTAAAGAAAGGCAAAGTAACTGGGTAGTACAGCTCTGCATACACAGGAATCTGCACACGGCTCTAGAAGTAAAAGGGAAATCCTTGTCACGTCGATGGCAATGACAAATCTCCCATTAACCTCACTGGGTCAGGGTTAGTTCTGAACATTTGCTGAGAAAAGTTCTTGGTCAGTTTACCTACGAATCCTGGTGTCACGTGAGGAGGATCGCCTCTAATAATCAGGGCTGTATTTTACAGAAAGCACAATTCGTGCTGGGCTGGAATAAATGTGTTAGAAGCCCAGAAGGGTCCCCAGTCAGGAAGACGATGGCACGGAAGGGTGAAACCGGTTCTGCTGAAATACTGCCGTGGATAGCATAGGGGCCAAGATTTAATCCCCAGGATCCAAACCGCTTGGACCAACTATTCAGCTGAATGGAACTACCAAATCTCCGAGGTTTCTTTTCTAATAAGAAATATTTATCATTGATTCTTAAATGAAAAATCAAACAAAAGAAATAATGCTGATATTTATGAACTTCTTTCTTGAATTAATATTTATTTGCTTAGTGTTTCTGGAATTCTTCAGAATTTGTCCTTTATTTATGACGATACATCACGGAGAAAGTTTACCATCCTCTGTAATACTGAGGGGACCCACGAGGAGGCTAATGTTTCTATATCCAAGCAAAAATATTTATCATACATTCCTTCTAAATTATTTCTTTAAATTCCTTCTATTATTTCTTTAAAACATGGATATATTTTAAAGATTTTGCTTATTTTATAGAGTGCTCTTCTGAGAAAGAAATATTCTAAGCATTAATTCTCAAAAGCATTGATTATTGCCACAGAGCATAAGATTGTTTACTTTAAAATACCTTTCTATTTCAAAATCCCCTTTACTTTTTTTTTAAAAACGTTCAATACAGCTTTTAAATTGTCAGAACAGAAGAAAATGATTTGATTTTCTGTTTGCTTCAGCATCAGTTCTTTGCAGCCTTTTGATTCACCAAAAATTTTGGAGTTTCAGCCTTGGTCTGACCCAAAACAATTATTTCTTTTACTTTTCGGAGTTCATCATTATCTGCTCAGCTGTACACCCTTGGCACTGCCTCTTGCTGCTTTGTCATTGTGTTGTGAACTTTTCTACTCAGCTCAACCCACTGAGATGGAGGAGGTCTCATCCTGATTTTCCTATGGGGTGCAGGAAGAAACAGCAGCTTGGTGACAAGTTCCCTTTTAAACCTGTTGCCATAGCAACAGGCAGAAACCTCTTTCCATAACCTTCAGACTAGGAATTTTTCAAACCAGGGTGCCGTCTCTTTTCTGCCTGGCTGAGCTCTGTTTTGGGTCTGTGGGAAACACTGCAAATATTAATTGCCGTGTCCCACAACCGTTAGCACCCAGATTTTCCATGTGGCAGTGAAGGGTCAAACTGTGAAGCAGGCTCCTGGGACGAGGTGGTGGTGTTAAGCACCCACACCCTTGGCAAGTTCGAGTCAGGGCATCTTACCGTGCTGCTGTCTGATTATTTATGGAGAGAAATGACTTTGTTAAAAGATGGAAAAAACAAAGGGAATCGCGCAAGAAATGCGCAATGAAAGGTGACAGCTGAAGTCACCAGTGAAAGCCTGGACTGTATTAGCAATATTTGCTGGTCTTTATCCTGCTGCAAATCCCCTTAGGAGGACAGACTGAATTAGTGACCTACGTGGCCAGCACTGTGACAGACAGCCGTGGTCATGTACCTCCATGCTGGAAGTACCCTCGTCACCCTGGTTGTGCCAATGAAAACTGTCCCACCCTCAATAGAGCCTAAAGCAGCCTATAATGAACGTGGAGCTAGAGAATGGTAACTTTTCTTCTGGGGAAATGGAGAGCGCATCATTTAAGCTGCCCATCGTGGGAATACATTTAAAAGGCTGCCCATTATATCCTTCTGAAAGGAGACAATACAGTGAAGGCACTCGGTGAAGAAGGCAGGCACGGGGAAGCAGCCAGATGAGTCAGTCTCTCATCTCCATTGCAGCCGCTGCACGCTCCATGGGAAAGGAAATGTTTCGGATCAGCTCTGCAGCCAGGTGTTACAGAGGTCAGCGAGGCATGAGGGAGAGAAAAACGTCCCTCCTCTGCTAACATCCCACAGCCCAAGTGTGAAACTTAAGCTGTTTCACCTTCTCCCCACGTCTTCTTCACTCTCTCTCTCTTTTCCCTGGAAAAGTCTTTCATTCGTTCCAGTGCAGACACTGGGATTAGTAGTCCAGATGTGGTCTAATGATGAGACGAAGCTTCCCAATTTGCAAAAAAGCCATATTTCCTCTGCAACTGAACTTAGGAGCCTCCTCAGCTGGGCAGCCCTTTCAGAATGCACAAACCACTTACAACAAAAATATTTGCTTCTTGGCAAAGTAACAAATGTGTAACCCCCGTTGTATTCTGTAGTAGAAATGGATGAATAATTCATAACAAATAACCTATTTGATTAATCTTACATCCTTACAAATATCTTCTCCTGTTTGCGAATTGACCTTGGGCCTAATGGGATTTTTGCAGTGTTATCTGACATTATGAGGTGTTTAATTTTTAGAAATAGCTTCTGGTCTGCAGATTGTTAGTAAGCATTTGTTGCCAA
Source organism: Chroicocephalus ridibundus (assembly GCF_963924245.1). NCBI lineage: Eukaryota > Metazoa > Chordata > Aves > Charadriiformes > Laridae > Chroicocephalus > Chroicocephalus ridibundus. The sequence goes on from NC_086286.1 coordinate 106,512,896, forward strand.
CGGCCTATAAATAAAATGCAGGATAGTTAACATGTTTTTATATGAGGCTCAGGCTGTATGATATGATTTTGTTCTATGACTGAAAGTAATTCACAGAATAAGCTCTCAAGCGTAACTAAAAGGAATTTAAAGTTCAAAATTTATTTTCTGAAAAACATTCCCCATTATTTCATTAACATTTTCTGTGGTCTTGATCCTCACATCAGTAAACTTCTACACTACAGTTTCTGGGTAGAGGAAAAGGAAGGATTTGAAGTGGAATTATTTCAAGGTACGATGGAATTAAAAAAAAAAAAGGCTTTTTTGTCAGTATCTGTTCATCTAGTCACAATAAGCAAATAGACAGTGACACGGAGACATATTGGGGCATCTCATATTTAAAACCTTTTGTAAGTTTAAAAGACTTTTATATCTCCATACCAAACCACCTGTCTACATATTTTTATTATATGGAAGAAAGATAGTCCTGTGGTTAGAGGATTAACTTGAGAAATCTGCAGTCAAGATTTCCTGTCCAACCACAAATTCTTTGTACGGTGCAGGATAAGGCCATGGGAAGTGATGACAGTGGCCACTGGGTTTAAGTTAACCTTTGAGGATATCTCTTGTAGACTCCCTACCGCAGTTCCCCATAGCACAACAATAAAAGTAACTTGTGTATCTCCGAGGGTTAGTGTCAGAAAGCTGGGAAACATTCAGTCTCTGGGATAACGCCCATCTGAGAATTTAAAGTATTGGTTACTGTGCCTGCTAATTACAGGGATAAGTGTCACTGTAGCAGTTTACTCTGTGTGGCCAAGCCCTGTGGCTGACTGAAGTCCCACCAGCTCCAGTCGAAGTCTGCAGCTGTGTAACCATCCCTGGATGCTCTGGGGGAAGGTGGACCGCGGCACGGATCTGGCACAGAGGAGAGCCAAGGGCGCACTGCCAACCCCTTGGGAAAATTTCCTGTCGTGCCTTTTATATGAAGCTAAAACCCACGAGAAGTGCAAAGTGTTCAGACACTGACTGCACTGAGGAAGGCTGGATAATTAGGTAGAAAGACAGACAGACTGGAAAGTCAGGCCTTCATTTATTTTTTTTATTTCAAGAATGGCTGTATCCTTCTTCCTTTCAACACGTAAGGTCATAAAGGCGTGATCATGCAATCAACAGTGATTGAATAACCATGAGTTACTGTCTGACACTTGAACCACACCAATTAATCAAAAGCACGACTGCATCAACTGTGAAATAAAAATAAATTTTCATAACCTGCCCTTAAACTCCCTTACACTTTACTTTGCAACTGGGGCAGGTTAAGAGCATTATTAGTAACTGCAGCCTGCTTTATAGGTTTTACCCTTTTCTTTTAACATCAACTTTTTCCTGAAAAGAAAACAAAAAGCCTTTAGTGTGGGTTGTCTTTCTTTGCTTGACGTTAGAAGCTGGTAAGTGTTAAACTTGTGTAAAACACTTTTTTTCCTTGCCTATAAAAAGGAGTTAAAATGATTTTTCAATAATCTGTCTGTTTTTCCCTCTTTACTCTGTGCATGTGCTACCTATGGAAATCTATATTTAAAGAAAAGTTCGTCCCATTTTCCCTATTCACATCTTTCTTTTCCTATTTGAATGCCATTGACACATGGCACGTGTTCCATGTGTCTCTTGTTAAGATCACACTATTTGCTTTTGACAACTGAAGCAAATTGTTGCTTTACCCTATACGTGCCTAAAGTAAATAAGATTGTTAGAAGTTTCCAGTTTGCATAGAAAAGAGTAGTTTCATAAAACGTTTATTTCCTAATAAATTGCATTTTCCAGATTTTATAACCACAGGCTAGAAGAACGCTTGGAATTGGAAGAACTCCAGTTTCCAGGAGACTTAGAGTAAGCTGCTTGGCATCACGCACGTCAGATCTCTTGCTCCTACCACCATGCCCTGCTACCTTTATCAGGTTGCTTATTTCAGATATTCTTACTGAAAAGAATAGGAATTTTTGGTGTGAGCGGGACTCTTGTAACCATGACATTACCTAGCACCCTGAACTCTGTTAACAAGTAAACGGGAATGGAAAAGCTATGAAATATTGTTCTTGAGAAAAGACTATAAATGCTTGGGTAAGCTTTTTTTGAAGGAATCCATTGCATTTCTGCCTGGTTTAACTAATGAGGTCTTTTATAGAATCAATAATGTAAAAGAGGTGAGAGCAGTCCCATCCCTTGATACCTTTTCCCAATTAAGGCAGTGGATCATTGTATTAACAATATTATTTAGTGACTATTCAGCATTTTCACTCTGGTGAGATACTGTGCAAACATTAATTAATCCCCACCAAAGCCCTGAAATTTCACTAGGAAATATTAAACCCTTTTTACAAATAAGGGCCTGGAGCCAGAGTTTTTTCAGTACCCAAGAGATTGCAACTTGAAGCTTCTTGGGACAGTGAGCCGTTACCAGAGTCTAGAATAATGAATGGCCCTGCACTTAGAACTACCTTAAAGAATACCATCTCTACTCTGCCTTGACTTGGGGCAATTATTTTACTTCTCAAGGAAAGTCCGTTCTGTGTTTTTTTCAGGAATGAATGTCTCTAGCAGTCCTTCAGACTGAAGCTGTTCATACAAATTAATTACATAGTCATGGGGCTGTGTACACATATATATAGAGAGAGAGCCCACTTCCATAGTCCAGTGATTAGAGTATCCACCCAGATTCAGATTTCTCTTCAATGAATATTTAAATATATACAAGTGCAACAGCAAGAAAAAGCGGAAACTGAGAAAGATCTAATAGTTTGTAGCTTTTTCACAAATGCTATGTTCAGTTCAGGAATTTGAACTCAGATCTTCAAGTAACGGAACACAAGACCAGGGGACAGACAGACAGGTACGTTCCAGCTGTCTGTAGAGGTGTTAATCACCAGTGCAGACGTAACTACAGAACTCGTCTACACTGAACTTCACTGACTATCCCAAAACTTTTATAAAAGTCTTCACAGTTTCCATCTTCCGTATTATGCTCCTTGTTTTACACTGGTTCTGTCTAAGGGAGAACAGGACATCATATGTTTTTACATTACTGATGGTATTCAGTCCACCTATTTTGGCCATCTACAGTTTGGTAACTAAGTCAGGAGGACAGGATTTCCTTCTGAAAATGTTAAAGCTATCCACCTCTCTCCATTCATTACCCAGCGATCTTTGGTACTTATTTTCAGAGTCAGAGGACTCCAATAGGGACCCAAAATTTAGCAGCAAGGACAGATCTTTCCTTGCTTTTAGCATTTTTTTATTTTTCAGTCCTCTGTCCATGAATAGCTGACGTTTTCGAAAGCAGCTTAGCTTTGTAGTCTGGTTCTGATTTTATTCTTGTTTTTTACTTTCCTGTTCCTCATCTCTGTTGACTAATCCACCATCTTTTTCCTTATCAGGGTGCTGGATGATTGATCAGTTTAGAGCGTATCTTTGTATTAATCTTTGATTACCTTTTTCATATGAAGGTCCTTACTCCTGTAGACACCTGGCATTTAATACTAGCGACTCATAGATCATTTACTCCAGCTTCAGAAATTCTGCAGTTATTTCTCAACCAAATGGGAAGGAGAACAATTTTGACATACTTCTAGGGCATGATTCATCCCACCCTAAGTTAAGCTTCTAAAGTAGGCCAAATCTGCCATGTCCTAGAAAAGTCTATCACTCTTCATTGACTCTAAAGGAAGTCCAGATATCTACAGTTTAGACATCTACATCTGAATTACTTTCCAACTGTTAGATGAGGTGAATTCTACCCTGGGGCATCTGAACTCCTTCCTTTATGCTGTGAAATGGGGCAGCAGGGCAAAAAAAAAACCCCAAAAACCCAAGAAGGTGCTCATTCCATGACTCCTCCACAGGATTCACTTGTGATATTCCTAGGGACCCCCATGTTTAACTGTAGTTTTCCTCTTACTCTATTTTAATTAAGGAAGAAAATGCCTGAAAGTTCTTCCACCTCTTCCTTAACACATCCGTCTCTCTGATCTTTGGAACTTTGCCTGTAGCTTTTTTTTTCATTGGGACAAACAAATTTGGACAAAATATTTTTTTTCAAGTGGACAAACAAATCCAATACAGATATTTTTACACTGAACATTTGTGGAACTCCCTGACTTGCGGGTAAGTGAGTGGCAACACTACTTGCTTTACAAAATCCTGTTCTAAGAGATTATTTAAACATAATGACATGCCCTACCTGAATTTCTGCTCCTTGTTCAAACTGTTTGGCTTTCTTCCTTAATATAGCAACTATGATTTATCTTCCTATCAATGTGCAACAATAAGGTCAGGGTGAGAGTTTATAATATTCTTGGCAAGTACAAAAATACCCTAATAACACAAAATACACTGTTGCAATGTATTAACATGAACATATGCACAAAAGGAGAAAAATTACTGTTACACTAACTTCTGAGATGTAAGTATGCTCACTTTGAATAAAGGGGGCTTCAACTAGCAAACACACAGAAACCACTTTCCGTATTTCTCTTCCAAAAATAACCACACAAAGTAATTGCACATAAATAAAAATTTTGATGGATTTCACATAGAAAAGTGACAATCTGAATATGAAACTCCAGGAACAGAAACTCAATTTTGCACAGTCTAAAAGGTATAAATCTGGCTACACTGAAGCCAGTGGGACGTTTTACTACTAGCTTTGTGAGACAGAGGTATCAAGATTTCACTCATGGGTTCTATGAGTTTCTGGTTTCTTCTTGCTTCTGTTATTTATTTTTTTTAAAATTTAAAAGGTAACATTGACAACTCTGCAATTATGATGTTTTCTAAGGGGCAAGACAAAAAGAAAAAGACAAAAGAAGGAAAGTTGGTAATTTCCTTGAACACCTTCTTTTGAATTCTTGGTTGCCTGGATGTTACCCAAATCTGATGTTTTTCTGCTTTCAATTCTCTAACCTTCTGTGTCAGGTGAGAAATTCCCAGAAGGGTCGGACTGAGAGGTTTTTGGCCGCTCTCATGAGCACCGCCTGGTGCCGTGCCTGGCGCGGGCTCTGCGGCTGAGGAAGGGCTGTGCCCCAGAGCAGCCTCCTGCCTCCGCACCCCCACGGCCACCCCCAGCCTCTGGGTGAACAAGCAGGACAAGTTATCTGTGAGACGAGATCTGTACCTAGCTCCTCCTCTGGCGTCCCTGGAAAACTGAAGCCCGACTTGAGCAGATCGCCACCCTCTTCTTCTGAAAAGACAGAAACAAAGTAGCTATTTAATAACTCTTGGTATTTTTGTATATCCAGACATAAACTCCCCACTAGATTTTAAATCCACGCAGGGATTTAAAAATCCATGCAGGGATACCCGTTACCGTTCAGCATCTCTGATACTGCGAAGCTCTTGAGGTGCTATTATCTGCAGTATCTATTCATCTTTGCCAGTTGTTCTAGTGTTCTTTTTTTTTTTTAATTTTGCCAGATGTTTTCGTATCACTAGTATCATCATATTCATAAATGCCTTTTTTTTTAAACATCTTTTACATTGTTCTTTTCAGCTTTGCTTAGTCACATTGAATTCTACTGCCTTTTAGCCTTAATGTATTTATTCCAGGAAGAACCATTATTGTCAGTCCTCCAGTTGTGCCGCTAGCGGTTTCCCACCTCCGATGATAATAATGCCACTCAGGATTCTCAGGCCATTTTCCTTACCTTTTATTCACAACCATTTCAATTCTGCAATTCTGAACTCTGATAATGCTGCGATGGTGACTTTCTCCTACGGATAACATTTACTTTTGTGCCCGAGACAAGTTGTGTAATTCTGGACGAGTACTGAAGCTCAGATGACATGCCTACGCCGTACGAAGGCAGCGAGGTACGCAGAGACCCGCTGGATGGCCCGAGTGCAGCTCTCAGCTACCCTGCCTATATCGCTTTCCCAGTTGCAGCTTGTTGCCTCTGCACTGCGCTCTCGTCACGCTGGCACACAAATTAATTTGCACCTGGCACCTGGCTCCGCTATTTCTAACACAGACCTGCATGCGGAAAATTGGGTCAGTAACACTTCCTTAAGGTACGAGTTTGCCTTGAGAATACATAGATCAGGATAAAAAAATACCACAGTAATGTGTTTCATGTAAGCACACAGTACTCTCTTTTTAATGCTTTTTTTTTTAATGATTTTGCCTCGTTATCCATATTTGCTGGTGTCTCAGCTGAGCGGAAGCTGTTTGAGTACTCCGCTGTATTGAGTACTGAGCTTCCACCGTGCTCCTTCTTACCACGTGTGTCACAAGCACAGACGCCTCAAAAGAAGAGCGACAGAGGAGAGTACTCCGCAGCCTCTCACTGTACGTTCAACCAGCGATTCTTCAGAGAAAGACAAAATAACGTATTGCAGACCGCATTTCTGCAGTGCATGACTGAGGACTGAGGACTTCTAAATAACTTATATCAGTTAACGCTCCTCATATCCTCAGGCCGACATTCCCGTAGGTTTGACTTTTCTTAAGAGCACCTTGATGCCTCAGACAAGCTGGTTTCTGTGGTTCAGCTTACAACAGCCACCCTGTTTTGCCTGTTTCAATGCTCCATTTAACAAATACGTGCATTTTGTGTATTTCTTCGTCTTGGTTGCACTTTTTATTCGTACTATGATTTTTTCCCAATTATCTCCCAGCAAGCACAATGAGTGAATATACTCATCTGGATACTCTCAAACAATTGTTCCTGGTTTTGAAAATTTGTGAGGTTAAGAATATCAAATTGATAACAGCGAGTAGTATAGCACAGATGCTGCATAGAAAATAAGTCCTGAGGATGTCACGAATGTTGGATAAGCTGAGCTGTCAAATAAACATCTTGTTTATAAACTCAAATTGTTAAATAAACTCACTTTGCTGAAATACAGCCTACTAGAGATCTCGTTAAGTGACGGATAAAAAGTCATACGCAATTTAAAAAATGACTGGCATATGAATTTAAATTAAATTTCATTTGGAGAGGTAATGGACAACTCTAATTAAATAAAAGCACAAATTAGGCAGTTTCCATGGAGACTCTGCTCACGTGATCTGCCTATATTGTGTAACTCATATGCCTGTCCTCTAATTTGGCTGCACAGGAGTTACAAATCAAATGAAAGTTATAACAAAAATATTCTGAAGGATCCTTTACACTCATGTAAGAAACTAGGAGATCTTACTGTAAGTAACCAGGAGATCTTACTGAAGCTTTACATTGAAATAGTAGTTTAGTATTTTTGAAAAAGAAGCTATTAATTTATTCCAAAGTTATATCATGTACATATATATTCATAAACCCTTATAGAATGATCCAAAGAAAGTAACAATGCATAATATTATTTCTCCCTTGCAAGAAGCCAGCATCATTCTCACAAGCTCTGCCAAAGACTAGACTAAAATTTTAGGGGTAGGCTAAACTTGATAAACATTTATGGATTTGGTGTGTTTGAGAAAAAAAGAAGAAAATAATTTTATTTTTTTTCAAAATGAAAGGGAAAGGTCATGCAATGGGATCCATAAGTCAGATTCTGACTTTGCCCTAAGAATTCCTGTGTCAATGTCAACAATTCGGTTAATATCTTTCTGCCTCAATTATCCAGTAGAATTAGGATTAGAATCCATTTCTTTCCCGTAGCTATCCTATGTGAATACATTTGTTAGTGTCAGTGAGCCTGTTGTCTAGAAGAGCCTATAGAGAGCACACAAAAGTTATAATTTCCATCCTGCAAAAAAGCTGTATTCTGTTTTGAATCGGATCAATGGCAAATCTTTCAAAGGAACTTAGAATTCCTTTGTGATTCCCTTTGGTTTATGAATCTGCATGAGGGATATGAGTAGCTCTTAGTGACTAGTTTACTTCCTAAGCATGAGGACTCCTAATTTCTCTGTATTTTATGACTATATCTATTCACATCACTGATTCATTGTTTAGACTGTCTTTTCAAAAGGCTACTGTCAGTTCCTTCAGCCCTGGAAGAGATTCAATTTTTGTATTCTGCACCTATGAAGTATAAATTAATCTAAAGTCTCGGTGGCTCTTGCAGTATTACAGAGACAATCTTTGTGTGAAGTTGAACTGTACCTCAAAGTCATATTATTCCTTCAACAACAGACATACATGGTCTTTGTTTATTCAGTTTACATTTTTCCTAGAAATCACCATCTTTATTATTGATCATAGCAATGAAAAGCACATCCTTCATTCCTGAGCACAGCAGCAGCCTTCATATCTCATGGTAATGAAGTCAGGCAGATTATCACAGAATTCTTGCGCATGCTGAAATTCAAGTGTCATAAAATGCGTGCATTCATTTTATGTCATTCACCTCCTCTGTCTCATAGGTCCATAGTGTTTCAGCTTGCCCTGTGCTCAAGGTGGGCCTACTGGTAGACCGTTCTACACCAGTGGACACAGAGGAAAAGAGTAGGCTTAGCATGGAATATTTTGATGGGTAATGAAATGCAAACAAAGATGAGATTATGAAAATAGGACAATTTACAATTTAAGGTTTTAAACAATGAACGGAACACACGGTCCACAGACACAGGACACGATTACTGGTTAAAATCCCGTCTCAATATACAAACTACTGCATCACAGACTGGTCTGAATAGAAAGCAAAAACCTGCCTCTGAAACTTCAACATAAAAATAGTGGGAGAAGTCTTCACTCTCAACAGGGCTCAAAATAGTGACAAAAAATGATAGGCTTTAAAAGTGGAGAGATGTCTGCTTCTGTGAAAGCTGAATGTATCAAAAAATGATGCTGTGATCTGCATAAATAGGAGAGCATAAACTGTCATTTACATCTAGTATCTCCTTTTCTTTTTGAAAAATGTGATAGATCTTGTCATGCATTCCAGTGCAACACCGCACAGACAACACCCAAGACTGTGATAGGAACTCTTCACAGATGAAGTTCTCCAGACTTTACCTTGGAAACATCAGGAGACATTGCTGAGCTGGAACCAGCCTGACAGATCCAGACGGCTCATACAACCCTGAAGCTACATGTATAGTGGGAAATGACATAGGCCAGTGCCTGACATCCGACACGCCGGCTTGTGCTGTTCCTCACCCCACTAAGGAGACAATACCTAGGGAAGTGCTGGTTGGCACGGGCCAAATCTGAGCAAGGGTGTGCGCTGATGAGTTACAAGTATGGAGGGAGCCTTAGCTGTTTCTTTCCACTCTTCAGTGCCTAGAGAATAGCTTACAGTCCAACGTAAATCCAAAATAAATGTGCTGAAGGCCACAGAATTACATCCATGTAAAGCAGATGCAGCTAATCTCTTGGGGGTCAATTTTTCATCATGTCTGACCTACACTTGGTACTGGACTGTGGTTCAGTAGGATGTAGGATTACTTTGTGTTCTGGGTCAGGGAAGTAAAGTTTCTGTAGGAGCTAATGGACACACGCTGTCTTCTGCCCTGTTCCCTACCGTCTGTCTGTGGTCTAAGTGAGCATTTTGACTGTCACTGCACAGAAACCATCTGATATCGCTTCTTTTCCTCACTTCGATAATCACTTCGGCCATCCTTCAGATTTTATCATCTCAGTTTTAACCTCTCTGTCTGCTCTCTGAGCTTGACCTATCAGTTTAAATTTTTTCTTCATCTGCAAAGTCTTGCACCAAGATGTGCCTCTATGTTTGCCCTCATTTTTTTTATGCATTCATTCTGCCCTCAATAACCAGCCATGTTGTTACCATCTCCTAAGCGTACTTCTTCCATAACCTGTCTGTCCACAAAATAGGCCCCAGTCCCAGTGGGTTTGTTGCTCACATACTTTAAAAGGCTCGCATCAGAAAGACTAATAATCAATTAACTGCCTTCTCCATCACAATACGAGAGTAAGACTGAACTACAGCTGATATTGAACTTCTAGTTCATTGGATTTTAATTTATTTATTATTTTCCTGCTCTGGACCTCCCACCGATTTTTTTCTGTGTGTGCTTGTCTTTCAGCCTGTAAGCTCCCTATGATAGCTGTTGTTTTTTCAGTTCTGTCTTATATAGCACCTGGCATATTAACTCTGACAACAGATGAAAGAGAACACAGGCCCTGAAATGTCTGGATTAAACAGCAGGTGCAACTTCATTTGATCACATAATTACAGAGCATAAAATGTGTCCAGACTATGAATATAGGACTCTCACCATATCACTCTGTGATTTGAGAAAACCAAAACAGCTCTTCCAGACTAGAGATGCTTAGAGATCTAGAAGAGATATCTCTTGTACCTCAAAGTCCACTAGCCTGCTATCCAATTAAATAATTTCTTGCAGGTGGCCTTTGACCCTGGCCATAGGTATCCCCACTCTGCTACAGGGTATGTATCCCGGGGAATTGCCATTAGGACCTAAAGGAAATGACCAAATGCACGCACACCTGGGTGTCATTATGGCCCCCTCAGCCCTCCTGGGAGACAGCTTGGTTCAGACCTTCCCAAAATCATGTGGCAAACCTACTCCTTTTCTCATCCAAGAGGTTACATCCAATCCATATTACGTCTATATAGTAAATTAGGGATGGAGAAGGCCCGTTCTCTGGCCATGAGGCCAACTGGTGTGGTCTAGTCGTATCTTCAAGAACAGGCTGGCTCCATCCAAACTGTTATTGGGAATGGTTCCTTGCCTGTGCTAACTCCCTAGTCAAGCCTGGGAATTATTTGGGACAGCGAAAATTACTCGGTCAAGTGAAAATTACTTGGTCAAGCTTAAAACTTAGACAGGGACCGCTCTAATAATCAAATTCCTATTTGTTGGGCCTTTGTCCTCACACTGTTTAATTTACTACTGCAGGCATAGCCCAGGTGGCAGTATTGTCAAATACAATACTCTTGTGCATTGTTTTGATAGCATGCTGGTAAGCAACAAATACACAGAAGCACAGCAGGGCTGGGAAAATTATTATTGAAGTAAAAACTAAAGATGGTAGTAGGAGATTTAAGGTTGCTGAGGTTTCCTCTGCAAGAGGCCTGTGTGAAAAGTATTAACGGTAAGAGGAAGTAATTGTTTAATTAAGTTGATTTTTTTTTTCTCATCACACCCTCTCTTTTTTTGTTCTTATTTTTTCTCACACACACACATAAAAGTATTCCCGATGGATCCGGCAAAGACCTGTTCATCCCAGTATGCTGGCTCCAGCACTGGCCCAAAGTGGATGCTTCTGGAAACAGGACGAGTACGTAGATTTCCAGCTTCCCGCAATCAGCACTTAAGGGACTTCCTGAGATGGAAGTTTAATCTAGACCATCGTTTTTAATAGCCACCAATGGATCTGTCCTCTAAGGATTCATCTAATCTTCTCTGAGCCCATTTATACTGATAGCCTCTACCACATCCTGTGCCAATGCACCTCACAATTTAATTATTCTGAATTTGAAAAAGAATTTCCTTTTGTTTGTTTATCAGGATGCCTGATAATTTAATTAGGTGCCACTAGTTCTTTGGTTGCGAAAAATAATGGATCATCGATCCCTATTCACTATGTCTATATCATTTACAATTGTGTAGACATCTACCATATCCCTGTGTCAGTCCTTTCTTTTCCAAAACGAGGAATCAATCTGTTTACTATTTTATCATGACAAAGCCATTCTAAATCTTTCATCATCCTTCTCTTCTCTGTGTATTTTTGTTACTCTGCTATGCCATTTTACGACACAGCAGCCAGAAATCCAAACGGCTTTATGGCATGGGGTTTTCCAGCGGTATGATGTGATTCTCTGTTTGTTTTTTTTTTTTAAATAATATTTTCATCTGCCCATTTCATAACTCCAAGAATTCATTATTCATATTAAGTTGTGCCCAAGAGAGACAATTTGTTTGTCTTTCCAAACACAAACACATTTGTCTTATATATTACTCTAATAAATATTGAAGAATCCCAGCATTTACTTAGCTCAGGTTACTACCAAGACTGCTAAAACCAAACAATCACCCTCCCCACCCCCTGAAGAGCAGGACAGAGAAATTCCTGGTCTCTTGCATTCATCCAGCCTTTCCACTTTTATATTGCATAGCTCCAGATAGCAGGACTGTGAAACTAGGCTTCAGCTATCAGAGAGAGTAGTCAGGCACGCAGCCTGTTAAATCAAGGAGAGGAAGCTGGCTGCGTCCCTCAGGTCCTATCTTGGAAAAAGTGTAAAATGAAATACATTGCAGGGGATCACAGAAGCTGTCAGGGGTCATCTTGGTCTTGGCAGCACCAACTCCCGCCTCCCAGCTTTTGGCAGCTGAAAATCATCCACAAAACACGGCTTGCCTTAGCAATATTGCGGCGATCACCCTGAAAAGCTTTGGCTCCCCACAGCAGCCTTTGCTGAACCAGCCAGGGTCACTTTGCTCCTTGGAAGCCTTTCTGAGCTGCCTTATCCCTTTTACCCCAGAGAGCTGCAAGCTCCTCTTCCCTGCCCCTCTTCAAGCAGTAAGTGCAAAAAGGTGCTGGATAATGCTGCGGGGTGTTAAAGCAGATTCACTTTTCAGTCATTCCAGAATTTAAGTGACTAATTCAGTTAAATAACTCTATCTCTCCTTATCAAAATTAACAAATGACTGCAAGCAAAAAGAGCGAGCCAGTGATAACACATTGTGCTCAGACACGGCTTCGTGTGATCATGTGCTTCAAACAGCCTAGGAAATTCCTAAAAGCCCTTTCTTCCTTGATTTTTCGCAGCTGGATGACTGTGTCAAGCTCCTGAATGAGCCATTTACCTTTTATTGCTTTTCAGGATCTGTGAGAGGAATCCTAAATCTTCTATATTAAAAAGTGTGAATATTAAAGAATATATTAGCTAATTATCGTGAATAATGACCCTTACTCTGTGAGCCCAAGACTTCTGGATACCACAGAAAATCCTTTAGCTTTTCCCTCCTACAGCTCTTTAGAGTCCATCCTTTTTCCTTCTCCCAGGTAAAATGCAATTACTGCCTTTTGTGTGCATTCATCTTCCACCTGCTGTGACAGCTCCTGGAAGGACTTGAAGCTGCCTCCACAGTGGACACCTGAGGAGGTCCAAGAAATCTATCTTGGGCCTCGGCACAGAATAAATAGAAAATGCAGGTCAGGAACACAGTTAGAAAGATTTTGCACAGCTGCAAAGGTTTAACTGTAGTGTCAGAGAAGCAAAATACTTACTGGGTCTATTAAAATACCTGAAGAAATTACATGAAAACATACAAAAAGGATACCAAAGTGAGGAAGAATGCCAAGAGAAAGTGTAGGACAAAGTCCAGCAGTGAGAGAGAAGTATATGTCAGGGAACCTAGCTTACACCTCTCCTAGAAATACACAGAAAATTTCTCTGTATTTCCCTGGTCTGCAAAGAGAAAACACAGGACCTTTGAATTACTGGAAGGGTGTAGATATTTAATAATCTTCTTTCTATCTTCTGCATGTGCATGGAAAACGGGACAGACATTTTGAAAAAATGAACTGTAGATACAATTAGTCTTTTCAATATATTTCACATTATATTTACTTTACTGTTTGGTAAAAACCACAACCAGATCTACAACAGTTATTACTAGAGGGTCATGGCATTCTGTTTTTACAGCTTTGTTTTACTGTAGGGATAAAGGTCTGAGCACTGTCCTCATCTTTCAAATGTTCATTAAATAAGATCTTTTAATGCTAGAGAACAACTGCATTTGTTACACTGATCTGGGATGTATGATGAGTCATAGTGGTCACTGGTTACCATTGTAGGAGACATTTAGCAAGAAAAATGTTGCAGATGACACCAAGTTGGGTGGGTGTGTTGATCTGCTTGAGGGTAGGAAGGGACAGGCTGGATCGAAGGGCCGAGGCCAACGGTATGAGGTTCAACAAGGCCAAGTGACAGGTCCTGCTTCTGGGTCACAACTACTCCACGCAGTGCTACAGGCCTGGGGAAGAGTGGCTGGAGAGCTGCCTGGTGGAAAAGGACCTGGGGTTGTTGGTTGACAGCCAGCTGAATATGAGCCAGCAGTGTGCCCAGGTGGCCAAGAAGGTCAACAGCATCCTGGCTCATATCAGAAATAGTGTGGCCGGCAGGAATAGGGAAGTGATCAACCCCCTGTACTTGGCACTGGTGAGGCCCCACTTCAAGTACTGTGTCCAGTTTTGGCAACCTCACCAGAAAAAAGACATTGAGGTGCTGGAGCGAGTCCAAAGAAGAACGAAGAAGTTGGTGAAGCGTCTAGAGCACAAGTCTTTTGAGGAGCGGCTGAGGGAACTGGGGTTGTTTAGCTTGGGGAAGAGGAGGCTGAGGGGAGACCTTATCGCTCTCTACAACTACCTCAAAGGAGGCTGTAGCGAGGTGGGGGTTGGTCTCTTCTCCCAAGTAACAAGCGATAGGACAAGAGGAAATGGCCTCAAGTTGTGCCAGGGGAGGTTTAGACTGGATATTAGGAGAAATTTCTTTGCCTAAAGGGCTGTCAACATTGGAAGAGGCTGCCCAGGGAAGTGGTTGAGTCACCATCCTTGGAGGTTTTTTAAAAGACATGTAGATGTGGCACATGGTTTAGTGGTGGACTTAGCAGTGATAGGTTTATGGTTGGACTTGGTGATCTTAAGCTTTTTTCCAACCTAAATGATTCTATGATTCTGTGAAAAACCTTTGACCCCATTGGGATGTGAGGGCAAAGTCAGCAATTCCACCGAAAACTGAAATTAGCTATTAGTAACTGAAACTGTGAAAACCCTCAATAAGGTCTTTTGACATGAGATGATGAAGGTCTATATTACCAGAGACAGGAGGTGTATGGGTTTTTCTGTATGTGAGAGGTTGAAAGGCGAGGTCTCAAATATAGTCATTCCTCCACATGCCAGTTTTGGTGATGATTTCTGTGAACACTTAAATGCTGGGATGGTATGATTGACAGCTGATTTTTTTTTTAATTTAATAAATATGGTTACATAAAATATAATATGTAGCTTCCTTTTGGCAATTTAAGCTGATACGGAATGTCGGTAACTTTTAAATGAGCCATTTCCCCCTCTCAAAATTAGCAATAATTGCAATAAGGTTTCTTCCTAGAAAGAATCACGGGTCTGGAGCAGCTGTTGCAGGCAAAGACTGATGGATCAAGATGCCTCATTTCTTTGTTCTATGTTTTCATCGTCCTGTGGATACTACTGAAGTTATGGTAAGCGGCTCAGATCCACCCCTCAGACTTAATGTATTTTTCAGTGATTGGTTTAAATTCTCCCTCCCCCCCCGCCCCTTGCTCTCTTATCTGCTTCCTTTAATCTTTCTCATCTTTAACCAGTTCCCTTGTTCCATATCCCCCCTTTTTTCCATCTTTTTATTTTTTTCTTCTTTTTCCTTTTAACCCTCCCCCACCAACCTTTCTTTTCTTCGTCCTCTTCTTCCAACCTCAGCCATGCTACTACTGAGGTGCAAGTAATACCTCACAGGTTAAAGCTCACCTGAAGATTTTGTGCATGCACGGGTACTCCCAACTACTTGCTCTACTGAGTTATTTATACCAGAAGGTCTGTAATGAAGGACTGCAAGTAATTAGAAAGAGCGAAGAAACTGTTTTCCCTTCCCATAGCTATTTTCAACTCCAAATTAAAAAAAATCCCAACTTAGAATTAACTTAAAATTAATAAAATTGTTAAGTGAGAGTCTAAAACGAAAGAAACTTCTGTATTTTGAAAATAATGCCATACGGCTTTGACCTTTTTCACAAGTTAAAAGAGATCCGAAGCAACACACGTTGAAGCAGGTAAAATGAAACTTCTAAAAATGTCAAAACAGGGTTCTTCAGCAATTGAAAATCTCTTCCCCCTCCTGCCCCCGGCTTTTTTACTTAAAGAAGGAATTTGTTTGGAACTGACCCATAAACAGTTTCAGCTTCAGGAAGGTTGTGCTTTACAAAGAAAAGGCTCCTGTCAGCTACCTCACCGCAGAGAGCTTTCTCACTAAAACATTTGTTTAGCACTTTGCGCAGTGGGTGCAACCCTCCTCGGCTCCTCTCCGGTTGCTCTAGAAACCGTGTAATATATAGCACATATTTCCGTGATTGCTTAGGATACACAGACACACCGATATGTTAGATTTTAAAACCAATTACATCGGGGCTGAGGTGGACCTTTCTGTTTGTTGGTTGTGACGTACAACCCGTGCAGCTGCTGGGTTATTTGGACTTTCCCTATGACACAAACAGAAATGAAGGTGAGGGAGAATCAATTCTGTGTGTGGCCAGGGAAATTGGAAAGCAAAATGATAAACTGCGTATTGTGGGGTGGGCAGAATCAATATTTAGGATGATGCAAAAAATGTGTGCAGGTGCTTGGCCAGTTTCTAATCCTGAAGTTTGCTGGACTGATCTCACCAAAAGAGATGAATATTTCATTTCCCAAGCACAGGCTTCTCACTGAAGCACCCTGGAGCCTGGGCACCCTTGTCTTCTTCTGCTAATGGAGAGGAGTGGGAAGCTCTGGACTGATCACTGTCCAGCCCAGCTCTCCGGAGACTAAGGGCTGGCTGGGCTCTTCAGCTCCGTTCCACAGTTGAGGGTTTAAAGCAAAATGACATTAAGCCAGATTGTCGGGATTAGTTAAAAAGGAACTGAGAAACTGAACACAAATATTTGTGCTCTCAGCAAAGATGCTATTTATTCAGGTCACCTCACTATCTGCATTTATGTTTGTAGCTGCTACGCTGGGAGAGGGATGACCTAAATTTCTTCCACGTTTAGGTGTTGCTAATCCTACTTGAGCTACACAAGTAAAAGAGTTTCCTGACCTTCTTCACTAGAAGAATCTCTCATTGAGGTCTGTACGTGGGCAATACCCATGGCAGAGCCAAGGTCACTGACATTATGCGCGTGGGCTCTTTCTATGCCTGTATCTGCCGTACGCTAAAGGTACTTTGGAGAGATGTCAGCCTGGCCTTTTCCTGCCCTGGAAACAACGCACGGTCAGAAATACATCCAGTTTGTTCTTTGGAGGAACTCACACAGCTGACAAACTCAACAAAAACCCTGTTTAATAATAATGCTTCTATACCTGATCAAATTTTGGTGGTTTAATGTGATTAAGCATATCAGCTCCGCTGGTTAACTATCCATCTGCCTGTAAGGTAAGTCAAATTAGTTAAGCCATAGCCTGTGGGGAAAAGTACCTGGAATTAGCTCATATTGGCTAATAGTATAACAGTATCAACAAGTTCGGTTACCAAGGCTCAGCAGACACATGATCACTTGCTAAGCTACAGCAACCCAATGGCGTGGCAGGGCCCTCACTTTGATCTGGTAATCACGGACACAAAATATACAGGGAACTAACACATCATTGAATTTACAGTTACATTTTGGGCTTTCACCCCAAACCAGGACAGGCAGTATCGTTACCTTGAACACAATATCTTTCAATTGCAATCTGGTTTTTGCACAATCTCACTTTAAGAAGTGTTCAGGATATCCACAAACATTTGCTGTGTGCTGGGATGTTACACATAGTCATGCAGTATTTCAGCCACGGCTGCATTTAAAGCACTCCTTTTCAGGGGAAGGAGAAGAAAGGCTTGTGTAAGAGTCTTCGAGCACACACTCCAAACAGAAAACAAATTATTACTGTTGGGCCCATTGTGCTTCTCCATATCTTTGTTTATTCAAAGCCATAAATAGGGCCACCAGAAAGGTCAGCGAACGGCAAATGGAATACTGAGATTTTCATTTCTGATGCACTGCTCAAATCAAGCCCAGGCTGGTCGTGACAAACTCATCAGCAGAAAATGAATTAGTGAATTCTGTCAATTCCCACAGAAGAGGTGTCCATCACTACAAAACTTTCACCTCTCCTTTGTTGTCTCAGAATCAAAGAGCAAAGGGAATAAAATAACCTGTCAGCTTCTCAGGTTCTCCCCCCATCAGAGTCAAGTCACATCAGCAAGACAGTACTGGGCATCTTGCCTCCACGTACCCATTACTCACCCATGCAATTGGATATGGATCCTAGGCTGTCATTCTGGTATCTCTTAAGGACATTTGTGAGTGTTTCAGAATGCAAAGCTGGTTTTGTTCTATAGAAATCCATGAGTAAGGCCTCCGCATTTTTAGCAATTTGGTCTCCCAGTAATGGGATTTAAAATGAGTTTAAATCAGTACTTAATTTCTGCTCTTTCAGGACAATGGCAGTGATTAGTAGTAATGTTTGACTTCCAGTTCCATTTTTTTAATGCAGCTGTAATGCCGTCTGCATTTGACTGCTGCTTTAATGATTACTAATGACTTTATTTTGAAAGTAATATAACTTTTTGTATTCATTCTTCGGACTCTCAGCAAAAAGCTAATTTGAGTTGAATTATGCAGTCTGTTCATACAAAGCCTTCAGTTGGTTAAACTTTATCTTGAGTGAAACCAAAGGAAAAAGGCAAAGGCACTGAAAACACACCATGTATTTACACATGGCAGAAAGGACATGACTGTGTGAAAGTGGCAGCTAAAAGTAAATACAGCACAAAGACGTCAGCCTGATAAGCAGCATATATCAACACTCTTCCAGCACCAGTTTCTAGCGTTGAAAGCATTTAATGGGTTAAAGTTGACTGCTGCACCCTCAGTTCTTATAGGTGGAATCATCTCCCACAGGACATCAGTGCGGATGATCACCTGTCGGAGCACCCATGGTGATGCTCTGTGCTGGACACGCCACTGCAGTTTCTTATTCAAAACAGAACTTCTGAGCACGCCTTATTGTACGCATCCCAACTTCTTGGATTTCCCGAGGACTTTTTACATGACTTGCTCCTTGATGGATAAATAAAGCTGGGTTTTGTTGTTGTTGGAGTGGTTTTTTTTTCTTTTTTTTCCCCTAATCCTAGAAAATAACAATTTATCGAGACCTAAGTTCTTTTGGAAGGAATGATGAATGTTGCTGAAGGCTTCCTCTTCCAGACAAAGAGAGAAGGAAATCTGCCTTAGAAGAACTTGCTAATTTTGATATTGATTCAGCCTAGGAGATGCAGCTGTCAGCTGTTACTTTATCTGGGTCAGGTTTGGGGTTAGGAAGCAAGTCCCTCACACTCTGATCAAGCGCTTAAAATAGCTTGATGCTCTGGCCTTGATCTTTCCAAGTTTCTTCTGTTGGAACTATTTAAATTAATTTAAATGAGTAAATATTTGTTAAGACAGAGGGAGGCTGACTCAGCATGCCGAAAGTCAAGTCATGTCAAGTAAACTATAAAAAGCAGAAGAACATGTTTGTGTTGCCCGTATTGCCACCAGTGGCCATACTCCTCTTCAGCTTTTCACTTAAAAAAAAAAAAGAAAAAAAGGAAAAATAAAAAAGGGTGAAAAGTTTCAGTTTCTGCTGGGTCTGGCTGAGATGGGGGTAACTTTCTTCATGCCAGTCCGTATGGTGCTGTGCTTTGCATTTGTAGATAAAATAGCGTTGATGACACACCAGAGTGGTGGCTACTGCTGAGCAGCGCTTGTGCAGTCTCCAGGATTTCTTTGCCCCCCCAACCCCCTTATGGAAGGGGCCGCAGCCGGGACAGCTGACCCCAACTGACCAAAGGGATATTCCATACTATACGACGTTCTGCTCAGCAACAAAAGTTCAGGGAAAGATGGAGGAAGGATGGATGTTTGTGGTTATGGCATCTGTCTCCTCAAGCATACTATATGAGTGCTCAGTCCCTGCTTTCCCGGGCAGGTCTGCACACCTGCCTGCCAGTGGGAAGCAGTGAATGAATTCCTCTTTTTCCTTTGCTTGCATGCGCAGCTCTTGCTTTCTCTGTTAAACTGTCCTTATCTTGGTGCATGAGTCTTTTCACCTTCCTTCCATTCTCTGCCCATCCCATGGGAGAGGGGAGTGAGCAAAGCAGCTGTGTGGGTATTTGGCTGTTGGCTGGGGTCAACCCAGCACAGTTTTGTTGCAGTTCTGAAAACTTGCAATCACGAAAATTCCTGTGATAGTGAAAACCTGTTTTCTGTTCAGTCCGGTACAAAGCAAATGTTCAATCCTCCAAATAAGACCAGTACCTGTTTGCATATCCTCTGCACTTCTTATGCATTACCACCCATTTGTGCACCACCCAAATATATAATTTCACAACTCTTTCCATAAAATGTGGGGAGAATGGGGTCTTTACTCCCAGGACTTTCATTTGAAGTTTTAATGCTTATGGATAAAAGGGGAATTATCAGTGACTAAAACTTGCCACCTTTTAAAGAAATGGAACCGAACATATGGAATGCTTTCACAGAAAGACACTAAATGTTATATTCAAATTGATTTTTCCCGACCTCTCCCTCCCTTCTCCGGACGTTTACTACATCGCATTGGTAGTGAATGCAGGGCCTCCTATGCCATTTCTGTAGTTTTCTTTTTCTGTAGGTTTTTTTTTTGTAGTTTTCCATCTCTCATATGCTGATAAACAGCTTATGTCCATCTTCAAGCCCTCTGTTCTCACACACACACACACATACACTTGCTCGATATCATATGCCTTTCTATTAAGAATGATTACAGCACGTGTAACTTTAATCTGGTTAAAAATCGACAGTTGCTAAGCAATAGCAACTCAGGCTTTAGCCACCAAGAATATACACAGGGGCCTGGCAAAACCTTCACGGAAGCCTAAACAGCAGCAGCAGCTTTGTTGCCATCAGTACTGGAGGTAACTATATCAACTAATCTGCAGAATTAATAATGGAAATCACACTTGAATGCAATATAAATATGCATAATGGATAATATTGTCCTGGACAGCGTGATGGACCTTGCTTTGCCATTCATGGAGTTATGCTACTGGTGTTCTGGACACATGGAACCAGCCCTGGACAGACCAGGAGCCTCTAAAACGTCCCTAGTTCGTTTCCTTTGTTTGGTTTCTCACTTGGCAACATCTCTCTTATTCTCAAAACTCCAAATAAAAGTTATAAATAACACGCAAAACTTCATTAAAGGAACTCCCAAACACAGAACTAACATGATATCTGTAAATCGCTGCTCAGTCTGCATGTTGTAGGCATTTCTCCTGTTATTTGCTCATTTTGGGATTATGGATTATAAATACCAGTCATCTAAATTTACAGCATCTCTATATGTGTGCATGGTTCAGCTCATGGTTTCCTAATGCTACAATGCTAGACTTCATATATAAGTAATGAAAGAACTAATTAATACTAGACTTATCCTACTAGCAACTCCTAGTTAGTGTCTCTAATACTTTGTAGAAGACTTATTAGTATTGAAAATAGTTAATGAATAAAGTGCACCATCTGGGAGTTAGGACAGCCTGCTGTAGCCTGGAAAGGCTACAATCATGGAATTTTTCATCCTGGTCTATTTTAATGAAAAATAATAACTTCAAGGACGAGCAATATCATTAGAAAAGTTAATAAAAACAACAAAGAAACAAACATTTGGCTGCCATATGTAGGAAGATACAGATATCTCTTGCATAGAAAATTACTCAATTCATGTAACTGGCAAGTAAATATTGTGATGATATAGACATAAGACTTCCAGAAATGAACTCCCTAACCTACCATTAATGGACATGTAAATGGAGTGGCAAAGTAGGGCTGCATTGCCAGTATGTATCGAATCCAAAAGCCATCGTTAATTTGCATATACATTTATTTCCATTTATAGGAATTAGACTTGCCCTGGAGATGCATCTAAGACTAAACAGAACATGTGAAAGTATGAATAAAATTAATTTCAATGTTTCAGTCTGTAGGTTATGAAAAGTGCAGTCGATTTATTATTTTGCTGTTTATATTATGCAGTGTGTTATAAACTCCCTGGAAGAGTCTCCGGGACTCTTTCACAAGTAGCCACTGATGCTTCCCTTGGTTGTTTCTACTCTTCCTGCCTTTCTTCTACCCATTTGATTATAATTAGGAGGAATATGGTGCATCTATAGAAAGGAAAATATCTGTGTGAAAAATAAAACTTCCTTACATCATTGATTCATAAGATTATCAGACACAAATTTTACAGGTATAGTGGTAAAAACCTACTGCCTGGTTGCCAAGTGCAAACTGGAAAAATCTCCAGCCAGCATATTAAGCAGGACTATCACATTTATAACAGATTAGTGGAACCTTTCCTGTCTGAAATATTTAAGACTTCCCACTGCAGGAGTATATATGTGACACTGTTACAGTCTCCCTGATCCGAAGAGCCTT
Source organism: Chroicocephalus ridibundus (assembly GCF_963924245.1). Classification (NCBI taxonomy): domain Eukaryota; kingdom Metazoa; phylum Chordata; class Aves; order Charadriiformes; family Laridae; genus Chroicocephalus; species Chroicocephalus ridibundus. Next base: position 106,535,028 of record NC_086286.1, read on the forward strand.
TCCCACAACTACCAAAATTTTTTCTTAACCTTTCCACAACCAGCCAAGAATATATTTCTGCTGTTGTTGAAAATTCACATTAAGAAATTATATATTTTGCTCAATCTTCTCCATTTTCCATGGCCAGGAAGTAAAAAAATAAAGGGGTAACCTCTCAGAAAATAATTGGAAGGATCTTTCATCATCCTAATTATTTATCTGGCCTACTTTCAGTACTGGGATTTCACTACATGTACCACTTCACTGACTTCCTTCTTAGATTTTTTTTTTTGTTTAAACACATATTTTTTTTTTAAACATGTATCAGGCTGAGGGAAATGGGTTTGTTCAGTCTTGAGAAAAGAAGGCTTAGGGAAGACCTTATCACCATGTTCCAGTGTTTAAAGGGTGGCTACAAAGAGGATGGAGACTCCCTTTCTACAAGGAGTCACGCAGAAAAGACGAGGGCTAATGGGTACAAGTTACTCCTGGGGAGATTCCGACTGGTCGCAAGAGGAAAATTTTTCCCAATGAGAACAATCAGCCATTGGAATAACCTCCCCAGGAAAGTGGTGGATTCCCCCACATTGGACACTTTTGAGGTTCAGGTGGGCAGGGTGCTGGGCCATCTTGTCTGGACCGTGCTTTTGCCAAGAAAGGTTGGACCAGCTGATCCTTGAGGTCCCTTCCAAACAGCTATTCTACGATTTTTCTTATGGCTCCAGATTCTTCTTGGTGGTTCCTTTATGAAGTTAACTTTCTTTTCAATATGTGCCCACAACTCACCTCTACATGAAATAATAGGCCCTATAATAGCCTGTATATCTCAAGCTTGGCTTTTCTCAGTATTTCAAAGCTACCAATTATGTACTGAGAAAAGCAACAGGCATTTTTACTTTGTACTTGTGCTGTGCCTTAATTAATTTCCTCATTAAACTCTAAGTAATTAACATTCCCTGCCATTTAAACTGCATTTTTTTCTATCGGGGATTATTTATCTAAACATGTTCAAGATTTTCTCATGAGCTATTAACACTGCGTTGTTTCTCTCCATTAATCTCACATCATTCTGAGTCTCCTATAAAACAATGTATGAATACACCCCAAAATTCAGTATGTTTATTACAACAGTTGCTTTCACTGGTGAGAAAAATGTTAATACCAGCAAAATTAAATGGAATATTATTTAGTCTGGATTTTTTGAAATGGTTGAAAGGCCAACATGTGTTTGAAAATTATTTAGAACTACAGCATATGAGGTAAAAGACAGTTGATGAGCAGATGAAAAAGAAATAGTTCACACCAATCAAGCACTTGCGTAAAGCCAAGCCTTCGTGGCAAAACTGAAATGGAATCTTGCTAACACCAATGCTGCTCAGAAAAATATCCGGCATTTTCTGGCTCCTGTTCACTGGAGTCAAGATGTTTTATGAAGGTGTTTTGATCCCAACAAAGTTTCACCAGAACTTGGCAGGGGAAACAAATCCATTTTCCCTTGGATCCCTCCCTCTGTTCCTCAGAGCGTGGCTGTAGCCCAGAGACCCAGCCAGCATTTGCAGCCTGAGAGAGGCTCATCATGGGAACTACCCAATCTGGTAGAACTCTTCTGGATGAAAAATTTAACAATTTGGGCGTTTAATGTTGAATTAGCATTAAATAGATTTTAAATATCCTTCATGAAGTAAATATTAATCCCTAGGTCCAGTTACAGTTTTACTTGTCTAAAACATGTATTGTGTCGGAAAACAAAGGGAAGGAAAAGCCCTCCTGGAAAAAAAAATAGCAGAGTATTCTGAAAGGAAACGGAAAAAAATATTCCTAGAAAGAGAAGGTGGGGAATAATGCTGAATACAGATGAGGATGTCTTTCCAAAGGAACTGGTGTAAGTCCAAGAATCAAAGAAGCTTAAAACAATTCTTTAGATGTTAATCAACAGAATCTGATGACTGACAACTCAGTGCTCGAGTGAGATACCACTTTACCTCTTTACTCTAAATAATAATATCCCTGAACCACAGAAGAATGCCATGGCGTCCATCTCCTTCCCCAGAGCCAAGAACTAAATGCAAAGTCCGGTAACCAGGACATGAAAGAAGTATGTGTAACTGAACCTAGTCTGATCTATGGAACAGAGGGTCTTATTTTTGTGTTCCATTTTATTTGTTTAGATAACTACTTAAAGACTAGGTATTACCCTTCCCCCTTAATTATTAAAAGTCTAACTGAAGACAATTGGAAGGACCTTCCAGCTCAATAGTAAGTTAAAAAACTGAAAGCAAAAAGTAACTTTTTAAAGACTTCTAGAAAAACGGGCCTTCCCCCCATTATTTTTAAGATTCAGGTATCTTTTACTATCAATATTCTAGCTGGTATACGAAATAGCACTTTTCAATCAGCAATGACTTCTGCTTGCTGAATTAATGTGAATTTTGGTGGCTCTGTGTGGCTTACAAAGTTGCAGTAGGTGGTGCTACTACCTGCTTTTTGTTTTTCTGCTTTTAATCATTAGCAATAAAAATAGAATTTAGTTTACTACATGGCTGGAGTCCTGAGACTTCTGTCTTCAGCTATGCCAACTGTCTTGTTTTCTCTAGGCAAAGCCAACTTTGTCAGATAAACAAAACAAAACAAAACAAACCCCAGAAGACAGCTTTTCAAAACTTAAAAAATTGCTTAAATTGTTTTCCAAATAACTAAGTCGATAGAAAAATATACTATGGAGACAATATTCTGCATTAGAAATGACTCACCAGACAAACAATAGGTCTTTTCTACTGCTGCTTTCTTAGATTTCAGGGTATTTTTCAGAGTACCCCTTAATTTGAGTCACTACTTATTCGGAGCCTATTTCTGCTATAACAAAATGTTTACGTCCAACTTTCCATCACTGTGCCTCAAAATTAAAACCTAAATGAGATGAAATGTGGTCAATTCATGAACCTTTTTTATTCATCTCTCTCTCTCATTTCTTCATTTTACTACTTTCTTTTCCCTATTATTCTGGTATTCCTATTGATAACTCCTTTTTATGATTCATACAGGTTGCACCATACTAAAAAAAAACTTGGTTTTTTGCTTTCTGAACATCCCTGGGTTTGCAGTGCATACCATCTCCCTTCTCTCTCTGGGTCTTCTATTTGGAGGGTGATATGTTTGTAACAGGGAGTTGATTTTCTGCATTTGTAGAGTGTTTAGTGCAAAAGGAACAAGATGCCAGACTTGGGGTGTTACCTCTCTACAGATAACAGCAACAAGGACAAGGCAAACTACAAAGCCTTAAAGGTAAAATAATAAAAAAAAAGGTTAATCATGCTCTGTAGGGTATAGAAATATGAGAAGGGACACCCAAGAGAAGGAAAACGTTGCTTTAGTTACTAGAAGAGAACATCATGATAAAAGACCTCCTCCTTCACGGTGAGGGGTTGCCTCGTTCCTGAAAACAAATATGAGTTGATGACAATGACCAAAATGCAAAGAAAGAATGGATGGGATTCAAACACAGCATTGACTAGAAGTTGAAATGACTAAAAAATATGAAGGCCTAAGTTATGTATATGTTATCAGGTAGGAATGGTGAAAGATTCACACATTTTTTAAAGGAAGATCACCTGTTTACAATGAATCAGAGAGTGGAAAAAGCTATATAACAATTCCCTTTGCAAAAATTTTACTTCCATAGGACTGTTTTTGAACATGCAAAAAAACCCCACACCTACAAGTGTGGAAGAATTAATGAAAGGACAAACAGTAAGTAGAAATTGTGAAGCATTGCTCTTGTAGGTTAATGTCAATGGGGCTGAGGGGTCGAATAGCAATAGGACACCGTTTGCTGAAATAAATGAAGGCATGGCAAGGTTAAGAATAAAACAATATTTTTACCTTAGTTATTCTCTGAAGATCTGTGCTGTCCTTTCTGCTGCGAGACCATAATGGAAAATTTGACCTTTCAGCACCCTTTTCCCTAAATTTCTTGTGATAAATATTTAATTTTAATACAAAAAACTGAGTTCAATATCCTATTCTCAATTTTCAACATTAGTACCACTGGCCATGCTTTCCAGTGCATGTCAAGGCTCTCATGCCCTGGTCTTTCAAAGGGAGATGAATTAAAATTCACAATTGCAGTTAACTTTCTGAAAAAAAAAAGAAAGAAAAAAAGAAAAAAGAATGGTAAAGTGGCAGCATCTGGGAAAATGAGGGAAGGCCATGAATCAGGAACTTGTAGTTCCTAATTATTGGTTTTGCTGCGGGTTTGATTTGAAACGTTGGGCAAGTGACAGTCTTTCCGCCTCAGCTACTCAATCTCTGTAACATGAAATACAGCTGTACTCTTCAAACACAGCTCATGAGCTTCTATTTTTGAGTTTATTCAGGCATTCCTTGCCAAAGTGGCTTCGATGGGCCCACTGAAAGCAGTGCTGAGATGGAGTTGAGTGGGCAACATTCATGGAAGGGCTCTGTGTCCGTCCCCCTGTTCCTGTACTGCTGCTTGCCACCTCCACCTCCTTGAGGGGAGACCTTATTGCCCTCTACAACCACCTGAAAGGAGGTTGTAAGAGAGGTGGGGGTCAGTCTCTTCTCCCAAGTAACAGGCAATAGGACAACAGGAAACAGCCTCAAGTTGTGTCAGGGGAGGTTTAGACTGGATATTAGGAAAGATTTTTACACTGAAAGGGTTATCAAGCATTGGAAGAGGCTGCCCAGGGAAGTGGTTGAGGCACCATCCCTGGAGGTATTTAAAAGACGGGTAGACAGAGTGCTTAGAGATATGGTTTAGTGATGGCTTTTGTCAGAATTAGGTTGATGGTTGGACTCGATGATCTGAAAGGTCCCTTCCAACCTAGACAATTCTATGATTCTGTGATTCCACTGCATCCAGGGCAGCAGCTGCTCCCGCAGACTGAGACAGCTCATGCCCTTACACCTCCCCTGATCTCTGCCTGCCCCTCTCCAGCTTGCATGCTTATGAATATAATGATTGCAAATGTGGTGGTTATAAAATATAATACAAAACAGCTATTAGTTATGAACTGTTTTCATTTTCATCTCCTACAACACACATTCTAGGCATCCTAGCATACTGTGATACCTCATTCAAAACGAGTAGGGACAGAAACTTAAATCCTCTTAAATTTTTCCGGATACAGTATTTTTTTTCACCCATATGATGTTATTTATAGATCAGAATAGCTAGATGGAGAATTTCAAGCACACAGGAAGAGATGCTCCCAGTAATACAGACACTGCAATGTAAAGACTAGATTAGGTACGCGGACACCAAGATCTGTTGGTAGTCGCAACATGTCAGCAACACTTGGAGAAAAGTGTTCTCTGGAGCACCTCTGCTATGAGGACAGGCTGAGAGAGTTGGGGTTGTTCAGCTGGAGAAGAGAAGGCTCCAGGGAGACCTTATAGCAGCCTTCCAGTACCTAAAGGGGGCCTACAGGAAAGATGGGGGAGGACTCTTTATCAGGGAGTGGAGCAATAGGATGAGGGGTAACGGTTTCAAACTGGAAGAGGGTAGATTTAGATTAGATATTAGGAAGAAATTCTTTACCGTGAGGGTGGTGAGGCACTGGAACAGGTTGCCCAGAGAAGCTGCGGATGCCCCATCCCTGGAAGTGTTGATGGGGCTTTGAGCAACCTGGTCTAGTGGGAAGTGGGTTGGAACAAGATGATCTTTAAGGTCTCTTCTAACCCTAACCATTCTATAGTTCTACGAAAATGAAGTCACATGCAAAACAAACAAAAGAATGAAATAAGGGAAACAATCTGCTTTTCATTTAAATTAATTCTAAGAGAAGATGGTAACACAAGTATTAAAAAAAAATGCTGCTATTCACCAAATCCATAGTTTACTACAAAAGCTAGTTGTTTTCCTTTGACTAGGCTATCTGCACAGGATCATTTGAATTTAAGTTTTTCTTTTATCTGGTGTCATAATTTCAGTTTGCACTGAAGTCGATGATGAGAGAGATTTTCAGCACACTTAAAGCTGACTGTATTACTTCTACAGCAAAAATAATGGGAAGAAATCTGACTTGAGAAAGCATTCACATGCAGTACAAAAATACATGTGTTACCTCTAAAAGTCAGTAGGCATGGCGCTACAGAACAACAATCTCATATTTCACTGTCCTGTGAGATAGGTGTTTTGGGGGGGATGGAGGGGCTGTGTTGGAAAATAGGCAAACAAAAATTTATCGAGTTAGTTTCTATCTCCATGTAAGAATCGCTCACATTTAGACTATATTTAATAAAATTATTATATATGCTTTTGTTAGTCCTACGCTACGGTACCATCCTGCTCAAGGCAATATCTAAACTCTGTTTCCATGGCACCTTTTACCTTCCCATGCGACTTATTCTGTGTGCATTACTAGAAAATCCTGAGAAATGTTGCAAGATTGTACCAAACCTGAGTTATCATCATAAGCTGTGGGAAAGTGGAAACAAGGCAACGTGAACCTTATTTCTTGATTTCTTGGATATGTTTTTGTGTTGTGATCTTTTTTTTTCTTCATCTGTAACCAAATTGCTACCTAATTGCTACCTTTTCCAATCCTGCTGTATCATGCTGGATTCAAAGGAAAAGGCTGCCAGTTATATAGATGAGAGGTACTATGTACAAGCTAGAAGTATACTAATAAATTAAACAATGCCCAGGAACATTCCCAGGCTCCGGTGTGCAGTCAGATATATGGATAAATTATTAGATTGGTCTGTGATGTGTTTTTTGCCTGTGCCACCCATCAAAAAAAAAAAAAAGATCCTAAACGCATCTCCATCAGTGGTGTGGGATCAGTATCTTGCAGGGAGATGAGCAGATCTCTGCCATTCCCAATGGACACGGGTCATGCAAGCGTCCATGTGCAGAGGCAAGTTTTGGAGGTTGACAGATTTACTAACAAAAGGTAGGTACGACCATGCCAGCTGGTTTCACTGCCCAGCATCATTCCTGGGCATGTTTAGTTTACTTACATAGACGGAGGTCCAACCCCATGCTGGAATGTCAAGGGCAGCAAACGGCTCTTACAGCCATCTGTTCAGGTTATATAAAGGCATAAAACTTCTAAACATCTGCCTATAACTTGTTATTTTTTTGTGATATATTATGGGTAAGATTTAATTCCGTACTAACTACACACTTAATGAAGTTGTCCACGTGTGCCAGGTAGCTAAGCTGCCATATACTCAAAGATTTATTCAATACAGTCAACAGAGTCTGTACCGTGAGCTGAGGCTCCACTGATGAGACCTTCACTGATTATGACGGAAACTTAGTTTGCCTGTAGACACCTATATTTGTTACTTGAATCCTAAACTGAGCTCTGCACAACACCTTTGTGCTTGCCAGAATTACCTCAGCTCATTCTAACATACACACTAGAAAAACAGAGCAATTTTCTTGATTTCAAAATAGTAAGTGAAGCTAAAGAACTGAATGATAAATCAAGAAAGCACAGTTTTAATTTATACATGAAATCTCATTCCTTCTTCTCTTCTCTAGCACCTTGACTAATTTTAAGGCCAGGCAGCTTGGGGTGCATAGCTAGCTCAGCTGAGGTGTGTCTCTCCTTTAAAACTGGGACTGGAGCGTATTCCAGCTCTCATCAATGTACAGGGACAAGAGCATGGGGAAAGCAGGTCCCTCTAGCGCACAGATGGATGGAGCATCCACAACCGAGTGCTGGGAAGTACTCAAAATATTCTGTGGATACCCTCCATGTGTCTCACTCTCCTCTCTCCCTGTTGGTGAGGATGGAAAAATGTTGTGTCTCTTTTTCATCCCTTTCATTTCAAATTCCTTCCTGGTCGCTAGGAAGATAACTTGAGTAACAAAGAATTCATTCACTGACAGTAGTCAAGAAGAACTTGGAGTTCTTCCCTTTCCTCTTCTGTTTCCTCTCTCCTCCTTCTCACGCCAACCGCATCTTCCCCAGGCTTCCTATATGGGGAAAATTATTTCTGATGCATCATTTTATCTAATACATGATAATTGCATCATGTTTTTGTAAACAACCCTAAAATTGAGAAATGGTAGATAGGTTGACTATATCTTAATTATGTTGGTTAGGAACTATTCCTGCTGGAGATACCAAAGCCCAAGTTATTCAGAGTATACAAAAAGCATATGCTTTTTAAAATACCTAAAGGTAGCGATTTTCATAATAAATAATTTTTTAAATTCAGTGTGTGAAAGCTAGCTACTTGTTACTATTAAAATGCTAAAAAGATCTTAGTCAGTATTTCTTTGATGACTATCACCCGAAGCATTTAAAAGATTTATATATGAGAAGCATGTGTTTCATCAGTAAAACCAGCTGACTTCATATTTTTAACAAAGGCCAAACTTACATCTACTGATTTTCATTTCCCTTGAATTGCAAGTTAATTTATTGCTCAAATGATTTTGTAATTCCTAAAATGATATTATTACGAGTGTCTGACTGAGACTGGGCAAATAGTGGCATCCTGACCTATTTATCATACTTTCCAAATGTATTGCAATGTGTGATCTCTATAGGCTATGTAGCAATAAAAAAAAATGACAAAAAGCATAAAATATTCCTAGTGCACACTCTTCCAGTTAGTCTACCAGTAAATGGTCTAGAAGGTTAGAATAGTCATAAATACATATATTTTATGCAATTTAGTGACACAAGTGCACAATTATCACGTTGACAGTTTCCCTCATACTATATTTGTCTTTGGCAATTTACGCTTTCTATAATGAGAATTCTGGCCATTTTATTACATTTGGCACAAAACCGCTTAGATAATATTCAGAGCCTGGAGAACAACATAAGATAAATACTCTACCATTAATGGTGTAGCTTTTCCCCACTACACTTACAAGGACCCAGCTGTGCTACAGCTGTTACCAAACTATTGTTAAAGAAATCAAGCAGTTCTCCCTCTGCCTCCCAACCTTCGTTTATTAGATTTTCTTTTTACTTTTCACCAAAAAATAATGGTTTGGCGTGTGAAAAACATTATTAACATGGAGATAAAGGCAGTCTGTGCTAAATTACATACTGTTCCAAAATGTACCCTCTACTTCTTTCTTTTGGTTTTCCTTCTTGCTTTTTCTTCTCTAATAGAAATATAAGACTGAAAGCTGCGGAGATAAAAAGGGTCTCAGAAACTTTCTATGTGAGAGTCTCCTTTTCTACAGGCATTAATTACTGCCTCCTTCATCTCTATGCACAACTGTATATACACTTGTATTACGCTCATGAAGTTCACATGTTTGCTCATAATCAACGATGTTCGGAAAAGAAATTCGGTTCACACCCTTGTTCTGGCACTAGTATATATGTGAGATACCAGAAGTTAAGCAATCATTTTGACAAAGACTTCCTATTTCAATCTTAGAGAACTCACTTTCAGGGCTAGATTTACAAGGGGATCTAGATTCTCAAATCTGGTCTGACTACACTCGTATATAATATAAATGACGCTTATCTACCTAAGCAGGATCTATCCATCTACCTACCTAAGTAAGAGTCCAAAGATTTAGATCTCAGGTTTGCACTATGTTGCTATCTCTACTGTCCCCTCAGAACCAAATGTTTTGTCACTAATTTTGTTCATCTTGAACACAGTATACCAGGTAGTTAGTGAGTAGGATGCACCTAAAGCCCCTCAGGAGATACAAGGTAGGCATTTTTTCACCTATTTAATCTACTCCCTCAAACGCTATTTCTAATGTTCTGCAGTAAGCATCCCTCTCAAGCTATCTATAAAATTTCCTATCTTAATATGTAAATGCACCCAACAATTATTGTTCAGTGAACCAAGAAATAAATAATGATTATAATAATATGTCTCTCTAATATGTACCTCTCTGTTCATTGGTACATCGTACATCTCCAATTTGTTGATGGAATAGTTGGTGTCATTATTCACAATTTATGAATTGGGAAACAGTAAAGTAAAGGGTTGGGTTTTTTGCCGGAAGTCATGCAACAGTCTAATAACTAGGTCTCCTAAATCCCTGGTTAATGCACTATTCAGATAAGCTATGAACACAAATGAACCGTTATAGACAGAAGCGATGAGCCAGTTGCTCTTCATGGACTAATAGTCTCCAGTTACTCCTCTGTTTCAACAGACAAATCACACAAAGGGATTTATTCCTGCTTTTTTCTGCCAAGTGGAAACCTGAGATCTGGCATGCTTTCCAGTGAGATGAAAAAGAAGTTGAGGGAAACTAGGTTAAGGTAACTCAGTATCCCAAATCCCTTTCACATCCCGCCTGAGACACACAGTATTCAGGCTTTTATAGGAAAACCATAGGAAGCAGTTGGGCTCACGAAGTGTTTGTGTCTCACTTGCATTTCCACCACAAGAGTTTGGCTCATTCAGCGCCTGAATAGTTATTTATAAGCAGACATGTGTTCATTTGTCCATTCTGCATCGCTTATGTTTGTAAGATATGAAAAGCAATTAGCATGGTGATGAGTCTGAGCTAATAAGTCTATTGCGAGGGAGGGTATATTAGCTTAGGGTCAGCATGCTGTTAGCCACAATTAATCAGGTTTCATTTGCCCTTGTGTCAGAGCAGAGCAATCTTGTGTCTACCTAGAAAATTGTCTTTTAGACCCAGAACTTAACAAATGCCTCCCTCAGCTTCACACCAAGTTTCTGATTATATTTCAGTGAGCAACAGCTCCTCCGGGCTGGTGTTTCCAGATGTATTGCTGCAGCTGCAGAACACTGAGCACAGGCTACAAACAGACTGGCATATTGCGTGAGCCGCACAAAGCTGTGGTCTACGATGGCTGCTCCGCAACCGGTACTTACAAAACTAGTGTAAAGGTGGCTCAGGATGTGTACGTGATTTGCAGAGACATTAGAATGGTATAGACATACAAAGTAAGTCTCATTCCGAACATTTATTATCTGGATACAGCATCCAAATGACTACTTCAATATGTCATTTTGAATTTTGACAAGGTGATTAGTCTTGGCTGACTACTTCAAAGAATAACTATCCTTTGAAGTGATTTTGAGCTTTTGCACACATCTCTCTAAAACACCCATTACAGCCATTTCCAGGAACCATATGAGGATAGCACACATAAACTATGTCTTGAAGGCTCAAATCCACCTTTGGACATAAAAATACAGCTCTTGCTGAAGTCAATGAGTTGCATATGGTCCTCACACTAATCAAAGGAAAAGATTACACACTTTGAGCCTGCTGTTGCCCACATCTCTAAAGCTCCGTCCTGATTATGTGTTATCTATTTTCTGCTCCCCCCAAGAAATTATGATATAAAAACTTTCAAGAATTATGCTAGAGCACAGAGCTGTCATAGCCAGCCTGTAAAATACACAGCCTAAATAAGCCTGAAATAGCACGGCTTTCTAAAACGTCTGTATTAAGAAGGACATATGTACCTGATTACATGTGGAAAAGTACCATACAGCTATGACCCGAAACTACGAAGACGCATGTTTGGATAACCCTCAGTGATACCGGGGAGATAGTCAAGCTGTTTCCTCTGCTCTTCCAAGCAGGCTGCCGCTTACCTGAGTCTGCAGGAGTCCCAGAAAGGAAGAAAAGACCTTGACTGACTCTTAAGTGCAGCAGATCATCTAGTGGAGAGCATCTCCCACACAAGGCATCGTAGAACAGCAAGGATGTTCGGTGTTTGCCAATAAGAAATGGGCTACAAAGAATTTGCAGCTATGAGGATTTTCCTCTAAATTGATAAAAGAAAAATTCCAAAGCAGCTGCTGGACAATGGCATCGGTAAACTGACGTTTCTGATTACTCATCATGACATCTTTTTTTTCCCTTTTCTCCCCCTGTTCTCCCAATCATACAAGCACATACATGCACACAACCTTAATAAATTCAATTGACTAAATACACCAAATTTTGCATATTCAGTAGAAAAAAAAGTCCTAAAAGTGTTTATGAACAATTAATCAGAAAGGTAGCTAGGCAGCCTCTTCTTCCTCATAAAAAAATGTTTTTTAAATGAAGCTGGGGTCGTAATTTTGATCTTCATTGGAGCAAAATCAAGACATTTCAAAATCCTTCATGAGGAAGATGAGATGTAAACACTGCTATTACAGAACAGCTGAAGGCAAATGGTCAGATGCCCCGCTTGCTGCCTCTGCGCTGCTTGCTTTGATGCAGGGACTTGACTCCACATCTCTCAATGACAGCTGAGTACCCTAACCACCAGGCTAATGTTGTTTTCTCTCCAGTTGGAGCTGTTCCATCTTGTTTAAATAATTAAGTATCCAGTGACCCATGAAGAGTGTGTTTCTCTAATCCAGTGACTAGGGCATTTGCCTGGCAAATTGACCTGTTGATCTGATAAGAAAGCATTCTGCAAAGACATTTATAGTCACTTCATTCCTAACAAAAAAGGAGAAAGTTGTTTTCATTTGGGGTTTTTTTTGGTTTGTTTTTTTTTTTTTTCTCTCATCCCTGCATTAGTTCCCTCAGTAGGCACCTATCTCCTGATCCAGCACTGATTGCTGGCTGCCACAGCGCTGGTAAGTCAGCAATTCTCTATGTAGCCCTTTTGCGAAGTGTAACAAAATGTTTGCCTAATTCAAAATGGGTTTAACGTTTTGTACATAATATAAAATGGATTTAAAGCAATTACTTCTGAAAATCTTCTTGTGATTGGTTTTGGAAATGGGCTAAGGAAGAGTGCATATTTATACAGCTGCAAAGTGAACACTTTATATACTTAGGCACACTCACTCAGTGTACACTTATAAAGTCTGTATATAGAGTTTCCATCCCTCACATGGTACCAAGTACCAAAAACCTATTCTTGAGGAGCATGCAGAATGCTTTAGCAGAGAAACCCATTAGACCCGGGGGGCATCCATAGGGTGGAGTTGCGGGTCACGAAATGTGTTCCCTTCTGCAGAAGGCACCCCATATTTAAGCCCTTTATGAACTTTATTAAGCCAGAAAAATATTGGGAATACTGTAAGAATCGCATCTCTGTAGTAAGACAAAAAGTTTGCTAGAAGACTGCCAACCTGGTCCTAGTTGAATCAATGCTCTGAATGAAAAGCAAACCTGGCCCTTAAAGTTGCTCATTCTGCCAGCCCCGTTCCAATGTCTCTGCTTAGAGTGCAAAACTGTAAAAAAAGCATAACGCACATTCATGTCGTCATGATGTCTACTTGTTTACAACATTTTTATCTGAAAACTTGTAACGAGGATTAGGGCAGGCATGTAAATATTGTTCCAATTTCCTCCTCAGGATTTAGCTGTTAGGATGCTTGTTGGGATGGGCTTAAGCCTTCCCAGCTGGCCTCTCACCAGGCAACCTGGCCATGTTTTGGGGCCCTTCATCCAGGGCATTTTGGATGAGATAATGCTGTCCTGAGAGGGCACAGTTTAGCCACTTTGTCCCATTTTACTTTCTAAAACGGATTCAGTGAAAAAGGTTAAGTAGGTACAACTGACAGCTTTTGCAGGGCTGAATACAGTTCAGGCATTCACGTTACCTGTTGCCAACAGCCTGCTTTATTTTCGGGCTATTGCCGCTTGGTTTCAAGTGCAGTTACATATATGTCTCTGGGAAGAGCCGCCGCAGTGACCTGGTGCTGACAGCTCTGGAAAGACCCAGGGGCAGCCTGCCCTTCCTCCTGCCTTCCTGCCCATGAGACCTGCACTGGGGCAAGGCAGGAGCCCACTGCTGGGAAGAAGGGTCCAGCATCATCCAGGCTTCAGTTCTTCCAGTAGCCATAGAATCACAAAATCACAGAATGGTTTGGGTTGGAAGGGACCTTAAAGATCATCTAGTTCCACCCCCCCTGCCATGGGCAGGGACACCTCCCACAGGACCAGGCTGCTCAAAGTCCCATCCAGCCTGGCCTTGAACACTTCCACGGAACCAGTCACGTATCTTCTGCCTCCCACGCTACGGCGAGGACAAACTAGAACATATTACAGAACATACTGAAACAAAGCTATAAATGCATCCCTAGAAAAGTCTATACAAGTCTGTACAAGTCTGACAGCCTGGGCAGATTTTATCATCCTCTCCCCATCATTTTTCCCTGTGCTGGCTGCTGGTTTATTTTCCTATGTGCAGTTGTTCGGGAAGTGGCACGAGGCTCAAGCAATGCAGTGGTTGCCATGGAGAGAAGCTCGAGTTTGCACTTTATTTATTTAATTTATTTCTGAATGGCAGCGTGCTGCAGTATGTAAAATCTGCATGACTTGCTAGCACACCGGACACCACGAACCTGGGGCTGTATTTAGGCGTAGCCTGTCTTTTGAAGAGCACAGTAAAAAGCTGAGCCTCATTCGCAGCTGATTCTATTTCTTTTTTGGGATTGGATTTCCCTGGAGACTCATGGCTGAAATGTCCACTGAAGCAGAATTAACAGTTACCTCAATTAAATCACAATTTTTTTTTACCTGATACAAAGACACCTTATGTCAGTGCTGTTAAATATGCAATTTCAATGAGACTTTGGGGATTGAGTGGAGCATGGTCTTTTCATCCCTGTTTTATTTATTTATATAGCGACTAGAATCACGTAGAATCCTTCCTGCCTCCATGAAAAGGACAGAATTTGCAGAGCAACATTAACAATTAATTAGCAATGAAAGATGCTACTGAATTTTATCCTTCAGCATTACAGTAGATCTTGTCATGTTAAAGTGACACAGGAGAAACGTACAAATATGTGAAGGTCACTTTCTTTTTAGGCCCACCAAATGTAATGACACCAAAGCAGTGTGCAATTGTTAGTTAAAAAAATGTGTATGGGATAATGAATCTCTTTGTTCCTCTTTCACCCCCTCCCTCCAAGGTTTTGAATCTTTTGAAGCTTTTGAAATGGTCATTGGTTTAAACTAAAATCCACAGAAAGAGCAAGTCTTTATTTGTACCACTGTCATTAACAAAAAGGGTGGAAAGACACAGTAATTTTTTTAATTATATGGTTTGTGAGGGAGTTGAGGATGCGGACATGGGAGGCAGACTTTGATCTGTCCGGATATTATAATTCACACTCTTTCATCTAGAAAACAAATATAGCTTTTCTATATCTATTCCTTCATACGAATAAGTTAAATGAAAACATTTACAGAAATACAGTACACTGGGTGTAAGTAGAGATCTTAAAACTCCGCTTCTGTCATTTGGCGGACTCAGCTATTCTACCTTATCCAGTGATTTGTGCATTCCCTGCTGCCTGGGAAAACCGGCAGGCAGAACAGCCGTAGCAGCTCTGCAGGCTGAGCACTATGTCTTTATTCTTGTTTTCCACCCATTGCATACTGCCAAGTTGCTTTGACAGTGCTAGCTATCTTTCAATTGGGTTGGTAGGTATTATACAGTTTAGTCATACGCACTGATGATTAATTAAGCCAGCTCATATCTGTATTTAAATTCAAATCTAAGGAACAATATTAAATTTTGTCCTTCTCTGCAAGATGAAATAGAGGGATAATCAAAGGATAAAATAGCAGAAAAGTAGCCTTTTCTTAGTTATAAAGGGATGGAAATTAATAGATCGGCTCTGATTGGTGACTCTGCACTAAGAGTTATTAAATGATCCACACACTTGAACTGTATTATAGAATTAATTTTGAAGTAATTCCTTTCATTAGCACAATGTATGTATTTGCATTATGTCAAAGAAGGAATATCAGGCTTTCATTGTTATGAGATCCTTACCTAAGAAGGTCATATGGCCTGTTGTCCTTGTGTGGTAGAGTAAGCCAATAATTTAGTACTAGAAAAGTTAACACTGACCTTTCCAGAAATTTGCATAAGAGTCTTACAGGACTGATGTAAGAATATATCAGAGAAAAGTCCCTGAAAGAGTTAGTCAACAAAATGTCAGTTGTAACAATACTGGAGACTGCAAAAGGAAAGAAACCTGATTAATGCATATGAAAGTTTTATTATACTGTGTGTCACTTGGTGTGACCTAGATTTTAGAAATTAAATATGCAATTCAGGCAGCCTTAAATATGGACATCAGTAGAATCAGCTACTAAGAGAGGTCTAGAAATTATGCAGCATCTTCTGCTCTTCACTGGTACCTTCTTGGTTGGACAGAAAGAAAATTCACAGAATCATAGAACAGTTCAGGTTGGAAGGGACCTTAAAGATCACCTAGTTCCACCCCCCCTGCCATGGGCAGGGACACATCCCACTAGACACCAGGCTGCTCAAAGTCCCATCCAGCCTGGCCTTGAACACTTCCAGGGATGGGGCATCCACAACTTCTCTGGGAAACCTGTTCCAGTGTCTCACCACCCTCATAATGAAAAATTTCTTCCTTATATCTAATCTAACCTAATCTAATCTAATCTAACCCTCTTCCAGTTTGAAGCCATTACCCCTCACCCTATCACTACATGTCCTTGTAAAAAGCCCCTCTCCAGCTTTCTTGTAGGCCCCCTTCAGGTACTGGAAGGCTGCTATAAGGTCTCCCTGGAGCCTTCTCTTCTCTAGACTGAACAGCCCCAACTCTCCCAGCCTGTCTTCATAGGAAAGGTGCCCCAGCCCTCTGATCACATTCGTGGCCCTCCTCTGGAACTGCTACAACAGGTCTGTGTCCTTCTTGTGCTAAGGACTCTAAAGCTGGATGCAGTACTCCAGGTGGGGTCTCACCAGAGCAGAGTAGAGGGACAAAATCACCTCCCTCGACCTGCTGGCCACGCTTCTTTTGATGGAGCCTGGGATATGGTTGGCCTTCTGGGCTGCAAGCATACATTGACAGCTCATGATGAGCTTCTCATCAACCAACACCCCCAAGTCCTTCTCCTCAGGGCTGCTCTCAAGCCATTCTCTACCAGCCTCTATTTGTGCTGAGGATTGTCCCGACCCATGTGCAGGATCTCGCACTTGGCCTTGTTGAACTTCATGAGGTTTTCATGGGCCCATCTCTCAAGCCTGTTGAGGTCCCTCTGGATGGCAACCCTCCCCTCCAGCGTGTCAACTGTGCCATAGAGCTTGGTATTGTCAGCAAACGTGCTGAGGGTGCACTCCATCCCACTGTCCATGTCGCCAGCAAAGATGTTGAACAGCACTGGTCCCAGTACCACCCCCTTAGGAATGCCACTTGTCACTGGTTTCCACTTGGACATCAAACTGTTGACTGGCTTCATGGTAACTGGTAATGCTTTTGAAAAGTTCCTGCTGGAGCACTAGACTTCTGAACCTTTCCTGAGCTCTACCACCATCTAAAAATCGGGCCAGGCAGATGATTTCTGTTTGAATTTCCACTATGGCTTCATCTTTTGGAGACACTCATGATAACACACACTGACAGCATGGGGTGCAGCACAGAGCCCTGTCATGCAACAGGCGTGACTCCTAATCCTCAGCAGCTGGGAGCTGGTTGGTGGCATCATGTGCTCTTTCCATTCTCGTTCTGAATCCCCCAACACATGTCCTTCCCTGATCGCCTCCCGCTCTGGAGGCAGCCACGGAGAACTGGAACGTGACACCTACCACCTGCAAAGTGGAGCTGGCCAGTCTCCTGCTGGGGACTGCCACTTGAGAGTCTGTCCCTACATTTAGCGGCATGCAGGATATTGACAGTAAAAATCACCACCCCATGAAACAGCCTTAGCTTCAGTTTTCATTATTTACTTTAACCTTTCAAGAGTAGAGCCTAACATTTGATTTCTTTACTCTGTGCTTACAAAGCCCAGCAGTGTGCAACCAGCTGCAAAACACCCAGTTCTGGTTGAAATTGCAAACAGGAGGTTTCTAGGCTTTCCCTGTACAAGTTGCTACAGCAGGTGACATGTCAGTTTAAAAGAACAGTAGACTTGAACAGATTTATTTTTTTAAGTTGTTTTTTTTTTTAAACTTCTCCCTGATACCAGAATGGCATCCACCTGAGCCTTCAGAATTAGACTGTCTTGCTGAAGTCTGTGCTGTTACAGACTACCAACTTGAAAAGGGTTAAACACACTAGCCACTTTATTCAAGAAAGGAACAGGAGTGAAAAATGCAACTCCTTAGACCAACCTGTCCTCTGGGCAAAACGCTCATATCAATCATTAAGGAAAACAGGGTCTACTTCTTAGAGGATGACAGACAGAAAAAAAATCCCAAACTCCAACAAATATTTATTTGCCAAACAAATCCAAGTGAGTTCTTTGAAAGGGTGACCGAGGAAATAGATGATAGAAAGGTGATGAAAGCAATCTGTCTGTATTTCACCCAGGCGTTTGATAAGCTGTCACATCAGAAATTGGTGGGGAAATGAGGAGACAGGAACAAGCACTATATTGACATCATTGATTAAAAGCTGTCTGTCAGCCCAAACCAGGCAATGTTAAGTATTTAAGGTAACTAGTGGCAAGGTGGAGAAGCAGAAGTCTTGACACTGGCATGTCCCAACACCTGGGTTTATCCTGGGACTTTTTTACTTTATTTTACATATAATTTCTTAGGATTTATTTCAAAGGAATAAAAAATACATTAAAAGAAACCTTAGAAAGGAGGACTTGTAACCTCTATGATGGCTACTGCAATCGAGAAAAGTATCTAGACTCCACACATGTATCTATTTTCTCCTCGTATTTTTATTTAATAGCATTATTCTTCCTCACACTGCAGGAGTAATTCTCTCTGAAGACTATACAAAGAGACTAAAAAAAGAGCAAAAAAAAAAATCTACCTTTTGAATTCAGCAAAAATAAAAACCAGGTTATTGGACTTAGGATCAGGACCACGCTGCACATGCCGCGCAAAACACTCAGGAGGACAAACAGTAAACTCTTTCACTGAAGTAAATGGAAAATCCACCCATTGGTCTTAATAAAAGACACACAAACAGATTTTATTCCTGCTCCCTACTCAAAGACATCCTAAACTAAAGCTCAGGTAGTAGGGAACTTCTGGCATGTCTGGTGAGCCCATTGAAATCCGAAGTGCGATGTGAAGACAACTATAAAAAATTCAGCACAAACTTGGGATTTGTTCCAACTTGACACAGAAAGAAATTAAGCGAAGAAGCATGAGACTGTCGAGATTCAAACTAAAGGACAAGTTTCTACAAAATCTCTTTCACTTCACTCTCCTTGTATATGATGCTCCATTTAATTCTGTGCAATTGTAGCATTTCAGTTTCTAAGAGTTCTAAGAGATGTTCATAATCCAGGATCAGATCTTGTATGACCTGTCAGTATTTTAGTAACGTCTCTTCAGTGTACGTTCAAACTTCAAGTAAAATGGGAAATCTAAAAAGATTAAAGCAATTGTGGCAGTCTAAAGCAAAGAAGTGCACTTGCCTAAAACAAATATCTTCACTTTTTTCTCTCTTATTATTAATAATACATGTATAAAGCATATTAAGAACTACAAAACACAAACATGTCACACTTCTTTTTCTGCTGCACTCTTCAAAGTAACTGATGGCTCATGAATAACATCTTCAAAAGCTGTGTGAGGATACACTTCCCACTACTTCAGGAATACGAACAGCTTTAATCTAATCTCAAGATGATACATTTACAGAGGTATTACTTAAACGTAAAAATCTGATCAATATCCTAAAAGACACATGTACAATGTAATTTTTAAATGTACCTTTGTATAACTGAAAAGATGATGGATGTAAAAGTTGTATATTTCATGTTCATGACACAGAAATTTCCAATTTGGTCTAGCTCAACATACAGAAGTCATTAGACTATGAAAAATGTCATTTTTGTCTCCTGCCTTACTTTCCTCCCCACTGAATGTGAGGAATGGTTCTCTACCAGAGTCATGCAGAGCTACTGCAATCTAAACAGATATTAACAGCAGCAACACAAATGCTATTTCTGTTTAAAAACAAAGGAATAACTGTGTTAGCTTTCCCACAGTAAAACTGGAGATGTTGGGCAGGTAATCATCCTGATTATATTCCTTGGGTGTTTTTTACTACTTTTATTCAGCTTGCCTTTTCTGACTGGCAGCAGGGAGCAAGGAGGGAGGCAGCTCTTTCTCATGACCATAGAGTGCCCTCATCACCAGTTCACGACAGTCCTGAGTGTCGGCCAAGTGCCTGCACATACGTGATCCTAAATTCCCTCAACTCAGTGCAGTTACAATGACCTACATCTCATGCAGGATTTCTCTAAGAAAGCAGTACCTTCTATCACCCCTCAGCCGTGACGGTGCTTCTTAGTGGGAACAATTTCAAACAATGAAGAAATAACAACTGCAACTTTTGAAAAATCAAGGTAATACCAGAAATAAAGTAGATTATGGAGAAGAGAAGGCTCAGGGGAGACCTTATAGCAGCCTTCCAGTACCTGAAGGGGGCCTACAAGAAAGCTGGGGAGGGGCTGTTTGCAAGGGCATGTAGCGATAGGACGAGGGGCAATGGTTTAAACTAGAGCAGGGTAGGTTTAGATTAGACGTTAGGATGAAGTTCTTTACAATGAGGGTGGTGAGACACTGGCACAGGTTGCCCAGGGTGGTGGAGGCCCCATCCCTGGAGACATTCAAGGCCAGGCTTGATGAGGCTCTGAGCAACCTGATCTAGTTGAAGATGTCCCTGCTTACTGCAGAGGGGTTGGACTAGATGGCCTTTAAAGGTCCCTTCCAACCCAACACATTCTATGATTCTATGATTATATTATTGGCCTGATCTTTCTGTGTGTCCTTATGGTACTTTAGAATATCAAAGTGTACAAACAAGTAGTTTGTAATTAATAATAATAATATGAAAGAGAGCTGAGTTATTCAGCTGGCTTTCTGGTGCAGAAAGCTGGATGGAGTTGACCAAATGAATACAAGAATTCAGCTCAAATTATTACAAGAGCTCTTTCAGAGAAATTACTCTTCTGACTTTTCATTCGGGTGCTTCACCTCCTTGTACAAAGTGCACTAGAAGTCTCATTGTTAATGAAAGGCTTTATGAAAGACAATTAAAAGTAACAATGTAAAAAAAGACTAAGCATATATTAGACCTGACGAAAAACTTCAAAGTACTTTTATTTTAAATAATGTGCATCTGTTTTACAAAAAGGTGGCTGAATCATTTTAGTCCCAGGGCGCTTTAATTTTTTATTTCTTTTTTTAACCAAGTCATTCCATCTTTAATTTCTGCTTTGGGTTTATATATATTTTAGAGTGATTCCAGCTTGAACACCTCTTCCGAAACTTGAATGCTAACCCTGAAAAAATGACTACAAATCCTTCTCCAAAATACAGCAGTGCTTTAGGAAAAGAATTATATTGGCCTTAACACATAAAGGTAAGTGATGATATATGACTCAAAACTTCCAGAATCATCTCTAATCCTACATTATTTGAAAAAGCTTCAAATTTCTAGGCGAATGCACGCAAGCACACATTTTTTAAAATGTGGATAACAATGTTTTTATAGATTCTTCATGAAAGAGATTATCCTATAGGACTGAAATTTGCTGTGAGCAAGTTTCCAATCTGATGTGAAAAGGAAAAATCATTCTCCAAAACAGCTAAGGTAGCCACAGGGCAAACCTGTTGTTCTTGAATATTTCTTAAAGCAATACAGCTTATCTTAGCGTGCACGTATCTATATTTCTTTGGTGTTTTCCAGTATAATATCTCAATACTAATACAACATCTACTCTGCCTGCTCTAAGAGATCGGTGGATGTTTCAGGACAAGGACCCAAATCTACCTTGATGCTTTTATATTTTAGATTTTATTTTATCTATTTTAAATATCCCATGTGTTTCTAAAATTCTTTTGAACACCTTGCTTGGGATCCTGACCTAAAGCATTACTGCCTCACTCCAATCTGAATTCTCTACGTGATTAGCAGTATCATAAATATTTGTAGTGAAATCTTGTAAATGTAATAAAATGTTACAGTTTAAGGTTTAAACTACAGTTACTCATTCTTAAGGTGCTTCCTTAATACTCTACTCTGCTGCTGTTCTCACCGGTGCCTCAGTGATGTAAGTCCCTTTGTTTAACATCAACTTGGGAGTTCACTGAGTCTCATTTAAAACCTAGAAACATTGATGGGACTATTTTCATTGACTTCAGCATTCTTGGGATCAGGCCTGTAGAAATTTAGCCATATAATACTGCTTCTAGAAATAATCACTTATCAGTCCATCTGGAACAGTGCTCAAATGCAGAATAAGACAATATCCGTATCTGAAATACCCAATTCCAAAGGCACTTTGAATTGAAGTGGAAACAGCTGCATAGCGAGAAACATCCCGGTATACTGACTAAATACTAATCATGTACTGGAAACATACTGTTTTCAGTGAGAATAACACAAATGCAATGCATTAATATTAATGAGTATCACATGTATCATTAGTATAATTAACCATACATCCATAGCCATGGGTTTGGATAGGTGGACTACCCATTCTTACGGTGGATGGAAAATCAGCTGGAAAAGCTGGGTTTGCAGTGTTGTGATCACTAACAAAATGTTCAGCCAGTGGCTGTATACTAGTGGCACCTCCGAAGGTTAAAACCGGCGTCTGTATGGTTTAACACCTCCATTAATGTGCGGATGAGGGGACAGAGTCCTTCATCAGTAATGCTATCAGTTTAGAAGGTAAGGTCAGTACGTTGGAGATTAGGACTGCTATTCAGAAGGGCCTGACAGGCTGATAATGAACTCGTGACATTCACGACAAATGCCAAGTCCTGCACCTGGCAGGACTAATAACCTCTTGCCGTAGCTGAATACAAGGCAGCTTTCCAGAAAAGGACTTGGGTTTCCTAGTGGATACCAAGTTGAACGTGACTTAACAGGGCACCCTTGAGGGCTGTCAAACATTGGAGCAGATTTTCTAGAAAGGCTGCAGATATCTCCATTCCTGGAGATGTTCAGAACTTGACCCTACAAGGCCTTGAGCAACTCCAGGTTCGCGTTGCTTTGAGCGGGACCTGGACCAGATGTTCTGCAGAGGTCCCTTACACTTTATATTATTTTGTGATTCTAGATTTTAGCAATCTGCTAATAAAAATACGTAATACTACACATTTATACTGAAGATTACAAAAGTATTAGCTCTGTTGCATC
Organism: Chroicocephalus ridibundus; assembly: GCF_963924245.1. Lineage (NCBI taxonomy): Eukaryota > Metazoa > Chordata > Aves > Charadriiformes > Laridae > Chroicocephalus > Chroicocephalus ridibundus. Next base: position 106,558,011 of record NC_086286.1, read on the forward strand.
CTACATCAACCTTTCTCCATCTTTTATGTGTGAATAGAGTTGTACTTGAATATTTTCATGTAGCGTCATATCCAGTTTAATTTTCACTTTACAAAAATGAGATGGTGCATTTGTCATTCTTACAGCAAGAAATAATTCTGCAAGTCTGACACTGCAACAACAAAAGTACAGCATGCTCATCAGCCAGATATTTTCTAGCTAACAAGATATTTTCTAGTGTCTGTTTTATATGATTTAGTGACTACCCTCTGCATAGAGATAGCACACCATTCGTAGCATATGCTCTTTGCTCAGTATGTTTAATAAATAGATTGCCTTCTGTTCATTTGGTAACACAAATTTACTTGTCTTAAAAAATGACTTTGTATACCCTAAGAAAACATAATCTTGTAGAATCGGATTTATTCTATAAAACATGGCATTTTTTTGACAGAATCATGCAATTAGAGGGCATATCTCTGAGTGTACACAGCTACCTGGAACACAGAAGTTTACTGTACTCCTTTCGTCTGCTAACTGACCTGTACTTCTCCATGAAACTCTGCTTACTGTGTTTTCCTTAAAATTGCTTTTTAGCACCCCATGGATTTTTATTACTTGCCGACTAAATGTGTAGCTGCGCTTTAGTTAACCTGAGGCCTTTGAAGAGAAATTAGAGACTACTGTGCGGTAGCTTGGAGGCAGCAAAGTTCTTTGCTATGGAGATATAATGTGTGCTTGTGTTCATGTCACAGCATCTGTATAAATATCAAGCTTGTTCTCTGCTGTATGTTGACAATTTTCTGGCTCTGCATGGTATTCCTTCTGTCTGTCACTATGTTCTAGGTGTCATCTTTCCTGCACTTCCTATGGTTTCCCTTTACTTTGTCTCTTTTTGTCTTTCTGACTTGCAACAGAAAACAACAAATGAATGTAAACTATTATGGGATATAATGAACCTGGCTTCATATTGTGTTCATTTTTGTTTATAGTAGCTCTTCTTGTTTTACTATCACTCGTTCTAATTGCTCTTCATGCAATAAAAATATATTTATTTAAAAAAAGAGTGAGCCTTGATACCTAGTAGGAAGCGATGATCGTTTAATACCAGTACCCACCAATTCAGCACAGTAACACCACCCAGAAACTGAACTGCGGACATGACCTGTATCCAAATGAAACCAATAAAAGTAAATACCAGCTTTTCTCCTAAGACATAGGATTGAAAGCAGCTATTCCCTGAAGCGCTGCTACCGAAGCTCTCTACTATCGAGCCATTCTCTGAAACTCTTCATTCGCTGAGCTCTCCTACTTCGGACGATGGGTTTTCTTTAATAAAGCTCTATATTAAAAAGCCAAATAAAGTGAGCTTTAATTCAGCTGCAGTGGTGTTTTTCCCTGATTCTGAGGAATTATAATGTCTCTGCTGAGAAACAAAGTACTAACTGAGATTAAATTTCACACAGCCATATTGATAACCATCCTTGAATGGCCTTCCTTATTTCAATTAGATTTCAAAGGTGCCGAAGTGTTGGCTCTGGATATTCTAAACAGGATATATTTCACTGTACAGATTTTGCAAGTTGATGGAACATTAGATTATTTGCAATACATAATTCTGAATTTCTCTCTTTCCAGAGTTTATTTTTGCTACACCAGTCATTCAAAAACATCTCATTCACCTGCTGATGGTACATAAGGCAACGTATTTAATTGAGATCACAGCTTTTCCCTCGGAGCACATGTCCAAATTCTGAGGCACATAAAGACTCCAAAGACAAAAATAACTTAACACATTTGATCATTCAGTTTCTATGGAGACAAATAAAAGTAAAATGTCTAATGTGAGTTCTTATTCAGCCTGATGCCTTACAGATTAGAAGCACTTCACCAAGCCTTAGGGACATATATTATTCTATAAATAAATAAATAAAATAATAAAAAAGAACCACCCAAAACCCCAAATCCTATGTTTCTAATAGGCACTTGTGTATTCTAGCTGTGTAAGAACTACCACTGGCAGTCAGTTCCTGTTCTTCTATTCCCAGCCCACATTAAGGCCTTATTGATATACTTGAGGTACAGTTTGTGTCATTTTCAATACCAAAATCTTTTTGTTGAAACATGGTAAAACTCAAAGCTCAGGACTTCGAGGCTTCTAGCCCTTACTCCAACGGTTTAGAGAATAATATCTACAGAGTTAACTGTTACAGATGCCTGATGCTGCTAGGTCAAAGTAATGAATGTTACATGAACTGTCTGACCTTTTAAGCCAGGATCAGCAAAAAAAAGGCCTGAAAAGCACAGCAACATGATTAGAGCTGTGGAAGTACTCGTGAGGCTTCTCTCAGGCAGCTGGATACAGAGCCCACTTTTTAAAAGTGCATTTTAAGTGGCACTCTAGTCAGTCTTAAAGATCATATTTGAAGAGGTGTTGCTCGCAATTATCATCAGCTTTAATGGTGTTTTCTGAATCCTGTGCTTCTGCAAGGCTTATTAGTTAGCCTAATGTCTCAGTCAGCTCTTCCCTCACACAAACTGCAGGTAAACTACAACATGAGATTATCAGTACTAAGGGTCTCTGTAAAGCTTTTTGCAAAAATGCAGGCTCTGATGATTATGTTTGAGCCAACTTCTACACAATAGCCGTGTAAGTTGTCATTAGCACAGCATTGGGCTTCATCTCGGTTCCCGGCAGGGCTTTATTAGCTCCATACTATATCACACTGAATATGGCTACATGTTTTTTGGCCTGAAACGTGCTCACAAATGACCAGCTCGGAGCCTGAGCAGAATGAATTCATGCATGCCTAAAAATATAGACATATCGAAGAACTGAATTGCAGTGTGGGAGCCAGCCTCAGACACCTTAAGTTGACCTAACTTACTTTCATTCTGTTAAGCCTATTCATCCATCTGAGGATCTGCCAAAATTTCGTGTTAGAAAGGACCATGTACCTGCTCAACAAAACTTTGTTACGTGCAAAGACCCCAAAAAGCACGAAACAGCAGGGTAAAGCTGAGTCCAAGGGACAGAAGTCCTCTTGCCTGCTAAACTAACTAACTAATCCCAGAGCAGAGATGAGCAGGAGCTCACTCATAAGTGTTCCCAAGCAGAGGATGACAGCGGCAAGGTCCCTTGTGCCTGCTGTGGGCAGCCTGCAAGGTCTGTCCTTGCTCACTCCCAGCTCCCGCTGCTCTGAGACAACATGAATTGTTCCTCCTGAGAGGCTGCTTTACTTGTGTTTTTCATGTTATCAACACCGTGCGTGTCTCAGCCTCCTTTACTGGCAACAAGTGTCCATAACAACACTTCAGACACCGGATTCTCACTTAGCAAAGGCTGCCTTTGTCCAGGTGAGGATTTGCTGTGCTGCAGACCCTCCCAAGAAAGTTCTGTACAGAGTGAACCCTGTCATTACAGAGTACAGATGCATACCTGTGGCACTGCGTTACGAAGATTTACCGCTCAAACAAATATTGATTTAGGGATATCTCTACTTCATATTCTACAGCATTACTGATACTAGTTCTCTGCAACTGCAGTTAGTAACTGCAGATAGTTGGTAGTCTTATTTATGCCTTACTTGTGCTTTTAACATAGAATGTTAAGAAGATCTGATGCGTGCAATCAGGCTGTCCATTTGTCTGCAGTTCACGGAATCACAGAATGATAGGGGCTGGAAGGGACCTTCAGAGATCTGTCCAACCCCCCTGCCAGAGCAGGGTCACCTAGAGCAGGTTGCACAGGAACGCATCCGGGCGGGTTTTAAATGTCTCTAGAGAAGGAGACTCCACCACCTCTCTGGGCAGCCTGTGCCAGTGCTCTGCCACCCTCCAAGTAAAGAAGTTCCTCCTCATGTTGAGATGGAATTTCCTGTGTTCCAGTTTGTGCCCTCTTCCCCTTGTCCTGTCACTGTCACTGGGCACCACCAAAAAGAGCCTGGCCCCATCCTCAGCTGACATCAGCATCCCCAGCTGGCAACTTCCCCACTGACTAACTCTAAACTCAAGGGCCAATTTAAAAGAGAAAAAGAATTCCTAGAGATAATTTGTGAAAATCAGAAAACGAGTAGAGAAATGGACAATAGTGTCTCCACTGAGGCAGAAGCCAGCCGTGACACTGGAGCTGGCAGAAGCCGGGTGCCCAGCTGGCACACGGGCATTACCCGGGCAATACTCACACAGCGGCAGGGTACCAACAGCAATGCTACTATATGGGCTGTTATGAGGGACAGTAAAGAAAGGAGGGGATGAAAAGTCAGACAATGAATGGAATTCATAGGGAATTAGACTTCAGTATTTCTATTTGCCTAAATAGGAACTCATTTCATGCATGCTATCCTGCTCATCAGTTATCCTGATTAATTAAGACTTGCCTGTATACGTAATACATTACCAATTCTCATAAAGAGTAGCTGATGGGAAAATCATTTCACTTATCATTCACTAACCCCCCCCAAAAAAAGGTTTATATTACTCGACTAGAATTCTAGCAAAATACCAATGTACTTCCAAGTACTTTAGAAGTGCCACTTCCCGAACTTTTCTTGCATGCTTATTTGACTCGGCAGGAGCAAGATTCAACAGCCTAAACGAATCTTAGCAAACAGCGTTGAGTCCATATATAGTCAATGTGGTGATAAAGTGTGATGGGGTGAATAGAGTGCTATTCATCTAATCCTAAAACAGACATCTTAAATAGGTCAGATGAATCATATCCTGAAAGTACTTACTTCTCTCCATTTAGCGTAAAGTGAGGCCGGGGTAACTAGCTTTAACAAAGACACCTAAGGTGTAAATACTTAAGAGTCAGGTGAAATGAATGTCATCTTAGAAATTCAAATGTAGAATCAGATACTTAACGTACAACTAAACCATGTCCAAGTTCATACAGTGAAATTCCTTAAAAACAAGAAAATAAAACAATGAGGCAAATCTTGTTAAACCCCAGCTGAATTTTTCTTTCTTTTTTTTTTTTTTCCCCCTAGAAGTAAAGCCAAAGATAAAATCAGTTTTTCAGAGCTTCTTGTTCTTTATCTACAATACTGAAGAACGTCCCCCTGAACAGTTAGGCTAACATGAGAGCAGATACAGTAGTCACTACGCGGAAGCAGAGGTCTTCCCTGCTGTCTCCTCTTCCAAACTGAGTTCTCCCCTGAGCCCCAGATTTGGCAACTGACAGCACAAACTCCCCCATGGTCTGTGGCATCCTGGCAAGAAATACCCACAGCCCCTGCCTCCCCCAGGCCTTTGCATTTCCTGCACCTGAACCTTATCAGTTTTAACCCAGTTCATTTTGCCCCAACTGAACGAGCTGAATAGTTGTCTGGGATTATTTAGCAAGGCTTAAAATTATCTTTTAGGAAAAAAGTAGTGAAACTGTAAGCAAAACAATTATGACAATCAATTCTAGACTGCACTTACTAACAATAGCCTTTAGTACCTGTGCTGACTCTTTCTTACTCTGAACCCTTCCAGGAGGTGAGTCGTATGTGTAGGGACACTAACTCACACAGCCTTACACCATGATGCCTAATGAGTCTATGGACCCCGGCTTTGATTCGCCATCTGACACCTGCCACTGCACGCCCCGGAGACCTGGCCCACAGACCATCCAGAGCAGTAGCTGCTCAGCGTGGGCTGAGCCTCCCACGTCGCCGAATAACTCAAAGCTTGCAGGCCAGGGTACAAAAGGTGGGAAGGCCACTGCCCTCCCACTTCTCACACCCACACACATGCAGACTGCGGTGAGGCTCACATCCAGATCTGCAAAATCACAAGTGAGAACTTCCAGCATCCACAGTCCTGCCACAAGCTATACTTTGCTGCCTAATGTGTGGAAATCAGCTTCCAGAGCTGACCTACTTGCTCCAAGGGAGGCCATGTGAAGTCCCCCAGCTATGCTCACACTTACTTCCCTGCCAAGGTCTGGTAATGGAAACATAGGCAAACCAGCACTCTAATTTTTAGGGATTTTGAACTTAGCATCAGGGTTTGAGAACAATAAGAGTTGCCATAACAATCCAGAAGAAAGTTGTGCCAAGGCTGGTCTGGAGCATCCATGGAGTCATAAAACTTCTATTTTTCATACTTTTAAGAAATATTAAGAATATAGAGGCTACCATGAAAACAGTTTAAGACAGCCATAGCTTATACTTCTATCTTGTCCTAACATAGACAGAACCTTATCTCGCATTCTTCACATATCCAGCACTGATGGCAAAATAGATTAGACTTCAGCTACATAACTATAAAAAAAAAAACCTCAAGCATTTTAGCACACGTCTACTTCAAGAAAAATAATTCACTGTCTTGTGCAAATGGACTAAGATTTTGGTATGCATTTGAGAAAGCTCCTGTTTACAAAATGTACTTTTGTCTCAATAAATAAAAAAGATGCCTTCAAAGATGTAAAAAGCTTGAAATATTCACATCATCGTCTCCCCAGTTCTTATTGCAGACATGCCTCCTATTGCATAATATACTGTGTTGGAGAGGTTTGCAAAAGGTATGCAAACTGTATGCAATATTTTAAAGACGAAGCACTAAAATACAGAAGAAGAGGTCAAAAAACCACAGACAAGCTATAATATTAAGCAGTAAAACAAGAACAGACTTTATGTAACTTTTCAGAGTTATAAGGAGTGAATAGTGTAACATCTATTCAAAGCATTAAGTTCACTAATATCATTAAAATGTGTGACAATCAACAAACACAGCTATAATCCGCCTTGGCAGAAGTTAGTGCATCAAGCAAATCCTGGCCTGGGAGTCCTGCCACTTTCTTAATTGGAACAGTAACTGGGTTTATTTTAAAGAATGAAGTTTTTTCCTCATCTTAAGTGATACCAGTGGATAACAGAAAAACCGGACAGAGCAGAAAGACTGCAGAAATGACTGGAAAATAGAGGCAGTTGCAGAAAAGTTCCTGGTGACAAAACTTCTTTAATGGAAAGGAATCAGATCATGCAAGGAAAGTTGTTTATGAGACCGTGCAGCAGGGGCTTTAAGCTTTTCTTTTAAAAATACATCAGGGTATTACAAGTTAGATCTTGAATATATCTCCAGAAAGCTCCACAGGAATTAGAAAGTGAGGATGAATAGGGTTACCCTCCTGGTGCACAGGGGAGAGAAATAGCAGAGCAGTGTATCCATTTCTCAGTCGCTGTAAAGTGTCATGGCTCAATTAACTTCACAGGCGCTACGAGAATGTATACCGGGGGAAGAACTGCCCCACGGTTTTGCACAGGCCCTAACAGGGAAAACTCTGATGGCCACACAAGAGGCAAATGCAATAGTCAGAATGAGAGAATGTCTCCGTACAAGTACAGACTGTTGCTCAGGATTATCTGTATGGGCTCTGTTTACAGATTGTGCTGGTGCCGTGGTTTTGGCCAAATTGGCCAATGGCCGGCGACAGATGCTCTCCCCCCACCTCTCACACACAGAGAGGAGGAGGAGAGATAAAGAGATTTACGAGTTTAGAAGGAACTAAACTACTTCAATGAAATATTAATAATAAAATAAAAAGGAAATAATAAAACAGATACAGTATATACAAAACCGTATTAAGCTCCCAGGACGACATCACCAGCGGGCACTGGGGAAGTCCTAGACTGGAGTCAGCGACGGGTGGGAACTGGATTCCAGAACTGGAGTCAGGAACACACAGATCAGGATCAAAGGCAGATGAACAGACAGGGTCCTCCTCGGACGTTGGCCATTGAAGAAAAAAAAGCTGGCCCTTTGATCCCTTCGCTTTTATACTGAGCATGATGCAGACGGGATGGAATACCCTGCTGGTCAATTTTAGGTCACCTGTCCTGTCCGGTCTTCCCCGCAGGTGGGACGCCTCTATGCTTTTCCGTTTCCAACCCTCCAATGGGGCAAATAGCGAAATTAGCTGACCTTTGTTATTATGGCAGTAAGTATAAGCAAGATCCTCTCTGTGTACTATTCCTTGGCACTAACTGTAAACATTGGTCTTATCACTCTGAGAACGAACTGTTTTCAGCACAATATGCTGTTAATTTCAGAGAGTTAGAAGAGGCCTAGCTAAGAAGTAAAATTACTAAAGAGAAAGTTGGTTCTGTTTTATCTCAAACCAGGACAGCTGGTTTGGGCTGGGATAGAATTAACTGTCTATTGTAAGGCTATATTTTGGATTTGTGCTGGAAACAGCGTTGATAATACCGGGATATTTTCATGATTGCTGAGCAGTGCTTACACAGAGTCAAGGCCTTTTCTGCTCCTCACACCGCCCCGCCAGCAAGTAGGCTGGGGGTGCACAAGAAGCTGGAGGGGACAAGGTGGGGACAGTTGACCCCAACTCACCAAAGGGATATTCCATACCGTAAGATGCTGTGCTCAGCAATAAAAGCTGGGGGAAGAAGAAGGAAGGGGGGGACGTCTGGAGTGATGACATTTGTCTTCCCAAGTCACCGTTATACATAATGGAGCCCTGCTGTCCTGGAGATGGCTGAACACCTGCCTGCCGATGGGAAGCAGTGAATTAATTCCTTGTTTTGCTTTGCTTACATGCGTGACTTTTGCTTTACTACTAAACTGTCTTAATCTCAACCCACAAGTTTTCTCACTTTTACTCTTTTGATTCTCCCCCATCCCACTGTGGGGGGAGTGAGCGAGGGGCTGTGTGGGGCTGAGTTGTCAGCTGGGGTTAAAACACAACACGTGTAAATAAAATGGGCCTGGGCCATCACACTGGCCTTGAGGCAGGCTGACACTACACAGCTCTTTCTGGTACCATTGAAATCACTGCACCCCCTCTTCCACTTCCACAAATAAGATGCCTGCATCAAACTGTCCTCTGGGAAAGATGGACAGCCAGCCTTAGTTCTTGAAACATGCCTGGGCACATGCACAAGGAGTGCACTGGCACTTTACTATGTGGATGGCCACATGCCAGTGAGAGGACTCAGACCCCGGACCACTTCAGTTTATTGTGGCAGATGCAGTTACAGGCACTGGATGGTATGGTTCACTGAACTGGTACATATGGGATGCAGATCAGATGTGTACAAAAGGGATGACCCGGTCCTACAATAGGAGAGGTTGGATAATTACAGCTACAAAGAGGAAAGAAAGGTTTTATCAAAGAAAAGAGTGATGAAAACCAGTTTTTATTACTACTACTCTTTCCTGCTGGTACAGTAACAAAGATTCTAGCAATGACCCACAGAATGATAGGGGTTGGAAGGGACCTCTGGAGATCATCTAGTCCAACCCCCCTGCCACAGCAAGGTCACCTAGAGCAGGTTGCACAGGAACGCGTCCAGGTGGGTTTTGAATGTCTCCAGAGAAGGAGACTCCACCACCTCTCTGGGCAGCCTGTGCCAGTGCTCTGCCACCCTCAAAGGAAAGAAGTTCCTCCTCATGTTTAGGTGGAACTTCCTATGCTCAAGTTTGTGCCCGTTACCTCTTGTCCTGTCCCCGGGCACCACTGAAAAGAGCCTGGCCCCATCCTCCTGACACTCACCCTTTAAGTATTTGTAAGTGTTGATAAGATCCCCCCTCAGTCGCCTTTTTTCCAGACTGAAGACAGCCCAAATCCCTCAGTCTTTCTTCATAAGAGAGGTATTCCAACCCCCTAATCATCTTGGTAGCTCTCTGCTGCACCCTCTCCAGCAGTTCCCTGTCCTTCTTGAACCAGGGAGCCCAGAACTGGACACAGTACTCCAGGTGCGGCCTCACCAAGGCAGAGTAGAGGGGGAGGATGACCTCTCTCCATCTGCTGGCCACACACTTCTTGATGCACCCCAGGATGCCTTTGGCCTTCTTGGCCACAAGGGCACATTGCTGGCTCATGGTCATCCTGTTGTCCACCAGGACTCCCAGGTCTCTTTCAGCTGAGCTGCTCTCCAGCAGGTCAGCCCCCAACCTGTACTGGTGCTTGGGGTTATTTCTCCCCAGGTGCAGCACCCTACACTTGCCCTTGTTGAGTTTCATAAGGTTCCTCTCCACCCAACTCTCCAGCCTGTCCAGGACTCTCTGTATGGCAGCACAGCCTCTGGTGTGTCAGCCACCCCTCCCAGTTTTGTATCACCAGCAAACTTGCTGAGGATGCACTCTGGGATTTCTTTGAGATGAAGACGATACAAGTGAACCTAGAAGACAAATTATCAAGGCAAATGGAAGCTGAAGAGCTTAAAGAAGATAAACGCTCTGTTTAATGAGGTTATTCCACATTATAAAATGACTGAAAAATAGTATCCTTTTTAAGGGGAAAATGCTTCCTAAATTTATATCTTAAATGTCTTAGTGAGTGCATCTCCATATTCATGAAGAATTGCTTTCTTCTCTTGATATTTATCTATTTAACTTGGATCACATGCTTAACATAAATACAGCGTTCCAGGGAAAATATCTTTTGCTTGGCTTGTTTCTGGTCTCTTGCAGACAGGTAATCCTCTGTTTATTGAGCAGCTACATAATTTGATAAAATAATATCATGAGGAAAATATGAGTTTCAAATTACAATTTGTGATTTTGAGACAAATATAGCATTTTTTTATTGAGTAAGTGGGTGCATCTTGCATGGTGTGGAAAGCGTGCTATGAGAATGCAGGTAGTTCTCTGCAGGGAAAAAACAAACATTTTGCTGGATTCAGTGAGAATGTTTTATAAGATATAATAGAAAAATCAGGTTTTGGTTAAAACTCATGAGGGCTTGGGCTACACTTCTGAAGTCTATTTTAATATTGATTATTTTTGGCTGCATCTGAACTTACAACAAAAAATGATATAAAGGAGATACCAAAAGGAGGCAGGTAGAGTCTTAACTGCAACATTCAGAATAAACAATATTTGCTTAGATCGATTTGCATTTTCCTGTAACTATATGTATTTAAACCATCGGCAATGGGGATATAAATCAGATTTAAAGGTTGATATCTTCCTTATTACGTTGCAATTTGAAAATTGCTCAGTTAATGATTATGAAACATATTTCTATGGAATGGTATATTATTTCAGCATTTGCTCCTGGGGATTACTGCCCAATACAGTCATTAAAACAAAGGAAAAACCTGATGGTGGATGAAGTATAAACATTGCTCTATTAGAATAAGATGTCATAAGAATTGTAGCTCAAGCGCTTACATAAAAATTTGTGAGCTACTGTTCCCATAGCAACAGGCAACATAATTTAGCTAACATAGCTGCTTTCCATTCTAGGGACTTCGTTGTCATTGCAGTTTACAAAATACAAACGTATTTCTTCTAAGACTCTGACGCTGTAAACAGACAAAACACTGGAAGCTCGTTGAGGAAGGTATAGCTTTCATTTCAGATGCAGGCTAATAAAATGCTTCTTTCTCTTCTCACCTGTGCATCATGTGATTCTCTAGCACCCTCGACCCACCATGTACTGATTTAGTTCTTACAGGGCAGGAGATCCAGCGAAAGGCACCTGAAGCTGGCCTGCCTCTATGTTAGTCTGATTCTTTCTGGAATGTGCAGAAGCAGCTTCTTTCCTGGCAGATTCCCTCTTCCTCTCCTTCCTCCCCTCAGTTACCAGAATAAGATCCACTTCAATGCAGAGAGTCAGCACAACATCCCTGGGACACCTGTTAAATCTCATATTGAGCCTACACACAGTTACTAATTTAACACACTGCTGACACGCTCCCATAGCCATAAGTCTTTTGCTTCCCCAATGGTTCTGTGAATCTTGCTATTAATCTGAATCACTTTAAACTGCATTTTTAAAACATCTGGCTCCATAGTTTTCAATATAAAAAAAAAAAAAAAAGTCTGTGAAAAAGTTTTAAAATAAGAGTAATATTCTCACTAGAGGTACTCTGAAATTTCACACTTGAGTAGCTGTGGTCTAAATGGAAAGACGGGGGGAGCGCCGTTAATTTCTATCTACTGGAAGTTTAGGATTGCCAGCCTCCATTCCTGGCCTTGCAAAATATAATGCTTCACACCATTTTCTCGACAAGGCTGGAAGAATTCCTTCTGGAGGAGAGATCTAAGTGATGTTAGCAAGTGAATCACCACCTGTCCGTGGGTAACGGATGCTTTTGAAAGCAAGCTGTATTGGCCACTGCATTTGATAGACTCTGTGATGAAGTGCTGGCTCTACCTCTGAAGTCCTCCTGCGCTGAGCCCCTGACAGAGACCCTAAGGCACTCACCTCCTCACGGATCTTCCTTCCTGGACAAATACATGGAAGGTAAAAACACTAAGCTGTTAACTTCACAGCTGAGAATTAATTATACATAATATTAGAATTATCTGACTTTGAAGTTATTTTCTCTTTTCGTTGAGTTGAACCAAAGACAGGAACTGACACAGGCAGCTGGAAAAGCAGCTGTGGTGCTGGAGTATAATTGCCTGTCCTGTGGGTAGGTAACGTGGAAATTTTACAGCAGCAATTCAGGGATAAGCGCGTCAGGTGCAATATATGCCACTCATGACCTTCACCTAGAAAACATGCAAAAAGTAACCATGGCAGCTAGCTGGTTTGGGTTTTTTTCCAACACCAATGCAACGCGTGCCTTTTTCCAGACAAAGATGCTATGACACAGAGGAATAATCCTCTACTTCTACATCCTTCCAAACAAATATACAGAACCTGCCTATTATTTCATTCATACCAACTAAATATGTATGATCTAGCACTTTGATGAAGGCTCGAGTGTTCAGCTGATATAAAAATAAAAAAGCATTATACCTACCACTGTAATTATTACAGCGGTATTTTTCTCCTGCAATTGAACAGATGAGCATTGGGTTATGCTACTTGAATAGTGCATTAGCCTTTACCGTCCTACAGGACAAATTCTGCAATATCCTCTCACAGACTTCATCACAGCAATTTCAAGTTCTTGACCTGCATGGCAGGTTGAGTGTGCCTGACAGACTAGAAAGAATAGTAAATACCCCGTTTCTGCAAAATTTGATTGAGTGTGTTAACCACCAGGACTGTAAAAAGTCATCTCCATATTAACTAACGGTGCCTAGTCTTGCATTAAAATCAAACACACATACACAAGTCACTGATCTTGATAGATAAGTCTAACACTACCACATCCAACATTTCTGGTTACAGGAATCAACCACATTTAGTCAAAGGTAGAGACAGCAACGCAAAACACTGGCTACCACCACCTCTGAGCCTTATGGTCACTTCCCAGGCTGAGATCTGAGTCTGGAAACAGTTCTAGAACTATGTCAAAAATAAAATTTAAATTCTAGCATCAAGTTTATTTTGAAAAAGTAAAGACTGTATGGTGTCTTAACTTTTGAGTAGTGTCACTTAATATCGTTAGAAGAATACTTTTATATAGCAGTATGATTTAGTCTTGTTAAAAATCTTGTAACAGCAATGAAATATCTGACTCGTGATCTATGCAATACATTAAACTTCTGGGCAGATTTTGTTGGCTTGTAGAGAGTTATCTGAACATCTATTCTCCTTGGCATAGCTTTCGTAATTCACAACTGAGACTGTTCATTTCAAGAAAGGTAAAAACCTTAAGGTCTGAAATAAATATAAATTTCAAAAACCTAATTACAAACTTTAACAATATTCTGAGGTGACATTGTTTTAGGGGAAAATAATCTTTGAGAAAGCAATATTTTAAAAAATCATTTAGAACTACAATATAGAACTATTGTTTTTAAATCTTCCTTGTTGCATACATAAACAAATAAAATTCATAAAGTGCTGCTTGATCACTTAATTGGCCCTTGAGGATCATAATGGTCATGATTCATATTGTGCCCTGGAAAACAGATATATATCATATAAAAATATGTACTAATACAAACTACTTAACTTGTAAAATGTTCTAGGTATAAACTTCAGCTGCTACAAGCTGGCCTAAACACGTAGCCAAGGAGTAGCACTGGACAGTAGGTAATCATAGTAAATAGAAACCTCATCAATGCAGTATTTCATACTGGCGTATTTTAAGCAGCTACCACCTGAAAATTTAAAAGCATTTTTGATATTTAGCTGTGAAAAAGGCTACGTTTAATCCATGTTATGAAAATGAGGAAATTGAAGGAGACAGGTTCTAAGCAAGGAGGAAAAGTTTGCAAGAAGTCAAGCTTTAACTTGTGATTGCCAGACTTCTCTCTCAACCTTAAGACAATTCTCTTTACTTCCTGACAGCGTTACAGAGAAACCAGTCAGCGTCTTTCCAAAGAAATGCAGGATCTAGTGCAAAATTAAACAAGATGTCTTTTAATAGTAACTACAATGGAAAGTTCAATAGCTGTACACAATACTTCACAGATATGTCAGAATCTATAAAAACTCCACACATTGGCAGATTAATGTCATATTTATGCCTTGAGCCAACAAGGTTGTCCTCTCTTCAGTTCAAAATCTAAATTATCCTCCTTAAGGATTTGCCTTTGGCTATAATTCCAATTTAATATCTTTCTTCATATGGGTTCTTGTGGACTATAGAATTAGTTTAAAACATCTGAATATATTTCTTTTAGGAGACTTTAACATTTCGGAGTCTTCATTTGACCTGCTTCTCTCAACATTATGAAGTGCTGGGGCTATTTAAGACGTTCTGCAGAATAATAGCTTCAAAACAATTTCCATCACCATCATGGGCTAAATGTGGAGCAAGAATAGTTGAATGACAGTTTAGAAAAATCGCTGCCTTAATAGAACGTTCAGGATAATTTGACAAACCCAATATCATAATTACTGTTGCCCCTGTAGCTCTCAAATAATTATGTTTCAGATTTTTCTAAAAAGAGATGTTTAATTAAAGAAGAATCAAGCCATGAATTCATGTATTTGCAAATCAGAGATACATCATCTAGTTCTGCAGTATCTAGTAGAGTCCAAATCCTTTTTTTTTTTTCAAAAAAAAAAAAAAAAAGTAATATTTCCTTTTAATTCTGTTTCGTGGTAATGAATAAGGTATATAATTACTCTGATTCATCCTGTACACTTAACATGAAGTACCCTAGAGCACTTAAAAACAATAATTAATAAAATATCAAGAAAAGAATGAATTAAATGCACAACTAAAAATTAAATCCTTAACTCGATATTAAACATGATCAAGAATTGTGCAGAATTCATCGAGACTTTGTATAACTCACGGTATACAAATGGCTAAGAAATGACTGGTAGTACCTGTACCTCTATACCAACAGCTGTTTATAAAGTTCTTGTTGAACAACTATAAATCATAGTGAAGAACCAAAGAAATGAGACCAAGTAATCCTAAAGAGTAGAATAAACCCATGAGGCAAACCACCAGCATCATATCTCTCTGTGAAACTCCTGTTTTCAGAGAAAGGGTATATAACTCCTTATAATTCTGAAGAAAATTTCGTATCCCTTTCATTTTTTCTTTTTTTTTTTTTTCTGCATATAGTTAAGTGGAAAATAAACAGGTGAAATTGAGGATAAATAAATAAATATTTAAAAACAGGAATGAGATTCAAACAACCGTCAACTACTCATTTTTGCCTGTTTTCCCGTCTTTGTTATTCCATGACTAAGTCTGCGCTCTGGAGCAGGGATACAACACCACGCTGCGCACGCCCCGGCTGAGCTTCCTCAGGCACATTCCATCTGCATCCTGACCCCCGGAAAGGTTTGCTCAGTGACACGCAATCCTCATTGCCCAGCCACCTGTAAGAGGCAGGCTCCAGAGCAACACAGATGGGACATTCCTGAGCTGTTTCGGACCAGGAGCCTGAGAGAGCTCGTAAAGAAAAGAATTCACAAAATAAATTTCAATCAATTGGAAATAATACTTTAGTCTCCCCTCCCCAGTGCAAATTCATATATCAGACCTCTCACTTGGGTACGTAATGCTCGGTTTTCTACCTGCAGGTTCACCTGGCAGCTTATTTTGAACAGCATGACTATGCACAGTTAAATCAAGGATTTAAAGGCAATATTTTACTCTTATATGGGGAATATTTTCCCTATATAAGGTTTACCTTATATACGGTACACACAAGCTTTCTCCTCAGTTTTCACTTGTGACAAAAAAGTCAAGGGGCAAAACCGGAACTGTAAGAAATTAATAGAGCTAAGAGAGTTATGAAGCCAGATAAGACCTACACCAGATGAAGCGTAATAGATGGAAGAAGGCTTATTTCTTCTTTGTGATTCTGTCCATTGAATTTTACAGAAGAGGAAGCACAAAGAGAGCTCAACTGCTGAGTGACTGTTTTGGTTTGTTTACTAGCTCACCATACTCCACCCCGCTATGGCTTGATGGCTTTCATTTTATGTTTTGTGTTTTTTTTGTTTTGTGGGGTTTTTTTGTTTGTTTGTTGGGTTTGTTGTTTGTTTGTGGTTTTTTTTTTTTAAATCAAGCTTGTATTGAGCGTAAGCTGAAATATCTTGGGGTTTTTTTGAACTTGGTGTAAATCAAAAATAATATCACTAAAGTTCAGTAGATAGGTTAGGGAAAAAAAAAAAATCATTTAGTCAGACTTCAGTTCACCGGGCAGGCATTTCCCTGGATAAAATCAACAGCTATAGCCAAAAGCGTCTGTGAAATAATAATTTCTCCAAATTTTTTTCTTTAAAGATCTGTCAGTTCTAATCAAATAACACCGAAGTCTGATATGCTGTTGTAAATACTCTTGGACTAAATTCCACTCAGCGTTGTTTGTTCTAAAACATCCATTCTTCATTAATATTCCACCCAACCTTAAACATGCTTTGGGCAAAGGCAGAGAAAAAGGATAAAGATAAGACTTTCTGCACTTGTGACTCAATGCTACAGTAACTGCAGATAGTATGGCTGAGCAGACACTTTCAGATCAACTTTGATTTCAGCCACAAAGCCCCAGTACCAGTGTAATGAATGAAATGTCCATTTAACTTTTAGACCTAGCAGCTCTCTGAATAGGAAAGTGCACAGTTCAGTAGGCTATTAACTAACCCGTGAAACGATGCTCATTATACAGACAAAGCGTTACTTCTTTTGGAAAATGAGCAGGTCACCAACAACTACCTTGATCAGATACACCCAGAAATTAGGACGGATATTTTGTGTTCACATCTGATTAGCATTTGAGACCCCTTTTCTCTAAACAATTCCCATAGGACTGCATGTGCCAAATTCCTACCATAGCTTGAGCTATTATACAAAGACCCAAGAATGTTCATTTCACTTAGCTCTGTCTTAGGTCTACCAACAGTGCTGAAGCCAACAGTCTTTTTCCTAGACTATTAAACGACTTTCAGAAACAAAAAAAGGAACATTTTGAAGTTGAAATCGAGCATTAAATCGCTTACAATGAAGAACTGTTAGAATAAATAACCAGCCACAGGTTTGTCTCTGAGGTATTTCATAAAACCTCAAGCCTATGTAGATCAGTTGCAACAAAACACTATTCATCATTAACACAATGAAAAACAAAGTCTGTGGATCTTACTGAAGGGTTTGGATAGTTTGAGGTGCTAGTAAGGAAAGGAGAAAACACTCCATGCTAAAGAGGAATTAAACCAAAATTCAACAGAGGGAGAAGGTGCATTTGGATTATCTACTGTAGCTTCCTAACTCAGGTGGCACCTAATTAATACATATGTGATCCAGAACAGGAATTCACAGGAACACTTCATAGCCATTGGAAAGCACACCAGACAAAGCTATTAACTACCCTCTCCATGGAAGTCCTATGTGTTACAGGTACATTCTTAATCTTCTGAGTTAATCCAAGATATTAGGTATAGCAATGCGGTTTGAGGGATGCATTTGAGTGGGGCAAAACTCGGTGCAGCAATAAGTACCTTGGTGCCTTTGCAATTCCAAGGGCATGAGTTCACATCTGAGTATGCAAAAGTAACAGAACTGAAACAACACTCTTTTTTTGACATAATAACAACTATTACTGCCTCTGTCTACAAGGGGACCTGGGATAGAGCTATCCTGCATCTCTTGGCTATTGCACAGAAAAGGAATGCAAGAGCTCTGCTGGAGTGAGCAGTCAGCTCCTAAGGACACTTTCCTGGGAATCAGGGTTCCCTCAGTTTAGCCTTTATATTCATTGTAGTTTTATACATTTATCCAAAGGCTGTAACACAAAATAGATAACTTATCCTTTAAGTAAGAACTAGAGCCCAAAACTCCATCTCTTCCTCACTACCCAGGAAAAAACGTTATAAGGAAAGCCAATAATTGCTTTGAACACGCTACTGCAACGGTCTGGACAAGCTACTGTCACCAAAACGTGTTTTAAAGCAAACAAATAGAAGACTGGGAACATCTGGGAACAAAGGACTTAGAATGGGAGATTCTGTTCTGTGAGGCAAAGACCCAAGGAAGGGTTTTTCATCATAATCTGGCCAGTTTTGTGGCACACTTATCAGTTGGAGACAAAACATAATCCTGGAACCCAAATCTCTCAAGGTTCTGCCATGAAGGCATGGGTGGGATTATGAGGGAATGTAATTATCTGAACACTGAGAAAAAAAGCCGTTGGTTAGAGGGACTGCCAGCACCACATTTTCTGTTTAGCAAGTTCCTGAAAGTTAGGAGGAAAGTTCATATCCTTACGTGCTTTGAAGTCTCTGTCCTTTTTTTCATCCCGCTCCCTAGAGACACATGCTGGCTAATCCTCCTTCCCCTTTGGAATAGTGATCGCCCAAAACTATGTGCCCGCGCAGGTATGAGCAGACTGGAAGAAGCAAGATTTCATAAGAGGCATTGCCTTCCACCTCTAATCTCATGTTAGCCACATAAAACTAGGGGAAAACCATTCATTCCTATTCTATCAGCTAAATGTTGGGATCACCACTTGGATTGCTTGACACAATCACTGCAACCTGAGTTGGCAGCTCTGAACTGCAGCTAAATGCCTAAAAGGGGGAGTGAGAAAGGAGGTGTTATGTACAAGAAATGACTTTGCTTCTATATACAGCACTTAAAAACTTTCTACATGAATATATTCTCTATAGTTCTCATCAGTTTTGAAAAAAAATGGAGAGATTTCCTAGGACAGCTGTCAGAACACCAGTCTTACAGTGTGAGCCTCAAAGAGTACAAGATACCCAGTTTACCAGAACAGAAGTTGAAAGGTGCCTTGACTACCATATATAAATTTTTAGTAGTCATAGGAGCGTTAAAATTGTCGTAGTCTAAAGACATGGAAGATGGAAGACTTGCAGATCAAGGCAATAACTTCATTAGGCCGAGTTGAACAGCCAGAAGAGGTGCGCAAGCTTCTGTGCGCGTAGGATTTTCAACAGGTCACTGCAAATCATTAGATTTTCATAGATACTGTTCAGAAAACACATCTGAAAAAGGGAGACTTTTCAGTCTTAATGACAAAGGCATAGCAAAAGGAAGACTGGCAGCTGAAATTAGACAAATTCAACCTTTCCACAACATTGCAATTTCCTAGCACTAAGGGTAATTAAATATTGGAACGGCTTACCAGGGGAGCTGGTGGACTCGCCATTGCTTGGAGCTTTAGGACGAGATTAGATATCATTGTAAAAGAGATGCTTTAATCCAGCTTCTGGAAGTTCTCAACATGCCCATAACACTTGCAGCTCTGCATTAAGACAATGACTATAATCAAATCTCATACTTTAGGGTTTCAGCTGATCAACTGCAAGGGTTATAAAAATTTTCTTTTTCCTTTCACATAAAAACCAGACAGATGCTTTGGTGTGGTTTATATTCTGATCTGTCTCTGAAGTAGCAGAGATTGCCCACATCTACAGAATACACAGCGGGAGCTGATGCAGTGGCCAGTGGTGATAGGGAAAATACTTTTTCTTAGCCTAAAATTCACCAAGCAGTCGTATCCTAAAGTGAGCTCACTTGGAATTTGGATGCAAACCACCTGTGACTTGTGGGATTAGGTCAATGCAGAACCAGGTTTGATCTGCACGCCCAGCTAAGGGCCTGGCATCAGCACCCACTCAGCATTGCACCATCACACCCACCTGGGTTTTGGAAAAGAGCTGTTTCACGCTCTGCTGCTGAGCCCTGGCCAAGGGTCAAATGAAGAACTATTGGATCCCCACACCCTTAGAGGCCTCGTTAATGAGTTTTGCTGGATTAGCTCGAAGGGAGCGCTTTTCCCAAGGTGAGATAAATAGAAATCTCAATTGAGTCTGTTTTGTGTTTGTTCAGCGTGAGATCCAAATCACCTGTTAATACACTAAGATCATCTGGACCTATCTCATCTAATTAACTAATTGTTATTGAAGAAGCAGAAGTAACACCTTGATCTCTTCTGTCTCCTGAAAATTAACATGCTTTAGCCTAACTAGAGTTACCATATTTACACACAGGTATCAAGATGGATTTAGCGTTCTGTGTTTTCCAATATAACTAGATACACAAGCATCCCTTTTGATGTTTAATTTAGCCACATCTATAACATTACAATCTACACCATTTTAGCAGAATACTGTCATGACTTAATTATTAAATGTAAGTAAAGCTGAAGACAAGACATGACATTCTGCTGCTTTTACAGTTTTTTGTGAAAAGAGTGTGTCTCCACTCTGTCAAATAAAGCATAAAACGAGAAATGGTTCCTCTAGTGATTTCTGTGAGCCGCACAGTGGCATGTCCATATTGTGAGCCTCCAAATAAAGATCTATTTAAGTCAAGACCACGTTCCCAGGTTTTTATTTTTCTCAGCTACCTATACTATTCGCCTACATCCCTTTGGCAGTGAGTTAGATTCAAAGATATTCCTGTCTGTGCTAAATAATGGGCCATTTGATGGGAGTTGTGCACAGCCACACCTGGAATGTAACGGGGGCATATAATTCACCTGTCCTGCAATTAAGCACTTTTCCCATGCAGAATAAGGATGATTTCTCTTCACCATAATTCTGAGGCATACATATTAATATAAGGCTCTGTTCTCAGTATCGGTCATTATCATTATGTTAAGATGGCCATATTCAAAAGTAAGAATGGGACACACCACGACAGCACTATCTAGTAACAGAAAATACTCATGTAGAAACAAAAGCAGACTCAATTTTTAAAAAAGAGGAAAAAAAAAGAGAAACACAAATACTGTTTGTCTCAATGTGTAACTTGGTGACACATGCATATATTTGACAGCAATCACAAAGACCATATTTACAAGATGGCACTATTAAGCAGTACATTATTCCACTCCAACCAAAGCAGACTACTCAGAATAAGAGTTTCCTCATCCCTTATCATGGGATGCAAATGGCAAAATCTTAGAGTCTTCCGACTTCTCAAACAGATATGACTCGCTCTGCTGCTGTGTTTGAGTACAAATAGCTCTGAAAGACTCTGTACCTGGATCTGCTCCACACTGCACACAAATTTCATGATGATGAAGTTCCAATCTTTTTTTGCCCATTTGTTCTACTGAGATTCTTACAGCATACCTAATGCCCACAATGCAGGAATGCTTGGAAAACCTCAAATAAACCCCCTGTTCCATGATTTTTAAATAAAATTATTTTAAACAAAAACT
The DNA here is from genome assembly GCF_963924245.1 of Chroicocephalus ridibundus. Classification (NCBI taxonomy): domain Eukaryota; kingdom Metazoa; phylum Chordata; class Aves; order Charadriiformes; family Laridae; genus Chroicocephalus; species Chroicocephalus ridibundus. The sequence continues at coordinate 106,579,443 of NC_086286.1, forward strand.
GAAGGAGGAATATTATATTACGCAGAGCCACATTAGAAGCCAATTACACAATAAAGACTAATATTGTTCTAATGGTAAACATCATCACAATTCTGACTAAATCTCTTTGGGATACAAAAACTATGCCTTAGTTTTCACAACCTATTGATTTGAAGGATTATTCGAGAGAATTTTGAGTACAGGAAGCATCGACACATTTGCAGCAGAGATCTACCCTATCACACAGAGTGCTCATTTATATTCCTCCCGTGCCAGTTCACGTGCTCACTGAGTATCAAATTTGCTGCTCTTTTGTTTCTGCTAAAAAATTCCCAACTCAAAATGTTTGAATCGTTAAATATTTATAGTTGTAAGATTCTAAAATTTTTAATTGAGTGGACTATTTTTGAAGTTAATTTCCACACAGCATAAAAAATGGATACGTACAGTAGAATACAGAGAATTAACATAATTGTGTTCTCAGCCTTTCCTGATTCCCTGCTGAAAATGATGTTCTTACTGTTCAAAACCTGTTTCCTGTGCATTTCTAGTAAGAGAACTGGAAACTCAGTGTTGGATTTCTTGAATCTTAGCTTTCCTTAAACACTTCCAGGTATTTTTTTCCTTCCTTTCAGAATCATGTGCAAGTTTCAATTAACTTCAAGTCTTTTCATTGGAATTTGCTATTTTGGATTAATGCTTCTCCTCCCTTGGTTTGCTTAATATTAAAGATGCTACAGTTAACATTTAAAGCAGATTTTCAATTCTATTCTTTAAACTAGTGCATATAATAGCTACCTCTTCTTAATTTTTCTGAAACTAAAAAACACCCTAACAGTACAATTTTGACATGTAACAAAATCCTGTCAGAAGCATACCAATTACATTTTATACCCCCCCAAAAGAAAACTCAATAAACTCAATATAAAACAGACAAATAACATAATCTAATCTAACTGTTCACTTTACCTTGAAATGCATGCCCTGTTAGAGAATCCAAATCTGAAATTAAAACAGTGAAAAAATAATCTTTAACACTAATATTAAAAAAGCAAACAAAAAAACCCCCCAAAAACCTGGCACCAAATATCACATTATCACCAACATCAATTTTTAATCTTTTTTATATATACACATATATATATATATATGAAAAGCAAAAACAGAACGCTCAGTATTACATTAAGGATTTTCCCTCTTCATAGTTTTGTAAAGATGTAAAATAGGATCTAAAGATGAAAGTCTTGAGCACTGTGAGAAGCTTATTTGCTTTACTGTTTACGACAGACATACCACAATTAAACAGGAATTTTACAATATCTTTTAACGAACGTCCACTTTCAGAAGCTTGTATCTTGAGTATAAGCATTTGTTCTGAGGTTGTACATAAGAACAATAATCAGAAATCTGCAGAATGTTTTTTCGATTATACCATTTTAAAAATAAGATTATCTTCATCATAACAAATAACATAACTAAATTTCCCTACCCTGGTGTTCATTCTTCCATTTTATTTTTTTTTTTCAAAAATTAGCTGCTTTAAAAAAGAAATTGAGCTGGAAGTATTCCTGCTGACACCAAAAAGCATAAATTAGGGCTTCACCAGTTGACTCCCATCTGAAGAGAGAGCAGAGAAGCGCACCAGTGGCACTGGTGGCACCAGAATGACCCCTCCCCAGCTTGCACTGGGACCAGCATTCAGAACGTCATCTTCGCAGTGCATTGCCCCACCTTTGGAAATTCTGTTTTCTTAACAGAAACGTATTCAGTAACTTTGAGGAGTTACACTCAGAGATTCACTTGTAAACCTATGGCTGGAACTAAAAGAGTAGGCAGCTCTGATAAAGTATGGTCACAACATCATCTCCCAAGTGGGACGGCAGAAGGACGCAGTAGCTACATTGTCTTGGACAAGCACAACAGGCAGATTGTGGCTGACCAATTTACCCTGATACGTGTACACGTGAGCTCACTTGGCATTTATAGGAATTGAATGTATTTATTAGCAGTGCCTGGGAAAAGGCAGTTGGGCAATCTAGGCACTTTATTAGAAACTTATAGTACCATTTTTAAACTACTTCATCTTAAAAAAGGATTTTGTTTCCCGATTGCAACATTCAACAGATACAAGACTCTAGGTTAAAGGTTTAGGTGACAGAAGTCCTGAACTTCTTGTGATACAGTAACCGATTCTAAAAGTTATTGGGAAAATATTTACCAATGAACTCCTGGATATACATCTTCTCCTAGTGGTAGACAGGAGGAAAGTGTGCTTGGCTTTAATAATTTATAACTGTTTAAATGAGATAAATTTCCTGAGGACTGAGAACATGCTTAATGTTGTAAGTGAATGTGGGAGAAAAACAACCCAAAACGTGATAAATGTACTAGAGAGAACTGCTTTCCGAAATCCAAGATAGTGAACACAATGCATTACCTAACACTTCCAGTATGTGGGGTCTCAAGCTTTATCATACCAAACTTTATCATAAACTACAGCAGAAAGAAAAACTAATCTCAGCATTTTTCCTTCCAGAGCCTGAGAGACAAAAGAATGTTGTTGCCCCCTAGGAGCCAATAAAAATCCCACCAAACCCAGATTATGCATAAATGGAGTATCTAGCTATGCAGTGACTGCTCTCTGAAAGCGCAGAGACTGGATGCAGCAACATGCAAATCTGGATCATCCCAAAAAATGGTGTCATTCTTGAATTGCACAAACCACCGTCGCTGTGCACGTGCTGTGGCTGCACATCCTGCCACAGCGATAATATGTTTGAAAACATCTGTTCTATGTCATTTTATTGTTATTGAAGTATCCTGATGCAAAACCTTAACATCCAAGAAAAGGAACGGGCAAAAAAAATTAGAAAGTCTTCTTCCTATAGCAGTGGAACAATATCTACTCAGACACGGGGATTTAAAAGAAAAAAACCAACAACCCAAACCAAAAAAGTGTGAGTTGTTTCTGAAAAATGCACGTACATATTGTGACTTGCAGCAGAAATTGCTATTCAGAAATGCTATTCTGAAACTGATTCAGATAACTTAATGCAAATTAATTAGGAACTTGTCCCAGCATAAAACAGCACTACTTTGTAACACGCCGTGTTAAGCTAATGTTGTAAATTGTGGATGTGTTTATTTTCTTACATGTTGACCTACACTAACTGAAAACAAGGCAGTTTGTCACCCGAGCACATGTGTCCTGTGTGAACTGTTAAATAAAATCAGACCTACTTTGCTAGCTGAAACCAGAAGAGTTTATGGTATATTGAACCCACAAATCATGATCCACATGCCCCAATTCCATCATTACATTTCACAAAGAATGATATGAGCTGACACCGCATAGGCAGGCAATGTAAAGTTTCCCATATAAAGATAAATACAGTGTGCAGCATTTCCCTGCTAGACTACAATACACGCAATTACTGCAGTTATAATGGAACGAAACCTTTGCCGTGACTGAAACAAGCAGGGCATTCAGTCTCTGCCATAAGATTTCTTCTACTCTTCTACGGACTCCAAGGGCAGGAGGAAAATCAACATTTCCTGTTATTGTTCAGAAGACTTTGCAGTTTCTTGGACTGATTTTCAATTAAGTAAGCCTGGTCAGGTGGAATCCAATTTTCTTCTATTACATTTAGTTAATGAATTGCCCTGATTTGGCACCATGCACTTCTATTTTCATACATAAGACTTTCTAAGCAAAGAGCAGGAATATGAGATGAAAGTGGAGTACATACAAATGAAACACATTTCCACCCCCTTTTTAAGGCAAAATGGCTAGCATGTCCACAGCACCAATTAGCAATCAGTTATATTCATGCAATCCATACCTGATTCATACTCTAAGCCATTGATTTAAGCAGAAAAAATGGTGATTCGATGGTAAAGCCTACTTCAAGTTATATTTCATAGCACGATTTTTAAAAAGGGGAAAGAGGATGTACTTCTCAGCAGGCAGTATCTCTGGTACACCACATTCATTTCATTAGCTCAGTGCAGAACAGATGTTGGAGATGGTACAAGCTTTTCATGCCAATAAGCTAATTGTTTTTTCCTAGCGCTGATTAGCAAAGATGGAGTCCTGTCTCTATCTTGCCTCCAGGGCTCTGTTCCTCCTGTTTTAAAACCAGCGTACACCGCACAATCCAGTACGCAACCTCTGCCTTCCACTGGCATGGTACTCCTAGTGCTGTGCTTCCAGTCAAATACCAAAGCACGCTATAGCTGCCGCTGGCATGCGTTGGCAGAGCACCAGCGCCGAATGATTTTTACAGTGCAGGGGAGCACATATTTCAGATGCAGAGCACACTGAAGTCATTTAACATTAAGGGCTCTCCATGGCATTGACAGCGAGATGATGAAATACCAAACCATCTCTGGGAGCTGATACCTGCTTAGAAAGGTTAGGAGAAGCTAAATGAATGCTAAATCACAGTCTTTTGAAAATACAAGCTTTCTTCCTGCTTCTAAGTGTTTAATAGATATTGCCAGCAGGAGATGGGTGTCTCTGCTTTGCTAAACTTCCACAGTTAGACTCGATCTTATTTCACTAAAAACCCATAACTGGGCAGCAGAACTCAGGAGTCATTGTGGATGTGCACAACACCCGGACCATGAATTCTGCAAAGCTCACTTCTTCTTTAACCAAGAAGAGAGGAGTGATGTCCAACCTCTCATAAATTTGGTAATAGGAAGGGAGAGAAATAAAAAGGCTGGTCACAAAGAAGAAAGTAAAGAACTGACATATAGCTGCGGTGGCTGAAGCTGTGAGATGGCTTTCATTAACCAGAAGTTACAAATGTAGTTTTGACAATCAGGTCAGTGAAAACTATTGGCATATAACTTCCAGGATTGGATTTAGATTGTGAGTTTGGCTGCATCCAGATTTGGGGTTTAATTTGCTACCACCCAAAACTAAAGCCAGAGGCTAAACTAGAAGTAGGTAAGCAGTTCTTTGCATTAGCCTCTAGAGGGGGAAAGTTTCCTTCAGCTTTGGAAATTACGTGCATTATTCACTAAAAAGCTGTTTTTGCAGTAGAGACGACTCTCACACAGTCTTGTTGCCTAGACTTGGCTCTACACCATTTATCATTCCCCTGCCACTGTGCCCCTAACCTACTGCAATAAAACTGTTTTCAGGCTCTTTCTTATTTTCGTTGATATATTATTGCATTCATTTGCCACCAATCCTGTTAACAGCAAAATTATCATTTTAATGGGAAAGTAAACCTTTTCCGTGAGAATTTCCCCGATGAGAAGAAAAAAAGAGCTAGCATAAAGGTTGCACTCAGGAATTCATAATAGTACAATCACAAGCGTACAAACCCACTGCTGACTTCCACTGGTTGTTGGAACTGATTTTTACTACTGGAGATAATTCAAAGAAAAAAAAAAAGGTGAACAGTTAGTTATGAAGACTTAACAATATGAAATTACAAAGCCTATTTGTTTCTCTGATTCAATTTAATACCATAAACCTATTGGTGAAAAACTGCATCATATTGAGACAGGTAGATCACATCTCCAGTGTTAACCAGGGTTCCATTCTGCCAGCTTTCTTTTCCGTAAAATCATTAAGAGTGGGATTCAAATTTACTTTTCTTCAGTAGAGATGTCTACGTGTAAGCAAGGTGTCTGAGCTTCCATTAGCTCCAATGAAGTAGTAGTTGAAACTGCATCAGCTAATTACACCAAAAAGTAGAAATCAAACCTGGTCAGGTGAATAGCTAGAATGGCTCTTTCCATTGACAAGATCTCTAATAACTGTAGTAGGAGCTCAGACCTACATAACCTATAGCACAGGTGTTTGGAGCTGAATCTCACCATGAAAGGAAAATTTTAAGGAAAAGAATCTACATAAGTGGATGCGGATCTGAGAAAGTCACAAGAATAATGTGGGAACGATTTAGGCATGGAATATTAGTTGTCAGTTGTTGGTAAATCTGATAGCCTCAGATCTCTGAAATGGTTAGTTAAAATAGGTCCTAGACAAAAATAAACTTTGTCCTGTCAGCCTCTAGTGCAAAAACTCGGTGGTGACTTTCTCCATTCCCTTAAAATCATAGGGTACTTACATAGGATGATGCTTGCAGCCTTATATTTTGCCTTGTGATTTAATGTTATTCCAGCAAGAACTTGGACAATGGGTGCAAACTGAAACACAGAAGGGTCCATCTGAACACCAGGAAACACTTTTTTCCACTGTGAGGGTCACTGAGCACTGGCTGTGGAGCCTCCTTCCCTGTAGGTATTCAAAAGCCACCTGGACATGGTCCTGGAGCACCCTGCAGTGGGGGTGGAGCAGGTGACCTCCACCACTGTGTGATTCGAGATAATACCAATTGTTGAAACAACCCGAGGGCTGCATGTGGCTGCAGTGTTGACAGACCAGGACAAAGAAATGCATTTTTCTTGATGAGGGGACTGAATTGAGGGAGAAAGATCACAAAAAATTATCGATTAGGAGAGCATTTATTAACAAGGCTGCTCTTATTAATGGAATCCACCTGTTAATAGCTGGTAACTGTTCACACTGCCCAGGCATGTCTGCTCACACAGCTCACTCTTGCGCTTGCACACTCACAGTTACTCGCTAGTGGAGGGCTGGGAGCCCAGCCCCAGCTGTTTGTGCAGAGGCGCAGGGCCGTAACAGCCCACAGGGGCTCTTAGGTGGCTGTCCAGAAAGTCCCTCAAAGGGTCCTTCATTTCACCAGGTGTGTATGTAACCCTGCAGCCTGGCCGCACGGAGCAGCAGCAGCCTCTTGAATGCAGTCCCATGTACACAACTGGCTGCTGATGCCGGTCTGGGCAGGTGCCCAGGTGTGGCCAACTTTGGTGCCCCAAGTTTATCAGTTCTTGCAGAGCCAGCCAGAGTGCCGGTCTCAGGAGCTCATCAGTGCCTGGGAGACTGCTGCACGCCGCTCTCTCTGCAGCCTGCTGTATCCTCGTAACTTTCTCCATCCCTACACCGAGGTACCTATAGAAATCACTCACGCAAGCTCACGCTGAAGGCACTTCTATGCAATGCAGCATGTCCCTTGCTACGTGATATGCTGTAGCAGAAGAAGCTAGCGGGATACTTAAAATCCTGTTATTCCAGATGCAGATTTATCCTTATGTAGTAGTTGTGATAATCACAAGAGCTAGTAATACTAACAAATGTACATTACCATTAAAAGATTCTATTCAAAGCAGCATGATAAAGGAAGAAAATACACTTCCAGGTTTATTGAAGTGTCTTGGAAAAACAAAAAGCTCTTTTAAGGTACAGTTAATTTTTTGGCATCCCCTTCCCCTGGATAGCAATTATTAATGAAATGCATTGTCCTTAGTTTCCTTAGACTAATTCCATTTCTGTGTTCCTGAAGCTGTATTTATTAGGCCTTTTGGGTTAAAATGTCACCACCCTCTATAACAGAATATTCAGAATACACAAGTTCGTATGACATTAAAAAAAATATAAAAACTTTAGATTATATAAAAAAAAATATTTGGGAATTGGACAGAGTTGATTGTAAACGAATCCTCGAGGCCTAGTTTGACCTGACTGAGCCCCTTTAGTAGGTTCATAGTGGGTAACATACTTCAGAGTAGAAAAAACTAGGATATACTGACCCTGGCCAGCTTAACTGGATCATGGTTTGCTTCTCTTCCTCCACAACTTATGTTTTCCTCATTTCTTTACTCTGTCTCACTTTAAAAAAACTAAAGAAAAGGAAAGCTAAAAAAAACCCTAAAGAAAAACAATGACCAATTAAAAAAAAAAAAACCCAAAGCCAGCTTCCTTACATTTTGAAAGGCATCATTAATCCATTTTCTCCTTCTACTGCTCTCAAGCAAGCTGCCTGCTTCATCCTTCCTAGTATAATCATGGCCTCAGGACTGGTTTATCCAAACTCAATACAGGGGGTTTAAATAACATCTTAAAATACGTTGTAGCACCCACAGCTGCATACAGCCATCTCAAGATCAGAACATTAATGCTTTCCAAAGTAGCTCTCATCAGGAAACTTAAAGTACATTACGGCTGAAATCCTCGCCCTGGTTTCTGGCAGTGATGGATGCTGCGCTGACAGCGGCAGCAGCACCTACTCTGCTTGAGTGCAGAGAGACTTTATTTAGGCAGCAGTCACTGGCACTTTGATAGCAGTGATGGAGGACAACTATCATCAGTGGGAGGTGTACTGTAATTTGGCAGCCCCTGCGGCTCACCACAGCCGTACTGCCCTGCACTGAGCCAGGATTTCCCAGAGGACTGCCACAGGCAGCACGTGCTGTCCTCGCCACGTGTCACAATCCCAGCACCTTGCGGAAGGCACCCTGTAAACCCAGGCACACCGTAACCGAGAACGCTACCGCTCCTAAATCCCACTCGAGTTCAGAGTGTACGTATGTAAAACAAACTCACGCTTACAAGTGAAACAGTTTCTCAGAAACATCAGTACAAACATTATTCACACCTTCCCCAGGGAATTCCTCTTGTGCAGCTGGTTTAGCCATGAAAGAGGTGAAAGAACTAATTTCCTAATGTACTTCAACTTCTTAGCATGTCTGCAAAGTTCAGGGGCACTTCTGAAATGATGCATGGCTGATCGCTGAACAAGCAACACCTTACATTTAAAACTTCCTAGATAGTTTTAATTCTAACTGGTTGGGGTTTTTTTAAGGGCATTTGTAAATCTGTTCCAGTCCTGTCAGAACTAAAGCCTGCGCATATCCAGGATCTGTGGACCTGTGGTTAGTACAGTACGATTCCTGAGCTAATAACCTAAAGCTTTAACTTTGGGTCAGAGCTGATTTCTATCCTGCTGGCTCAGAAGGCAAGTATAACTCTGTCTGAAAGACACCGTACAGAAACAACACAGTTTCCAAGTTAAGGAGATGGCTAACACAGACGGCCATGGGCTATTTATACTTATTTAACCTCTGAAAAATTGCTATTTGTAGGTGGAGTTACAATATCTGACAGCAAATAACTGGTTGGTTTTTGAGAGTCTAGTTGAATCTGACCTATTCATTCAGTCACGCTCTCATCCCATATGTAAAGTTAAAACTTAAATTTATTTTGCATTAACATGAAGCATATATATTCTATGACTCAGGAGAAGCAATGACACAATACACATCATGATATGGTGATATCATGACTCTCAGAAATATCAAGCTATCAAATCTTCCAGACCCGAAAACCATAGAATAGATGAAGTAAAAACACGCTAAATAAAAATCAACCTGTTTATGTAATTTTGAGACATTTGTGAAATGTTCTGGTGAAATTCTGGAGGCAGGCCCTGGGCAAGTGAGGACTCTCAAACAGAGGTTTAATAATACTACACCAAAAAATAAAATTAAAAATCAGTTTCCTGAAGAGTGAACTGCAAAATAATGTATCTGCTCAGTTTTATTGCAGTCCCTTTCAAAATCTGGTTTCTGCATGAGAAAGGTAAGAAAACCTGTGAAATTCAACTGTTCCACTTTATGCCGCTATTCATGTCAAACACTATGACATGTCTTTTGAAAGCTGCTTCTTCCTGTTGTCAGATTCTTTCAGTTTATCTCATTCTTTCTCTTGTTCTGGAAATGCCTCTTCTCTCACACTTTTGCTGTTGTTTCGTGACTTTGCTTTTTCCTTGAATGTATATAAATATAAGCTCTTGAATCAGCAGGCTTTTCTAAACACAAGATCATTTTCTCTCATTTTCACCTCAGCATCAACTTCCCTTCCTCTAACTCACGTCAGGTTGCTTTCAGGTTTGTGCTCAGTTTGATCTGGTCTTTCATATATCATTCATTACCTTCTGCTGGCCAAGCCACAGTATTTTTTTGTATTCGTTCCCCTGTCTTTTTTTCCTTTTATCAGATAAAACCGACCACTTATTATTAAGCAATCTTTCAAGCCTTTGATGCCCTGCCTGGTTTCAGAGAGACTAAATAACTATGTTTATGCATTGACATCTAAAGTACCAAGTTGAGCTTTATATGACAAAGCTGACTCAGTGACTTACTAAATATTAGGATGGTTCCTGTTACACTGAACAAGCTGAGTCTTCTAAGCACATTAGATTTGCAAAAGCTAGCGGGGGGAAAAAAGCATATACTTAAATACCTAAAGGGGAAAAAAAAAAATCATTAAAAGGGCGGGCAATGAAGCATTTCCATGAGGCAAGCCCAGGAGTTTGCTGACAGATAATGCCTTTCCAGAAGGAAAAGTTAGAAGAGATTTGGCACGGTCTATGCATACATTCTGTAATCTCCGAAACTGAAATACAAGAGAGACTGATTAGGGCTACAGGAATGTAGCGTTTCTACATCCCAGAAGATATACAAAGGCGGGGGGGGGGGAGTTGTTAAATATTAATTTAAAAAAAAAAAAAAACCCAAACCACCGAAACCAGCTGCAAACTGACTTTCTACATGAAATGCAAATGTAGTACCTATATAAGGATTACAAAACTTAAGAAGGGCTGAAAGCGAAAGAATGAGAAGTTTGTGATAAGTGTTATAAGTGGCATTGAACTTAAAACAGAATTCAAGAACTGCACTAGTGAAACTACACAAATGTAAGCAATATTATTTGGTATTAATTCTGCTTCCAAGGTATTTCAAAGAATAATTGCACAGATCTCTCAGGGCTTTTAAATCATTGAAGCTAAAATGGATCATTCTGTCATTTCACAGGAATACTGTGTAGGAGGTTTAAAGTTTATGTCAGGTCAGCAAATACTCTATTTGTTTGAGAAAAATATCCTTTTTGGGGACCAGCTGTATTACGTACACATGGAAGAAAACGGCTTCCATTGCAAAATGTTTCTTTAGCTCTCATCTGGATCTTAGTTTAGAAAACTGGTGTGCTCTGACAACTGCTCTGTGTACTCTGAAAATTAAGAGAGGGTTTTTTTTTAATATTTTGAAGATAATCAGTTGACATAGATGTTAAATCATTATGCTACAGTAAAATGATGTCTGCTATTTTGTTTCTACTTTCTCATTACTGCTCACTGCCTCTTCAAACTTTATGTTTAGTTAAACCTTTTCAAGCCTGTGGCAGTATCTGAAGAGACTGTGTTAAAATTAATTACATCTTTGAAAATGTTTAGCCACAGTCCTGCTGTTATTGAGTTTTCTCGAGAGTGACGTCAATGAGAAGAGCAGCAGGTGCAGTTTTCCTTCTGTCCTGTCATATCACACTACTCGGGATACAGATGGATTCTGGTGTAGGCTTGTGAAAGACAACTTCAAGGGGGAAAACGCTAGAGAAACTTTTAATTTGAAAATTGATATGATTTTGTTGCAGGGAAATAAAAAAAATAAAAATGTATTTTTCTCTCCCAGTAGCATAAAGGGCCTGGAAAGAGATAGGAACTGTGTTAAAGCTACACACCACAAAAGTTCAAAATGTGAAATAGGCCACTCCATTTCAGTGGTACCCATACTGCATGCAATGAAGGGAAGTATGAACTAGCCAGGCTGTTAAAGGAAGCAGTGGAAATTAGGAAAGTTTGTCAGTTCTGGGCAATTTCTGTGCTGTTGCACGAGAAGCATGCCTGTGCCCCTGTTTATGCGTGCCAGACACAGGAGCAAAGGAGAGCATGTTGCAGAGGCCCCTGTTGACTCCACGCGTAGCAACTGGGATCATGAAGAAGCAGAGGCACATTCACGACGTGTTGCACCTGAGCTAATAAGCCGTTTCAAGATTAATAGCTGTAGTCCAAAGGCATTTGAACGTAGCTACTATGCTTCAGGGCCCAAGCTGACAAGTCTGCATCACGCCAAGCTGTTGTTTCCTTTGAATTTCTTTTCCTGAGAGGATGCCTTTATCAAAACAAATAAATATAATTCACAGAACTTGCCTTCTTAACTAACTGACCTCTTCCCACAGCAAGCATGGAGACAAAGGGACAAAGAAACCTCCACCATTTTAAAAAAAAGACTATAGGAATGGGTCAACAGCCCATAATACAAGGCAGCACCCAAAAACCACTGCCATGATGATGCGGTATTGTTCATGTCTCATGCACTGAACAATAGTCAGGTTCTGAACTGGTGATTTTAGAAAGCTGTCAATGTTTTCAGTGATAAACACCAGAGTTCTATCAGAAATGACTCCCTTTGATTTTATGGGGGTAAGAACTGCAGTGAATTCAGAAAGAAAAGACCATGAACAGGAGAAGGGAATTCATGGGGAAAAGTTCGTGATAATGTAATTAAAATCTCTATGCACAAGGGAATGAAGTAAAGGCTGAACTGGCTTTTGCCCACAGGCATTTCCAGATTTGATTGCTTCACTCGGTTGGTTTAGCATTCTTTCAGCACAGTTTTCTGCTTTCGACATTCTTCATGTGGAATATAACCAGAGGAGAGAAGTTATTTCATGACGTAACTCACTGGAGTCAGTGGAATTACTCTAGTATGGAATATGGTTCACCATCAAAAGTGAATTTGTAGACTTTAAATATTCAACTATTAGATGAAATAACAACTATTTAATCATAACCTAAATCCTAGGCATGACTCTTCTGAACATTATTGTAAAATGCATGATTGCACAGGTAAAACAGAGCAAACAGCTCAGTTACCATCTCTAAACCCAGGATACATATCTGTGAGCTGTAAGTTAATTCTGGGCCCTGACATGCGAATAGGCAAGCAGCCAAATTGTCACGGGCCTCTTTCACTTGGACTGGCTTAGGCTTTGAAAATCTCTTCCAAAGAACAGGCACTGAAACCGCTTTGTTCTCTGGGATAGACTCAGTCTTGAAAAATCATCAGTTTCAAGTGGAAGGAAAAGACTTATCAGAATATTCTAAAAATAATGGTATTTGAAGGCCAAGACAGGTCTGCAGTGCTTAATTTGAGCTCATCTCTTCTAAATGACAAAGACCTCTTTTCATGTTTTAGTATATCTACGTATCATGTGTTCTGGAGTTTACTTTAACAAAATGCCTAACAATAGGAAGGTTGCATTAATTTATTTTTTTAAAACAACTTTGATACGTAAATAGAGCTGCCTCCAAAATGTGCCGGTTAAACTGTGTAGAAACAACATCTTCTCATGGAATTTGAAATTCTATGCAACATTAATTTTGATATCATGAGAGCCATAAAAACAAACCCCTCACAACTCCCTCAAAAACCCAACCTCACAACTCAGGAGATCTACCATGAACAAAATAAAATAAATCCTGCAATTTAGAAAAATCAAAAAACCCTCTGATAACACTTGTTCCTGTTGGTAACATTAACTTAATTTGGTAGCGCTGCTTTGTCATTTTATTTTATAGAGTGCCTGTCAGGAACTTTGGTTATAATGTAAAAAAGAAAAAAAAAAGCAAGAAAAACAGTGCAAACAACTTTTGGTTCTTGTCTTTTCGTTAAATTTAGCATTTAACCTGATACAATTGAATTTTATGAGAGGACCTGTTGTTAAAATAATAAGACGTAATTTGTCCTACTCTTGCTCAAAAAGATTCAGGAAGATCCAATTGTTTTCAGGCATTTATTATCAATGAAATTATTTTCAGGAAAGGGAGATATGTTTTCTGTGTCGTACAAATTTTGCAGTGATTTAGTTGTTAAAAAAACCATTGCAGTGGCATAAAGTGGAGAGGATAATATCTATCTTTCACATTTCTTAGTTTAATTGTCTTACTGCAACTGAATATGACACACAATGTAAGAAAGATTAATGATGTGAGAAAACTCCACTCAGCAGCCTCAGGCAAGATAGTTTCTCAGAACGGGCTTTAGAATCTCAGAAGAGATACGATTAACCTTAAATGAATTTGAATTTCTTCCCTTTTTCTTTCTTTTCTGATACAGCACTACACGACTTGTTTTTCAAGTCCTTCTATATTCTGAAGAAAATTTACAGCTTTCTAATTCTTGAATGGATTTTAAATAAATTCAAACAGTATTTCACCCAAGTTTATTATGCATTGTCAAGAGTTTGCTAACATTGATAAGTTTTTAACTGATTGATGGTATCCCCATCATATCTGCCCTAAGTTTCTTCAGTAGATTCAGCTCTGTACCAAAACAAAGAAAAAAAGCAGGTTCTAAGCCATTAGCGCAGCAATGGTGAAGTATTGTTTGCTCCTGTCCCTAGAGGTCCCGAGGACTTGTACCATCTATCCCCACACACTTCTCTTCACACCTCTTCCCTACGAGGTCTTGCCAGGTCCTTGGCCTCTTCCTCTCCTCCTCACACATTATAAATATAAAATATACTTCTTTTCTCATCAGAGAGACATTAGGACATTGACAACTCATCAGCTTTCTCCTCTTCAAGTCTTTGCTCTGCAGGCAGCCACCCTGGGTCCTGAGAGAGCAGCAGGATGTTACGGCAACGTGAGTGGCAGGCCAGTTAAACTGATGGAGCAATGGCTCCTGATGAACATCTCCAGCTGCTTCACCAGAAAACTACTCCTGGTTCTGTCTGAGATCGCTTCTGCCCCTAGATTCAACTACAGGATATGCAGGTGCCCTAGTTGTCCTTCCCGTAAGATTTCCTATGAGGAAATTTTATTAAAAATTAAAATTTCCCCATTTTTAACAATGTCTTCGGTATTGTGCATGTACCTTCAGGTGGAAGAGACCCCATTATCAATATCATTTTATCGCCAAAGCTGTTGAAGGAGGATCACACACCCTTTTGCCAATGAACCAGCTGGACGTGTTTGACAGACAAACCTCAGATTCTCACATACGAGGACCAGCCACCAGCAATGAAAGTACTACTGCTGCTGACTATGTACGGAGGTAAAGTATAGGAATGAATCTTTGCATCTGGGTTGCTGGATATTCTACATCTGATGTACTGTCTCCCCAGAGAACAGACAAAATAAGATAAAAAACTGATAAAATGAGAGAGTCCTCAACCTTTCTGATTGCTTGCAGAGGCATTAACTTCATTTAAGCAATTATTTTATTACAGTTTCCTTTAGACACAAGATCTGAAAAATTCATATCAAGAACTTGAAAATGCTGAGAGGTTGTGCAAACATTCTGCCAAACTTCACCCCTGAGCCTAGGAAACAAAATGCTTCAAAACAAAGAAAAAAAAAAAAGGGAGGGGGGGAGAATAATATATTTCATCTTTCCTGTAAATTTTCTCTTCAATAACCTTGCTCCACATAGGCCAAAGGAAAAACTGTATAATCAGTAACATATAAAATACTTCAAAAAGCTGGAATCACATTGATCCCCATTACTATAATTAATATATACTATCTTAATCCCTAACCGCGAGGGCAGTTTTTCAGAATGATATCTGGTAATTTCGTGCACAGTATTTTACTTAAAGTAGGTGATGGAATTAAAAATAGCTTTAAAAAATAAAATTAAAATATTGCATTGCATTCAGCAACACTCATATTCTGAAAGTTCTCAGAGTCTCAAGAAAAAAAAAGAAATAATTTTCTATAAAAAGACATAGCAAAGGTTGGCCTTTCTAGATTTCAGCTGCACATTAAAGTTCTCCTTTGTAATACAATGTACAAAGGCGAGACTAAAAAATGCAGAATGGCCAGATTAAGGAATTCAGAAACACTGGTCTCTTCACAGCTCTACTACTGGTCTGCTGAGTAACTTACAGGAAATTCCATTTTTAATCATATCTGCATGCAGTTTATGAAAATTTAGCTATTTAGTATATGCTGTATGTTCAGTCTCCTATAACCAACAGAGAAAGGCACATTTCCAGGGGACGATTTATTCCATGTGAAGACAGGTCAGGAAATTACTTTAGATGGAATGGATGGAAAGTCAAAATCTTGCATCACAGTCAGCGGTTCACAGTTGAAATGGGGTGTCCCCACTCAATAGTGATAAATGGGTGATGGCGATTTGGGTTTTTTTTGGTCAGATGGGACAGCATGTCACTGGGACAGCATGAGGACAGGCTTACAATTATCTTGAAAAACTAAAGATATTTCTTGAGGTAAAAATAAACAAAATAGGATTGGATTCAGTAAGTACAAGATAAGGAACTCAGGAGGGAATAATTCCTTGCAAGACACTAGCTAGAGGACAAGTTGTCATGTGTCTGTTCTACACAGAAGTGTCTGCTATTACAGTTTAGCCCAAGTTAAATACGAGTAGATAATATCATGCTATTTCTGGAAAAAATAAGCATCATAGTGGGACATATAAACAAGAGCATAAGCTACAAGACATGGAAAGTTGTTCCCTTTCCACATCCAGTACAGGTTGGGACCTCAGCCATGAGCAGATTTGACAGGGGAGAGAGTATAGAGGGGAGGCTGATGAGAACTCTGGAAAGCGTGACCTATGAGAAAGGACTGAAAGAGTATTTCCTTTAAGTCTAACAGAGATAAGGCCGACCGGGTACAATACCACTCTTCAATTGCATGAAAGGTTGTTGCTAAAGGGAAGGAATAATCTATTTCAACTTTCATATGCAAAAAATAATGAGCTTATTCTGAAACAGGGAAGACTCGGGTCAAACATTAGCTGAACTTTCCAACAGCAAGGACAGTGAAGAAGGGCAACAGACCTGCTGGGGATATTATGGCCTTTCCATTGTTGGAAGCATTGAAAACCAGGTTAGACCAAACATCTGTTCAGCATCATCAGTCCTGTGGGGGCAGGGGTTAGACTGGCTGTTCTTCGCGGTTCTTTTCTTGCCCTATTTTTCTGAAAGCATATGTTCTGTTTATTACTGGGATCTACTAGTAATATTGTGAATGAATATTAGATTGGTCCTTGCCAGTCAGTCAATGGTAGATCTATATATTTTCTACTTTGTCAACACAAGAGGAATCTCAATGCAATACAAATAGCTTAAAAATAAAAAGAAAAGTAAGTTTAAAAGGTTCCTTAAAACTCACATGACTTAATACTATGTGATACTTAATGGAACACATATTCACACAGTTCCTGTGCTGATGCAGATTAGACCAAACTGAAAGAAATGGGTAAAAAAAGGAAAATTGAATATCACATTTAAGAGCAATAAAGAATTGTGGCGAGCACTGTGGCAAATACTAAAACCTAAAGGAAGTACTCATATAGTAAAAAAAAAATTTAAAAAATCTTCTTTTACAGACTACAGTGTGATGCTTCCTTGAAGCTTCCCATTAAAGACAGAGCAACTTGACACCGAAAGGAGCAGTGTTGGACAAAAACCTTAATACCATAGCAAAAGAAATGGACATAAAAAGGGCTTTACATACATGCAGTTTTGCATTTTCTTTTATAAGTTTATGCCTGCCTTATAAGATACAACAGAAATGCAAATTATCCCTTGCTTATAGACAAGCTATAGAAATAAAGGCCTGGTCTGTTCTTTCATTATCCTTAAGTGACAATCACTTTGTTTCTAAGCACATCACTGCTGCTATTTCTAAGCACATCACTATTGTCATTTTTATTCTGACAGTTTCACTCTTCCCAAGGAACGTAACTTCAATTTCTTAGAAATCTCAATTCTCAGTGAGGCTTGGGAATGCTACAGGTAGTCTTTAGTAAGGTCAACAGAAAGACAGTTATTAAGTAGTCCTTTGTTTGGTGTATCAGAAACAAAGGAAGTCACTGAGAAGACCAGCAGGACAAAAGCTGGAGTAAGAACTTAGATACAATATGCGGGTTTTTTAACTGCATGGGAGTTCTCTTGGGGTATTATTCCTTGGAGCCCTTAATCTGAAAAATGAGAAAAAATACCAAACAAAAGTCTAAGGAATGTTAACAGGACTGATGGGAGGGGGCAGGATTTGAGAAAATCAAGAGAATACATTTTTCCCTTCCCGCAGAACTCTGGTGTGGCAAGGGATTGGAACATCCCTTACCATTGCACTCAGGGATGCGAACCCACAGAAGATACTAGCATTAAATATAAGTGAAACAAAAATAAGAAGGAGAATGAAGGACATACCCCCAAGGTCTATTTTCTGTTAAATGCAATAATCCTATTTTCCCTTCTTGTCTCAGTTAATGACACTGAGCTAAGAATTCAGACACTGCTCATAAAGTTTACATTTCCAGTTAGCCATATTTCACCAGCCTCTTACTGCTGCTGGTGAAAGCATATGAAAATTGTGACGATACTTCTGACTGTGAAGGCCTTTGAAACTGCCTCTAGCAACAATAGAAACTGTGTGAACAGCTCACACAAAACCTGTGCTCAAGTGTGTCAAAACTACAGAGATTCAATTTTTTGTAGCTAAAACAGAACAACATTGGTAGGACACGGTAACTGTGAGGCTGTGGGGCTTTGGCTTTGTTTTGAAACCGGGGCTGGCAGGAGCAGTGGGCAAATACGTTAGATTTATGATCTTGTACTATAACGTATGAAATATTGGGTGTGCAGCAATTTGTGGGCCTGTGTGGTAAATCATGGCATGGAAATTTTCAAAGTTAAAAAGAAATTATTTGGGGAGGGATGACCTTGGTAATCAGTTTCAGATCAGCTTTCAGACCACAGCCTAAGAGCTGCAGGAGAAAGTCTGAGGAGAGAGTGAATGGCAGTACCGTGACAAGAATAAGCATTCATGTAAGTAGGGCTAGCTTTAATTCAAATTGGTCCCCAGAGGAAACCAAACACTGAATAGCTTCCTAATTTATACCTAGTGAATCACTCCCCTGGAAGTAAGCACCATCGTGTCAACAGAGAGGAAAAATCCTTCTGATTGTCTTCAATGACACATGCTTCTCTCTGTTGCCTATATATGGGACTCAGACACTTTGAAAAGCTAAATTTGAATCAGAAGTTGTGAATATTATAATATATTCATAATAAGACAACTGAGGATTGTCCTAGAAATGTCAGTGTATGGATTACAGAAAGGGAAGCACACTATGATTTCCAGTTTCAGCGTCTGGTCCCCAAACTGTCTTCAGAAGTTTCCAAAAAGAGAAAAATCTCTTTGACTGTGACAGGCAATATCTATTTCATTTATCCATTTTATATGATGCTACATTCTTTAAATAGGCTATGGTTGGACAGCTGAGAGAAAGGCTGTGTTTGCCTTCTCCTGATGGCTGCACCATCTCTAGTGAAGCGTGCGGAGGGACGGCAGGGCTGATGCCCCCCCCACCAGGGGAATGCACAAATGTGGTCTAGGAGAGAGGTCTCCAGCACGAGGCCAGAGGAAGAGGGACAGGTGGGGTGAAGGTGGCAAACAGAGCCGACAGCACAGGTCGGTATGCCTGTCAGAGCACAGGCACCCAGCCAGACTCCACGGAAGGAGAGACTTTTCCTGGTGGTCAAGAAGGGACTTCACGCAATTTGGTGCCGTGTAGGAGTCAAGTGAAAGGTTCCTGGGATGGGAGCAAGACGGGAATGCACTTCAGGGCATGCTCTAGTGGCAGAGGTTGTAGGTTGTTTGGTTGGACTCGATGATCTTAAGGGTCCTTTCCAACCATGAGGATTCTGTGATTCTGTGATTCTGGAAAGAAAGGAACCCTGCTACCTGCAAGGACATGGGGGCCAGAGGGAAAACAGTGGACAAACGCCATTTATTTTAGCCCAGTCATTTTGACATTTTTCTATTTTCAAGTGTTGTCTGCTCTAACAGCTGCTCAAAGAAAGCTGGCTTTAGAACGTGAAGGCCCTTGACAGCGTTTCTGAGGTGCCGTTAGAGGTGCAGCACAGGTCACAAGGTACACAGCAAAAGGTCTGATTGATTCAAGATCCAGAACTTCCCCCCATTTCCAGCAGATTTTGGCATAACTTTCTTATTAAAAACTGCATAAAGAACTACAAGACTATGCACACTTAGGTAACAACTGTTCTGCACCACTAAGTTTCTCTACATGAAAGTGTAAAGCAAAAGAGATATGTTCATAGAAAAAAAAATACTGCAGTCAGTGTCCCTCTATTTAAAACTCTGTTCTTATTCTTAAACCACATTTTATTTCAGGTTTTGTGATATACATATTTTTGATCTCAAATGTTTTGTTTGTACTATAACTGTGCTCCCTCAGCGCATACAAACATTTTATGTTATCAGTTATTTGGTATATTCTTTATGGAAGTTCAGGGATTGTCTACGCACCCAAGATTTACAGACTGAAGAATTATTTATTAGCAGCTTGGTCACCACATTCAGAACATAAAATGAGATTCCTACATAGCTGTTTAACAAAATAAAATATGGTATGGAACAACAACTCTAACAATATAAGTTTTCAAATACTGTGTTTAGAGGTCAGATTTGCAGAGAATGTAAATTGACAGCGATTTTGGGAGTCGGTAGAGCTCTTGCACTAATCTGGTCCTACGCATTTATACACAAGACTGTTCATATATAAGAGCTCTTCAAACTCTCAAACATCTGTGGAAGGGAAATGATACTTCAGAAGTTTTGAGATAAGAATTTCAACAGCATTGAAAAACACTTTACCGTGCCACACAGTTATAAACTCACATAACAAGGACTTGCAATTTCCTCGCACATGCATTAACTGCGGAATTGAGAAAGACCAGCTTAAGGACCTAACCAAGACCAAGCACTTGAATCCACTAACACCAGGAAGGGGCCACACGCAAAAGCAGAAGCAAAGTCTGGATTACATTCTACTGCAACCAAAGCAAGTACGCCAAAAGCTGTGAGGCAGCCAAAGGAAAGGAGAGCCTTTCTGTTCAAAAAAGTCAATGCCATCAGAGTTCAAAGAACACAAAGAAACGGAGGCTAAGCAAGGTAAAGATTCCTTAATATATAGCAAGGCCCAGTACTGATCCAGCAATGAGAAAGAATGTAAGCAGCCGTATGTCTTCCAGGACAAATCACACCAAGGCAAGAAGGTTCATCGGATGACATAAAGTCTCTAGCAGCCGGTGTCAAAGTTTACTGTCGATATTAATTTTAATTTAGTACTTAAGTAACTTTACACTTTTTTTTTTCCCTGGCAAAAATCTGAACAGCTGGGTATCTCCGAAGAACACAGAAAAATGACCAAGTTGAAACAGGGATTTATTGTCATTTAACTTGAGGGTATTTCTAGCATCTTTTATCACTAATAACAGTAAAAATACCAATATTTATTAATGTAATTTATTTTCTTAGCCTACTAGTAAAGGTAAAAATAACATTTTATGGGTATTTGCCTCTGCCTGGTACAAGCGATTACAAGCTCTTGTCAGGGTAGGCTAAAGGTTGGACTCGATGATCTTAAAGGTCCCTTCCAACCTCAACAATTCTATGATTCTATGATTCTATGAAAAGGGTTCTGCCCAGTTGTGGTAGAACTGTAGAAACTTGGAAACCATTCTAAGCAAATTGAGGTGTGAGATGAAAACTGAGAATCCCAAGGAAATGTAAGCAGACATTTAAATCCCTCTTATAAACTTGAGGAGCTTACATAGCATAGTAATAAAAGAAAAAAAGAAACAAAATTGAAAATTGAGGCAATGATAGAAACAATTCGATATTACTAGACAGGATACAAACTCCCTCGAAGGGAAAACAGCACACAGTAGAGCTTTTTCTAGATGGAGTGGGTGGGATCGTATACTTCTCCTTCAGGTATCTTACTCCCTGCAGCAGGATACGAATTTCAAGCAACTGTTGCTCTGATCAAGCAGAACAACTCATAGGTCCGGAAGCAACACTCTGTAGATTCAACAAGAAACATCACAAAGTTTATCAGTCTTGTAAAGCAAAAATGAAATCTGTTCTTTTGCCTCCTGCTGATGTTTCTTGTGTCATGAACTTGCACTGTGAGCAGGCCGTGTCCTTCTGGGAAATATTTGCAAGACAGCACAGAAAGCAAGTGTGGCAGCCATAACTGAAATTGCTAAAGAAAACATGGCCACACCGACAATAAAAGCAATGACGTGTTTTCATTTTAGTAACCTTACTGCAGAAGCTTAAAAGGGCGCAACAGTTCCTGACAAATGTCTTAGAAAACTGCACTTGTCCTGCTATCTTGTCACAAAAGGGGAAAGCGCGCGGTACCTGTCAGAAGACACGGTAAGTGAAATCATCCATTAGCTTCTGCCCCATCCACCACTTGACAGGGTTCTTGCAAGCAAACGCTCAAATGTTGAATAACAAAGAACAAGAGTGAGAAGAGGTCTTTTGATGTGCAAGCTATTTTTGCTACCAAATTCTAATAAAGCCTCTGACAATTACTAAATTACTACAGGTGGTTTCAGTTTAAATCAAGAGTTTTCAAAGTAAATGCATATAAAGCACTAATCCATCAGAATGAGGTTAAAGGGGATAAAAATCCTACAATTGCAATTTTAAATTACTAATTAGCTACTCAATGGAACTATTGCAGCTGTTCTTTTTGCTAACCATTAAACTATAAAGATATGAAGACAATGAAAGGAGAATGACCTTCTATATGTCAAAGAATATTGCTGAAGGCATCTGCAGCTAATGGGCCCGTGCTTGCTCGTGCAGAAAGAGTAAATAGGTTTATTAGCTTACTCAGCTGGAAAATGCTTAGCAGCTACTGGTCATCTGATAACAAATTTAATTCATAGTTCATTTAGCTATAAAGGGAACTGGGTTTTTTTTTTTTATGCTGTTATTCAAATGTCCTGAAACATAATCTGTACCCAGAGGGGGTAAGACAGACTCATGACCCCTAGAACAAAATGTTATCCACTTATTCTGTCCTAGTTTGCATCCTGTACCACTGCATGAGTTTCTTACATCTTAAGCATTGATTTCCCAGAAAAGATAAGTTCCTGTACCTAGAGATAACAAACGGAAAAATTGAAAGCTTCTTGAAATCCTTTTCAGCCTTGCAACTATAGAAATTCCCTAATTACGGGTTTTAAAAAAAATGTTTTAAGAGTGTATTTTGTAAAAATATTCCATTTTTGGATTTAAAGCAATATATTTTCAGACTACAGTTTTGGTCTCAAAACAAATCTTGGATTTTGTTTGGATCAGATTCTTCTGCTATGTATAAACTACCATCCTTATGTTACCTGTCTTGTACTAGATGTGAAATCGAGAAAGGGCTATACCTACAAATATTTGCCTGCAGCTGCCTCAGTAAACCCTTCCCAGTCACCGATCTTCTGGGAGTTTTTCCTACCCCCTGGGGAAAGAACTACAGGTAAGGCTGGCAGAAAGGGGAAATGAACGTTCAGGACAAGGTAGAAAACACTCTCTACTCCGAACTTCCTCAGTGACAAAATCAGTAGTACAAGTTCACCCGTGTTTTGTTCTCTATAGAAACGCAGTTGATGGCAGAGGCTAATGCAACTGGAGAAGCTCTCGATAACACAGATCAAATATAACCACACTATCGAGGTGCTAGAACAGGGAGGCAATCAAAATATATATATAAATAGTATGATAGCGGAGTCCAGCACATATTTTTCATGGGAAGAAGGAAGAGAGAGAAAGGGGAAAGAAGGTTTTACCCTTACTGAAGCAATGATTATGTATTTTTTTCCCACAGGTTTTTTTTTAGAAAGGTAGAAATAATAGAAATACTTTTGCTACATTTCTGGAATATTTACAAAATACATTAAATCATTCTGTGGCCTAAATTATCATTAGCATTTGTAGTTGCCTAGTATTCTGTAAATTGACCGGTTATTCTCATACCTGTGAAACCCACCAGAAGAGTTCCCGTTCTTAAAACACAGAAATTAAAATCAAGTTTGGTGAATGACACTGCTGTTGCTTATGACAAGCTTTTTTAGGATAGATTTATGTCTTACTTATCACAACTTTAAAACAATTGAAGGGAAGTCCTTCAATTTTCTTTGCAAAACTGTGTGAAAAATATCACGCTGATAAATTAAACCGAGAGGTTTGATTAAAATGCCTGCTCAGCACTAATCTTTAGATATCTACAGTGCTGAAACATGATTTAACAGAAAAGACAGTATTCATTTGTCATCCTGTTCATCACAGCTTGATCTTCGAACAGGGAAAAAGAGGAGCTCTGGCATTCTTTGGTTTAGCTCAGAATAAATCTAACAACATTAGATTGACAGCGTGAGCACTTTAGACATGTTATGAGGGTGTGAACACCACTGCCGCAGCCATATTTCCCTCGGTTAAATCAGTTAACCCACACATCATGGTCACCTAGGATGCTCTTTACTCTTCACTCAAGAACTGACATGACGCTGCTGTATGGCAGTGCTCTCTTCACACATTAAATGGATGTATGCCTGGGTATTTTCTCTATCAACTGTTGCAGTAGTAACTCACCAGAAGAAATTAAATGTTCGGACTACAGCAGTGTCTTTTATATGCTTTTAGAGATGTCTTGTGGCTCCGGGATGTTTTGCATGCAGACCACCAGATTTAAACGCCCACACGAAAAACATAGTTTGTATGTGAATCACACACTGCAGTAGAAAAAGCTCATCAGATTTCTAAAAGGGATTGTATTTTTGTAGAAGTAAAGATGCACTAGTCCTAAAATATCAGCAGAGGACAGTAATAAATATATCCTATTTACACACATTGCTCCAGTTACACACTGCCTGAAGTCAATCAATGCTCTTGGCCTTGTTTTTCCTATTAATTAACACCAAGTAAATATCTTCCCACCTGAGGGAACCATAGCTAAGAAGAAAGAGCAGATTCTGAGGTGTAGATACACCTTGGGTTGGTTGAATCAGGACTGTCGTGCTTATTGTAACAAGATCTTTCTGCTAGGTGAGAAGTAAAGTTCTTTGTACCCAGTGCTGTGCAGGTGTAGCATAAGAAAAAGTCACTCTTACAACAAGCATCACTCTTTATGAGACATCAGAGGGAAAACACTAAAAACATTGAAGAAATAGCAATGAGTGAGAAGTTTCCCTTATCTGACGGAAACCTCGTCCCTTACAACCTCTGCTAAGGTAATGAAAAGTTAGGTGTAAAATGGGTATAAGCTTACAGATGACAGATGAATGATACAGGAATTCAAGCCCTGGAGAGGTGAGAGAAGAAAAGAGAAGGAGAAACTTCTCTGAACATGATGAAAAGGGGAAAGGGGGAAGAACAAGCCAGCCAAGGACAGAAGGAAGGTCACGTCATATTCTGTTTATTTTCTCTTGGGAAAAAAAATCAGCAAGACTCTGTGAAAAGAGAGAGGTGGAAGCTTTAAGAAGTAATTCAATAGCATAAAGGTTGCTGGAATTGTGCGTATGGCATTCATTTGTGCTGAAGATGTAGAGCTACTGCATTCACATGCATTTGATCATAAAAGTCATAGAGCAATAAAATATTTTTCTTGCTGCACCCTGCTCTTTTACTGTACCTAGAAATGTGTTTGCGTAAGGTACTCTTTTCTGGTTTGTCGCCTTTTGGTTTATGTATCTTAGAAAATCTTTTTTGTGGGTTTTTTTTTTATTCTTTTTTATTTCTTTTTTCCTCCATCATCCTGAAAGCCTGAAGAAGCCTAAAATGAGACTGATGTGGGAGTTTCACATCTTGTAAACAAGCTAAGCATGTGGTGGTCCTTTTTAACTCCCCCACATGTTCCCTAAATATACTTTACAGAAAGAAGAATTAGACAAACAGAACAGCTGAGTAACTATGCTAGAAGAGCTACTACCAGTGACAATTTGGTTTTCTGGAATTCTTAATAGATACTAGTAAAAGATAAAACCTAAAAATATTCTATGCAGCTTGCTTGTTTTAATTCACTCTCTTCCCCAGTATGAAAGTATTAATATTTCAGTCTGCTATGAGTACATATTTGTGGGACTCAAAGAATTTAATCTTTCAGTGAGGCTCAACACTGAGGACCAATAATGACTACTAACTAAATATCTTGCAATATTTTATTAATCATAAGACTGTACTATTGAAGACAAAAAAAATCACCTGTCCTAAAAAAATGAACTGGGAAACAAAACCCCAGGCATTTTAGCTTTGGCACTCTGTATTTATTTACCAATACAATGAACAGTATGAATTTGAAAATTTCAGCTCTTGTTAAAAAACTAAAGTAGAAAACAAAACCAAGATATTTTAGCTTTGGCACTCTGTGTATTTATACGCTGGTAGGCTGAATTGTTCTTAGGGTTTTTCTTAAGTGTTTCACATGACAACTTTTTTCCCTGTGGCAAAATAATTTCCTGCTCCTATCAAAATTTCTGAAGTCCGATACATTTCATACCAAGCTGCTGACATGTTATAAAGCCACTGTACCAAAAAAATGGTCCATAAAAACTACAAGTAGGGTACAAAATCTTAGGCATTTAAATACAGTGAACTGGTTTTCAGTTGATGAGAACATGTTTTTCTTGCCGGGGTAAGGATATAAGGCTACTGATTGTGTAATATTCAGTCAGTTGGGACTGAATATTTTACATGCTATCTCACAATCTCACACAGCCTTCAAAATACTAAAAGCCCAACTAAAACCCAAGTGGCACTGCTCTCCTGAGGATTAAGAAGTTATGAAAATAAAACTATGCGATAATATCATAAAGACAGAAACTCCCAGAATATAATAGCCATTCACAATTGGTTAGACAAATGAACACTGGAAGTTACAAAACAGCATATTGGGTTCTTATCACTAATTTGAACAGCATGCTTGACTAATTTCACAAGTTCTGTCCTGCCAATGTATCAGTCAAACTGAAAAATTGTTGAAGGAAAAACCCCAATATTCATGAATGTTTAATGTGTCAAAGCAGTAGAAAGTAACACGTAACAGAACTCTTCAAAGACGGGCACTGAAAATATTCTAAAGACAGAGGTATCAGTTAAAAATCTGGGTATGGTTAATCCAGTATATACTGTACCAGAGGAAAGACCAAGCAGAGCTGTGTGTGACGTTACGCTGCTATACCGTGCCAAAGCAGCCTCCTGTCGCCTAAAAGCTTGTTAGCTGAGCAACACTTGGAGTAAGAATATCCAAAAAACTGTGGTTTTGAAAGTCTATATGGTATCTTATAGACTTATCTCTAAAAAATACAGTCCTCTGAATGTAATACATACAGTAACAATACAGTCGATATAGTAAAAGTTGTTACTGTAATGACTGCAGAAACATGGCCACATTTTTAAGGACGCAATAAAACCTGCGATACCTCTGCCTGTAACTATTGATTCATGCTGCGTATTACGCCTCGGGTTACTGATAGGATTACTGAGGTCTATTACCAATTTCAAATTTAGGAAATAAGAATGATTTTATGTGATAATCAAAGGTAATGCCCTGTTTGTGGTGTGAAAGCACCTCTTAAGATTGATTGCAGTCTGGGCATATAGTCTCGTGAGTAACACTAGATTAGGAAATTGTCAGGAAAAAGTATGAATTGATGTTAGGAGGCTACCTTTGGTACTTTCTCTGCATCACCAATTAATGTTATCTCTGTTATAAATTTTCTGGTTTGTGTCAGACAGAGAAATACAACACAATAGAACTATACCTACTGGGGGTGCCTTCCTGACTGAACAATCACAGGCCTATAGCAGGTGCCTCTGAGAGTTGAAGAACAATTTGATAACAAAAACCTTAACAGACAAGCATGGTATGGTATTATAGAGCCCAAGAGTATGAACACAAACCACAAATGGTCAATTAACGGTCATCAAAGGAATACAACACTGAGAACTGGGCTGAACCCGTTAACAGAGGACAAAGAATATACATTCAACACACAAACGATCTAAATACACTGAAAATACAGGTAACAGGTAACAAGAAGGGTTGAGAACAGCTTGTGCAAAAATGGGAGCAGAGGAAGAAGGGGGAGGAAGAATGGATCCATCTGTGCCTGCCCTGGTCAGGGCTGCTGCGCCCGATCAGCGCCCGAGGGTCTCCCCTCCCCCTTGGCGGAGAAGGCAGCGCTGCCATTCACCACATTTCACTACTCCAACTCAACAATTGTACCTAAAGTGTTATTTTTTACTATGTAGCTGGGTTAAGCAAATCAGCATTAAGAAGAGCAGCAGGCGTCTCCGAGTGTTTTCTGCTTCAATTTTCCCACATGACAAAGTGATGGATACTGTGGCACTGAGACGCAGTGAAGTGGGATGCAACAGGTGAATAATGTTGCCGTGTACGTGACCTCCCTACTGCTCTAAATCATGACATCTGCATCATAATTATTAAATCATACCTGAGTGACACCTACATCCTCAGTGAAAAGGTACGGAGATGTTAGTAACTGCAAATGAGGATTAGGATAACATCTGAGCCAGAAAGCTCCTTTTTAAAAACTTCTCAGAATCACATCAATAGCTAGAAGGGGATTATTTTACCCTGCACAACTAATTCACTTGTTTTTGTCATACGTTAAGTTTGCAACCGGGCCTTTGTGAAGTATTCACAAGGCTTGTCTTTAGGTATCCAGACTCCCTAAACTGGTCAACAGAAAGTAGAGGTACCCAAATTAGACTCCTACTCCTAGGCTTGGGGAGACCATCTCTATTTCTTGATGATACCTGAACTGTAGTTAAACTAGCTGTCCATGCTAGGTCCTGGGAGTACTTCTGATATTTTCAGGCTAGAGTTATTATTAATTCAATGTATACGACATAGTAGCATTTGTTGTAGTATATCAGCAATATTCTTTGGTGCCAATCTGTATTGTCAAATAGCTACGGGTCAATGTTTCTGGCTTTTCTGAAAACACTCTGCAAGAAAACGTGAGTAGAAAATGAAAAGCCAGTTTAACAAGCAGATTTCTCCCACATCCTTTACAAAAGAAACGTGTTAAGTCACAACACCAAAGATGGCATTTTCGTATGTATTTATTCATAAAACAATAAATCTATCTATAATGTGTCAGCAAACAAGAGGCTGCCATTCTACTCTCAGTCAATTATAACATATTCTTTCAGGGTCATTTTTGGTTACCCGAGCAAATGAGGTTTTCTGGCTCATCTAGCTGAGCACTGAGCAGCGATATATGGAAGAAAAAACACAACAAACCAAAACTTAGGAAGATTTTTAAGGATCTAAGTTTTACAGGTCTTCTTTCTGAAGTTTTGAATTCCAATTTACATAGAGAACTTTTCAGGAATAAGTAAGAAAATAATTGCTACTTACTAGTAAAAACTTGTATTGAAATCTCTTTTGTAAAAGGATGGGTGTTTGAACAATGAAGAATGTCATGCTGAAAAGTGGTACTAAAACACCTATTTAAAAGTACATTGCTATAAGCCACAGTTCAGCTACGAATGTTCCTCCAAAAATCTATGTGCATAGTTTTCGTATTACAAATGTGGTCATTTTTGTAATGATTAAGAGCTATCACAACAATACCTAAATCTAAAAAAAAAAAAAAAACAAACAAAAAACTAAGGTTATGAGATGAGAGAGGGACAAATAATTGGTCCAGGTACTATTATTAATATTGACTTTCAAATTATTATAAAGACACGCTTTTCGTTTTCAGTCAGCATGTTTCAATGGTACTGTACAGCAAAACACAAGTGATTAACCCATCATATATAAACAAATTTTGTCGCATTCCCCTTTTAAAGCAGTAAAGTCCAGTTCCTCTAAGACACTGTATCAGGCATCAGTAGCATGCCTCCTTTTACACTTCCATTTATCTCTCTGAGAAACATCGGTTGTGGCAAGTGAAAGAAGCGACCCTCAGCATTTGTATTGGAGTTCCCTCTGTCCTTGTCCAGGGCACTGGTGCAGAACAGACTCTTGCTGCATGGCTTTTATGCAGGACTCTCTTTCAAGACTTGAGGGCCTTAGACAAAGCTGGTAGGACTTAGAGATCTGCGCCAGTGGGTCTGTCTTTTGGAAAGACATAGTGATTTTTTTGTCATCTTGATGTATCAAATTCCATGGTGTCTAAAACTGTGCCTTGGCACTAGTGGCAAAGGGCACATAGGTGGATGCTTCCAGGGATTGCTTTTTTCAACTAGATGGATGTTTTTAAGCCATTTTTCCATGAAACACAGATTCTTAGCTTGTTTTCTGTCGTAACAGGGAAAGCTTTACTCTAAGTGATGGCATCACAGGAAAGAATCCATGAAGAGCATCACGTACCAGGTCATGAGAATTTTTGGTGAAAAAAGTAAAATAAAATTACAACGAACATTGTTGGCCATTTGAAAAAAAAGTATTAGCTGCCAGCAGGACCGTTTTAACAATTTTTCCATCATGTCATGTTAATATTACATTTTTCCTTGTTGTTTCCTTCTGAACAGTTGGTTAATGGAAATTAATACAGCTTGCTAAGTGTTCTCAAAAGTAACAGGGTGAATAAAAGAGGTCAAAAAAGAAAGAGGAAAAGGCTTAGACAGTATTCACCATGGAAAAAAAGGAAGATAAGGAAGACTTGCTCTTTTCCCTGCCCAAATATGTAAAGGCTTCCATGGGTTACAGTTTCACGTCTGAGAAGACAATAACTTGGACGTAATGGAATTCATATTCTACAGAAGCAAAAAGTTCTCTTGTATACATGAAAATTAGGGAGGACAGTAGAATGATGCCTGGGATTTTTTGATTAATCTACATTAAAGGAAGATCGCCACTCTACTAATTTGAATTTTTGTACTTATTTATTTATGTAGCACATGTGGTTGCATTACCCAAAACAACAACTGAATGCATTGTTCCTCCCCCTTCCATCTCCTTCTCTCAAAGGTATGGGGTTAAATTTAAGCATATAGAACTCAGAAAGCTATTCGTCTGAAAAAGGAAACCAATGAACAAATAATCTTTCACTAGAAACATTTCTAAAATCATATTAAGGATTTTTTTGTCATCATTTTTGATTTCTGTCAGTTACAGCTTTGCATCTTCAGCTGGCAGTTCATTAAATGAGGAAATCACACAGTCCATCACATCAAGCGTTTGACTGAAGCAATGAAAAATGGCAGGCTGTTATCACATCTGTTTATTATTATTTTAATGTGAAATGATCAGCTGCACTGACAAACAAAATTCATTGCTGGTTAACATGAAGAAGGCACAGCTTGTGAACAGCTTAATAGGAACATTTGGGGATCATTCTTGCCGCCATTTAAATTAATGGGAATTTTTGCCATTAAGTTCAATGGAAGCAAGACCAGATCCTATACGGTGCACTCATAATTATACTAATATAATTTGAAATTTCAGTGATAGCAAAGAGAATAGCACAGTCAAATTGGTTTAGGATAGACAGAAATGCAATGTCCCTTCTCTTGGGCTTCTAGAACTTTTGCTAATGAAATATATCTGTACCTACCTATGTAACTGTATATATTAAAAAAAAAAAAAAGTGTATTTATATACACTTATATTATATATAGGAGACATTTTTACACTGAAAGGGTTATTAAACATTGGAATAGGCTGCCCAGGGAGGTGGTGGATTCACCATCTCTGGAGGTGTTTAAAAAAAGGGTAGATGGGGCACTGAGGGACATGGTTTAGAAGTGGCTCTTGTCAGGGTAGGCTAAAGGTTGGACTCGATGATCTTAAAGGTCCCTTCCAACCTCAACAATTCTATGATTCTATGATTCTATATATTATATACCGGAGCCCTCCAAAGGTTTTTTTATTATATTTTCTTTAGAATGGTATTAACTGAGGTATAACACTAGATTCATGAACATTTGAAATTTTAATTTTTCATACTGTGTCGAAGTCCATGGAAACACACTCTTTTCCAGAGAGATGATATCACTGCCTTGAGACAGAAAACACTTCTTCCCTTCCAGAATTCAGTGCTATTTCTTTCCAAGGTCTGACTTTACTTTCTCTTAAGGATTAAAAACAGAGTTAAGAACTAGCTTACTGATGTTCCGAGGTACAGTGTTGTCTGTACAAGACCTTGTAAAAACCATGGTGTATGCAATACGCATAGGAATTTCCTAATGGTCATAAGGATGCAGAGGCAGATTACAGCATTTTACAGAAACTGCTACAATGGTCACTCAGTCGTTCATGTCTGGCCAGTTTCTCTGCCTCCAAAAGCTTAGACCTTTCACTATCACCAATCTCTTTTTTCATGTCGTGCAAATGCTAACCTCAGTCCCCCTTTCCCCTGTGTTCCTCCACACACCCCCTCATTCTCTTCCTCTTCATTCCTGTTTCACACTGTTGTTCCTGTGAATCCAGAAGAAACCACAGTTTTTTGATATGTTTTAGGTCCTATATATGGGTCAGTATAGTAGTTAACTGCTGGTAAGTAATCACCAGAGTAGTACAAGTTTCTAGGAGAAATGTCTTTCACCACAACAGGCAAGAGATAAGGTAGTCATGAGCCACCTCATAAGTTAGGTCAGATAAGAGGAGTGAGTGGATCCACCAAGTTTTGTTTCCTCTTTTTGGAGTCTCACGTAGATAAGAGCACAGCTAGCAAACGAGTTTATTCACTAACCTACTTACTACTTCAAAGATACAAAGGAATATGGAGAACTACAGGGAAATGCAGAACTGATATTCAAAGCAGAGCTTCATTCATTTATGGAAGTAAAATGTATTTGTAGACACAAATTAGAAGACTTTTTAGAAATAATACTTTAGTTTAACCAACCACAGGAGTTGGTAGCCGAAGCAAGAGGGAAGCTACGTTACTTGGATTGTATGACTGTTGTGTCTTCAGCAGTTTTTAAACCTTTTTAAATTTTAAATCAAGATAAAAGCGCACTTTCCAAGTTGGGTGACATGAAAGGCATTTTTGAATCACATTAAATTAAAGGAAGGAAAGTGGAGGTACTGTTCTGGATACGGGTTTAACTGATGGCTGCCAGTTTTCTTTTCCTGCACTTAGCATGTCACTTCACTTTCCTATCGAGTTTCACTCCTTTTCTTCCTCGACTTAACAAAATGATCAGATTTTTCTTTCAGAAATATGACTGGAAGCATAGTATTGCCTGTATCCACTAATTCATTTCCTATTTTAAGAAGGTCAATTGTGGGGCTTTTTTTCTGGCTTATGGTTATTCCCGAAAATATTCTAAAGCTTCTTTTATGACAAAAAGTTTTGGCTTTTTTCTGCTACATCAAAGATAATGAGTTAAAATGCATTTTAACAGTAAAACTATTTCAATCTTTAGATTTTTATTCCTTAGATAGTTTATGATATGATAATCCCAACAAAAAGACTGGCAGGCATTTAGGAGCAAACAAAAACTGTATAATTTAGAGCTTCAGTTTAAATAATGTTGATTTCCAGCTGCAAAGACCTGGTCAGTATTACTGTGCTAGGAATGGAAGTCATAAGGAACTCATCTTTCATGAAAGAGTAGTCAAATTAATGTGAGTGGAGCAGATGTCTCAGCAGATCAATAATATCCCCTTGACAGTCACTAACATATGCCAAAACATAACATCTGAAAAACAATGAGGAAGAACAAGACAATAAGCACCTGTTACACTATCCCGGTTTTATCGTTAAGGTGACACCGAGTAGTTCAAGCTGAATACAAACCATCCAACAGAGAAATTTTATATTCTCCTTAAATATGTAGTCTAAATTCAGAGGAAGAAAATTCAAAGACCACCACTGTAGGGCATAGAAGGCATGGGTTCAGTAGCAAGGAGAAAAAAAAATGTAATATCCTGCTTTTAAGGGTTCAAAACCAAGAACAGTTTCAGTTCCAGTTGATGTGAGATTCTGTCAGTTAAATTATTCCAAGGTCCTGATTCTGCTGCTCTTAAATTAGTTTCTCCTTTATTCCTCCAACTTATTTGCTAATATGGGGGAAAATGGTAGAACCTATTTTTAAAATAAGTAGTAAAATCAAACAGGAGCATGTTCCTTGTTAGAGGTATGAGTATGAACAAGGGCAGGTGATAAGAGGAAGCTATAAGAGTGACTCTCTTAGAAGACAATGGAAGAATTTTAATTTCTCCACCAGTGTTTATCACAGATACCAGCTAATTTCTCAACATGAACAACACTGACAACTCCATCTGAATAACTATACTACAACTGTCCAAGATAAACAGAAGTTCTCAACATTCACTGTTGCTTATTTGGTTTTAGCAAAATATCCCTAACTTCATAACTTGATTTACAAAAATAAAAATCACTTATGAACACAATGCAGAATTGCACACTTGGAATTCAAACCCCCATTTTCTGAAGAAAAGGGGTTGTATGATAATTACAACACACCTCAGTGTCTATCAAGCCAAGGTTCCTCATGAAGAACAAATGGAAATCACGTGCACTCCTTTAAGACCATTTTCATTAGGCCCCTGAGGGCACTAACAGCCCTCAATGGCCTGCCCAGCATCCCATGGGGCCTCACTCCATCTGCTGCCTAGAAGGAGCTCCATTTCAGCGCACTTCAGAGCCCTCAGTCCCTGCCCGAGCAATGCTCTAGGTGTGCGGGTGTCTCCAATCCTCTCTCCTTAATGGTCCTGAAACCTCTGCTGTTGATACCTCACCTCCTTGATGGGCCCCATGGACATAGGCTGCAGCTTGTCTGCAGTCCTGTCTTTGGACCTGGCTCCTGGACGGACTTGGGACCCATGTTATAGCCTTGTCTCCAGCCCTGTATCTGGCCACATCTCCTTTTGCTCTGGGCTGGAGCCCCTGGGCAGACCCTGGACCTGGTTCATTGCTTGCTTTGCCTGCATTCAGCCTCCCAGCCACTGTGCCCCATAGACTGAGGGGACAACCTGTACTGGGTCACCCTGGCTCCCTGGCCTGGAAGAAGAGGCCAGCCCCCTGCTCCCTGACTTTTTTTGTCAGACTCTATATATGTAATGATCCATGATAAAACGTTAACTATTTATTTCATGTTTAATTCATCTGTGATCAAAACTTTGAACTTATGCTTTAATAATCATAGAATAGAAAGATGGGACTTGAAGGAACCACGGGAGGTCATCTAGTTTATCTGCTTAGCCCCCAGGTAAAATAAATGATATCTACATTGTTTCCAAGAGCTGTTTGTCTGACCAGTTCTTAAAAACCTCCAGTGTTGGAGGTTCCATCACTTACCAAGAAATTTATGACAGTTCTTCATTGACTTTGCCATTTTCAAGTGTTTTCCAATAGCGCAATAGGTCACATTTTCCAGAACTGTAATCCATGTCATTCATTTCTTCTGGCCTGTCTCCACTGCACTATGTAGCTCTTGAGGTACAATGCCCCAAACTGCAGTTTTCTAGCTGGCTAGTCTATCAGAGGTCTCATTTATTCCTGAGTACAGGATTACTTCACGCATCTTGCTGGCTATACTTGAGCCTTGTGCTTGCTTTTTTCACAGCACCATGTGCTCATCGTTAGCTTTTTCTGAAAAACTGCTACCAAAACAGCTGTCCTTATTTTGTATCACTGCAGTAAATAATTCCTGCTTTATCTCTTCACGTGCTTTGCCACTTTGTCATTATCATTTTGAATTCTGATCCCATCCTCCAGTGTATGAGTTGTCTCTCCCAGTTTTGCATCATATGAAGATACAATAAACTCACTCTCTGTTCCATCATCTAGGTTGTTAATAAAAGTATCCTAGACAGTGTACTGCATCAAATATAAGATACATGACAGCTAGTGCTTTGCTCCTCTACTCTATTTGACTTTTTGCTCCAGAATTTTTCTGAGGATTGATGTTAACTGACAACAATTGCTATATTGTTCTCTTTGCCATACCGTTCTCTTTGTTTTGTTTACAGTCAAGCACCGTGATTGCCTTTTTCCAATTCTTTTGATATCTTACCTCCTTCGGCAAGATTTCAAACATAACTGCAAAGAGTTCTGGGTGCAGCCACATACGGGGTAATAGCAAAGTTCTTGTCATGAAACTGCATAGAGGAGTTGTGCTGCTTACACAGCAGAAAACACTGGAGTTCTCTGCTCTGAACATGAATCATGAGATACCCTGGGCTATGCCAAAGTGGCAAAATGCCATGCGTTTGTTGCAAAACTAATCACCAGGGAAGATCAAAATTGTTTAAATAAAAGGGGGAAAATTTGTACTGCAGCTGGCAGCCACACAGGACACAGGGCACATGCTGTGATTGGAACATCATCTACCACAAAACACGGACTGAGCAGCGATGATGAAGAACTGTATTTACTAACCCTAAAATTATTAGTCGCTTAACAAAATTTATTGTTTGAAACAAAAATAAGGATGGACTCTCAAAAAACAATTAAAAATAAACAAATTAAAGCAAGGAACGATGTTGAATTTTGAAATAAGGGCTGCAGACAGCTAGCAACAAAATAGCCAATTAGTCCTCAACACTGAGATGCAAGAAATTCACTGATCGAAATCCAGCAAGCTTCCACACAACAGAAAACTCCGTAAGAGACTTGTTAACAGCACGCAAGAGCAGCTGTACAGCTCATAAACTCACTAGGGACACAGTACAGGTGTACAGAGAAATACCAGGTCTCGAAACGTCAGACCAATGAACCAGGGAACTGCCACACAGCTAGATGTTATCCCTACCAGCAATATCAGTGTTTGTAATTACAAGACAATTCGCAAATCGGTACATTTTGGAACTGGGCTCAAAATCTGACAGTAACCTATTAGCTCTCCTTCTAGTAAACTAGAAAGAGCTGGTAGGAGAACTGATAGACTTCAGAGCTACATAAAGTACTTTGAAAAAATCTATGCTGAAAACTGGTATTTAACGAATATATACCTATTTAAGTCAATAAGGTTTATTAACTTTTCATAGAATCATAGAATGGTTTGGATTGGAAGGGACCTTAAAGATAATCTAGTTCCAACCCCCCTGACATGGGCAGGGACGCCTCCCACTAGACCAGGCTGCTCATTCTGTTTAACGATATTATACCAAATATCTCTCTAATTTTAAAAGAAAGCAGCAAAATCTGGAAATTATTCACTGTGTCCTGGACAGAAAGAGTCCTGAATGTTCAAGGAAAAAGTCTAGATTTCATCGGACTCATAAGATTTTGTTTGTGTCTATATCTATATTAAAAAAAAAAAAAAAATCTATCTATCATATCACATATGCTTCCCAGCTATATGAATCAGAGACATCCTCATTAGCAGCAAAACACCTAACAGCAGTTCGGATACATCAGTGAGGCCACTTCTTCTCTCTGCCCCAAAACTGAATACATTTAGAATGACAGCTAAAACCGGTGTGAAGTTCTTCATCCCCTTAAATCCCCGACAAAACATGTAATGATTGCAACTCCAGCCAGGCTTTCACATCTTAGCTCTGCTTATCATTTTTAAATCACAGTAGATTTCCAGCTTTACTTTTAAACTTCCTTACAAAGGTAACTAACCAGAGTTTTATTATGTTGATACCACTAGTGGAATGATAAATGATGTGAAAAGTGAAAGTTTATGCATCAGGTACTATAATGTAGCGTATTCCCCAAATGCTTACATCCGAATGCTATGCGAACAACACAAAAAGGTGACCTTGGTGAAACACTCCGTAACGAAGAAAAGTTCTTAGCTATTCAGTATACACATAGTGCCTTACAAACATGTTGTAAAATTATATTCAAAAGCATTTGTTTTCAGTCTCTCTCTCAAATATTCAATTTTTATCTGCAACTCTCCAGTTCTTGAAATGCACCCCACAACACCAGTTCCTGTTTATTAAAGGTTTCATATTTCATTTTAGAAATAAGCAGTTACTTTTTTCCAGCATTTTCCTAGATCCTACCACATTTCACTACCATGCCTTTTATCTTTCGCTTCATAAGTAGAAAAGGGAACACAAAGAGAAAACTTTGAAAATACATGCCAGTGCAGGATGTTGCTGATGGAATGCTGGGATGTTTTATCAGTCTTTATTAACATCAACTTTTTGATTTTTATTTGATGTCCTTCTGTGTTGGGCACTGCACAAGCAGAAATTAAAAGACAATTTATCATTTGGAATTTATCGCCTCCTGTTGGTTGGATTACAATTGTGATTGTAAAACAATGAACAGAGATAAGAGAAAGGTGATCACGAGTGACTGCCTAATTCCACTGCAGAGTCTGTTTTGGGCAGGATATGTGAAAAAGTTATCACAGGCCATACAATCTTGCTGTAAGTAGAATCTTTTAACAATTCATTAATGGCTCATTAGTTACATAAATTAAATGTTACCCTATTTTTTTGCTTTTTGTATCCCATTTCATGACTTCTCCAGTCCATCATGACAAGCAACAGTCAATTGCAAGAGCAATATCTATAATGCGTCGTAAACTGCACAAACACTTGTGGAAACTTCTTCCCTTTGAGGGTGGCAGAGCACTGGCACAGGCTGCCCAGAGAGGTTGTGGAGTCTCCTGCTCTAGAGATATTCCAAACCCGCCTACACCCGTTCCTGTGCAACCTGCTCTAGGTGACCCTGCTTTGGCAGGGGGATTGGACTACATCATCTCCAAAGGTCCCTTCCAGTCCCTCACCATTGTGTGATTCTGTGAATACCACACTGTTAAGTCAAGCTCTTGACGAATGGCCACCTCAGTGATAAGAGCCTTGTCTAGTGCAGCACTCCTGTACCACAAGAGAAAAAAACCAAACACACCCCAAACGATCCACACTGTTTCTGAAATCTCTTCAGAACAGGAAGTAGTAGAATGAAATTTCTGTAAAATATTATAGTGTTTGAATGGCAGAATCTGCTATAATTGAGGTTGTAAAGTACTTTCCAATCTAGTTCCCATTTTCACATCCTCATTTTAAAATATTCACCCTCTGGGCTTGACATTTTCCAGGCTTCTTTGGTGAAAAACATATTTGTTGATAATATATACTTGCAAATTTACTTTCTACTGTTTTGAATTCTAAAAGAAATAATTTTAAGTCTTTGTTCTTCCAAGGGCTATAGCACAAGTGTCCCAGCAATGCTGTCACCTTGTCAGTCTCGCTGCTGCACAACTTTGATCACCTGTGCAAAAAGTAAAGAATTTTTCAAAATAGACATTTGAGCCAACAGCAAAAGTCCTACTGCCCTCAGCAGGACCAGAACTTCACTCAAACTTTAGAAGCTTAAGAGGGCTATGCAGGGGATCTTTAGAGAGTAGTATATCCTTCATCAAGTTTGTAACAGAAGGGTTTTTTCAGTAAAAAGCGGGAGGGTCTGAGTGCTGTATTGAGCATATGAAATACATGCTTCAAAGAAGAGGTAAGTGTCGCTCAGGCAGAGCACATTAACCACAACAGGTCCTGCTCTCCGTAATCTTTTTTTTTTCGGTCTTACCCTCAGTCTCCTAGTTATTGGTTCAAACTCTTTCCAGGATTTCTTTCTTTTTTTAAATGAGGCAGCATTAAAATTATCTAAGGCCTTGAACACTGCTTAAAAACTTAACCTCTCTAAAGCCTCACACGTTTTACATTATCTGAAATATTAGCCTGCCTTACATTAGTTTAGAAATAAATAAATAAAAGCAACATAAATTTGGTGGCTAAGTAGCCAAGAAGAGTTAGCATAATTTATTAATATCTTGTATTCAAGGTTATATACCAGGAGACAGGATAATAGTCTGAAATCCAGACTCTTCAGTTTTCAAATCTTAATAATTTTTAGGAATTTCTTTAAGACTAATTAATGAATATTAGGGAAAGTGACTTTGGCTGCATGCAAATTGAATCATGATGACACTACATAACACCCTATGAGCTCCTGATCTCTAAAGCCACGAAGAACACAGACTTGGCCGAAGCATCCTGTGGCTTGTTACCATGTCACCAACCTGGGTGTCCTTGCCCAGGAAACCAGGGCACCCAGAGGGCTACAAAAAGGAGGGAGAAAAAGGCATGGCTCAATCCAAACTCTGAGCTTGAAAGTTTAGAGGTAGCTATGGGAGACTTTTTCTTATTGTCCTTACATTTTCCCTTTGGAAAATTTCTCTTGGGGATGCTAGGAGGTAATTACCTATGAGAATAATGGGGTCATTTTCATTAGACAGGTAAACAGTCACACAGGCTCCGCACACTTGGTTCACAGTCTACAGACTCCTTTGCACTGAGTACTTCTGCAGCTCAGTTATTTTCCACGATACTTTTGTTTCTAAACCTTTTTTGGAAATAAAATATTGCTACTTTAAGATTTTTCCGTAGGAGAGGGAGCTAGCTGACAAGTACGTGACAAACTTCAAATAGAATCATAGAATCATAGAATGGTTCGGGTTGGAAGGAACCTTAAAGATCATCTAGTTCCACCCCCCCTGCCATGGGCAGGGACACCTCCCACTAGACCAGGCTGCTCAAAGCCCCATCCAGCCTGGCCTTGAACACTTCCAGGGATGGGGCATCCACAGCTTCCCTGGGCAACCTGTTCCTGTGCCTCACCACCTGCACAGTAAAGAATTTCTTCCTAATATCCAATCTAAATCTACCCTCCTTCAGTTTGAAACCATTACCCCTTGCCCTGTCAATAAAATCTTTTATGGAAATGTTTGTGAAAGTTCAAAGCTGAACTGGACATTTACATTTTTCCCTGTTGCTACAGCATGTTGTCATAGCATTTGACCTCTTTGTTCTGTTTATGTGAGCTATGGGGTCTTCTAGGAAACAATCATACATCGCTATGGAAAGAAAATGGAGAGTAATTAGAAGACAGGGCCCAAAAATCAGGGGGTTATTTCAGGCTGTTGTCTTTCTTCAGACCCTGCAATGACCAGAAGCACTTCAGAGAGGAGAGGTGTGAAGCGAACAGGGAGGGAACAAACTTAGGGCATCTGAGACAGCTTCCAGGCTTCGGATTTGCAGAGCACAGGGAATCCAGATGAACGGTTCACAATGTACGTGGCTGTGGACAACTGCTGTTAATGTAAAGACACAGAGACTAAGTAACATGCACGATGAAAAACTTGGATAAGGTCACCCACAAGCAGGGAACTAGCCCAAATCCTGTATTTTGGGCGTCACACTGTATTTTGTATTTTGACACGCTTGTTATGCCAATGAACAGTATCAATCTTTTTCTATGTAGATTTAAGCAGCAGACATACTAAAAAAACTGAGTCCAAATTCATATGTTCATGCTATAAATAAAAGAAAGCTACTATGAACACTACTCTCTCCTTCACCTCAAGAATGTTCTCTTAATCCATCACCTTCGGTATCCTTTCAACATTCTGGCATTTTGAAAAAGAAATTCATAACGAGATTAGTGACAAGCAATTTGGAAATAAATAGCTCACATAGAGAAAAAAATATTTGTAGTATCACATTTCATGTTTGTATTTTTTAGGATTTAGACATTTCCGACACTGATAAGCTCCAACCTGGATGAAACACTTGTTTACTCATTAGTGATATTTATACCTAGTTATTCCCAATAGGCTCACGCTGGCATGTTTAAAAATACTCTTACAGGAGCAGGGCTACATTTCAAACCTCTTTGCAAAGCAGGAGGCAAAAAAAAGGAAAAATCAATAAAATAAGTATTTCTTTTAATGGAATCCATATTTTGGGGAGACACAGGTGTTATCAATTTTAAGAGAAGTACTCAAGTAAATGATAAAATGTAACTGTGCGTTGGTTTTCCAGCTGAAAGA
The DNA here is from genome assembly GCF_963924245.1 of Chroicocephalus ridibundus. NCBI lineage: Eukaryota > Metazoa > Chordata > Aves > Charadriiformes > Laridae > Chroicocephalus > Chroicocephalus ridibundus. The sequence continues at coordinate 106,620,728 of NC_086286.1, forward strand.
CTGAAGAGGTGGCTCAAGGATGGTATCAAGTGAACATAACATTTGTGAACTAGACAGAACATGGGCAGAGGATTGTGTGATTACATTAACACTGAACCACTCAGAAACTCGATTTTGGCTTTTTTCCCATAACATGTGTTTGTATTCTCCCTAAGTTCATGATCAATGGGAATCAAATTGTACAAGTCCAACAGCAAAAATACATTATTAGACTAAGAAAGGTCATTCAAAAAAAAATCCCTTGCATCGGTCAGCACTTGTTAAACGCAAAGTCCTGTTACCATGAAATTTTCTTCATGCTTAAGAGGGTTTTTTTGCCTTAACCCTCTGAAAACTACATGGCTGAACGGAAATAAAAGTAAGTTTTCACTCATTACAGATAAAAAAATTCCCACAAGATGAAGTTGCAAGCTATCTTTTTACCTGAAATTTGTGAACAAGTTAGAGTTTGAGGCACAGAAAAATTTCAACATCTCACTAAGATGGATGAGAAATCAATAACACTACACTTGACAATATACAGCTAGAATCAGGTGGTGAGGCTGATGATAAATATTAATTTTTTATTGTTCGTATACACAATATATATGGAATGTTTATCTCCATGCTAAACAATTCATTAAAGTAAAGATAATTTAACAAGGTGAAATGCTAGGATAGTAAAAATTTTCTTTTTATCTATACTGATAGATTGGGGGATGTAGAGGGGCTGATGCATCTAAGCTAAATAATGAAAAGGAACAAATTATTCCTGTGTTTGAAAGGTACAATTCTTACTTCTCTCCTCAGATTTCACATTGCTAAAAGCTTCCCAGTAATATAGAACTATCATAGTGACTTCATGTGCAAAAAAGATTTGATAAATATGCTGCTATTTCCCAATTCACTGCAAGTGGTAAATAATCAGATATAAACTGTCAGTAATTGAATATATTTAGAAACTTTCAGTTTGCCACAGCAATCAAAGGTGAATCTGTTCAGAGCATTTAATGTTTGCATATACGTTCACCCTGCCTGCTCTCTGCCAAGACAAACCTTTCCAGTACCTTGCTCTTGTGCTTTCATTGCTATTCACAAAGTTCATCCACCCCAGCCTCTTACTTTCCTATTTCTACTTACTCTAGTAATAAATTTATCACCTTTCTAGCCTCTTACTCATCATTCCCTCCAGTCAGCACCTGAACAACACTGAACATCTCACTAAACAGGTTTGAGACAGCCTCTACCACTGTCTAGCAGCGTATCTCCACACTTTTATTGGTTTATGTGACATGGCTGCCTGCGACAGCAGGGTACTGGGCCCCGCAGTCAGGAGGTCCTTTCCAGTCCTTGTCCCCACATCGTGCTGTGCAGCACATGGTGCAAGAGAGAGGGGAGAGGTCTGGCAGGTGGAGCCATTTCCACCCACACTGTCCCCAGCATCTCTGCTGAATGCCAAGCTGGCCATCCCAGCGACAACACCCTGAAGTGACTATCTGCAAAAATCTTATGTTTAGCTGGGGCAGCTGGACCAGCTCTTGTCTCCATTACACTGCACCACAGTGACAGCAAAGCCACATATCCTTAAGCTAATAAGAAGAAAAAGTAGCAGCGTGGGTGCATAAGTGGGTAATATTTTTAGCATCTGGGTTTATCAAGCACAGCCACTCTTAATTCTCCACACGTTTCACTGACAGTGGTGTCACATACTCTTAAACTCATGTGTGAGAAAAGAAATAATAGGAAAGAACAGCGGGAGGAAGACGTGACATAGTGAAAACAGAAAATTTGGAAATGGAAAAAGACTGGGACTATTCCGCTCAAGAGGCTCCGACATCAGTTTCAGAAGGAAAGATAATGAAAACTACTGCAAAACTTTTTAACAGCCCATCTCAAATTTCAGTCTGTCTTAACACACTTGTTGTGTAATTACATATGAATAATACAACATGTAAAGGTCTTCAGCAAGCTGTACGTGTGGTTGAACATGTGTTCATCTGTAGACATTCCATCCTCTTCTAGTTTGGCAAAGACACAGTTAGACTGTTTGTTTAGTACAGTGGAAAGGGACTGACAATCTATATCTGGTTCCTTGATTTCTTTAGGTTAGCCCTAGCTCCCCTGAGCAAAACAAAGCAGCTGACGGGAGCCTAATTATTCACGTAACTGTCCCTCTGCTCCCTGCTCGAGAAATGGAAAGGAAAATGGGAAACGGTTGTGGTGCAAGTGTCTCAGCAAGTGTTCTCTTCTCACACGGGACTCTGGCCACACATCGATGAGTAGATTAGGGTTTTGCTTTCCTCCCCTTTTTTTGCCTGAAGATACCAAACTTGGACAGTGTAACATATGATTCAGTTTTGATACAGACTACCCTCATTAAAGAGGTGAAATGACAAGAGATTTCCAGAACCCATTCTCTTAGCCTCATATGCTTTTTCTCCTTAGGTTACAAAGACGAACTACATAAATGCAAATTTGCACAGGAAGGACAGGACAGAGAGGATTCGAGTGTTTCCCTCACCAAATATAGCTATCCAACACAGACGTTGTATCCTCCTTCATCACCTAGGTTCCCTTTGAAGTCAGTGATGACAAACAGGCAATTCTAAGGCACAATTTTACCTTAGGTTAAAGCTGAGGTCAGACGAGTTGCCCTGTTACTTCTCTCCCCTGATTTTGCAGATTGCCTTGTACAACTCATTCTCATACAAAAATCCAAATTGCAAAACCTCATGTTAAATGAGATTAATTCCTTCCACCTGCTTCCCCGCTGAACACCAGCACACATACCTCCTCTTTGTCTCAGACCAGAATTTTTATTTTATTTTTTTTTAATTTTTCTCCTTTCATGTGTCTCATACACAAACCTACTAAATGGCTCCAAAGCATCACAGAACTCATCCTTACGCATTCACTCCTTACCTCTTCAGTTCACCATAGTTTTCCAGAATCCCAACTTCCCAGATGCTCAGAAATTGCTTACTCCTAAAAACAAAAGTTTATCACTTCTGACTTTACTGACTTGTTTCCTACTTCATAATCGCATCTAAAGATAAATCCTATCTCTTTACTACACTTGGTCTTTTTTACTATCCTTTCTTCACTGCAGATTTATGCTTTTCCCATCCTGTAAAATTGATATAAGTTCATGTTTTTCTATAAACCAGAGCAAAATTCATCTTCATCTGCTTCAGTTTATGCACCTCTGTGATCTCTGTGTATCTGTTATGATAACATTCCCTGTGAAGGATGGTTTGTAAAGTAATAGTGTTGCTTTCTAGAGTAGTTATTCCTCTCCTACAAACTAAAGAAATGTTTGAAAGACACTACCACTTTTTGTATTAGTTCAGAAGTCAGGTGTGAGTGCTGAATACATGGCAATAATTTACAGTAAGCAGTAAAGCTTTTGACAGAAAATAATCCATACAAAGCACAAATAAAAAAACCCCAAAAGCTGGAGGAGTGAAAGCAAAAATGGGAGGAGCAATGCCAGGCGGAGGAACCCAAGTAACCAAATCAGTGAAAAGTGGCTCACTGAATCAGCTGCTCCCTAAGACCACCAAGGAGAGTGGTTAGGCCACGGTATAGTGATATACGCGCGTGCATGTGTATATTCATGCACATTTGTTTGTATGCCTAACAGAAATAGGTGCTCAGGCTCGCTGAGCCTGGGGATGCAGAGCCATAGCAGCCATACTGCATTGGGCTACCAGGTTCTACAACGTCAGGCAGCAAGAAAAAGAAATAATCAAAGGTTCTGAACCTAAAAATGTCTACATTCACAGACATTCACAGACACAGTTCAGCATCTGAGTTGGAAAACCGAAAGATATCCAAAAGTAGATGGCTTTGAAAAAGGAATCATTTTAGACATCACAGTGCTATGGTGAGAAAGCAAAAACCAAAAGCAATAAAAGGAGCAAGGTAGACAGTGTTTATGAGGTACTGATGGAAAATGAGGGACGACAAAAAGGCGAAAAGATTTAGACAGAAAAAGAACTGTGAAAGGACTGATGAGGGGGAAAAAAAAAAGAATGAGACGAATCTAACAGATGAAGAGTTTTGTGATAGGTCTGGGGGAACAGAAATGTGAAACGAGATGCAACATATTTGGTATATGGTAGAGTTAATACCTTACCTATCAAGAAAGGCCAATGCAAAGGTGGAAATAATCAGGCATGATGAGGACAGTGTGGAATTATCTACTGTGATGAGATAGGAGAAAGCAAAAAACATCTGAAAGGGGAAACCATCAATCATGAGAGAGAAATGGGATTCCCTCAGGGAATATGACCTTCACAGCTAATTCTTTTCAGAGAGACTATAACTACATGGGTCCCCTTTTCAATAATTCTTCACTTTGTGTTTCAAATTATCAGAGTTACAGTAATAAAGACCGATAATCTTAGCACATGAACTACTTCGCACCAAAGTTTTTGGTAAATTATGCTTTTCCAACTTAGTACATACTATTCACAGCTTCTGAAGCCACAATTTCTAGCCTTTCTCCATTTGACATACCTTAAATATTTTAAAACATATATGAAAATTCTAGTAAATGTTTAAACACAGGTACGGCAACACTTCAAATCTGAAGTACGACAAATAAATGTTAACACTTACTTAAATAAAGAATAGCAAAATTTCATTAATTGCAAAGCAAGTGGTCTACTGCTGAGATTCCAGGGAATTACCATGTATCCATCCTGGGGCAAAAGGGTATACATGAGAGCCTATTACTCATCCCTCCCACACAGTCCGGTAGGAAATGTATTTCTGACATGAAGTTTCATAAGAACTTGTTGATGACTCTTCTGCACTGTTTTGTTGGAGGGAGCAGTTGCTTTCACTGGACCTAACTTCTGATTTATGTTTCAGTCCTGCAGAGTATGTCAGACGTGGCTATGCCAAGAGGGAGGTTCAGTCTGCCAGAGGCAAGAGACACAAGGCAAGAAGCAAGAGAACTGTGCTCTCTGAAGCTTGCCCTTGATACTTTCCCACATGCTCTGTTTGGAGTTTCTTCACTGTTTTAGGCACAACTACCTACTTGGGTTTAGGTTTGTACTACATATCACGGTGAGGTTGCTATGAGAACATTTCTTGGTCCCACTGTTTCATTTTGGCAGGTTTTCTGTAGTGCTCCTCTCCCAGCTTTCTCTCTTTTTGATTATGGTGTGCATGGTTCCCTCACAGGGTAAATAGATGCCAACGAAACAGCCTGTGCTCCTAACTGAAGTGGTAGAGAGAATCTCATCTTCTTCTACACAATCCTGTGGTCCAGGCAGCTGTACATTGTCAACAAATTGCCAAACATCCTAAGCTGGCACAAGCACTGGCAACAGCTCTCCTTGGAGAGGGCAATGAGGGAAGACATGCCTTTCTGTCTTCAGCATTTTATTTAGAGGAAAGTTTATATGTATTCTTAGGTTAATAAATTGGAGTGTTCAGGCTCAAGTATGTGCCCAAAGCCTATAGCTGCTTGCTTGCACGTCCTACTGAAATATCAGCTGTGTTGGTTGTTTGTTGTTTTTTTTTTTCCTTTGGACAGAATCTATTGCTCACAGTGAAAATTAGGACAAGCTGCTTGATATTCTGGAAAGGTACTAAAAGATACCATTCCACATAACAAATAAAAATAAAAACCCTACTTCCATTGAAAAGCAGTAGGCAACATGACAATTAATTAGACTTTCAATCATAAACCACAACTAACCAGCTGGAAATATGTATTATACACACACACAAAAAATGCATTAAAGAGCATTATTTTCATAAGTGAGCCTTTCAATAGCTAGGAAGTGCAAGAATTAAAGTTTCCTGCGGTACTTCAATTTGCCACCCCAGCTTTACTGGCCTTAATTACATGATCTGATTCTATTTTCCATCGGTGTCTGGCTTCACTCACAACTCAAGATGGTGGGTGCTCACTGAACATGCATCTATACCATATTCTGTTGTCCCAATGAGCAGTCAAACAACATCTGTAGTGATTATTAGTCTTGCAGATTACTCAACTCCAGAGTTTAAGAGCATTTCACAAACTGGTTTCTTTTCTTTCTGCCCCACTTTATGCATGAAGAACTGAGGAATACTGAAAAAAAAGTCAGAAGTTTCAACTAACGTTGAATGCCCATTCTGAACTGCCAAGGAGCCAATCTTTCAGGTAATTTTGTTTTATGTATCCCATCGGGTACTCAAAGCAGCCTTCCTAGTGCCCTGTGTCCCAGCTGAGGAGGCTCAGCATTCCCCCCCAGCAGACCCCACCTGCTCAAGTCGGGTCTCAGAAAAGAAGAAACACTGTGTTTGTGACCTTTTGTATACAGGATGGTAAAAACGCAACATCTAGCAACTGCAAGTTGCAGGCAATTTTCACAGAGTTTGGGGTTTTCCCAGTGTTTTTCCCCTAATGGTTAGAACACTTTTCCTTCTTCAAGCATTGAAATCACTAACATTATTCCCTCTTTTGAAAATTACGTAGATTACACATCTCTCTCTCCTTTGGTAAGGTCACATGTCAACTAGTGTGTATCTGTGTATATATATATGTGCATATATATATATATAAAAATATATAAAAAATAAACACGAGTAGAGCCAAAGAGGTTCCTAATCTATGTAAACGAGTATGTAAAGGATTAAGGCTTGCAAATTCAAAACCCATTGAGAATTTCTTATGAAGAAACATATGTGTGTTGTCTTTCACGTCCAATGTAAACATTGTCACTTGTGGAAACAAGAGTAGACTGAATGTAACAAAACTACACAATCAGAGTAGGGATGGTCACGCTTCTCCCTGATTAGCTCTCAAAAAAGAGTATGAGAGAATAATAATAAATTCACACAAATACTGTAGCAATGCTTTCTGACTTTACTGCATTTGCAAACAGCATCATGATAAATGGGGAGATACTATATAAAGCTTTGGAAATCCATATTACACTATCTGGCCAAAATTCTCAAGTAAAGTGTATTGGTGTCTGCTGCTGAATAACATTTTTCCTATAGAGAAGAAACTGTTTTGGCTCACTGAAAAATAACTGGTGCCCACACTCTGTAGCTTTCAAATTATTTCCTGCCTCAAACAAGCTGCTGCTTGTATTTTAAAGCTCTACTAGACCCTGGTATACATACTTCTACTCTGGAATCCTTTGTGAAATCATTTTCTCTTGAGACAGAACGTTTTATCTGTCCTACTAAACAACCAAAGTTACAGAAAGATTGTTTTCACTATTTCTTTGTGAGACAAATCACAGAATTGCAATATTGAACTGAGTGGTACAATTAATTTTGTAAGGGCAGGCAAAAAAAGGAAGTGTTACAACACCATAAGAAGTATGCTTCCTCTGAATTCAGGGAGAAGGAAGAGTCCAGTTTAATCAATGTCATAATAGAAGGTCTGAGAAGAAAATGAGGATGAACAAGGCTTTCCTTTTATTGATGAAGTGAGCAGCTATGTCAGACTTAAGTTTAATTAATAGTGAGGAATTGATTAAGAACCTAGAGGGAGAAAATTAATTGGGAAAACAGCTATTATAGTTAATATTTGAATTAATTGGAAGGTTGAGTAAAATAAACAAGGATAATGGACTTCAAAACCCTCAAGTGTCTCTTGAAAAGAAAATCTAACTTGGAGTAAGCAAGTTAGGATAGAGAGGCTGGAGACAGAAGAGGTAGATAGGTAGTGCTATGAAGCAGGGCTAATATAGGGCCAAGAACTAGGAGTGGCAGCATCATCAGAGGCAGTGAAGAAGGCAACATCTCCCAGCTGCTGGTTCCTACTGAATTCCAGGCTTTGCAATTCCCAAGAGCCGCTATCTTGCATAAAAGAAACTTGTAACTGATAATGTGATTGACAGCATCTGTATCTTTGAGAGGCAATATCTTCCAATTCCTGCTGAGACTTAGCCTTAACATTTGGGAAAGAAAAATGCAATGCAGTTGTCTATGCCACTCTTGATACTGTCTCGACCAAAACATCAAGCACAGAAGAGCTGACTGTTCTTGTGAACACCTACAGAAAAGCTCAAACAATTAAGAACTTGCTAATCTAAGTGACTTGGTTTGCTGAAAGGTGAATCTTTTGCTGTTTCCACTATTATCAGTGCCATAAGACTTTTTTCATCTTTGTATGTACACTTCAAAATCTGTCTTGCTTTTTCTTAGTCTGAAAAAATGCAGTAGTATATTTAGTAGCTTATTCAAAAAATACAGTAAGTACAGTAAGTAAGAAACACAGAAGTAAGTACAGAAACACAGAAAGCCCCGTTTCCACTAATCTGAGTGTCCTGTAGTTTGAAAATATTCCCATTAGCAAGACCATACTTTTTGTTATCAAATGCACAAATTATACGTATGAGAAGGAAATAGAGGAAAAAAAGTTAGAGATCTTTCTAGCTGAGCCAGGAGCTCTTTAATGATGTGAAAGCAGAAAAGGAATCATAGAAACATGTGATAATGAGCACATATCACTGAGGATAAAGAAGTAGTTTATGTTCATATGAAAAGGGATCAAAAAGACTAGTGTGCCCAAAAAAAAAAAAAAGAGGAAAAAAAAAGGTCGTCTTAGAACAAGGAAGAGAAGGCAACAGAAAGGCTCCATAACTACACTTGAATGATGAAAAACAAAGAATGGAAAAGTGAACAGAGACCAAATTACATATTCTAAAAAAGAAAGGTTACCTATTCATTGCCTTTTTCCTAAATCTTCACACGAAAGACAAATATTGAAGACACGCTTAACAGAATTAATTTAACAAGGATATTAAAATGCACTGATGAAGAAAACATGCTGAAAGAAGATGCAGATCAGTCAAATGTGAGTCTTGGAGCAGACACTGAAAATATTCACTTTGGAGTTTTTAGAAAATTAGCCACTGGAATTCTAAGTATTCGTAAGTTTTTATCAAGGACCTGTAGGAGAAAGAAAAAAAAAAAACAACAAACACTTCTCGGGGCTAACACAGATCCACGTAGTCAAATTAATAACTTTAAAGTTAAGTATTAAACATTACATTTGTGAGTTCCTAGAAGATAGTAAAACAACCTATATGCATGTGTCAAAAAGAAACCAAGCCAGTCTACTTTCCTTCTTTGACAAGCTAACTGGAAAAAGGGGAAGCTGTAGATATGATATATCCTGACTTTTAATTAAAGCTTCTGCCACTATTCCATATAATATTCTCATAAATAAGCTAAAGCAGGAGACGTAATCACCATCAGGTGGGTGGACAACTAGTTGAGAAATTGCTCTCAGCGAACAATTATCAATGATCTGCTGTCAAACTGGAAACGGATTTCAAGTGGGACTAGATCGAGGACTCTTAAGGGCTGAGATCTACCAAGAATTTTCATCAGTTCCACTACTAATGGTAAAGACAAGACCAAACTTGATAGTTAGGCTAAATGCGGAGGGGTTCTAAGCACATTGGAGGCTGGAATAGAAATTATTTTTAGACTAGGGGTTGAAATTTCAGCAGCTGGCTGGAATTCAGTAGAGGCAAGCGCAAAGTGTTGCACTGGAAAACAGCAATCGAACACACAGTCGTAACACACAGTGTAAAAGGGTAAGCAGCAGCTGAACAGATAAAGATGCAATAATTGTGCTCAATTCAGCGCCAGTGTGCTCCAAGTAATGCAGTGTCCTCTTTTCACAACAACACTTTAAGAAAGATGGAGATAAAATGAAGAAAATTGCAGGGAACAGTAAAAGGGATTAGAAAAAAAGTAGAAAATACAACCTGCGAGCAAAGGTTCAAGCAATAGAATTTGTTTAGTTTAAAGATAAGAAGACTGAGTAGTGACACAGTCATATTATTCCAACATGCACAAATGTGTTATAAACAAAAGGGTGATCTGCTTTGCTCAGAGGCCGCTGTAGGGTAGAGAAGAAACCAATGCAATTTGCAAAACATACTATCAAATCTGCATAGCCAGAAACTTTACAGTTGTTAGGGTGAAATAAATTAGGAATATTACCGAAACATTTATTTGGAAATTTTTAAGTACAGATATATCGCTGCTCCAGGTTGTTTAGCTGTAGTTGATCCAGCCAGAGCTGAGAGACTGGACTAAATTACTTGACTTTTCTTCTTGATGTTATCTATTTGGATTTCATCCGCGAAGTGGTGATTCCCCATCACTGGACACTTCTAAGGTTCAGCTGGACAGGGTGCGGGGCTATCCTGTTTAGACCATGCTTTTGCCAAGAAAAGTTGGACTAGATGATGCCTGAGTATTCTCCAATCTGGTATTCTATGATTCCATGATATTTGAATCTGCCATTTGATATTGACTACTGCAGATGAATCAAGTATGAGCAAGTATTATCTGCCACTTTTAATATCAGAGATTTCTAAACTAATAACGACTCATGAAGCCACCTCAAGCTTTTAATTTATTCTAAGCATTGGGATGAATCCATTCTAGCTGGAGATGCCAAGGTAGTAGCTGCACGCTTTCAAATGTTTAAGCGACAATATCTGTTTAAACTGGACAATTAATGGGTCGGAGGAATATAATGGTAACTTTGTCATTGAAAACTTCTGCTGACAAGGCTGATATTGGAGGAAGCATTATACCAACAATATTGAATGAACTGTGAAACTCATCACATTAAACTACGAAGAGGTTGTGGATTTCATCTTTGACATTACCTAGGTCCCTGAGATAATTGGGACAACAATTTTATCACAAAGAAGTTATGTTACAAAGTTGAATCAGCCTGCCTCATATGCTTCCACACCACTTCTGAATAATAAGTTCTGCTTTGATACCCAGACAGTCTGGACAAGCTGAGACCTTCAGCATGATACTAATTACTCTTAACTATTACGTGGACATACAGCCCAAGAATCATGCTTTAAATTTTTTTCACAGAAGCACACAGTCTAGCTTAACAGGGGAAAAATTCCTGTTGATCCAGAACCAGACTCAGAACAACCATCTCAAGCTAAAAAACTGGGACTCCCAGAGTTTCATTACATATGTAACATTTCTGCAAGAATAAATATAGTTTAATTCACCAGAGAACAATGAAACTTCAACAAAACAGGGTATACTGGTAAATGCGTGATGCAACAGGAAACTGAAAGAAAAAAAACCCCAAAAGATCATCAAAATCTGAAAAATACTCAAAGTACTCAAGTTTATGTAGAAGTGGATTTAGTGCAGCTACAACCAAAAGGTCATCATTGCTCCCAGGGAAATCACCAGAGACATTTCTTTTAATATAAATAAAGTGGGATTTAATTTTTAAATTACGCCCTTCTGAAGATATATTGCCACTCTTAGGGAGGTCCTTACATAAAGACTTTTACCGTGGTTCAAAATTTGCATTGCTACTACAATCATAGCCCTGCGTTTGAACAGATAAACAATCTGCACAACTCTAAGGGTTGAAGAACACCTAGAGCTTTCAGAGGCAGAACAGAGTTAAGCTGTTACTGTGCTGGAGTGAAAAAAATATAGAGCTTTGTGATTTCGCATATCGCATTTTGAAGTAGACAAACAGGGAATCAGAACATCATCACATGCCCTTCTATAGCCTTCCCCCACCACCACCACTAAAAAGCATTAGTTTGCTCAGAGAAAAGTTCCTCTTTTCCCTTTTCTGTTATCCACATCCTCGGTGAGCTCACTCAGAATTTGAGAACAGATTTTGTTAGGCAATTTTGGGGAGTTGACTCTTTGGCAACCAACCAGAGAACGAAAAAACCATCCATCTGGGTATAGTTTTTACATGACCAGGAACTTCTATAGAAACAATTATTTCTCACATGAATATGTGATAAAATGTCGAAATGTCACCTACAATAAATAACATTTTTTACTTGGAAACTTGACTCTTTATCTTGAACGGCGAAGTCTTTTAGGAAAAACACAATAGTGTTAGTTTCTGTTTGACCTAATATTTTCATTGTTTATAAAACTTTGGCTTATTTCCATAAAGAGGTCAGACAGGTGTAGCTTCTTGCATTACAAGACACCTTCCACATCTCCCAGTGGGTTTCCTGCATTAATTTTGCAAAAAGCCTAACTCAACCTCTATTTTTTAAAAAAAGGTGAGACAGGGAAGTCTCATTTGTCATTATGCCATTGTCAGATAAAATACAAACAAGAATTTGGCTACATTGGAAGTGCATGTTCACATATATTTATTCCATTGTCTGTTTTACCTGATTAAATCTAATAGCTAAATAAAAAATAAAAATAAAATTGAACATAAAATTAAAGAAGATCCTGAACACCACTCTTGTAAATGAGAAAACTATTACAATCCAATTGATAGTCTATTTTTTCATGACACTGACTTAGTACTCTTCTACCGTGGCAGAGAAGGGAAAAGGTATTGATAACATCCCAGCTTGTGCAATATGAACCATCTATCAGCAGTTATTGAATTACACAAAATAGATCTGTTTATCCAAGTCAAGCTTTGAACAGTTTGTTCCAATTTAGAGAAAGGTAAAAGGACATGTAAAACCAACTGCAATAGAAAAACCATCATACATCGCAAATACACTTTATTAAATGAACAGAAGACGCGACAGACCTACTTAGATTAAGATGTTTGGTTTCATTTAGCTGGAGTACAGAGCAAAAAAAATGCACCAGATTTTTATGTTTTATGTAAAAAAAATACAAATTACAATTAAAATATTCGTACCTACTGATTTTGCCAAGTACATGAAATTATTCCATTGCTTACTACAACATAAATAAAGGTGACAGTCCGAGTAAAAGGTAATTAGCATATCCAATGATCCAGGAAGCACATAGCTTTCAGTATAGAGTTTAATTACCACAGTCTCGATACACTAGGCTGGATATTATGTTGAGATTTGTGAGAAAAATAAAGGATTATGATCTTGAATGCACTTTGGCACAAATATATTTTCTAGACTACTCAGGTAGACTGAAAAACATAAAAGATCTCCATGACGGCACACAGTAAAGTAATTCAATCCAGTCCAGGCTGCAGAGTGAGAGGCCGTCCCTAGCACTAGCACTGCTAGTGCAATAAGAGTTATTAGTGAGCAGAGAAACTCATCTAGACCAACAGATACAATTAATCCAAGCCTAGCAGATTTTGAGTCTCACCCATGTTCAAAGGCACATCAGTGTAAACACTGCCACTATCCAACAAGAAGAGATTGAAACAAAATAACCTTGACTGATCTCATAGAGGCAGAAGCAACTAAATTTATGATGGAATATATTAATGTAAACTCTAAATTACATACAAAAAAAGACTTTCAGAACATACTCTAATCACTTAGTCCAATCCATTTTTTTTAAGATTTTATGAGACTTAAATGGCAGCTACTCACCCTTCTTGTAAAGCCAAAATAAATTTTTGCTTTGTTACTTTGGTCAAACTTTCAGATGAATTTGCAGATGAAAAGATAATGGACATGAGTAACTTAATGGAATGAAACACTCTGTTTATGTGATAAGGCCTTTGTGAAGGTAAATATAATTTAAGCTGACAGAGCAAACACACATAGAAGTATATGAAATACTGTGCAATTTCAATAATTCAAACTTTTTTCATACTCTGAATTTGCGCTTGTATTTTTGAATGTCAGAATCTACTGCTGTAGTGGAGTTGGGAGCAGCTAGAATTGCATATTGGGGAACAGACTCATCAAGTTAAAGACTGAAATGGACAGTGCAGCTTAGCAACAAGAATCTCTTGCTCCTGAATTAAATTCTTTCAGCTTCTCTAGAATTTCTTTAATTAGCCCTTGTACATAAAAATCAAAATAATTAGAAAACATTTGAGAAAAAAGTTGTTTTTTTCTTGCAGGTCAAGAACAAATCAAGCCTAAGTTTTCAGAAGTATGTGGACTAAAAAGGACAGGTATTTTTAAATGAAATTGTGCTTACTTACAACACAAGAAAAAATAGAATCCAAATACAGTAGAATTCATGAAAATTTGAGCTTTCATGAGACCACAACCTCTACAGCTAATCATAAGTCCCCCTTGTTTGATCCACATATCTAATCGCATTAGCTGGCTTTCTATAGGCTATACATCACCAGAATGGGGTATATAATATACTCTAACCCATGGAAAAGTAAAATTCCTTCTTCAGTCACACAGGTTTCAAAAATATCTTTAAAAACATTTAAAAAAAGACCACAAAAAACATGTCAAAACCATAAAAAATAAACAGAAAACCCATTGGAAAAATATTGAACCAAGGATGCTGAGGATAACCAAATATTTTGATCATGAACTGAAGTCTTCCTAAATTAAGAAATGAAAATTAAAACCATTAAATTCTTTTTAGCATTTCTGATTAGAGAGACTAGAAGCAAACTCAAAAAACATTCATGACAAAAGAAACATCAATAAAAATATTTGTAAAGCATCATCTTTCTTTTCTCAACAGAGTACTATATCAGTTTTAACCAACTTTACTCTGACTCTAACGTTCAGTAATGTTTGATTTTCTGGGACTGAAATTACCATTAAAATAGAGAGAAAAAACACAGAATGGTAATTTGAAGCTGACAGAACAATACTTTGTATACTAACAACCAATAAAAAAAAACAATACCCTCATTACAGAAAAAAAAATATTTCACAGTTAAGCTGATGTATTGACTTATCTTTTGCAGCCATCATTGAGAAAAAGAAAATTAAAAAAATGGAAAACTAAACCAAAATATAGATTAATGAAAGAAATGAAGATATTTAGCCAAAATACCCTTTTGATTTGAAAATGCAGATAAGGACTTCAGATCTCTCAAGATCTTTGCTACCTGTACAATGCTTTCTGATAAATATCTTGTTCTAAATACCATAACCATGTTTTTACATCCCAAGGACAAAGCAAAAAAAGTATTTCCAAAAATGGTTCTGCAGGAACATAAGAGTCTTAGAAATGTACACACAGCCTTACTCCAAAAAAAACTTTCTAAAGGTGCATTCTAGAAGAGTTTTATAACTGGGAACCTTCCGACCGTCTCTGAGGTCCTCGAGCGTTGTGCTGGCCTGAATCCCCCTTTTCCTCTCCAAGTCTCTTCCAAGCAACTGCACCTACAGTTGAAGGAATTCAAGGTTTGCCATTTCCTCCCCATATTTTTGTGAAAGGCTGGTGGCACTCTTGAGCACAGCAGTGCACCGATCACAATGTGGGTGTTTCAAGAAAAAACCTGAGCGGTTTTGTAACCTGCCTAGCAAACAAGTGTGCACCAGAGGCAGCAAAGCAGCAAATGCAGTACTTCTGCTTTTCCTCCGCTCTCCTCCCATGCACGTGTTATTGCATCCAAAGTGCTGTGGTAAGGTCCTAGGACTGACCTACCTACCTCTGCTTCAAATAGCAGCGATGACTCTCTTCACCCAGCAATGTATAAGCAAGAAACATTTCCTCCTTTCTAAACACAAAAATGAGGGCAGTAGGAGTCTCCGTGTAGGCTCCAGAGGCAGAACCGGGCAACCCAGACAGTATCAGGTCTTGACTGAGTGCTGGATCAAACGGTCCAGGCCTTCCAAGAGCACGTTTCAAAGAAAACTGGAGCAATTACTGAAGGTGGGATTTAGCTGACCAAGAGCTGATATCTGCGGTTTTCTGTGACGTCTGCTTTTGTCACTGCTTTTATAGTCATGAAGATTCATCTCACCTCATAGAGGTCTTTATAAAAAGGTCAGATGAGCAAACGTGAAGCCTGGTTATTTCTCTTTGTTGCTTGTAGTAGCGGGTAAGGTGCAGGATGTTATATTATGGCTCTAGGGTACCAAAAAACCAAAATGCCAAACAAGCAATATGCAGCGAGAAGGAGTAGTACCAGGATGGAGAGGGAAGAAAGGATGAGAAAGAGCTCTGGAGGACAGAACTGGAAACGGAGAGAGAAAGGAAAGAGAGAAAGAAAAGAGGGCTAAGAACGCTCCCTTCCTTGAAAAACAAACACATCCAAAAGGTTAATAAACTCTATTTATTCAGCTTCCTAATTGCTTGAATTATTAATTTTTTAGAGAGTGCTATTGATCTTCTCGGCACTTAAGAATAAAGCTGAGGCTCTGTATATGAGAAAGCCATAACTTTTTTCTTTTTTTTTTTTTTTTTTTTAAATTGGTGAACACGATTAACCACTGGCTTACTTAGGAAGACACACTTTTCCATCTGGTAAATCTCCCCATCAGAAAGGTACTTAGATAACAGAGGACAACACACTGGTTTTGTTTAGGCACAGCACAGGAATTAGTGTTCACACGATGAAGCTACTCTCCTGACACTACATAAAAATATTAACACCACCAGGGAAAAAAAAAATCCACAGATAAACAATGACTTAGAGGTTGAGCTGGGCATAAACCTTCCTAATGGCAGTAGTTTATTTCTTCAGTGACTGAAATAAATTAAACTCCTGCTCAGTTAAAGAAGGCAAAAATAGGAGTTTGGTAGTTAAGTCCTAACAAGGATTCAAAAGGTGGTTTTGAAGGAGAAATTTTAGGTTGCTTGTTGTAATTGAAGGAGATTGTTCCAGGCACAGAGAGAAAGCAATGTGAAAATACTGCAGAAATTAAAGGTTCTGCAAGGCGGGCAGTCAGTAATGCGCCCGGAGTTCTGGATGGGTGCATTTTAATTAAATCAAAGTAAACAAGTCACAGCAGGGCCAAGTGTGAGCCAAGCCTTAGGCAGGCTTGATATACGAGGTTTGAAGGTGAGTCTGAGGAACTCTGAAGTTGCTGAGGAATGAGAAAAGACAATAACAAAGAGAGAAGAGCTGGGTAATATGCTTGGGGGAGAAAGAAGGACGGTAACTGTATCTGGAAAATGATGAATAGCCTACGGCAGTGAGAGATGAAGGGTGTACAGGCTGGAGGAGAGATGGTATTACTTGTCAGTACACGGCTGAGATATATAACCCACCCAGGACTTATTAGGAATGGTGCTCATGGTTTACACGTTTTTCCAGTCCTTAGCTTTACCCCAGACATCCAGAACAAAACACACTTTTAATTATATTTTTAAGGTTCATTTATTGGTCAGTGAACATATTTTGCATCTTAAAGCAAGTTGGTACATTTATTTCTTACTTTTGTCACTGGTGAATTGTGCAGCAGCTGAGTAATCAACAGATACTCTAATTTTTGGAAACAAGTTTAGGATTAAGTTTATGAATGTCTGTACAGATTAATAACAAAAAGTTCCTCAGCCTTGCTCCCAGGAATTCTACAGGTTGGGACCTCATGAGAGGCAGTCCACCCTTTAGGAACTGCTTTATGTGACTAAAGGGATGAGGAGGACAACGTGATGGATAGGTGTATAAAACAGACGCAAAATGGAAAACAAATCAAAGATCTTCATCCACAACTAACGCTACAGAAGTGATCTTCCTGAGCTGTTCCCCTTGCAGTGCACGTGTTTTCCCCCGATGTCTTCCTTGGATTGAACAAAAAATAAATAAAAACCTTGCTAAAAATCTAAGCTAATAACAAACAGCACTTGCGAGCAAGTGGTAGGACAACTGCTGAAAATATTTTTGCCCAGATATGTCACCATTGTTTTACTGGAAATAGTAAATACTCACTTAAATGTTCAAGAGATCTAATAGTTAAAGCTGTGATGTGTTTTTTTATCTAAAATGAGAATATAAGTTTTTATACCAAAACTATTAAATTTAAGGCTATTTATCTTATGACCACTTACACATATAGTACGCTGATTCACAGTGAAAATTATGGACGCAGCTGTAGGAACAGAAGAACTTGGTCTATGTATGGAAAGCAGACTTATTATCAATTGCTAGCATATTCCCAGAATGCCAGGTTTCAAGACATAATGAATTCAATTAATTGTAAAATGCTTTTAGAATTTTCAGTTACATAGAAGAGGTTTGCAAGTCATTAACTGTTAATACTTCTCACCAAAGAGGTCTTACATTAAAGAGTAACTAAATTACATAAAACATATTAAGCTCAAAATTGATTACAACGATGCTCATTTTGAATACATATATGCTTTGTCTGAATGGCTCTCGCAAGAAAACCAGGCTTGGGCTGTTTTTGTAATAGCAAAGAAAGACACCTGTAAAGAGACTTTGTTCAACAGCAAATAAAACTTCATCCTCTGTGTTTATGCCGGATGAGTTAACTGCTGGAGGTATCACGGGATATCTGTATATAGAAAACGCACTAGTTTGCTAACTTAGATGTAAGCATCCTGACTGTCAGTTAATAACAGCAGCAATGCTCTCATGGGAAGCAGGCTTTTAAAATATGGGTTTGCGTACAGAAAGCATTTCAGAAATAGGTCCCATTTCAGATATCTCAGATTTTCGTCATTTTAAGTCATTCTTTATTTCAGCTCTATGTGTTTGCTAATTTGATTATGCAAATACAGGACAGCAGAGAAGCATACATGTACCCTTGAAATTCCCAATATAGAGCCCCGAAACCCCTACTTCTTCCAGCCCATTGCACTGTGCTTCACTGCAATAGTCAGTTTTACATTCTTGACAATTAAGGCTGACTTGACAATTATGAGTCTAGCCAATACTCACTTTCCAACAGGAATTCAATGGTAGGTGAGGCAGTCCTATTGATCTATGAAACAAATAACCTTTCTTCTTCCACAGCTGTCAAATAAATATACCCAATTCAACAAAAAATGTCAGCACAGGCTTAAGCTGATTATTATTGAAATATAATGAAATATTTAAACTTGACCGCTTAAGGCAAAGCATGTGCTCAATTGCCCAGCTAAGCAGACACCTAAACAAATAATGTATTAACCTTTCTTAGGTTGCTGGTTGACACTAACCAGCAATTTCACTGTTGAATTTTATCTGTAAAATTGCATATGCTGTTCTTGATCCAAGGCCTGACAACCATGTACTTCAGAATGTCTCCTGAGATCCCGCGGAGGATTGCTGTCATTGTCCTCATGGCCCAGTAGGTCAACAGCAGAATGCACAAGTGTCTTGTGATAATAATCCTTTGACTAACTCACAAGCCTAGCTTCTAAATAATCCTGCATCAGCAATATTTTTGCTGCTCCCACAGAGCTTCCTTCCTCTATCTTGCTTTGTTTGTTGGGGGTTTTTTTATAACCTCTCAGTTGTGGATTTTCTCCAAGAACAGATTATTTCACCTTCTTCCAGTAAAGGTGTCAATAGGTAGTTTGCTCATCCTCAGCTACTGAAATATTTATCTTTGGGTTATATGCATTCCAGACACAGAGCATAGCAACTGCAATTCTGCAAGTGAGCTTTTTTCCATCTTCACAGCATTACTGTGCTTTGGGAACAGCCAAAGCTCGGACATGCCTGTACTCTGTAACTACTGAAAGGCTCCAGTCTCACCAGAGCTTTAATAGGGATGCCACAGTTGATCAAACAATTGCCAGACTGTTGCAGATCTCCTGAGAGCTGCGGCAGTTTTCATTCATCATCACACACCCAAGTAATTGAACCTCCAGGGCAATTCTGTCAAGCATCTCACTTACTAGCGTGCTATGAGTGCAGTTCATGGACATTTAGGGAGAAGAGGCTGTGGAAGCAGAGAATGATTTGAAGGACTTTTCAAAACACTTAATACTTTTCTGTACAAGAAACAGGAACTATATATTGGTCTTAATTTGTTATTACTCTTGTTGCGAGTCTCCTCTCAAAAGTTCCCTCTCTGTCCACCCATCCAGCTATCTTAGCCCTTTAGTACATAGCTCTAGAAAAAAAAAAAAAAGCAATCACAACAATCATATGTGCTAACGCTCAATTATTTGATTTAGACTTTTATGAAGTCTACTTGGTAGAAATAAGACAAACAGGAAAGCACAGAGGGACGAGAAGGAAATAATTCGTAGATAAGTTTAGTCAGCCTTATTTTGGGCATCAGTTTAAGAGGTAAAGGACAGAATGGATTTGGATATCAAGCTTACCTAAGAAATCAATATGTGCTGTTTCAGGGTTATGTTTAATTCCTGCTATATGCTTAATTAAAAAATAACTTTCTTTGCATTAACACTTTTTTCTTTCCTTATAAAAAAAGCAAAACAAAACAATCAAAACTGAAAAGCAACCCATTCTGTGAAGGTTTGACCTGCACTCAGACAGCAGCCCTTGAGCTCGCCTTTCTTACTTGATGTAAACATCCAGATGTGTTTTGCGGATCAAGGCTGTTTCACTATTCAGTGTGGTAAAATGGTAAGAGACACAAATTGGCTTGAGGGTAAACATAACATGTTGAAGAACAGAGTATTGTTTTGTCTTTTTGTTTCTCATATACACTGAAAAGACAAAAATCACACATTAAGTGGCCAGACTTGGATTAGTCAGTGTTTGGAAGAAGCCACTTGCTTCAGACTCGGTTTGAGATTAACCCTTGGGAGCTGATGAAGGTAGGACAGAGCAAGGCTAGCATGACAGTCAGCCGGTAGCCAACAGCCCCATTGCTTTAGCCAGGGCTGTCAATTCAAGCACCTCAGTGTGCGCAGTTGATTCAGTGTCACACTCAAAAGGAAAGCTGTCTGTCAACAAAGAGAATCCAAACCAGACAGGTTGACATCAGCATCATAAACTGCATCCAGAAACCTACTGGCAACCAGCATAGTAAGCTGGTTGCTGCCTTTTATTGTTCCAAATAATATTCAGTAAAATTGCATTTGTAAATAGTGAGATTTCACACCTAGTGCATGGTCACTCCAAAATATCATCTTTCTATAAATGTCTCTTAAACATGTTGGGATATATACCAAGAAACCATGCTTTTGATCTGATTATCCACATTAACATTTCTTAAACTGGAAAAATGTAAATCATAGGAAACATTAAACAAACTGAAACTGTGAAAATGGCATCGAACAGAGCTGTTGTTTCCATGCACTTCCTTTCTTTCATTTTTATTCCTTGTAAACAGAACAATAAGAAGTGACTTAATTTTGCTTCCATTTTTGGTTAATGTGTTTATCTATTTCTCTTGCACCATTATGGATAAAAAAACATCGACTGTCTCAAAGAAACAATGACTACATAGGCCACTGCAGCCTGTTCTACATTACCCTATAATCCAGACCAGGCAACTCATCTGGAAAATGGACTCCCAGCTTCAGCGTCCCTCTTCTGCACTAAGTGGATTAGGGACTGAAGGGTCCCTCACATCTTCTCACAGCATCTCAAGGCACACATCTTCTGAAGGCAAGCTTGTCAATCAGCTAGTGCGTATATTTATTTTACGAAACCTTAGTAAGCACATTGTCACCTGAATCCCTACATTTCCATAATAAGTTTTCTTTTCAACAAGTCTGACCTTTTCTTTGAAAATGAACCTCAACCTAAAATTTCAGGTAACCTCTTTAAAATTAGTATCAATTATAGTCACTTCTCCGGAGGAGAGATGCTGTATCAATGCTATTCCACTGGAAATTATGGCCAGAAAGAAGCTTGCCAAAAGTTCAGTACTGCTAGGAAGCTTAACTCACCACTGTATGAGCAATTACTTCTTCAATAAATTATGCAGCATTTATTAATCAATGTATTATCTGTTCAAACAAGAAACAAAATCCTCCACTGTGCATATATTAACAGTAGATAGAGTATGATACATTACACTGCAAGGAAACAGAAAGAAGAACGGTGTGAGGATTTAGGGCTCTAAATTCAGGATGAGACAGGAGAGATGTTTACCACAGAGTGAAAAATGTTCTATAAGGAATTGGTGAGTTGAAGAGAACATCAAAGCTGTGAATATTTACAATGCATTTATCTCTTTCTAAGCCAGTAAGGGAGGAAGATCCTGGCACTTCTTGGAATTGCCCTGCTGTGTTCCCACATTTTAGTGTGAAAACAATTATCATTCATTTCTTCCAATTACATTGAAGTGTTGCTTCTGCTAAACAGTGTCGCTTTCACTTCATAAATTTCTTTTGGCTTGACTGTACATTTGATCCGGTTTTAGATAATGCAGCTTATTAAGCAGGTCTCTATCAACTCAACCAAAACATACCAGAAATTATTTGAAATTCAGAATTTAGTAACCAACCAATCGCTACAAAACAAGCATAAACATCCTGACGAGAGTGTATGCAGCTTTAGGTATTTAAAACTAGCTATATATGTGTTAGGTTCTGCCTCAGAGCCTTCGATTACTGCGGTCCCATTGCTGCCTATTGAATGGCGCAGCACTGCGTGAGGTGATCACAGCTGATTTGCAACAGCTTAAAAAGTGACACTGATCTTTTACTAAATTCAAAAAAAAATATTATCTGAAATAACCCTTGTTAATAAGCCAGGCTATAAAACCAGAAAAAATCCTTATTTGGGATCCCTACCTTTCTTTCAGAAATAAATTGCAGTGTTTAATTGCACTGTTTACTACCACAGCTTTTAAACCTTAAAAGTCATCCAAATGTTGACTTGTTTTGGTTTTGTTTTTTTTTAATTCTCAGTTGTAACCACTTAATTCTCTGGCACAAGGTTTTTCTGGAGAAAATACCCTCTGACAAAAAAGATATACTGAAAGCCATATAGTGTGACTGTAATATTTTCTCTTTTTTTAGCTACAATAACATATTATTTCATAACGTATCTGTAGCAGTGTCCCAAAATACAATACGGAACATTACTATCTCTTTTCAATTATAAGTATTGAAGTTACATCTCTAGAGTTTGTTGTTTCTGAAGATTCAACTGAAAATATAACTCATCACGTGTTAATTGCTAATCTCATTTTCAGTTGTGAGGATAATTTATGTTTGCTACAGAATGCTAGTTATTTAGACCCAAGTAGTAAGTGTAGTTCTATCGCAAGACCTTGCAATCAGTCAGCAGGGACAGTGGCCGACTTCACAGTCAGCTCAGGCTGTATTTTCCTTTTGCTTCTGTCAATGTTCCACTTTGGATCCTCCTCCAACTCTTCTGCCTGTTATCTCCATCATTCTTGGAGACAGTAACAAATTGCCTATTTCTTTCCCCTGTGAGATGGAATGATTGATTTGTCAATGTCTAGTTAAAATTTATTATAAAGTAAGCAAGATCTTGCACAAGTCTTTATACATCTTCATATTCAGATGCTGATCTTTCTAAAAGATGTTAGGGATAGAGCAGAGATGTGTCTTGTAAAAAAAATTAGTGCAAAATTTCCTTAACCTTCTGATTTCAAATTAATCATTTCAGTTCGGGATGCCTAGTCATTCAGATACATCATATCCTGAGCCAGCTGCTGTGAAGTAATTATGGCAGAAAGGTACTATGTGGTTTAGCAGAGTACAAGAAATATTAAAATGCTGAAATGGGAGCAAATTCACTGTAGGTGTCAAACTCGCTATCCTTTGGAGGCGACGAGGCTGAAAAAAAACTGCGTCAATGGAATAGAACAAGAATTCCAATGATGAAGTTGGATTTGGTCCCTCTTCTGTTACATCCTCCATCACATCCACAGCTGATCTTTTCTGCTAGATGCTGCTGCTGTATTTGGTTTCCCCAGTAAGAGAAATGGTTGTGTTTAATCTCCTTCCACGGTATCTCTACTGTCACCTCACAGAATGAGAACTTGAAGCTCATCTATGATGTTTTGGGGGATCACAAACATGTTTGTTCCTCCTCAGTTTATGGGTAATCTGAGTTCACCTTTTCAAGGTTAAAGACATTGACTGCTAACAGGCAAATAAAATTTATAAAGATTCTGCATATAAATCACATTTGGCTTATTGTGACATAATTCATAACAAGAAAAACAGCTTATACTGTGTCATAAAAATAAAATAGAAAGACATCTCCCTTCTTTCATTCCTTGCTGCTCTTGACTATCCTTTGGTGGTAGTTCAGTTCTGCTTTTGTGCAAGTCCCACCATCTAATATCTCACTTCTATTCCACAACTCTGGCTTCTCCTTTGTTAAGTGGAATTTGATCCCTTTGCTACCTGAAGTCATCCATCAGTCAGTGAATCTGTTGCTTATTTACCAAACACCTGGAATTCAGACTTGAAAGCTGAGTTTGCTCTTGGCGATATCTCTTGGTCTGTGGGTGCTACAATTAAATCTATGGTTGTTGATGTTTAGCAGCCTTCCACTGTTAATCTTGTGTCTAAAGCAAGAATTTCTTCTATTACCATTTCTAGGTTTTAGATCATTATGATGACATTCAGTGATACAAACAAGCCCCATACTTAAAACAGAGTGCACTCAGACCCAACGTCTACAGGCAGAAAACCACTGGTATCAAGCAGAATTCCTAAATTACATATTAATGCCTCCAAAGAATTTCTCGTGGCAGAGACAGTCATAACATGTTCTTTTCTATGAGCATTTTTATAACATGAAATATATATTTCCAATAAACCCTCTCCCAAGCTGGGTTTAAACTCTCAGCAGCCAGCTAGCTAGAAAACATAACACACACATAAACCTTATGGTATCAAGAATCAGATTTAGCTAACAGAAGAAAAGGCCAGAATTCGAACCGCATGGACTTAAAGTGACTAGCATGCTAGCATAGACCAAAAAAAGTAGAATAATTTGGCTTAGCTTCAGGAATATCCTCCAGCTCCTCTGTGCTGTTTCTGTGATACAAGGCAAATATTGAAGTGGTTAAACAATCACTTAATCTGATGCTTCACCACTGCCATAAAACTGAAAATCACTATGTCTAGCACAAGATTATTTTTAAAGTAGTTTATATACAGGAAATACAAAGGAAAACAAGGGCAAAAAGAAAACACCCACACTTTCTTCATCAGTAAGGGAATTCATTTTCTTCAATACCAATATGATGTACTGAAGATTACTGAGGAAAAGGCAAAAATAAAATCTCCATGGTGCCACTCATGACACTAACTAAGAGCTTTATTTCAGTTCAAGAAATCCATAATTTACAATAATCTACATCAGGAATGTGGTTCCGTCGCTAGAGCCCAAAGATCGTGTGTGTTAAAGCACAAAGACTGTTGAGATGGAATTAACACTGTAACTATTTCACGTCAGTTGAGAAGCACTTTAGGAAGTTTCTTTTCAGAACGGAGTGTGATTTGCAGGCACAGACATTCAGTTCTTAAAAAGGACACTGCCATGACGTACTTGACAAACCAAAAATGTAATGGCATAATGAAAATTCAACAGAAAATAAAAACCCCAAGAGGCTACTGTCTACACATATGCTGAAAGAGAAATTATTTCCATGGTTTAATAAAACAAGCTATGGGAAAAGAACCCACTGACTCAAGTTTCGGTTATATTGTATGGAGTTAAAACCTGTAAAACCAGCACCGGGGTGGGAACTGCACTGTGGAGGAAATGCTGCCTTTTGGTGCAGCTGGAAATCAAGTTTTCAAGTAAGTGGAACAATACACTGTCAAGATTTTTCAGAAATATTTTTCAGAGATGCGCGCTGAAGAGCTTCCTTAACATTCAGCTGCACATGCTAATTGCTATTAACACAGATGCTGCCATCATATTATTCATTTTCATGGACAGTCAGTCAGCAACACAAAAAAGTATTTCCAACCACATATTCAAAGCTATTTCTTTGTCACATATTATTACAGACAAATGTTGGCTTTAATATTTTATAAGGTGTGTGACGATTCCAGTGACTAAAATTGTGATGAAAACTGATGGAAAATAATCAGTAGGTACAGAAGTATAAATCATTCTGCTTGAAGTTCTTTTCTGTGAAAGACCTTGCTCTTTTTCTACAAAATATTTCCACTAATATCCCTTGTAGCTCTGCACAAGGTAAGAGCTCAGGATTTTCATACATCGTTGAGGTGAATGTTGCCAGAATTTATCTAAGATTTATGCAAACGTACACTCTAGGAGAAGTCACCCTTCCTTCTGAGTGGAAATCTCTTTTAAATTAACGCTGGTTTTTGGCTTCAGAAAAGGGTTCCTAGTACACTGTTTTGTAACCTTTTCAGATCGATGATCCAGAATCAAAGTAAAAATCACTCATGATCTGCTCAGCCAGAATGAAATGTGTACATATGTGCAATAATAATCATATAATTTATATGTGCATGGTTTCAAAAGATGGATTGGAAATATTGGCTCTTGAAGGTCACAGTGTATGGTGATGGGAAAGGAAGATTTCTTTGCTTTCTGTTACAGCTGTGGCTCTCAAACCTTACAACCACTGATTTTTTCAGACTTTCCCCCTACCTAGAAGAATTCAACACCGATTGAGAAACTGTAACTTATTCTTGCATGCAGAAGATCCGGTGATACTATACGGCATTTTGCATCTCACTGCTGTTCAACTTTATGCCTAGAGTTAGCTTCACCTTTTCCCAGAAGCAGGCAAAGGTATTGACAATTCCCCTGTAGCACAAGGCTACTGTTAGATTTTGAGCTGCGAGCTAAGGCAGGTCTAGCTTTCCTTATAAATCAGTTGCCCTGCAGAGGCCAGACCAACCACCTGAGCACGCCCTGAGCCTGGGACTAGGGCAGATCCAGGGAGGGAGACGGTGGAAGTCAAGTCAAACCATCCACCCCAGACAATACACTGCAGAACAAAAACCAGACCCGTAAGACCTGCCACTTCAACCTTACCCAATCAAATCCTTAGTAACTTAAATATGGAATGAACGTTGAAATGTACTCCCTTTTAAAAAAAAATTACCTGTATGTTTTGGTCGAAATCTATCATGTTTCTTATCCTACAAAGGCACAAAAGTATCCTTCTGAAATATAAAGTAACCTAGAAGCTGCAGGCAATATTCAGGAGATGTTACTGTTCAATTTAAGGAGATCTGCTATGTATATGTATATTACAGCTGAATGAATACACAAACCCTAAGCATTGCAGAGCATGGAAATTAGAAGACAAGGGAAAGCACAGAAAATTCACACTGTAAAATAAATGTTCTTATTTATGATACTTACTTCTAAAATAATATCTTAAGAGAAATATGCTACTGCAGAATTTAACATACAGTGAACAAATTTGACGTATATGAATGACTACTCAAAACAGGACATTTCATGTAATACAAAACCATGCAAAATCGTTAAAAAATAAGAAAAATGGGGGGGAAAAAGTGTGTATATACACATGCATACTTCTATTCAAAGGTTAATTTAAAATATCAGCATCTTCTAGGCTGCACTGACCTTACTGACATTGGTCTCTACTCCAGCAAATGCTGAAGACCTGACCTCTATAGGACTAACTAACGCGTGTAACTTCATTCACTGCGGGCAGAGGAAATATTCACATTACCAACACTGCATGCAACCTTAAATGTGTGCTGATTATAACCTTTGAGGCCAACTCTTCCCCCCCCCCCAGAAATCAAATCAGCTTTTCATTTATTCATTCATGTTGGAGCAACATAACAACATAAAATGAATGTACAAATAATACGTTCAACATTTGGGATTACATCCTATTTGTTCAAATTAAATCAGCTTTTTTTTATTTTTTTTATTTGCACAACCCAGGAGAGTGAATCAGTAGATGAAAAAAACCAAGGACAACAATGCAGTTTTGAGTACAGCTGTTTCCTTTCTATATGAGAAACAGAAACAGCTGAACAATGAATTTAATCTATTCTAAATCTAAATGACAGGTGAAGGCCTGGAAAACACCTTTATAAAGAAAATAATTTGTTTTCTTAAAATACACCTGAGAATTTCTTTCTTTTATTTTAAGATTTTTATCTTAAATTATCACAAGATACCCTGTAAAAGATATGTACGAAAACTGAGATCAGCATATCTCACACAGCTTACACAGGTCCCAGTCCTTTAGATATTCCACTCCTGATTTCAACACAACCAAATAAAATGGGCAACTTTATTCCTTATTATAGACAAAAGTATTCATTTTACTAATACCATGTATAACCTTGCAAACTATACAAATATAAACTACAGAATTTAGAAGAGTTCCAAATTAAATCTTCAAATATTTCAAGTATAACTAGATAATGAGATCTTAGCAACATGTTGTTCAATATTGCTTGAATAAAAACATACTGCAACTCTTTGCTAAAAATCATGATACACATCACATCTCTCCAATTTATATAAAACTCAGCACTGTTCAAGAATGATGGACGCTGTGAATACACTATAACTTGTTGTCCGAAAGAAATTAATGAGCAAAATCAGACACATCAGCCCTGTGAGAAAGACATTTAAAAATATTTAGGTTTCTACAATCTCCAAATTTTGCAGGTTATTTTATTTTTTAAAATATCAATGTAACTAACCTGCATATTTCCTTTTGATCTAAGGGTAAAAAAAGGTTTAATATTTACAGACTACACAATAGAAAATGATAGCAATACATTTCTATGCAACTTGACAAAGTTGCCACGAAGATGAAAAATCAAATCACTTCACTTTGAGAGTAGTAGCTATAGTGTTAAAAAAAAAAAACAACAACAACAACAAAAAAGAAAGGTATATTAGCAATCGGGAGTAAGTTTCAAACTACCAGTGATTTTACCAGAACCTATTATTTAAATGTTAGCATTGAAGTTCACACAGTGACACAAATGTGACTATTCCTGAAACCCAAAGTGCTGCCATACAAATGGATCAAAGCAGATAGATCAAAGACCTTGACCTTGTATTTACATAAAATTTTTCATACATGACTGAATAAAGTCAGCATTACGTCCATCACTTCAGGTAATAATTATAAATTATTAATTATAATTATAAATTAATAATTCTAAATTATTATTATCATGTTGATAGCAGGAAGAATAGTCCATTTAACTGTTTCAGTGGCACATATACAGAACAAGGAACTTTCTAATTTGAACAAAAAACTGTGAAATGTTTACAATTAGCAGAAGATGAAGCAATATTAAAATTAGGCAAAGTAGATTTTCGTATGTGTTATTGTTTCCTTAAAAATTGTCAGGATTATGTGTATTGAAAGGTACCTTGCTTCCTTAGAAAACGTCAATTTTTTTACTGATAACTGTTGGTCTAGTAAATACAGCATAAATTTTAAAAAGTTAAGACTACAGGACTCTTGAAAGTCATCGCTAATGGTGGTAAAACTGCCAGTTTTCAGTGTGGATTACTAAATGTTAAGATTAGTGAAATGAAGATTAGCAAAATTCTCTGGAGTTATTAGTATGCCTCTAATAGTTTTCCACTAGATACCAAGGGAAATGTTTATATTCAGTGCCAGAACTATCCAGATGGAACATCATCAATATCAAGACATATTGCCAAGTTTAAGGTATTTTTCTGAACTACCTACTTTACATTCTTTATTTTAACAAATAAATTTCCACATTCTTTATTTTAACAAAAAACCAAACCAAACCAAACCAAACAACCCCCCCAAACCAGACTTGGTTACCTGGGGGCAAAGAAAATTCCTCCCACTCTTTGAACCTTCTTTTGCCCAGGACTTCATCATTCTTTGCGAGCATACAAAAGATCATTAAACAAAACCTAATTTCATTTTGTTCCTCCTCTAAACTGGGACAATCTGGAAGACCCCGATTCTGGCTGCCACTGGTCACGAGGGATAAAAATATGAAGAATATCATTATCTCTCTGCACTGATATGTATTTCATATATTTTATACACTGTGTGCAATACATGCAGCACAGTACTGGTCTGGTTCTCTGGTGCGTGCAAAGACTGTCTCATTAGTCTTGGTAGTGTTAACAGTTGGACTCAATGATTTTAAGGGTCTTTTCCAACCTAAATGATTCTATGATTCTATGTCAGAGCAAGACATTTCTGTATGCCATCTCTCTGAGTGCCCTTGTATGCTTTGGATGGAAACCTCCACAAAAGTTCAGATAACTGCAGTAATACACCCCAATATGTACTTTTTGGACGTACAGTGGCCCCACTGCATGAATATACCTAGAAATATTCAGTTATCAGACAGGAAAGGGGGAACCTCCAGTTCATTCTTTGGAAGGTTGACTCTTAGAAACTCACAAGGGCTTTGCAGAAGGAACACCTGGATTTCCACAAGGCCAAAGGTTTTCCTAGTAGGGTATTCAGTTTCTGTCTACAGTAACTAAAAAGTTAATAAACCCAAAAATTATTTACAATAACCTACACCTAGGAGATGTATCTCCTTTATCTACTAAAAGACAGGTTGGGGTTTTTTTCTGTATAAAAGCATATGGTGATAACAACTGTACTTTCCTCCCAAATTTGTTGCAACGTTCTTACTGTTCACTGAAACATCCAGAGCTAATTGAATTTGAGATCAATCTCAGAAGTCAGATCGTCGCACCAAATTCCACGACTGTATTTCCTTTCCTCAGTTATACTTGTTCTGCTTTTGAGTGTTTACTTGGTCTGGATATACAATGAAACGGGAATGCATGGTTTCCATGATACCATGGAAAATGGCATGCACCATTTACTACAGCATTAGGAAAGTGCAGTAGATGTATATTTTGGGGGGATTTTTGGTTTGGTTGGGGTTTTTTTGTTTGTTTTTTTTTTTTCTTGGGGGGAGGGTGTTTTTTGTTTTGTTTGGGTTTTTTTTTTGATTGGCACCTTCTCTAAATTACATGGAGCAAGCCATCTAAATATTCATTCATGTGGGGTTGCTCCTTATGTATCTTGGCAAGTTTACTATATATCTCTAGATTCCTAAACTCTTTGCTATATTCCTTTCTGGTGGTGGTGGGAAGAAAAGATTCAACTCAGTATTTCAGGATAGAGTAGTTCTAGAATGCACAAGTAGTGTTTTAATGTACTGCATTATACTCTCCAATTCATTCCTTAGAAATATTCCTATTTTGCTTGTTTTCTTTAACTATCATCCTAACTAGAGGTCTTCACTGAACTGTTCATAATGAAACTTCTTTCCATCATGTTAAAGTTAACATAGATCCCAGCAAAGTAGACAAGCATTGTTACTCACAGCCTTTGTGTATATCGGTATCTTTTACAGTCCATGGTGAGCCAGACTTGATTACTAAATGCTGTGGAATTGAAAGGACGTTTGCCACATAATACCTCTAGCAGAACGAGATATGAATACCACAGTCTGTATGTAGACTGCAAGATCAAGACGTACCAGATAAGAGAGTGAACTATAGGTAGGACTGCCTACTACCTACTCCACGGTCCTTGCATAATTGCTCACCGTATTCTACCACCCTCATAACACATGAGGAGCTTCTACACAGAGAAGCTTATTTTCATCATGGAATACTTCTAAATAAATTGGAAATTGCAATCAGCACCACAGTAATAGGAGAGAAACCTTAACACCTACAGCAAAGTTAGCCTGGGTCTTCTCTCCCATGGATATCCAACCAAAATTCTACACATAGCCACTGTTTTTTACCTCAAACTGAAAAGAACCCAACAAGCCCTTAAGACCATCAACAAAGGGTCAGATCAAAGGCCAGTGTTCCCATGTTCTGACCCTTGGCAAGATCCTTCCAAGCAGATACTTGGAAAAATACATTTTTCCATGCTGTCCCTAATTTTAAGGGAAGTGTCTGAGGAGAAGCAGAGCGTACAATGATGCTTCACCTGGATCCAGTAATCTACAGCTTCTAGTGGATAAAGGACTACCTGAAACAAGTTGTATCTTCATCATTATTTTTTTCTATTGAAACAGGTGAGAGGACTGAAATGCTAGACAGAGCCAGACCTTTTATTAATTCTTCTCAAACTTCACTAGAAACATCCCCATTCAGTGGTATTCCTCTTTAACACCACATTTTCCAGATCTGTGTGTTTAGGTAAAGCTTGTGCTGTCAAAGAATGTGTAGAGGTGCCTATTTTTACAAAAGTTGAAAAGCACTGGTGTTGTACAGGACTTCCCATTTATCTTTAAGAAGGAAAGAAACAGAATAATTATAAAATACAGAGGCAAAAGCCATGAATAGAAACAGCAGGTCACTACTGGATTTGTGAAGGATATTCAAAAAGCCTGGAAGAAAAGCTTCCATTCGCATAGGCTTTGAGAAGACAGAGTGGTCAACTGAAATCTCAGCTGCCACCAAGCTTAATTGTTTGCTGCTTTGGTAATATAGAAAATTGCATTTGTTAATATAGTCCTTTCAAAAACTTCTGTGAATAAATACCAGGAGTTAGACAGAACAGAAACATCCACTTGAGGATTAATAGGCACAACTGTTCCTGAAACTCCTCATGCACCAGTCTTTCTAACAGAGTACACTGGCTGTCACAAAGACCGAGCCAGACACGTCTGTATAACATTCCATCCTCACTTCAAATCTGAGCAGGAAGAGAAAAAGAAAAAAAAAGCACAACAGTGTTTACCATGACAACATAACCTGTCAACTGCAGATCACTTCCGCAAAGGCGACTGTTGTCATCTCCCTGAAAACACATCATTGCTGTTCTTGCGTTTCCAGAAGATGGAGCAGCTCGAAGTAGCTACACTAATAGGATTTATTAGACCACTAGCTCTGCCTTCTGCAACTCTAGTTTCCTCCTGGTATAAAATAGGCTTCCTGGTCTTCAAACATTTCACACTGACAGGAATGGTAGCTGATGTGCTTGTCAATAACACAGAGCAAACACAAGATTTTTGAAACAGAACACAAAAGCCTTTGCAACTCATACAAAAGACTGATTGCCAGAGACCTCAGTGTTTTCCAAATCATCCTCTTTAGATGGGCTGCAAAGGAGGACACATGATACACATTTACCTATGGATCCACAAATTCCACAGACGAAACACATATAAAATCTGTATTCTGAGAATTTATATTTCCCTCCCATATTTTTTCACTCTATGAAACATGACCCACATTGTCCCACACTTGTGCAACAACATGTATGCAGATAAATGCACTTGTTTCCTGAAGTGCAACACTAAATGCTAAAAACTTTGCAAAGAGCACCAGCAAAGAGTTCTGTTTTACACAGCTGTTTCCTATTACACTTGGACATAATGGTAATCCAGGACAAAACTGCTGGTTTTGAAAGGTGAGTGATGATTAGAGAAAGGATGAACCATCACAAGACCAGTGAGGACTTCAGTTGACCAACCTGACAATCAGAATTTGTGGCTTCCAATAGGCTTCCACTCTGACACCTTTCTTATAGAAGGTAGAAGGTGTTCAGAAACTCACCACCAGCTGCCTGTAGGTTTTTCAATAAATGGCATAAACAGCCTCAGAGGAACTCAGAAGTGGTGAGATGTGAAGCCTTGTCTTCCTCTCTCCCAAATCAGTGAGATTTCTCCACATCCACTATTTCATGAATGAGTCTCTGCCTACCACTTTGGAAACTAATAGAGGAGGCCTACACCATGGCACAGCTGTGCTACAATTTTGCAAATTCATCTCAAAGTACGTTAATACACTTAGTGAACTTTGATTTTTTCTGAAAAGGATGAGCAACAAGGAACCTGCAGGTAAATGGTATTTACCATTAACTGATATTCTTTGAATTTGCCTCATATACCAAAAATGCAAGCTATAAGCCACAGAGTATCTCAAATTTCTGAAGAAAGCTACAGAGAAAAGTCAGAAATTCATTGCAAAACAAAACATTGCAAGAAGTTATTTTTTAGTTCTTCCCTAGTTTTCTAAGTAGGGAAGAACTACTCAGTTACTTGAGTAATTAACTCAATTAGTTTACATGAAACCACAGCAAAATTTAAAGAATGTTCCAGAGGAAAATTATATTTTTTGAGGTTTGAGTTGTTGGTTTTTTGGTTTTGATTCACATGAAAAAGATGTGAAGTTTCTTTTAGAATGGCCTTTTTAAAACTAAAGTCATATCTATTGAGTAACTACTTCTTCATCACAAAATCATATAGAAAACTTCTGTGAATGTTCAGTCTTAGATCAGGAATAGTGCTAATCTGGCAAAGAAAAGAGATTCTAAATCTTGTCAGTAATCTGAGCTGACAATAATGTCAATATTTTTAAAAATGAGGCAGAGAATTAATAATTAGCATTCCAGTCATACTATGTTTGAGGGGAGAGTATGGTGATCCAGAAGACATTCACTCCTGGGAAAGTTCATTTCTACTCAGCTAAAAAGTGAACATTATGTTCCTGAGGACTGTTCCTACACCAATACCTATAATTATCTTTTGATTGTGGGCTTTTAGTCATATAAATGTTAAACATTTTTATTACTGGTATTTTTTTGGAATTCCCTTTTTACAAAGACCATGTACATTTATTAAAATTTGCAACGCTGAACAAGTATGAAAGAGCAGTAATGAAAAGAAAGGAGAAGTATTGTTATAAAGCAGGCAGAGCATGCAATAAAACAGAACTAATCCAATGCATAACTTTAAAGTTGGACAATCTTATCATGAAAGAATATCTCATGAAAGGCAAACAAGCACCTGTCTTATTTCTCCTTTTCATATGTGTATCTGTGCTATTATAAATTTATCAAACAAAGGACAAAGAAAACTAACAAATCAAGAATTGACTGTTTATTTTAATAGGAATGTAAAGTCAAAACAAATCTCTAAAACAATTATTTGTCAGTAGATAACAAACGAGAAGCAGACAATTAATGTTTAATTTACTGAGTTATTTCATTAGTTGCAAGGTCTCAAAGCCTTTCACTTCCAGGCTTCATGTCTTAATAACTTCTCCCTCCTAAATTTATAAAACATTAGAAGTTTAAATTGTTTTTCAGAAAATAATCAAGATATAAAGATGAATGTCTTTGGGAACAGCCTAGAATCTATAATTTTATTTTTTAACTAATGTACTTTGCCTCAGCATTTACATTTGCTATTTCGGACTACGTTTCTTAGAAAGACTCCAGATGCTTGATTTGAAACTAAGGTCAGCTTTTTGACATTCTCTTTATAATAGCACCAATGTTAATAAATAAATGAATTAGAGAGGTTTTCCTCAATAATGGCCTACTTTAAAAATCATAATCTCATTGCTTCAGTGTTCATTTAGGTAAATTGTGGGTCTCACCTTGGCATTTAATTAGTCACTTGGAAAAAAACCAAACCAAACAAACCACCAAACACCTTCACGTGGACGTGTATTTGCACTGCATAACAATTATTGCTTAATTATCTTTATTTCAGAAGCAATATTTATTCACTTCACCTGCTAAAAAGTGTTAGTCTCTCACAGTTCTCCGTAAATGTAATATCAAATATAAAAACATTTTCTCATTTCCCTTTTATGTCCAGTCTCATTGTTTTCCATCCTCAAAGTGATATCCTTAAACGTCTCTTCACACTCTCTCTTACCCCAAATTAGTTTGACAAACACACAAAAGAATAAGAAGTAAACATTTCAATTTTTGCCCTAGTGGAATATTTGTCCTTAAAGATTATTTCCTGCCTGGAGCATGTACTGTGCTTTACTCAGCTTAATTCAATTCATTTTTTGGTATCTAACAAAGGGAAGCATGTCTTTCATTGGTTCTCACCGTTCGGATACCATTTACAATCTATTGTACGTGTGTATCATGTGAGTCACGCGTTCAACTCTAGTTGCTTTGAAAAATATTAGTAGGAAAAAACGCTCACCTTCAGGCTCCCCACAAAGTGTACACTGTGACTCTGCAAAGAAAAAGAGAAAAATTATAACTTCTTGATTTAAGATCTGTCATAATTACATCCAAATATAACAAAACTTAGAGAACTCAAAGTTAGCATGAAAAATGCAATTCTATTTTCAGCACCCATTTTTTAACAGCTGCAAAATAACTTTCAAAAAAGAGTTTTTGCATGAAGAATTTTTAAATAGAACTATATAAATGTCTGGTTACATTTCTGTAACTATCACCTTCATAGACTCCAGCTGAATGCATTCATGTAGCAGGACTTTTTACTTCCGCATGACTTTTTTGTATTTGTAGATGTATAATACTGCAGTGATAACAGTCACTCAAATAAAAAGTTTAAGCCTCCTAATATTTTATGATTGGAGGTGGCAAACAGTAATAGTGACAGAGTTGTTATATTCCGTTCTCATGAAAGACTTCCAAGTCCTTCCAGGCAAGAGGAGTGAGTCAATGTATAACGTGCAGTTATACTCTGCAAAATATTCAAGAATAGAAATGAAGGAAATAAAACTCCGTCATAACAAACAGACGGTCTCTAAACGTACAATTATTCACACACCACTATTTGGAAGTTGGCTGTCTTAAAAATTATTTTGCATAATGTACAAATATATACACACATGGAGGAAATATTTTAAAGTATCCCTTGAGATTGAGCTGCGTCAGGTGTTAGTACCAAGCAGAACAAAGCTACTGTTTAGAATCCAAATACCAGAATCAATTGAAATCACAGAGAATGTCATCAAGTCGTCAGAGAATTCTGATATACTGGAAAAAATTCTACTAGAACAAGACAGCACAATGTATTTTGAATCCCAAACCTCTGAAATCTCCATTTTAACACTCGGATGAAAAATTACACCTCTAATAACAACAAGTATGCTGAGGCAAATATATGTATGCGCAGGCACACACGCACATGTGCGTGTGTATACATTTTTGTATAAACTCAGTACAAAAAGCAGTTTAACGTGCCTGGTACATACAAATCCAATTCAAAAGCTTGCTGAAATTATCTCTGGCCTTGAATTACAAATGGGACATTGGACTTCAGCTGCGATCTTGACTTGAAGGCAAAAAAAGTCAGAAACGTAGAATATGAAACACGTACACTAAGTAGTGACCTTTATAGTGCCACTGTGACATTGCCAGTTATTTAGAAGTACTTTGTCCATACGGGTAAGAGGCTGTCTCACCATAACCCACTGTTGTAACGGTACTTGACCCTACATCTTTCATATCTTTTAAAAATGTTAATCATTGACAGAGGTTGTAGTGTGCACGAGGTAAAGGAATGAGAAAAATAATGTTTATCCAGGCAACTCTGCTGCTGATAGGTGGGTCACAACTTTTAAAACAGCATAAAGTTGCACAATAGGATATTCATTTTGATGCAGTTCAGCACCGTGAAACACGTAGCTGAACTGTCTATTGATAGACTCACCAGTGTCCCCAGCAGATCTGACAAACTCCAAACAACACCCCAACAGCACGCTTGAGGAAAAACTGCCAGTGAAAAGCATGAAAAGCCCCGTCTCAGATAACACAGGCCTGTTTCTTTCACTGCTGGATGAAAAACGCACTTGCCACAACCTGAAGTGATGCAGAGGGAGCAGCTCAGAAGATCTTTTTTTCACTTTTAATTCAAAGACTTTCTGAGGTTTTACTGAGAGGGGCTGCCTGTCTGTGCGCAGTTTATTATCCTGATTGATAAGGAAGAACAAGCTGAGACTTGGTTTCTGAACTTCTGACTTTTTGCTGATCCTCTACGTCCTGCTAACAACTGCTTCACTGGTTTGTTACAATCCAAAGAGTCTGCCTGATATTTTTTGCAGCTCTAAACACCATCTTCCAAAGTTCCCCGCCCAACAGTACAAATTATTCGCTTCCCTCATTTCCTCCCTAACGTAAATTGGTGCCAATATTGCAAATCTGCAGCAGGGTAGGCAGTCTAACCACAAAATAAGGGTTTCAGCTACGACCGGTGCCAGAAAGTTGTCCAAAAGCTAGCAAGGTGTCAGCACTATCCCTGCCAGACCACTGCTTCTTTGGACTTCTTTCAGGTGTTTGTGTAAGGTCCCACGTTTATAGGAGAGCCAGGTGTTTCTTCCCCTACCTCAGCATCCCTGGGGAGAGTTCATGGGGGAGATTTTGTTTTAATTTATCAATGTATGCCTTCCAGAGGCCAGGAAAAATTTCAAACTCACAGCAGCACCTCTCCTGCTACACTGGTAAGAAGCAGACTTTGCGGATGTGGATGATTCACCAGTAAGCCTCTGTTTATGAATTTCCCCACCGTAGTTTGCTACTGTGGGGGAGGACTAGGTACCCTTTTTGTTGCGCTTGACACATACAGATCAAGTGACAAATAAAAACACAACCACTTCTACTAGACACGTGAACAACATCACAGGGAGGTTGTACGGAGCACTGTTTTCCATGGAGCCTCTGTGTGTGTGTAAGAGACAGAGAAAGAGAAAAACAATGAAGTCTATTTAGATCCGTACATTCTATGGCAATTGTTGAGAGAGTGCACATCCTAAGTTTCCAAGACTAAAATCATATAAAACATACGCATCACACTCAAGTATTTGTAGGTTTGCATTATACAGAAATACGGAAATCTTAAAATCCTGTAAAGAAGCTATGTCTTGAAACTTATTTGAACTTCTTTCCTCTATAAGGAAGTTGCTGTATCTTGGTAGAAAAGATCTTTCTGGAACATAGCTCAATACTAAACATCTGTACTAATTTGGAAATTTTCTAATTTAAATTTCAGTTCTGGGGTCAGATGACAGCAATGAAGGACATGAAAACAGTGTAAAAAGTTACCACTCCATCAGGTGAAACGACATAGCTTACGCTGAGACGCACCACAGCTAAGGTTGAGTGTCTCAGCATTACTGTTCAAAATCTAAACTAGTCTTAGAAGATTTACCAAGTAGTGGAAATAAACAGCCACCTAACCTGCCTTAGAAACCTATGTTAGCATGAGATAAACCGATAAATCGCTTTTACGATTATAAGTTTATATATAGTTATAAGTTATTCCTTTTTTTGTGTTGTCAGAGGTCTTAGACTTAGGCAACATCTTCACAATAACATTCACAGCAAGAGATTAGTGTTCATTGTCAGTGACCTCTGGAGGTCGTCTGTTCAGCCTCCCACTGAGAGCAGGGCTGTCACCAACAGGAGCTCAGCTCAGCTGGGGTTTTGATAGCCAAGCCCTGCAAGCCACCAAGGATGGAGATTCCACGGCCTCAGTGAGCAGCCTGCTCCAGTGCTGCATCAGCCTCATAGGGTCCTGCTTGCATCTCTCAGCCTACAGTTTGTGGCCATTCTTCCTTGTTACATCAGCCAGCACCACTAAAAAGACTCTGGCTCCATCCTGTCAGTAACTCTCCTTCAAATAGCAGTAGTCCACTATAGATCTACACCTCAACAGACTAAATAAGCCCAGCTCCTTCAACTACTCTGACCAGAGGGCCCTCTGTTAGACTCACTCCAATTTCTCCCTATGCCTCTGGAAGCAGTGAGCCCCAACCACTGAACACAGTACTCCAGGTGCAGCCTCACCAGCACCAGAGGGAAATAATATCCTCCGCAATTCACTGCTCGTACTCATCCTGGCATGGCACAGTATGCAGTTTGCCTATTTGCAATGACAATGGGTCTGTTGACCCACATGCAACTTGGTATTCACGTTCCTTCAGGAAAAAACAAATGAAAAAAATCGAGTCTTGGTAAGAGCAGTCCCCTGATCCAAGTGTCCCACCAACTGTAACAACGCTAATGTAGGGCACAAGGGAAGACGGAACGTGTCGCCAAATGCGGGCAGACCAAGACTGCTCTTTTCAGGACTGGCCAGCCCATAGATCGGCTCAAGGGAATCGTGAAATCTCAGCCTCAGGCAAGTAACTTTTGTATGCCCACGCTGGATGAAATGACATCTGACGTGAAAGTGCTTAAACTACTGCATGTTGTGATGGAATATGAGCAGGGACATTACCACTTTTCAGGCAAAGATACTTCTTAAGCCTCTCCTTCTCACAATGCCTACTAATGGATTATGCCTCTACATATCTGATTCATCTAAAGTATTATAACGATACTTTCACAAGTGGTATTCTTTCTTTTTAATATGTTGCTAATCAGCTGCACTTAACAAAGATGCTCATTCTTGAAAACACTCATACATATGAGTAACTTCTTTGTCATTGCTCTCAAAAGTAAAATGGCTAAGATGGGCGAGTGTTCAGAGATTTGGGACCCAATAAATCAATAGAACAAGGAAAACCTGTATTTATATTATTAATCTCACTCTGTCATGTTGAAATTGTCTAGCCAACAGAAATAATCTTCCTGGATACAAGAACTTGCTGACAAAATAGGTCATAAGAAAGATCTTTTGAAGAAACAAATTTATCATGAAGACACAAGCTCTTTTTTCCTCCCAAATAATATTAAATCCATTTTATTTTTACAGTTTTTCTTTTCTAACCTAAATGATAAGTAAAACTAAAAATAATCAACGTAGACATGTAAATGCCAACATTCTTTCTCCAAAAAGCTGAGTTCAACATTCACTTTTAAATTAGAGTGAAGATAAGTTATTCTGCTAAACATGTTCACCTTTCCTTGCTTTGTATATATTATCCTTGTATGGCTGGTGAAAGTACAATAAAATCTACAGTAAAGAGTAGATTTTACAACATGCAATATCATAAAGAAAACAATATATGGGCCGGATGAAAGATACAAACCAGACATTATGAATAAATTACAATTCAAAGTACCCATGTAATCTATACAATCTAATAAGAGGAAGACAACACAATATTAGTAGGATTTAAAATCAGTTTAAAGAAAATACTGGATGGTATTTAATAGTTATCTACACTTCAAAGTACACCATGCTCTCAGCAAGGGCTTACCCAGATTATGGAGTCCAATCTGGATGAGTTTTGACCGAGATATATGGCAATGACAGTATGACAAGAAATAACGCGCAAAGTTGAGAAGCAGTGCTGGGGATAGCTTGTCACCTCAGCACCACATTCATAAAGCAGCAGCACACATCCCGTTCCGTAT
Organism: Chroicocephalus ridibundus; assembly: GCF_963924245.1. Lineage (NCBI taxonomy): Eukaryota > Metazoa > Chordata > Aves > Charadriiformes > Laridae > Chroicocephalus > Chroicocephalus ridibundus. The sequence goes on from NC_086286.1 coordinate 106,661,230, forward strand.
CCCCACTTCAGCTGGGTAACAGACTTCTCTGTTTCTCTTTTCATCTGATACCACCAGAGACCCTTCGCGGCTCCTCCCTGCTGCCACCCTTCTCTATGTTATTTTAAATTTTAATTACAGACGTGTATGTTCTCTGTTGCTTAGATTTCTCTCTATTTTTTTTCCCACTCCTGTCTAATTCTATTTACCGAGTAGCAAAAAGACATACCCCTGTTATATAATTACTGAATATCACTGCTTATTTGAATCTAGAATTCAATGCATCAGAGGAAAACTGGAAATTATTTTTGTTTCACAGAGAAATACGGTTCTTTGTTTGCTTTTTTTTTTCACTTTCCTTTATGCAAAATAATAATAATAATTTAGAAAGCAATGAAAACATAGATCAACTTCCAGTGAGGAAATTTAGCAGATAGTGCTTTAGATTTTGGTTCTAATGGCAAGAAACGCAACTGTTTCTGACACTATTTCATCAATGTCTCTTTACATCATTTTACTGATGTCAGTGAAACAGAACTCTGTGAGACTTAGAGACATAGAGTAGCCATGCATTATTCAGTGCAGCTGAAAAGCAAGGTATAATTTAAGGCTAATCTGTGAAACTTCTAATCATTTTCAGGATTTTAATCCAATATTTGTATCTAAACATGGCTATAATAGTGCCAATAAAAGATGACTGTATTATGAACTACGTTTTCCATTCTCTCTTTTCGCGTCTATTTTTTCTCCTACACCTTTTGTCTTTATCTGTAGCTTTTTCCTCCTCTTGATACCTCACCACTGCACAATGCCATCAGCTGAAACATCAACATGACAGAACTATAGGATAAACTGCAAGATTTTATCACGTCCACCAAGATTCTCCCATTCTCAATCATCATCTTTGTTCCACACCGATGCTAGAGCAAATCCTGTGGAGATCTCCTGCTCCGTGTTGTCACCCACGTAGGTAAGGTATTGAGAGACACCTACAAAAACCAACTAGCCTTTTCTTCTGCAACGCCCATTTGAGATTTACCTACAGATTTTTTTTTCTAAAATGTTCTCTAAAACCTTTCATTACAGGGAATACAACCATCTTCAGGTAAATTCTCTCTGTTGCTAAATTATATTTGCAGTTAGAGAGATTTTTCCTATAGAGCCCAAACAGGCATTGCTTTCAACTATGCAGATGGAAAGTAAAATTTTTAACACACTTAGGAAAAAAAAAAGATATTTAGTTCATATACTTGTTGTTTCCTTCAGGTGTTGTTTTTTTGTATTCTAAGCCTTCAATTTTTCCTCACAGTCATGGTTGCTAATACTCATCTCATCTTTGTTTTTCCCTGGAGTCTTTCCAACTTAGCCGTATCTTAAAGTTATAAGTGCCCCACACTGAATACAGTGCTCAACCTGAACCCTTCAACGACCAGGTGGGGCAGAATATTTACACTCTTACATCCTTTTTACATTTCTAAGAACGCCACTGGCCTAATTTTGGGCAGCACTTCTTGCCTCAAGCATTTTTGTGACTCAAATGAGATCTTTTCTCATCCTTACAGACAGGAATTTGACTAGAGGTACCCTGAGCAGTCACCATTGTAAGAATGAACTAAGTCAAGGATACTTCGTTGGTCTGCCTTTGGAGTAAGAGCTCTACTCATTTAATCCATGTAAACCAAATGAAATCCACAAAGGAATCCAGGTGCTTCTTACAACTTTTTGTCTGAAACTATGAAGTGGCAAAAATAATCAAAATGACACACCAAAACACTGTATTTCTTACAGTATTTTGAGTGCTGACAAATAGTACAACAGGAAGAGAAACCAACTATATTTGGACTCACGTATTGTTTTGGCCCATTTCCATGAACAGTCATAAAAGAAATAAACAAAAATAACTTCAAGTTTTCCAATCAAAAGAAAAGCATGCAATTATACATATATACATACACACACATTTACGTATATATATACACACACACATTTACGTGTATATATACACACACACACATATCTATCTGTCTTGAAACCCTTTTGCTTCTTCTGAACAATAGTATATACACATAAAAATAACTACCGGTAGTCAGTTGATCGTGCAGAATGTACTGAAAAATGTAATAACAATTGTTTAGAACGGTTGTGGATATAGCCAATAAATGTATTTCATCCCTCTGAAACTACTTCTACAGGCACTTCTCCCCGAGTGAGTGTAAGAGCCTACTTTCCTGCCTGCCTGCCTGCCTCCCACTGCTGATCACTTACGGCGTGACCACTCACAAGATGAGATTCCCTTGCGTTCGCAATTTCAGCTTTCTTGAATCTTTCCTTTTAACTGGGGTATTCATAACAAAGGGCCTTTTACTGCCCAGGATCAGGCCTTGGGGTTAGGAAAAAACAAATGTCTACTGCAGTTTTGGAGAACAGCAAAAATACGATAGAAAAACCAGCTGCCTGAGAGATACTAGCAGCTGAGCTATATTGGGAAAGACAGAGCAATGGGAATGAGTAGCCCTGAGAAGGGCAGATACTGAAAGAACTTTAAATAAAACCAGAATACAGAATAGCCGTTATTAAAATAGAATGAGCCTAAAGCAGAAGAAAATCAAACAACCTGGCAGCAAACTTTGTATCCTTTTGAGCAAATGAACTGACATCCAACCAAATGCATAAAGCAACCACTAAGAGCCCGTTTTCCCCAGATAAAAATATAAGGTTCATGCTCAAAGCAATGCCAGAACCTATTCACAGTACTTGCACATCAGATCCTTCTCCATATGGAGTTTACACATTACACGTGCATTAACCAAGCCAAAAGAGATTTCAGAAAAGAATTACAAGACCAGACAATCAAATATTTTCATAGGAAAACAAAAATAACTGAAGCAATAAAAAGCAAAATATAAACCACTAAAGAAAGAAAGAAAAAAAAAAGCTAATGTTTCTCTTGGTGATCTGAACACAAATACTTTCTTTTCAGAGGAGAAGTCATAAACACAGTAATAAAATGGATGTGCTTTAGCACACTTCTGATACACATTTCAAACGCACAGTATCGAAGCGGAGAGTCCAAATACCCTGAATGAGTCCAAAAAAGACCAGATGATGCGTTTATAAAGAGCAAATCTTCATGTTTTTCTCCTCATTTTTACACTCGTTTTCTAGTATTTGACGTTCAAAGGTTAAAGTGAGTCATATTCCTCCCAGCCGAGGGAAAGAAACTTACCACCCCCTAATCACATTGTTGCATCTTTATGAAAAACAGCAAGGAGAGTACGGCTGGTGATAAAAAAATTGTGAGAGCAGGGACCCACGAGAGTGCTGTGAAATACGAAACTGAAGGCAGTCTGCACCAGAGGCTTGCTCCAGAAGCCCTCTGGAGTCGATGCAAGTGTCATTGGAGTTCAGCAGACTCAGGGTCAAATCTCAACAGCATACTAATGCAAAACTAGCCAGGCTATCTGTCACCATTCCTCTACTTTGTCTGTTTTTCTCTCTCTTCTGTCACTTTCCTCATTTTACAACTCCAAGTTGAGCATTAACAAAGAACCAAATAGATAGATGGCAAAAAATATACAATGGGACAGCAGAGTTGTAGAGTAGATCACGTACTCTGATGTTCCAGTACTCTGAAGGTTAAATTGATTTTTTCACTCCTTTCTTCCTCTCATATAGGAATCAAATTTCAAAAGCATTTAAATGGAATTGACTTGACAAACAGATTTAAGGCAGTAATTTGAAATACAAAGGGTGTGCAAAAAAATGATGTAACCATTGGAAGGGGTGAGAGATCAATTCCAGGATGTACCCACATCTGGACAAGACTGTTGAACGATGTCCTTTGTGTAAAGTCAGTAATGGATATCAACCTGGAACAGTACAAGTTGGAAGAGATGTCCTGAGGTCGTTAGAGTTCATTCCTCAATTCAGAGCACTGCCAATTTCAAAGTAACATTAGGTTTCTCAGGGCCCTGCCCACTCAAGTTTTGAAAATCCACCAGGAAGGAGAATCTAGTGTTTGAGCACCCTCACCATGAAGAGTTTTTTCCTTGCGTCTAACTGAAATTTCCCTTGCTGCAACATCTCTCTGTTCCTTCTCGTCCTTTCACTGTCATGTCCATTAAGAGTCTGGCTCCATCTGGCTGTAATGACCCATTAAGCAGCTGAGGACAGCAATTAGTTCTGTTCGCCTCTTAGCTTCCTCTTCTTCAGGCTGAACAAATCCAGGTCTCTATGCACATCATAAGCTCCGGTACCCTACCCATCTCGGTGGCCATCCTCTGGACAAACTCCAGTTTGTCTATGTCTTTCTTATACTGGGGTGGGGGTGGGGCAGGGGCTAGAACTGGGCATTACTCCAATTGCAGCATCTGAAGTGCCAAAAAGAGGGGAATAATCACTCCCTTTAACCTACTCGCTGTACTGACGCCGCCCAGTGTGCAGCCAGCATTCATTGTTGCAGATACACTTCTGAGATCCTAATAAAAGAGCACTCAAACACAAAAGGACTGTGATATACAACTAAAGCTTTGAACTGGTCCAGTCCCAAATATGTAGGGACCTGACATGCTACTCGAGGACATTACAGCAGCAAACTCTGATGTGCCAGCAATGTCTCCCAACAGCTAGAGACCACAGCTCAAGGACTCATCTGTGGTATAAGCCTTTTCTACTGTCCTGAGAAGGAATCCACTATAGATTCCTTCTTAAATACAGGCTGGGGGGAACAAGGCTTGTTTACAAGAGCACTGAGCTATCCTCTGTAAGGATTTCTGTCTTGACCAGTCTATAATGACTTCTGGGACCTAATGAAATTTCTAAATATATCTGCATATCTCAGGAGAAGAGCTTCCATCTAGTCTCTGCTCTCCATCAGAAATGCTGTCTTCAGGTGGGAGTGCGCAAATACACAAGAAAAACAAATCTAGTGTGAAACATCAAACCTGATTTAAAAAAAATGAAACAAAAATCTGTTTATGTGTCCTGGTTTGAGATAAAACAGAACCAATTTTCTGTTTTGTAATTTTACTTTTTAGCTGGGCCTCTTCTAACTGACTAAACTCTGAAATTAACAGTATATTGTTCAGAAAATGTTCACTCTCAGAGTGTTAAGACTTGATTATACCAAGGAATGGTATGCAGAGAGGCTCTTGCTTATACTTACTGCTATAACAACCAAGGTCAGCTAACTTTGTTATTTGCCCCGTTAGAGGGTCGGAAGTTGAAAAGCGCAGAGGGGTCACACCTGCAGGGAGGAGCAGACAGGACAGGTGACCCAAAACTGACCAACAGGATATTCCATCCCATATGCATCACGCTCAGTATAAAAGCTAAGGGATCAAAGGGTCAGGTCTCTTCCTTCAATGGCCAACATCCAAGGAGGACCCTGTCTGTTCATCTGCCTTTGATCCTGATCTGTGTGTTCCTGACTCCAGCTCTGGAATCCAGTTCCCATCCGTTGGTGACTTCAGTCTGGGACTTCCCCAGTGCCTGCTGGTGACGTCATCCTGGGAGCTTAATACGGTTTTGTATATACTGTATCTATTTCATTATTTTCCTTTTTAATTTCATTATTAATATTTCCTTAAAGTAGTTTAGTATCTTCTAAACTTGTAAATCTCTTTATCTCTCCTGCTCCCCTCTGTGTACAAGAGACTGGGGGGGGAGGTGCATCTGTTGCTGGCCATTGGCCAATTTGGCCAAAATCACAGCATTATGCTATATAACCTTTGCCAGCAATAAACATAATCTGGAAAAATTTAAAAGTGAACTGACAGAAAATATGCTTCCCTTTCCATCTTGAACGTTCTCAGAAAAAAATGAGTGTGCTCTGTTTATGAGTTCAAACACTTCCATCTCACTGGATATATAAACATGACCCCTGTCATAACCATTACAAAGGCACAAAGAGCTCATTGCAGGGCTCAAACCTAAGCTCAAAATAACAACAGTGCTTTATTTTAGCTTTTACAATAGAAAATAAAGATTTATTTGGGGTAGTATAAACTTTCCAGTGAGTTAAACAGAAAAAAAAAAAAGAGTTTGCCATTTTCTGTGAAACAGCTACTAACTTCAACTCCAAGCTCTTAACTTATTCTGGTGAAATGAGCATCCACCCCTTTACAAAGCCCCTATGCTGGAACAAGGTGCAAAGCTGGGCACATCTGGAAACTTTTTATGAATGAAGTTTTCCATAGCGAACATTCCTTATCAACATTCTTTAAAAAAAAATAATCTAAAATTCCAGTTGCAACTAAACGATCAATAATCCAAACTGGAGATACATCCTTTGACAGAAAGATGTAAAATTGCAATAAAGAAATAGGAGTTGAGAGCCCAAAAATTTTTCACGAAGCTAAACTTGAGATGGAACTGAATAACTAAAAAATAGTCTGATCTTTTTGCAGAAACACTCACAAATTCAACCTTAAATAGCCAAAAGCAAAGTATGAACAGCAGATTTAAATTTATTATTTCTTTTGAACTGTGTGAGTCCCTTTTCCTTCTTCGGTGCATTATCACGTACATAGCAATGTGTACCGCTTTCAGCCAACCTCACCTTTTAGATTACTGCAGCGAGCTAGCATCCCTGTCACTGATTTGACCTTCACTTCCTTTATGCTATTGTAATGGTCTGCTGATTTCTTTAATAGTTAGCCACAAGGAAGTCCAGATCTGTAGTATTAGGAGTCTATGTACAGAGCACAACTGTCGAAAGGGGCCCTACGGTCAAAATAGCAATTGTTAACACGCACTATGCCATAGCTATAACTGCTAAGTATCACGGACCTCTCTAAGTTGCTTAGAAACTTCAGGGAACCTGAAGTGCGAACACCCAAAACTCATATGCGATGCTTTTGTCTGGTTCTTAAATATCACTGAAATTGGAACCTCAGCACAAGCCTTGCAAGTATTTTAGACATCGTTATTAATATATTAAAACCCTCATAAAAAACTCTCAAGATTGAATTAATGTATAATATAGTCACCTAATTGAGTTGAAATCACTGGCACAATTGTCACTGGAGTAAACTTTCATGGAACAGTTTAGCCCAAGGGCAGGATACTGTTGCTAGGCCCATCTGAATGTTATTGCCTTTTGGAAATTAAACGTTTTGTTGTGTCAAACGTAAGATGAAGTTGTATAATTACACATCACTTTCAAGACAGTAAAAAAGCAGGAGCCCAGAAAACTCACTAGTCCACATGAAATGCCTGAAATTTCTCAGATTAGTCAACTGATTTTAAAGCAAAATCAGTTTCTCTCTGTTCTTCAGAACTACCTTTTTTTTCCCTTCCAAATCCATTCAATAAAATTTCTACTGTAACTGCCTCTTTTGTTCTTAGAATAATAAGAACTTTTCTCTACTTCCTAACAAGATAGTGGAAAAAAGTTTACATTTAAAAAAATGAAAAATCACAGATTAATTGAGCAGTTTCTCTTTACGATCCAGTGTTCAATGTCTATGCCAAGAAACTGTGACCCTCAGGGATTTTTTTCTGCCTGAATGTTTAAATGGGAGAAAATTTGCTTCAATCATGAGAAGTTTGTTGTTAATGCAGCCTTTTCTTTTAGATAACCATACTACACTTTGCAGACTGACCTTTAAACTGTGACCTGAGTGAGGTTATCTGCAGGACTGGGCATGAATCTAAAGACTATAAACATGAACTTTGTGTGATTTCCACGATTTTACTGGCCTCCATCAAATTATTTACAAGATGTAACTAAGGGGTAAATTCCTGAAAATTTGAAACTAAATTGATTATTATTAACAAGGAGATAATATTGAATTACTTGCAAGAGACAAATATTGAAAAAGTTATGAGCCAGCTTTCAACAGTAAAATGATAAATAATTATATGCAAGTTACTCATAAATAAATGTCATAAACAACTAGTTTATAATGCTAAATCCTCTTAATCACAGGAACACCACTGAATTACTAATCAACAAAAAACAGACATACACAGGTGTGAAATTAGCTGTTTGTCAGATTTAATACTTCATCCTTTAAAAAACCCAGCAGAACAACATGATTTACCATAGCTATTTTTCAGGACTATTTATCTAAGTTTTCCTATTTAAAAAATTTCAGTTATTGGATGATGTAATTAGACAAGTACAGTTTAACTTCAAAAACTGCTGCACCTCAGATGTGGTTGAGAAACAGCAAAGCGTAACACTGGCCAAGATGGAGTCTGAACATAAACAAGTTTCCCAATATATATAATCCTTCATTAATATTTCAGGTGCTTTTAATAACCATAAAGTCTTCATGAACTAATTGTACTTCTAGTAACATGAATCTATCTGTTAGACTTAGAAATGCTTTGGCTTACATGAAGTTTTATGGTATAAATTGTCTAGCCCAGATTTATGATGTCAATAAGAATCCAACAAAAAATCATTTAACATCTCAACTACCTGAAGGAATCAGAATACTTTGAGAATATTCATAAAACATTTCTACGCATATTTTTTATCTTACCATGTTCTGAAGGCACACAAGATTTTCTCTAGGGTTGTGATTTTACTTACATCTGGTCCCATAGCATTAAAATAAATAATCAAGTAAATGTTTTTTCATAACGATAAAATAAAATTCTGGATGTGAAATTACATGCTTTCACATAAACATACAGGATGCAAAAACTACAAAAGCAAGCAGCTAAATATTGACACTAATTTCATCAGAACTAAGTACTCTTTTATACACTTTCTGAAATGTGTCTGCTTTGAAATTGGTACAGATTAGGAGATCCTTAAATGCTCATACAGCAAAAATAAAGGCAATTTAAAAACATTTATTCCCTCCTCTTTACCTTATTTTCTGCCCCTTAAGAGAGATCACAATATACATATTCTGATCATGCTAATGTACAATAAGTTGCAGCATAAATAAATTAAGAAAATTGGAAAAGAGAAGTATTCATGTGAAATTGCATTTGAGAGGGCAGAAGAAATAATCTCTCAAACAAGGCATCAGGTAAATCCCCAAATTAGCATTGCCTCATGTTGCAGGCATTGAATGCAATGCTTACAATTACCATTCAACTGATAGTTCTTGTTGTTAAGCGGAAAAATTGAGCTCAATGGCATCTTGCTGTTGAAACAATAATTAGGAATACAAAAGAACTGGTAGCCCTGAGGAAATCCAGGTGGTTTTTAAGCAGTTATCTGGCTTGCTTGTCCAGCTAACTAGAAGCCCAAACTCTGCTTTTAGTAAGGCCTTTGAAAAGAATACTATTATTGCTGATGCACAAGATCAAATGTTGCAATAAACCTGTGTTCCCTATGACGTCATGTCCTTGCCACGACATTTTAGTGACACTGCTCAAACTAACAACTTACAAGGCTTATGCTTGTATGAAACATTTTTCCACAGTGGAAAGAAATGGTTCTATGTAGCTTGCATGGTAGGTCTTCTTACTGTAATAGCTCCAAAATCCAATTCAGCTGATTTGGAAATAAGAGAGACTATAATGAAAGAAAGAGATTTTCCTACGTACAATCTAGCAAAAGATCTGCAAATATACAGTTGGGAACAAAGGATAAGAATGGACTTTGTGAGAAAGCTTGGTAACAAGAATCTAGGACTGAAGAGATCAATTCTCAAACAACATATTTTTCATCAAGTAAGGTAACAAGTACCAGGAGGTAACAAGCACCACAGAAGTGTAAGCTTAAAATAATTACACCAAAATGGTATAGAGAAACACTGAGAAGCTGAAGAAAAATATCAATAGAGAGAGAAGAAAAGGCACATATGAAGATTTGGAACTAGAGGATTTGGAACTAGGAAGATTTTGGAACTAGATGATCTTTAAGCTCCCTTCTAACTCGAACCACTCTATGATTTAAAGGTGGGTGGTTTTTTAAATGCCTGTAAGAACTGGTATTGCAAAACATCTGCAAAAGTTCACATATGCATAGCTGCGTATGAATGCTCAATTCATGTTTACTGAAACACTGAAGCTCTTCGGAAGTACCACTAACTTCATATAAATTCCCTGGAGAGAGTACACTCTAAAGACTATAGCTAAATGAAATTCTCATTCACAGCAGGAGCTTAGTCTAAGTGTGGGAAACACAGCGTCAATACTGTATATGAAAACTGAGAGAAGCGTGACTCAGACATTCATTTTTTTGAAAGACGGGGAACTTAAAATATACAACAGTAGGAAGTGAAAGATCAGGATCTCGCTATGTGTCACCATGGCTCAGCCAAAATCAAAGAAATCTCACTGGCTTTTATCAATTATTTGGCCCAAGATCTTCCAATCTGTGGGTAATAACACAACTGGAGACAGAGCCAGTAATTAAGAGAATGCAATTGGATTCAAAAGGTTTTCCATTATTTTTTTGTGACTGGATGAGCAGATGGCAAATGCAGCTTAACACAGAAAAAATGTGAGATAATTAGCAGGGAAACCAAACACCAAGTTAGAGAATATGTACTAAATGGAAATCTCATCTAGCAAGCTAATCAAAAGAGGAATTTGGGGGTTATTATGAAAAATAATTAAAACCATCAAATCATTTCACAGCTGCTGGAAAAAAGAAGGCAAAGATGATAGCAGGTTACATTAATAGATAGATACACCACAAAGTGAAGTGATATTATTAGTGTTCAAGGCATTTATTAAGAACCATCTAGAACACTCCACCTGGCTCTGGCAGGCGAGGGAGCATGTGGCGAGGCGGTGCATTACAGAGGAGAATTTGGTGTGCTAGTGGTACTCCCCAAGTACCAAGGCTCCTAGCGCTATTGAGACTGAGCCTGTCCCAAGTGTTATTGACGATGTGACAAATGCCACCCAGACCTAGGTAGGTTATTTTTGATTCCACTGCTATTACAATGCTGTTTCAGAGCCTTAGTCTTGAATGGTTAAAACCATCCCACTAAATCGCAACCGACATTCACGGCCAGTTTATTCTTATGCCGGCAATATCATTTAGACTATATCGCTCTTCTTTTTTCCTGCTGTTTCCCTCCTTGATATAGAGAGCAATCATATCCCTTCTTGGCCTTCCCCTTGCTGTATAAAACTTGTCAACCCATTATATGTTCTCTTGTAAAGTAAGCACTCCTCTTTCTTGATCACCACACTAGCCCTATAAGCTCAAGTGCTCACTTCTATTCCAGCGCAGATTTCTACTCTGTGAAGGGGTCTGTATGCTTGCAAAATCACTTACAACATCGGTATCTTTGTTAGCAAGGCAGGGAGCCCAAGGAAAGGGACATGCTTAGCTGTCACAGCAGCCAACGAGTTGGCCCAAGTGACTGTTGGGAACAAATCCAGAACGTTAAGGGCAGTGCATCAGCTCAGACATTCCGGTGCAAATCGCAGTACCTGGACCTGCCTGGGGGAAGAGGCAGATGGGTATGGGGTGCTGAGCTCAGGCGTGTCCCACAGGAGAAGTGGAGGTGGAAAGGGTTGCGGCCACAGGACTGGGAGGCTCTGGGTTGAACTGGGAGTCTGGGGTAGGAACTTGGACCAAGGCTGGGGGCAGGGCTTTGGGGGGTGCAGGGGCACTGTGGGAGAGGGGATGCACGACTGTGGGGCATGGGTAGGGGGAGTCATTTGCAGGATGAGAGAAGGGTGTATTGTAGGCAGCTCCAGATGGGCTGGGAGGAATGGCGTTGCTTTAGAGTAAATTCAGAAATACTGGGGAGGCTCTAGAGCCGTGTCGGTGCCGTTAATGTGGAGTCCATTCATGGACCATGACACACACATATACAAGCTCCTCCCCATACAAGCTGCTCCCTTGCTCCCACTTCATTCTCCTTTTAACTTTTGCTTTGATGAGGAGATTAAATATATGTGACTGAATTGTCTGGCCATTTTGCAGTTCTCTGACTCTGCTGCACACTATTTCCACCACCTTCTCCCACTGTCCTGCATTTCAACAGGGAGCTTGACACCTAGAAGACAAGTTGCTAAAAGATCTGAGAATACTGGCATCTGGGCGGAGGAAACAGAAACCAAATTAAGACCCCCACTGGAAAGGCAGCCGTACAAGCTCAGCAACTATTAGAGTTGTTTAGTCTCCCAATCAGCACAAGTATTATGTTGAAATCAACTATTATACAAGCTGCTCCTTCCCAGCAGCTGGGACTTAGGGGACATGGGAGAGAGCCAAGCGCACTGTGAATAGGGAGGCTTAGCAGATGTTACAGAGGATGTGAACATTTTACTTGGGGTGGGAGGAAGGTTATTTATAAGGAACAGGTGAAGAGAGTTCCAGGCTACTGTAACATAGGAACATATATCACAAATCTATAAGATACTTCCATTAATTCCAACATTAATCAAACAACTTGCTTGCTTTCCAAATACAATGTGGCATTGGAGTGTTCAGCATAAACCTAATTTTGAACTAATAAATTACTACAAGTCATCAGAGCCAATATATTCAGCAGAAGAATTTTAATATAATGACTGATATATACCAGGTATTAATTACAGTTTGATCGAAGAACAGAACACATTTGTAAATGTTTTCGTTGATTGCATCCCTTAAGCTTGAAGAGAATTACTGATCTCAAAGTACTTTTTAATCAATATTGAAAAATCACAGTAAATTTTTTTTAACAGAACAGAGAATCTCTAAATTACCATTCTTCAGAACATTTCCCTAGAGCTTGACTGTCCTTTGGAGTACTTTCAACCCACATCTACAAGAAAGAATAGGACTTCTGGTGTACAGTTTTGTATGCCAACTATCTCTTTCTTGTTCCTTTACCTGCTTCCTCTTTTCTACCTGGTAGGTGTGAAACATGCAGTCTTACCTTCATGTAACAATACAACCATAAATTTACCCGTACTGAGTAAAGTGGTACTTTGCTTCTGTTATTGTCAGTCACCTGATTAGTACTTCACTGGAGCAATGGGAATGAAACTGCCTCTGAGACAGATTTCATCCCCAGGATGCTTGCAGGTTCATATACTTGCACAGAATTGCATTGCCAGTTTTCTTTGGGAACAACACACTTATCATACAAGACTAGTTTTAAAGTTACATTCTAATTCATTGGTACCCTATACATTTAGTATCACTTCAAAGGTAGTTTAGTTAACGCAAATCAGAATTTCTAACCAATGGTAAAGTTCAACATTTCAGCAATTGCTCTTATCCACAACTGGAGTAAAACTAAAACATCAATCCACTTTGTAGGTTAAATTACACTGAACTTGGACTAAGCTGAAATGTTTAACTTTAATTTATCAGAGAGAAAAGAAACAGTCTTTGTACTGTTTGATTTAGTTTGGTCAAAGTCTGGTTTGCTGCTCCTGTTTCTCAGACCTCCTCTGTCCCCAACAAGGAAGCTTCCCAGCCACTTCTGTGATGCCACACAGTGCCTACGAAAACATATGACTACGTATATCATGGGAAAAAGTCAAGTCCAGGAAACCTGTTCCATAAAAAGAGCATGGATACAAGGAAGGACTCTCTAAAAGGCATTCAAACCACATCTGTTCATGCAGTGCAGTGTCTATCACAAAGAAAAGCATTCCAACACAGCACAACCCTGAAACATGGCTGATCCAACCAATCATTCCTTTTCTTTATGTAATGTTCAACTAATTCAAAATCTGTCATTTTTTGATTTTGCAGGGGATTCTTTCCCCAGTCACGGAATTTGTAATAAACATCATATGTCTTCTTCACAGAAATCAACTTTTAGTAAAGGTGTCTGTCATAGGCATGATGAAACTTGCAATATGTTAAATGTTATTAAAGCAAATTCATGTTTTTACCATCCAACCAGAAGGTTCCTAAATACTATTGATGTTTTTGATACTGTTTCTGTTGCAACCTTGTTCTGTTACTTTTGTAAAGAATTTTCTCAGGTAGAAAATGAGAAGCAAGAAACAGACTTGTGCCACTTTATTAAAAAAATAAACTGCAAAAGGCTCCTGCAATCTGTTATGTCTCTCCCTTTGTCCCTTAGTCTAGAGAATCAGTGCTGGCTACTTTTCTGCTAGTCATTCAAAGCTGTCACTCTTTCCCTACCAACCTGGCAGCCAGACAGACTGGCTTAATATAACGGTTCCCTCAAAAAGCAAATGCATTTTCCTTTCTCTATGAAGTCGGAGAAAAGAGCACCGTGTTTGAAAGAGTTAGGTATGTTTTACAAAACACTGGTGCATTTAAAATCTAATCATAACATAATGCCTTGTGCTCAAAGGTTCTTATAAGTGCTACCACTGTTTTGTCTCCAGTGGGTATCATCAAGTGATTTTATTTTTTTTATGTTGACAGTTTACTGTTCAGCAAGTAGTTAGAGAAAGGACTGTGATTTTTCTGAATGTGAACAAGTGGCCGTTGGGGGATACCAGTGTTATGGTCATGTGGGTATGGGTCAGAATGCCCTAACGTATATTTTCATAGAGAACAAAAAAAAATAAAATCTTTCAGCAACTGGTATTTCGCTGAAAGCCTGAACATGAGCTAGAGCATGACGACATCTTAAGAGGACTACTGGAAAGCAAAATTCTTCCCTTAGCTTCTTGGTATCAGTGGTGGTCAGCTGTTTCTAATTTCATGTACTAAATAACGTCAAAATACTTCCTGCATGTAACTTTGCCCAGGGAAGGAAAATATTAAAGATTAATAATTATATTAATGATCATTATTAAAGCTACAAAAGGGCCTCTTGCTCCTTGAGTACAGGCTAGATGTCTCTCTACCTGCCTTGCCTCTGTCTTTAGTGTCATGTTTGCTTTTCTGAAGGGGCGTGAAGAAAGCTGACGTGCTGGCTAGCAGCATGTGCTTTAGGTAAGGTGGTTGGGGGGGCAGGTTCCAGAAAATTATCTCCACAATCCTCTTTGCTGGAAAATCACACTCTTCTACAAGACTATCTTATTAAATTTATTTGTTTAATCTGTCATTGTAAAGCTAAAACAATACTGTTACAAATCAACTGAGACCATATTAATATTGGTTATTAATTGGTGATTGCAGCGGCTGAGGAATAAAGTAGGCGTGTATAAAACCGGAATCATGATATTCAAGTTTTGTTAAAATGGCATGCAGAAAGGTCATTATATTATATTAGGCTTATAGGAAAATGGATAGGCACCATTGTTCAAATTTCTTAACACCTACCTCGGATTCCTGCCAGTTACCGGAGAAATATTAGGGAAAAAATCTATCCATTTAAAATATTCCAACTCTAATATAACCTACTCTCTTTCCCCTCATCTGAAGTAAAGCGTACCTGTAGTAATCTCCCCTTCACTGCTCATGCTATCTAGAAGGTAGCTGTGGATGTGCCTATAGGTCACAGCATAGGCAAGGCAAAGTTACACTGCCCAGTGTGTGCAGTGCGCACACACAAAATGGTAGAAGTGGCAAGGAGCTACACAAAGCTTGGCTGCTTTGTGTCACCCAAGCACGGAGGACATGAAGACTGCAAAGACTCTGACAGCAGCCACCACTGCCTCTCTCAGGTTGCAGAAGATGCGGTATAACCAGCCTGCTTTGAAGCAAGGCATCATGCCAAGCCTATCATCTTAGGCAAGTGCCTTTAACAGCTGCAATTAAAAATATACCAGTGTCTCTAGAGAAATGTATTTTCCTTCCTGCAAGTGCATTTTTCTGCCGTTCTCTCACTTTCATTCCTCCCCCGTATGACACTATCCTAAGGTCCAAAATGTACAAATGAACCAGTGACAGGCTTGACATTCAATATCTGGCAATTCCCACCAAGATAGCAAATGGCACTTCATGTTGCTGGGAAGTGAACATTCCTCAGAGGATCCCAGCATATGTCTACAAACCACACTGAAAATTGAGATTTTTGTTGCTGCTGTAAAGAAAGCTACCTTAGATTATTTTAAGTCAGGTCTTAGTAATTTCAGTTATAAAGACAAAGGAATATTCAATAAATAATTTTTAAAAAGTCCTAATAAGTTTAATCAATATATTACAGAGAACTTCAAAGCAGGGGTTTTTTTTGCATATATAGTCTACAAAGGAATGTAGCATGATGCCTGTGGTTCATATATTTCATGCAAATACGTATTAACCTTTCTACATAAAGACTGACATGAATATTTAGATGTTTTATTCACAATGTAACACCTAATTTTTCTCATAGTTTCTACTGTATATCATAGGAAGTTACCAGGCAAAAATGAGGTGATAATATATATGGGAGAAACTGCATCTGTAAAGATATCAAAAACATTTTTGTACATTGAAAAAGCAATAGTATATGGAGCGATCGTGCTCCACTGTAACACACCCCGAGACAGCAAAGAAAAAGTAAAAAATGATTGCTGTAGAAACTTAAAGATTAAAAAAGCAACTTTGTTTAAGATAAATGTCCTATCTTTTATTTTTCTACTTCACTAATAAATATCAATAATTCTTACCCATAAGAGCAGAATTTGCTCTATCAGATTGCAAAGAAAACAAGGAGAATTACTTGACTATCTATAGCTTCTCAGAACATGAAGTGATTTAACCACGCTATTTCTTGTTAAGAAAAAAGCAACTACAGTGGTGTATGAGTAGGGATGCTGAGTGTATTTTTCTTTACTTTAAGAGCTACAAGAGAATGACCTGAAGTAAGATTGACGTCCCCTACTGTGTCAAGTTGCTTGGATGATACATTTAGATTTTGGTCATTTTCAGTCTTCTAATTCTAGTCTTTCTGAACTGATGGACACATAAAACGAAAACAGACAGGCTTTTGCAGTACCTGGGGTCACAAGAGAGAAGAGATGCAGGTGGCAAGGCCACCAAGGCCAGCAGGTAAGACAGCAGGGCCAAAGGCATCATTCATAACCACAGCAGCAGCAAAACCTTGCGAATCAAAGCCACTGCCTCCTACCTCCTTATTTGTCTGGTTTAGATGGGGTCACTAGTACTTTAACTTCTGGCAGCAAGCCATTATGAAGACTAAGACAGTTTTTCATGACTAGAAACTGCTGATTTTTTCCCAAATTATCTACATTTATAAGATAATTTGAATTTTAAGTCAAATATGTTTGATTAGAGAAGAAAATTTTATTTGGCTAATTGTTTTTATTTTTGTGAACACAGCACACTAGAGGACAGTAGAAAATTTCATCTGGGATCTGCACAATAACAGCTCTAGAGCTGTGATATACACATACTACATTCTTTACCCAAATGAATGACACAAAGATTGCTTGTCATAAGTGAAGTCAGTGAACATTATATGGAAAAGACATCAGAACAAAGGAGATAATTTGCAGATGATGTTAGTTCTGTGAGAATAAGAGTGATATTTTATCAGTGCCGAGTCAGAACAATAGAAATAATTTGCAGATAAAGTTTGAAAGAAAAGCAAGGGAAAAAAATGGTATTTTTATCACAGCTAAAGTCTAAAGTTTGTGATGATTACTTTCCTGAAAGATTAGGATGATTCACTGCAGAAAAAGGAAGCTAAATAAATAATTCCTCTTCACCCAAAAATGTATGGAGGAAATCCATGGGGGTTTGAAACACTTTATTCCATAAGCAGGGGCTACAAAAGCATTTTTCTGGGTTTTGTTCCCAATTATGTCCTGACTCCTTAAATACCTATTACTGTATTCTAGGTTCTCCCTATGCACCCAGTCCCTCATGGGTAATTCCAGTTTCCTTCCATTCCCCTATTCCCTGTATTTCCCTAAACCCAGCCCTGTCTTTCTCCCAGGCTTCTTAGTAGCTGCTGTGGAGCCGTGTGCCAGTACTGTGCACCGACTGGCCTGTGGGCACACACCTACTGCTCTCGCAGCTGACTCAGGAGCTCAGACTGAAGCCTTTCTGTCAATCTGATTGAATTTGGGTCTCTCTCCCTTCCCTAGCTGCCTAGCTGTAGTTACAGAAACTACAAACTTTCACAAGTTTGAGGTCATTGAGTTTACGAGGGTTTTGCTAGGAAGTCCAGTCCATTCTTCTGGGAGGTCCCTCACTGGAATTAGAATCATAGAATCATTTAGGTTGGAAAAGACCCTTGGGATCGTTGAGTCCAACCATCATCTCCACTCTACAAAGTTCTCTCTTACACCATATCCCTTAACACCACATCTAAATGAGTCTTAAACACATCCAGGGATGGTGACCCCACCACCTCCCTGGGCAGCCTATTCCAGTGTCTGACCACTCTTTCTGTGAAGAGTTTTTTCCTAATGTCCAGCCTAAACCTACCCTGCTGCAGCTTGAACCCATTCCCTCTTGTTCTATCACTAATTACCTGTGAGAAGAGACCAGCACCAACCTCTCTACAATAGCTTTTCAAGTAGTTGTAGGGAGCGATGAGGTCTCCCCTCAGCCTCCTCTTCCTCAAACTAAACAGTCCCAGCTCCTTCAATCGCTCCTCATAAGATTTATTCTCCAGGCCCTTCACCAGCTTCGTTGCCCTCCTCTGCACTCGCTCCAGCACCTCGATATTAGGGAGAGCATCCTAGTTCCCCCAACTGCCAAAGCCAGTCAGACACCAGCATGGCCACAGCAACAACAGATGTGGTGCCCTGCCACAGACCGCACTGGTCATGAAAGGCTGCCCAACACATACCCCCAAACAGCTCCAAGCAGATGACTTGCTTCACCTTATACTCCCTTTTCCCCCCCTTCCCAAGCTCTTCTCTTTTACCATCCTCATGCCCTCCCAAATAAACACTCTATTTTCCCTTTCCTCACTGGCTCTGGTTTGGTGACTTTATACGCTTACTTGGTAATTCTGCTACGGTTGTCCGGGTACTTCCTGCCTTGGTCCTCAGTTCTGTTCAATTAGTGGTTCCTTTTCATTATCTATAGTGTCCTGCTGTCTCTCATGTGGCCATCTTATGAACGTCACCAAAGGACAGGACAGGCCACCTACATGTACATTACTCCCATTTGGCCATCTGTCACATCCTGCAGTTCCTCATGCCATTATCTTGTCAGATGTGCAACAGCTTGGGATTAGCCATCTACAAACATACTTTAAACTTTTGAGGGGAAGATTTACAGACAGACAAAATGATTGTGCATGCATCTTAAGCCTAAAACCTAGGAAAAATGGCACATTGTCCTGGTAAAATTCAACAGCCAGGAGAAATCCATCTCAGTCCCAAGAGAAACCGAATCTCAAGAATCTCCCTAAAGACCACGGAGATAACTGATAATACCTGACGGGAAGCAAAAAGACTTTTTAGTTGGGATACAAGGCAGTTGAGTGAGGTTTTGCTTTTACTGTAGAGTAAGAGTAAATGGTTACAAGAAGCCCACAGGAACTTACAAAACACAGATTTACTCACAAAATACTAAACTAGAAATTAGACAATGCAGTAAGGCTATATGAGAAATAAGAGTGAGAGTAATGGAATTTTATCTGAATCATGGAATCACGGAATTTTTCAGAGTTGGAAGGGACCTCTAGAGATCTCTAGTCCAACTCCCCTGCCGAAGCAGGATTGCCTGGAGTGCATTACTCAGGACTGCACCCAGGCAGGTCTTGAAAGTCTCCAGAGAAGGGGACTCCACAACATCCCTGGGCAGCCTGTTCCAGTGCTCTGCCACCCTAACCGTTTTTTGTCATATTTGATCGGAACTTCCTATGTTCCAGCTTGTGCCTGTTACCCCTTGTCCTGTTACTGGGAATGACTGAAAAGAGTCTGGCACCATCCTCCTTCAACCCACCCTTTAGATACTTGTAAACGTTAATAAGGTCTCCCCTCAGCCTTCTCTTCTCCAGGCTAGAGAGTCCCAGCTTTCTCAGCCTTTCCTCATAAGGGAGATGCTCCAGTCCCTCAGTCATCTTTGCTGCCGTATGCTGGACTCTCTCCAGTAGTTCCCTGTCTCTCTTGAACTGGGGAGCCCAGAGCTGGATACAGTATTCCAGTTGTGGCCTCACCAGTGCAGAGCAGAGTGGGAAAATGACCTCCCTTGACCTGCTGGCCACGCTCTTCCCTGTGCAGCCCAGAATTCCGTTGGCCTTCTTGGCGACAAGGGCACATTGCTGGCTCATGGATAATTTACTGTCTACCAAGACCCCCAGATCCTTTTCTTCAGAGCTGGTTTCCAGCAGGTCCACCCCAACCTACGCTGGTGCCTGACATTCTTCCTCCCCAGGTGCAGGACCCTACACTTGTCCTTGTTGAACTTCATTAGGTTCTTCTCCGCCCAGCTCTCCAGCCTGCCTAGGTCACGCTGGATATTAGGGTAGTAGTAAGGAATACATAAAAACATCTATACGCATCATAGATATCACAGAGACACAGTTAAAGAAATTGCTTTTTAACAAGCACAGGTGAGGAGGTGTTGAACTGCATATCTAGAACACTTATTCTGAAATTCAGGAAGAACTAATAACCTATTGAATGTCTCTGGGTGGATCTAGCCAGAGAAAACCATCTCATTGCCAAGCAGTATGTAGGGGTTCAGGGAACTATTTATTTTTTGTTTTTAGGTTTGGTTTTAAGTAACAGGGGAATCAAATGGCAGTGCAGAGCTAATATGGAGTCACCATGAAATGATGAAGCTTACTATACGAAAAAAAAAGATTTGAAGTCCTTGTTCTGAGTTAAGAAACAGATTAAAAGAGGAAATAAAGCCACAGTAAGACCTCTGAAGAAGATAATCTAAAGGATAAATGAGCACATGAGAGGCACTACCTACTGAGAGAAACTATATTGAATACACAAAAGCAAACCCCTTTTGAAGTGTAGGTAGGAAAAATATGAGGAGACCATTCTAACTGCATCAGTAGTTTTTAAATGACCTGAAAGTAGAAAAAGAATCATTATAAAAGTGGAAACAAGAGCACATGATTAATGATAAGCATAATGGATAGCCTGTATGCCCCATATGGATAAAAATCAAAAAGCTGGGGTGCAAAACGCATTTCAATTAGCTAGAGACAAAAAAGGCAATGAGGAAAAAGCTATAAATACATTAAGCAGTAGTAGGAAGACAAAAGAAAAGACAAGACCATTATTTAATTGGACAGAAGACAAAAATGCGGATGACACACAGAGATGGCTAAAGTGTTCAACACTTTGCTTCAGTTCTCATACATAGAAAAATTAATTAATTATAATCAGCTACCAAACAAAACGCATTTTAAGCAGCAGACCAGCAAAAGAAAAGAAGCTGAAGAATATTTAGAAAATGCTTCAGAGAATGAATCACTGTAAAGAACTTTTCTAACTAGTCAAAGCAGTCTCAACAGAGAGATCACCTTCAAGAACACAAGCATGAAGTAGCAGAATAGCAAACAACATCTCTATCTACTGGGAAAGACTGAGGAAATTAGAAGTATATTAATCTAGCTTTGAAAGTCAAAATTTTGCAAAATAAGCTATCAAAAAACCCCAATGTTATAAAAAGAATATAAGACAATCTATAAACAGCCAGTAAAAGCTGGCAAGCATAGTAAAGCCAATGCAATTGCCTGCTGACCAGTAAATCTAAGAATGACTTTAATACAGTTGGTGATACTGCTGCAAACTTTAATAAATAATCTTCTTAATGATAACCTGACTATAATCACTACTACAGAGAAACACAACTGTAGGAAAAAACCCCAAAACATTCCTGCCATTATCAATTGTCAGTCATCAAACTTGGAGTCACCAAACTTGGAGGACATCTTCAATGCAGGCTGAAATCTGGGACTATAATATTTTCAACAATGATTTACACAATTGCAGAGGAACTACATCCATACCACTCTTGGGATAAAAAGCATTTTGCCAGACAGCATCAGAATTCAAAATGATCTTGACAAAGTTCAGTATGTTCAAAATTCAGAAGACAAAATTCAACAGAAACAAGGCAAAGTGCTGATACTAGAATGGAGCAATCCCATGCACTAATACGAAAAAGGGAATACACAGCTAGGCAAGAACTGGCTGATAGGAATCGAGGTGTTAACAGTGATCACAACGTAAACAGCAATGCCAATGCCATTTCAGAAAAAGGATGTACCTCTTTCTGGATTACGTTAGTAGGTGATGGCTTGAGACAGGGTGTCAATCAGTCAAAGATTATTATACCTTAAAAAGCAGCTCCCTTTAAGAAAGCTATAAACTAGAGCAAGTCCAAATAAAAGAAAAAAAAACAACCAAAAACAAACAAAAAACACACACACCAAAAAAAAAAACCAACAAAAAAAACCCCAAACCAACAACAACCAAAACCAGCACATTTAAAGTGGTTTAATTAGGATGAAAGATTGAAGGAAATGTCTCACCACCAGCGCACTCATATTACATGGCATGGTGTTTCATGCAAATCTCTTATGGGTAACTGCACCATGGCATACTCCATAAAAAATTTGTAATCAGCACACAGATTTTCATAACAGCTCTCTTAATACAATACAGAACATTCTCTGTTCTTCCTGATTCCCCATTAGGGTAATGACCACAAACTGAAAAAAGATGCGCAAGACAGTTAAGTAGAAAAATGTAGCACCACTGAAACACAATTTGGATCGGGTCTATTTGGCAAACAAAGTAGAAAGTATATTACAATTGATTGTAGTGTTCTGTTTATCCTTTGAATGGTTATCAACATTTATATATACTGGAGCCACTAAGCAGGGCATTTCTATTGTAGAGGCTTTTTATCCCTCCAGGCCTCCTGTAGCTCTTAACAAAAAGCTTATTCTAAATGTTTCTATGCTTCCTCCTCATACTGTAGTAAAAAAAATGTTATGCTCCCTCATCAGTACAAAATGTAAAAACATTAATGATCACTGTTCACCGTAAGATAAAACAAAGTCTAGACTGAGGCATGTGCGAATGTCGCAGACTCCCCTGTTATGACAGCAGTACAAGTCGGATCATGGCAATGACGACACCAGCTGTGGTCAAGAGCAGCCTCACAGAGTTAGAGTAATTGCTCGGCTTGGTTATAATAAAGTCTGTATTCTAGAAGGGGTCCTTGACATTAAAAGCACCAGATGATAATAGGTGTCTCGAGAAAACAGACTCAGTATAACATGAGGCCCCAGGGGAGGAGGCACACACAAGTAAATGGTCAGTTCCTGGTCACTAAAGGAGTGCAACTCGGCGAGTTCAGCAGAATTGCTTTTAGAGCACAATAAAGAAAATAAAAAACATACACCAAACACATAAAACTGGCTCCATATAATGAAAATTCAAAGGAGAAAACAATAAGGTATATAAGATGACAGCCCCTACAAGAATGAGCACAAAGGAAAAGAAGGGAAAACGCTGCTCCAGCAGTATCTCCCCCGGTTAAGGATGCTGCACCTGATCAATGCCCCACACCCCTTCAGCAGAGGAAAAGTGCTTTTTGGTTTGCTTTTCACCACATTTTTCTTCTGCAATCATAGATGAAGTGTTATCTGTTACTATATACTTGTGTTAAGTAAATCAGAATTTTAAAGAGTGGCATGTGTGTATGTGTTTTATTCACCAACACTCTCCTACGTGGCAAGGTGATTGATACTGCAGCACCAAATCAGACGAAACTCAGAAGCAGCAGTATACCGTGTTTAGATCTGAGCTGGAGAAGTTTTGCATAGAAGTGTTAAAATAAGAAAAGATATTTTTTTAATTCCCCTGTAGCATAATTAGTGCTGATAACTGGTATTCAGTTATCACGCTATCCTTCCTACAATTGTGTAAGTTCTAAGATGCCCATTCGGTTCCACATACGATGTGCTAGTCATGTGCAGCAATGGCAGAATAGATCTCCATGGGTTGATGCCACCAAGTAAAATCTCAAGAAACTTTCACTTAAACTGGCAAGAGTCGGGGAGGGGATACAGTTCTAGAGGCTGACAGATTGTGCTTCAGACTGCATTAGGACTGAATCCGTTTGCTGTACAAAACTATAAGCTGCTTGATAAAGAAAAGTTAAATTCATTGATTGGTACAAAATTTCCAAATTATCAGTCCTGTTTTACTTGAATGACTGAGCCAAAATAAAATCCTCTTTATTTTCTCTAGGCTGCTATATCACATCTGGAGTCTTCTCTGTACGGTTTATTCTGCAAGTATGCACCCACACAAGAAAGAATGGAAGAACCCTGCAATTAGAGCCCTATGCAAACTAACCAAATTTTAGGCCTAAGTGTGTAGGAGTAAACCAGACTATTTACCTTTGAAACAGGTGAGCAGAAGGAACATACGGAGAAATGGGTGGAGATTGAAGTCTTTTTCCAGACTTGCCAGCTAGAACAGCTGCGCCACTGCAGAGAGATACTAATTTCCAGAAGTAAATTACTATTCCCTCAGAGCAAGGAAGAAGCAGAAGAGAAAATGTGATTCAGAGGAATATCTGAGTCACCATACTTCCCCAGGCTGGCATTACAATGATGCAGTTCACACACCACCTCTTGCTCAAGGCTATGCCAACAGGCACAATCTTACCCTATATAAAGAACAGGACAGTTGTGTCAGCAACTTACAGTTTCCATAAGTAAGCTTTATATGCTACTGTTTAAGGTTTAGGGGAAGATCAAGAATCTAGAAAGCTATGAAACAGAGCATTTGCTATGTTCTCAGACTAAAATATCCCTGTCACATGCTTTGTGCCTTTTCATAGCACAGAAAGTCCCCTCTGTAGAATAAAGACCCAGATGGATCATTTTATAATGATTAGGCATCACTGTTTAAATGTAGACACCATGAATCACTCCGCAACAGCTGCCAGCGATTTGCCTTGGAAAAAAAAGCAATCATCTACCAAGTTTAAAGAGCTACTTTATGGGAAAGGGATGGGAAGCATGTGTTCAATGAAAAAAAAAGACACAAAAATTCAGAAAAGGGAAGTGATTTAAAAGTTTGTCAAAATATTCTGTAGTGGTTATAGACTACCATCATTCAGGCTGCAAGGTCCTCTGCAGTCCTGTGGTCCAACCACCTTGGCTGAAGTCAAGGCTGGTTTTGAATATTGATATTCACGATCTAAATGTGATTGACGTTATTGAGGTATTCATGTTCTTTATTATCAGCAATAAAAGGAAGGGATTAACTACTTGTGAACAAGATCTGTCTGGTTTTTAACAATCAACACACTAAGAAAGTTTATTCTGTTTTGAGCCTAGGATTCTAAGTACAAAGAATTCTCTTGCCATACATGAGAAAATAAGAGTGGTCCTACGTTATCAGATTTTCTGATAGAAAAACTGAATAAACATAGAGGAGGAAATACAACTGGTAGCCCAAAAGTGAAAAATCCTACTATGTACGTTGGTAACCATTATATTAGCAGTGCCATAAAGCTATGATGGAAAGAGTCAGCTATCCACACAAGAGCCTTTATTGTGCACACGCTTAAAACTGTTGCCATTTTGAATTTCTAAACCAGTATATCTTCACTTACATTCCCTTCAAAGGTTCAGAAATAGGCATGCCCAGAGTCCAAGACAGTAAAATTCTTTAATTCAGCAAGGTTGATGAGTAAGAAGGAAGGGAACTGTTTTCATGTTTTCTATACCAGCCTAGGATTGCCTTTCTTGAAGAAGCAGGAAAACAGGTCTCTTCCAAAGCCTTCTTCAAGGATTTTGTTATCACACCTCTGCTTTCCCAGGAATGTAACCCAGTTGTCAGGCTGGAGGAAAGGATGGAGTGAGAACAATGGTCCCATTGGAGTTGTCACACTGGATTGCAAAGAATGAAAAAATTCATATGGGCATGTAGCTAAAACACAGGAGGCAATATGATGCTGCATCTCTGTTAGAGGGACGTTCAGTTGGGAACAGAAAGATCTACTTTCCTGCCCCTGCAGTCAACCTTGTTTATGTGTACTATCCTCTGGCTAATGAAAATGCAAACACTGCTGTGGGATTTGGAGAATTCATCTTACCACAGTACGTTACAGAAAAAAAAGTAGAGAGGATATCATAGGACATAGGATGTCCAAGATCACAGGTACAGCTCCAGCACTTGTTACTTGCATCAGTCACTGTAGGAACAGTGGTACTTGCTAAGTTATTTCACTGATCTCTGAAATATCCCAGTGTATTCCTACAGTCACAACAGGAAGCATCAAGCTTACCTTTGTTGCAGGAAAAAGTCACTGCCTGAAAGCATTGACTTTCTAATAGGGCCACATATAACTTTCATTTTCTCTGTAGGCTTTGCTTCCAGTGTCCTTCTTATTGATACATCTTACTTGAGTCTTCTTGTGGACTCACTTTGCTCCTGAGAAATCCTCCATTATTTCCTCACCAAAACAATTTTAACTTTGCAGTAGTGATGCGGCAGGGCAATCACCTGTCCTTCGGTCTAGGACATGGATTTACTCATCAAATGGCAGAGGGCACTGGATCTGAGACCCTTACCCAAAAGCTCTAAAGTGCCTGTTGAGAAGCCACAGAATACATGAGGAAGGTCCTTCTCTCAGCATAGTCCCCTAAGAAACCATCTGGCCTGCTGGTTAGCTCACGTCCCATGGAAAAACTGAATTGACACAAAGGTGTCCATTCTCCATGCAGCTAGAAGCATCCCATCATAGAGCTGAATGGTTTAAAAGCCACACAATACCCACTATCACAGAATTAATTTAAAACTGCCTTTCATTTACAACACAAAAGTCATCTATCTCCTAAATCTCTTTTTTAAACATCCGTGTGCAGGATCTTCCTGGATGAGCCAGGGTCTTACATGTGCAGTTTTTCTCATGCTTCTAGATAAAAAACATTCAGTGAGATGAGAGATGAAAGTTCCCCTAACCACAAATAAGCATGCTATGGCTGTATTTATCTGACTCTTCTGACAAAAAGAAATCACATCTATTTTGAAATCCTGCTGTGAAAATTTAGGCTCAAAATATCTGGCCCCATTAAGAATGCAACATTTTTCTATGGCTATATATTTTGTGGACATTTTTATTATCTATGAATGTTATGTTTAATGTAAAAGGGAAAAAGGGAGAGGAGCAATGTATTCTGCAAGACTAATGGACAGCTAAACATAATTCATTAGGTGAGACGGGCAGTGTATAGAACGAGAAGCTAAATCAAGCAGCAATGACCTTGGACTGAGCAGCTTTTCTAAGCCCGTCTACTGGATCTGTAATTTACTTTGGGGAGGGGTCCTTTTTTATTATGCAACAAACACTACAGAGTGGGATTCATATAACCAAACGTAGATGACTATACTGAATTACATATACGCTAGCTGCCTCACAGTGAAGAGAGAAAAAATGGTCAGTTTAAGGGTACAATTCATCTCATATGACGTACAGGCCTGAAAGAAGGCAGACCTAAGAACACCTACTTCTCAGCATTCATTATAAAAGAAGGGGAGGTGATCCGTTCAATATACAGACATCTCTATTATACCAGTATTACGTGAAATGAATTCCACCCAGAAGGACTAAGAAATTCTGGTCTTTGTAGCCAGCTTCAGGCATCCAGCTTAAATTCCAGCCAGGGATTTAATTTTAGAACTGGGGGATGAGGAGCATACCAGATATAACAACAAGGCTTACCACCTACCTCCTTCTCTAAAAATATACAGTTTATCTCCCAGTTGCAATATACCTCAAAATGAGCAGACTACTGAATCATTTAAGGGAAACATTTCT
The DNA here is from genome assembly GCF_963924245.1 of Chroicocephalus ridibundus. Taxonomy (NCBI): domain Eukaryota; kingdom Metazoa; phylum Chordata; class Aves; order Charadriiformes; family Laridae; genus Chroicocephalus; species Chroicocephalus ridibundus. Next base: position 106,688,726 of record NC_086286.1, read on the forward strand.
TCTCAGGAATCTCTTCATTTGGGGATTTTTATTCTTTTTAATCATGAAGAACATTTTTATCCATCTTGCAAAATCTTCTTCAATAAAATTCAAGGAAAATCTGTGAAGCTATATATTGTTACAATTTTTTCTTTCAAGAAAATATTCGAATAATAGTAGAGAACACTACTTTGTCCGATTTCTGTCTTAGAGCCTTATTCTCAACTGCAGTCTCATTTGGCTTCTGGCTAAACTTACTTGTTCTGGCAATTCAAAGTGTTTTTAGGGAAGGAGACACAGTTGCAGCATCCGGTACGTGCTGCTTGGGAATCAGACAGCACATCTCTATATAGACCCACAGTTTTCTAGTACTGCTCGCTTTGGTTTGTATTTTAGAAACCAGCAAGGCTTGGAGTAACTGAACAGTTAGTAAACAGAGGTATCCAGCTGTGACCCTGTGTTGTGGGTTTTTTTGTATTATTGCTATAAAATGACTTAAAAATGCATGAGGCATAGTTTTTAAACAACAAATACCAAATAAGCAATGCAACTATGCAAAACGAAGCTTTCAGAATGTAAGATATAATTCATCTGTCAAAAGCATAGAAGAAGCTTCTTTTTTATCCTTTTCTTCCAAGAATGACGTGCTATGCTACCCACAAAGTATAAGGTATAGTGCAGTGTTTGTTCTACTTCAGCTACAACAACAGAAAAAATTGGAATAATTTATGACTCAAAAGTAATTTTCCGTAAATTAAGAAAAAGAAAAATTTTGACATACTATTTTATATCCTATTTGTAATTATTTTAATTAAGCTTATTGGGTCCTGTCTCATCCAAGAAATACGTAATTTATTTATTTATATGATTTTTTGATACCACGTTCAATTCCAGTGACTGTTCTTGTGCTAATCAATACACCAGCACTAAACCAGCCATGAAACGTCTGAGTCAGTGCTGAGAACTAGTGACAAAATACTACACAAGCTTCAAGTTGTTGCCAAGACACAGTGGTATTAAAAAGAGAGTAGGCTGAGGACAGGACTACTGAGTTCTTATGACAGTGTTCCTTGTCGGTTTCCTCTTCAGTCCCCATCAAGCTAATATTTATTCTGAGTTTTCCATTTTGAAGGCTTTGAGATAATAATGATTAGGTCATTAGGTCGCCTTAATAAAGACCACTGAGATATACAGACAGCAAGCTTTAGGGAACTGCAGGTCATTTTAATAATACAGAAATAGATGCACATATCTAGAATACTATGAGCTTCGTATTCATCATATCTGCTAAAAAAATCTATTATGACAGAAAAATAAAATTTCTATAACACATTTCACTGAAATAGGAAAAGTAAGACAATTGCTGCTATAAAATCACCAGCTTGGGGGCCATTTTGAAAATGCCTTCAGTGGTTTCATCTACTGCAGTGAAGTTAAAATAAAGCAAATTCTCCTTATTCTTCTCCTTATTCTTCCATTCACCTTTTCTTTTTTTACTTTTTTTTTTTTTTTTTCCTTGAGATTCACAACCAGTACACATGAATTTGGGTCCAGCTGTCTAGCCTTTTGTAACAGAGTGCTCCCATTCAGTCAGTGAATTTAGCATAAGGGAATCTATAACCTCTGAGTCCTTAACACAAATTGAAACAGTAGACTACACTGCAAACAACTTGCTTGATGTCCGGTGCCCACTAATTCAAATCATCTTAAGTATTCTGCATTTTCTTTTTCCTCATACTGCACAACTTCTTCTTCTCCGTGCAGGCACTACAACTAATACTACAGGCACTACAGCTTCACAGACAACTTCAACAGAGCACAATTAAAATTGCACATTCCCAGCAAACAACCATTTGCAAAGGCATTTAGTCATTATTCTAAAGTTAATAATTTATTGTCTCTCTTCATTAATTATAAAAAGCTGAAAATTTTGCTACAAATGTCTGTGTTAAGAAGGTCTGAGGAAGACAAGCTTTGGATGTGTTATATAAAAGCATGTAAAAGCAGTGTTACATTTTTAAAGGGAAACACTGGAATTCATCAGTATTCACCCTTTTGAGATGTTTGGCTAGGAGATAACTGACCTTGAAATAGATTATGCATCTTCAGTTTAGGATGCGTAACAAGTCATGGTCAATTAATACACAACAGAGCCCATAATCATGGAGATTATTGCCTGATCTGGAGAAAACATACTCAAGGGCATTACAGCCTAATTTAGCTTCACAGTCAGATTGATAACTTCAGCACCTCAAGTACTCAGAAACCACAGCAGTGAGCACTCTGGAAACACACACAGATCTCTAATAAATACTGACACTCTATAATGATGTTTAAAAATGAGCTGTAAAACTTCAATAAAATAAATATCAGACCCATAAACCTCATTTCATAACCTTACTAATACATAATAACAGAACTTGTCCCCTCCTGCTGTCTTTCAACAGAAAGCAGTCACCCAAGACAAAGACCTCAGCTCTAGGCTTCACCTCCCAGGGGCAAAGAGACACTGTCCAAGAAAAAAGTCAACTGGCTAGTTCCTCCTTAAGACAGGCCACTGCACGGCTCAGACCAGGCAACCACTGGAAATACTCCTACAGCTCTTCAGAGCTCCAGACAAAGCAAGCACGATGCATTGCCACCTATCTTCTCCTCAGTATCCTGCTCTGATCAACTCACCCGGAGAAAAGACCACAGGGGACAGATAAAGAGGTTGACTTAAAAACAGGAAGAAAATTTGAGGCTGCATTTCTTTATGAGTGTGTAAGAGAGCATTGTTTTTAATGTTTATACTTTTTTTCTGTAGACGTCCTGAACATCAATAAAAATCTGCTCATTAATTTCCATTGTCATTTTTGTGGATGGTTTTTCACTCCAAAGACAACCCCCTCCCCCCCTGAAAAAAAAATCAAATGAAAAAATGGGTCCCAAATTACAATTAATTGTTTTTTTAATTAGAAATGAGTTTTACATGTGCCCTGAAGCTGCTGAAAATAAATGAATAATAAATAAGAATGTTTTATACTTCCAGTATTTGGAGCCTTTAATCTGAGGATTTTAATAGTGCTCTGAAAAGTATTTACTAATTAACCTTCACTTTGCTATGAACAAGACAAATCCCTGTAACCTTCCTTTTAGCTCAGATGAAAAAGAAGAGAAAAATAAGGAAAGAAATTGTGCAATTTTTTTTATTTCATGCCCCATACTAGCTCACAATCAATAACACGCAGCATTAGCTTGAGGTATAACAGCTTGTTGTCATTCTCCACACACACAAGCCTGACAATGAAGCAATGTTTTAAACTCTAGATAGCTGTCCTACCTGGAGACAAGAGTCCAAGCTCAAATACTAGTGGCACTAAAGCAGTGAGGAACCAGTGTAAGAAGTGAGTAAACTGATTCTCCCCGTTGCTTCCCACGGCTCTGGGCTACAGAAAAATGAAGAATCCCTCTTCAGACCAGCACGCAGAAGAGGAGGTGCCAAGGTCAGTATTTTCTTGTCCCCAGGGAAATCACTGCTGCTGGTATGGCAGGACTGGAGAATCACCATGGCTCTATGGCTGGTGCATCAAGGCACATGGAAGTGACCTCAAACCTTTCAGACTGATGAGGAAATTCCTACCCCGGACCGTTGTCCTAAAAGAAGGGCAAGTGGGTGAATCAAATTGCTGGCACCATCATCCTCACCTCCACCAGCAGTTTTAGGGACCAAGTAAAGCAAAGAGATTTGCCAGAAAATACATTCTACTCCAATGAGTGGCTTGTTTTGAACCCGGTGAAACTGCTTTTTCCAGCAAATAGACTATTCCAGACCAAAAAAAAAAAAAAAAATCAACAGAAAACCAACCACCCACCCTGATTCAGCTATTCTGTGCTGTTAATCCAATCGCTTTAGTGCACTTTGCTAGTTACTTTTCAGTGAAACTTCTCTCACTCAAGGCAGGCTGAACAGACAGAAATGAACTAAAATTCTGATTTTTCAGCAGCAATGTCAGTCACATTCAATAGGTATTGATTCCTCCCTTTTCCACATGAGCTGCTGGCGTGGGACTGGGGTCCAGGAAAGAATAAAGGAAATGTTGAGATTATCTGAGATATGACTCCTTCTTGACAGGGACAGGAAAGGGGAAAGTCGTTTTGATCAATGAAAATGCTGACTGAAAATCTGCATGTCAGTGAATCCGCAGACTCATACTGATGACAGCAAGGATTAGGAAACAATGCAGGTTGCCACGCACCCTGTCATTGTAAAGTAAATCATGAAGTTGTCTGAACTTCAAAAATCATTACAGGGAAGAGTAAGGGGCATTTTGTAAAAAATTAACATAACATGTATGAAAAACTTAAAAGAGCTTTAAGGTTTAATTGACACCATCAAAATGGTAATTGGAACAACATGTGTGTCTCTGTATTCAAAATGTACATGTACATAACAAGTGCAGTAATATATGTCTGATTCCAAACTAAAAATAAAATTCCCTGGAAGAAGTAGTAATCCTCAGTCTATTTGTTTAACAGTTGACTTAGATCACAATACTAACCTTACTGAAATTCTATGTATGTTTATCAGTAATAGTTTTGTGCTTAATACTGAGAAGTTAAGGCTGAGGGATACAAAACAAGATTTCTATTGATTTTGGCATTCTATATATTTGACCACAAAACTCAGACATTTTGTTTAATTTATTTACTCCCTCCTTGATTTTTTTTACTGTCTTTCAGCTGCAGCTACCTGAAGAAAGATGTTCTTATTAGAAGATCAGCAATTATATCAGTGTTGTTTGTTTTTTTAAAATCTGAAGCCTAATCCATTACCTAGCTATGCAATTTGGCCCTCATTCTAAGGTTCAGCATGCCACCTGCCCCACAGCCTGCTTCTCACCACCATGATCCCTAATCTCTGTCATCTAAGATGCACACCAGGCTTGCATGCCTCCCCAGTTACCCCTCCAGCTCACAGCACCCTTTGCAACACCTTGTACTGTGCTCAAGTTCCCCATTTCACACTGCAGTCTCTCCATTTCACTCCTGTGGTCTGCATGTTCCTCCCTAAAAGAACTTTTACAATACTCTCAAGACTTTCCATCAGCACTTTAAACTGTCACATCAGATCAAGATACTCCATGCACGGTATTTGACAGTACACACATGGTGGTTATTGAGTGCTACCATGTACAAATGATTCTAACTGCGCTACCCTCACCTCTAGCCATCGTGAGTGAGGTATTCCTCTTTCAACTTTAGCCATGGATCCATAATGATTAGGGAAGGGATTGTTAGACAGAGCAATCACATAAACCAAGCCTGCTTAGGAAATAAGGCAACAAAAACAAGGCTACCAAACAAAAAAGGTGAGGACAAACAGAACACATGAAGCTGAAGGACATAATTTAAGGCAACTGCATCATCAATATAAATTTACTCTGAAGACAGATTCACAGCTAGCTACTATTACACAGAGCACAGTGTGACTGTATCAAAGGGAGATGTCATTAAGCCATCCTCATTAACAGTGCCTGCCAAGGACAGGTAGAGCGCAACTCATCAGAACTGTGACTCGTATCACTCAGGAGCAGGAATGTAAGAGCTGGAACTGCTCACTGCATAAAAAATATTTACCAGGTAACCAGTCAGGACAGAGATGACTTGGAATGTGTTAATGGGAACGGGAGGATGGCTGACCGTCTGGTACCTTCGGCGGATGAGATTGGTCTCACACTTATCTCTGAGCAACAGCAGGATTTGCACTGTCTTTATGCTACGATTGCCTCAACACAGGCTGTGAGTCAGGAGCCCCATGCAGTCCCATGAGCAGGCTGTTTCAAAAGCATTTGGCAGTTCGTTGTGATGCCTCCTACCTGATCTAACTCGGCTATGCTTGTGACTCATTTAGCCTGCTAATCCAAGGAGAGGCAGGCTTTCTCTCATGCATGTTCCTGTTACTCTGGTGCTTTGCATAGTTATCTTATGATGGATTTGAGTATATTATGAGATGTTGCTGATTGGATCAGATCAGCTCATTTTCTTATCCACCTTCGTATCTCCAATTTTGCAAAGACACAGGTATTTCTGTTTCCATTATCCCACCTATGCTACACCTTGAGTTGAAATAAGTCAGCTTTGAACTGACTTCCCACACACAATATAGGAAGTATGCAAGTCAGTGTTTGACCCTCATTTACATCTTTATTTATCATCTGTATCATCTGTGTATGTACAGATCGTCTGTATCTGTATCATCTCTGCTCTGTTAACATGTTCATATCAAAAACACTGAAGATAGATATCACATGATACTGGCACAAATTTTCCCATACTTCATTCTAGAATTGCAGTACTCTGCTTTTATATTAGCTAATCTCTGTCTATTTTAATACCTAGAGCTACAATGAGGAAACCTTGGAAACAGAAAGGTTCAGACAGTGTACGAGGCCCTCCATCAATACCAGATATGTTTTCTGTTGGCTGTGTTCTGTCTCTGAACTTTGCTAGTATTTCTGAAATTCATTGTATTGGCATTTCTTTTTCCAGCATGAGCCCATATAAAACTCTGCAATCCAGTTCAGGCTGTCACATTGTCCTGGATTAACAGAGACAGGTAGACATGTCTGCAGGAGTAAGGAAGGATGCTACAACACAATAAATACACTCTCCCATGCAGTGTGGATTACCAGCTTGGATACACTCACTAAAATGTAACCAGAACTACCTCATACATCTGGCTGGCTCATGACGTAGGCAGAGTAAAAGCAATACTTTCCACTCTGATATATATAGACCTATCTTAAAATTACATGTAAAACACTAAATAAAGCCAACTTAAAGACTGGGTGAAACAAGCATTTTCCTTTGGGGGTGCCTTTAGTCTCAGAATTTCCAAAATGTTTAAAAGCATTATGTTTTGAATTTAAAATTACCGTTTCAGTTTCTCTGTATAGGTATTTTATGTTTTCTTTGACAGAGTTTACTTTTAAGAGTCATACTGCAGATAACAGACAGGAAAAAATACTCCATTCATTGTTACAACCAGTCAATAACGGATGCTGCACAAACTGATTTTCTTCCTATTCATCACAAACACTTGGAATGTTTTATATATGAGGACTCTTTTGCAAAAAAAAAAAAAAAAAAAAAAAGAATGGTGTAAAAATAGTGTCTTTTTACTTACACATATGTAATTGGAGTGTGCAAAGAGAATAATCAGAAGCACTCTTAGGAGTGTTAAGTTCTACACACTTACACCTGTGCATGCCTCTTAAAAATATAAAGGTTGGTCTGAATTGAAGCTAGTCATTTGTTCATACAGCTATATTGTGGAATAAGTGATCAGAATAATAAGAACACTTCAATGAAAAAGGAACAATCTTAATATCCTCAGACTTGATCACTGCCCCCTGCATAGAACTCAGTTCAAATCAAGGAATTATAATACAATGTTTTTAATTTTAGCTACGACTAATTTCCTTCAACAAAGCATAGCACAGACATTTAGGATCTAGAACACCATCTTTTCAGAATAGTACTGTGGCAAATTATACAATCTTCTTTGAGGACTTTAGAAATACAAAGTAACTTTAGGTTACTTTTCAAAATAGTGTCTAGCTAAAAAATAAAGATTAGGTCTTGAGTCCCCTCTGAGATCAGTGTGCCCCGATACCACACGGTCACATTAAGGAGGATCTGTCAGAATGGTGCAACTTTGTTTTTTGTGGCATCCTGGAATATCAGTTCACAACAGAAATGAAAATTCACAAACAGTTGAAGATACTCCTACTGGTAAATGCATATTATTTTATAAGAGACTTTTAGAACTAACTTTGAAGTATCTTTTATTTATGACTTCTTTGTAAATACTTACAGGACAGTAGTCAGAGAAAGAGGAACTATAGCTTAAGCATTTTAAGATGTTTGCTTCAGAACTAAGAACTAGCTTTCTATCTCTAAACATGAGAGGTAAAATTTTAAGTACCATATAAATAGATAAATACTTTACCAGGTGAGATTGCAGCTAAGTATATTCAGAATATGCTTCCACGGTTGTTCCATTGAAACAACCCATTATGAACGAGACGCTGCTCCCTAACAGTTGTTGGAAACAACTCTTTTCCTCTTGTTAATTAGAAATAAGGCTTTAACAGATGCCCACCTGTTCCTGGCAGGCATTTCACAATCTATAGTTTAAAGCATTTTGCACTGTTAATTCATTGCCTTTTTCATGCTTATAACATGAAATAGAAGCTTTAAAGACCACAGGGAAATCATAGTTAAACAAAGAGTACAGTTGTATTTGCTATTTGCAAGAACGCAATCTCACCCTAGTGGGGTTAGGTGAAATCATAATACACTTGTCTTCACCTTTAGCCTTGATGATCTTGTGATATGTTCTCTTGTAACATAAACTTCTCTGAGCTGATCGTGAACAACCAACAGAGAAAATATATTTGGATTTGCACAACAGATATTGAAGTAATATAGCAGAAGGCTGTGTGGAAGACAAAAAAGAAATATTATGTTATTTATGATCTCTCTCATTGCTGCCTAACTTCCCTCTCTTATTGGAACATCTATTAGTATGTTTTCTCCTGAGGACACTTCTCTCAAATGTGTCCTCCCTTAATGTCTGTTTTCTCTCCTTCAAAATATTGAGTTTACACTAAATCTTTTTCCTTTTAAGTCACATAAATTCATTCTTCAAAGAACAATAACAAAATAAAAAAGTGGTAACAGGCATGCTATCTTTCCTGGAAAAAACTTTACTCTAAAACCTGATTTATACTTTTGATGAAAACAGACACTTTGTGGACTCCTAGTGCACCTCTATACAATGGATGAGTAACATACAGAGGCCTGGAAAGCGAAGAAAATATTTGCTTTTGTTGACAGTGAGATAACAAGACTTGTTTTGTTGACAGTGAGATAACAAGACAAGTTTGTGTGCTTCCAAGTTCAGTTTCCAGCTCAAAATGGCTTAGCCCATACTGGATAAGCTCATTCCTGAATTCGCAGATCCACTGGGGTCCACTGTACAATCCTGGTAGTACAAAAGCTTTAAAATAAGGGTGAACCTAACTTAACCCAGATTATTTTACATTGTTTAAGACTGGAACTAAGAAACGGAACCTTGATCTCCAGCTACAGCGCCTATACTCTTCACATATGGAGAGCATAAGAAGCCGCACATCTGAATATTTTGAAACACATGTTAAACCTTTCTCAAGAGTAACATCTGGTAAGAGTGCAACATGCCCAAAGCAAGCACTATCAGCCACAACCAACTACCTGGTAAATATTTTGTTACTCAAACTGGATTTTGTTTCTGTGCTTCCCCTCTGCTAGTGTATCCAGTCATACTAACCACTGTTTTATTCAACTTCACCTCTCCTAAATGGTCTCCCACCTCTGCTTCCTATTATCCAATTATTAAATCATTTAATATATAGCTTTCTCTTTACACAGAATACTCACATTTTCGGAATTAATCAATTTGAATCTTATCTTTACAGTCTAAGAATACTATTTTGCTGCTGTTTGAAATAAATGAGCATCATATATATTTTCCAGTACTTAGAAATATGTATTTGCCGCTCCACAAAAGACTGGGAAAAGTCAAGCTCCATGCAGAGAGATTCCCAGCACAACTTCTGCTGCCACAGAACAGATGGTGGCAGCCAACGCATAGACTGGTTGGAGAGCACAGAAATGAGCACTGCAGAAGTAACCACACCAGTTAGGAACACACATTGGAAAGATTTGTTGCTTTTCCCTTGTTTAGTTATTATTTCTAATTTAAATTCATGTATACATTTTTGAAGTCTTTGTACACATATTAATAAGTGCAGTTAAGGCTGAAAGACTTCTAGATCTTAGGGTCGGAAGAAGGATCCGAGGAACTACAGACCTGTCAGCCTGACCTCGGTACCAGGAAAGATCATGGAGAGGATCATCTTGAGGGAGCTCTCACGGCAAGTGCAGGGCAGCCGAGGGATCAGGGCCAGCCAGCGTGGGTTTAGGAAAGGGAGGTCCTGCTTAACCAACCTGATCTCTTTCTATGACCATGTGACCCCCCTTCTGGATGCGGGGAAGGCTGTGGACATTGTCTATCTGGACTTCGGTAAGGCCTTTGACACCGTCCCCCACAGCGTTCTCCTGGAGAAGCTGGTGAATCACGGCATAGACAAGTGCACTCTTCACTGGGTTAAAAACTGGCTGGATGGCCGTGCCCAGAGAGTTGTGATTAATGGGTTGAAATCCTCTTGGTGGCCAGTCACCAGTGGTGTCCCTCAGGGCTCAGTTTTGGGGCCGGTTTTGTTTAATATCTTTATCAATGATCTGGATGAGGGGATTGAGTGCACCCTCAGTAAGTTTGCAGACGACACCAAACTAGGTGGGAGTGTTGATCTGCTTGAGGGTAGGAAGGCTCTACAGAGGGACCTGGACAGGCTGGATCGATGGGCCAAGGCCAACTGTATGAGGTTTAATCAGGCCAAGTGCCGGGTCCTGCATTTTGGTCACAACAATCCCAAGCAACACTACAGGCTTGGGGAAGAGTGGCTGGAAAGCTGCCCAGCAGAAAAGGACCTGGGGGTGCTGGTGGACGGCCAGCTTAACATGAGCCAGCAGTGTGCCCAGGTAGCCAAGAAGGCCAACAGCATTCTGGCTTGTATCAGGAACAGCGTGGCCAGCAGGAGCAGGGAAGCGATCGTGCCTCTGTACTCGGCACTGGTGAGGCCTCACCTCGAGTCCTGTGTTCAGTTCTGGGCCCCTCTGTACAAGAGGGACACTGAAGTGCTGGAGCGGGTCCAGAGGAGAGCTACCAGGCTGGTGAGGGGTCTGGAGACCAAGTCATATGAGGAGAGGCTGAGGGAGCTGGGCATGTTTAGCTTGGAGAAGAGGAGGCTGAGGGGAGACCTCATTGCCCTCTACAACTACCTGAAAGGAGGTTGGAGAGAGGTGGGTGTTGGCCTCTTCTCCCAGGTGAATAATGACAGGACCAGAGGAAATGGTCTGAAGCTGCGGCAGGGGAGGTTTAGATTAGACATTAGGAAGAATTCCTTTACTGAAAGAGTGGTCAGGCACTGGAACAGCCTGCCCAGGGAGGTGGTTGAGTCACCATCCCCAGAGGTGTTTAAGAAACGTCTAGATGTGGCACTTCAGGGCATGCTCTAGTGGCAGAGATTGTAGGTTGTTTGGTTGGACTCGATGATCTTAAGGGTCCTTTCCAACCATGAAGATTCTGTGATTCTGTCATCTTGAGACTGGTTCCTTGCAGAAGCTAAATGCACTTGCTGTACAAAAGGGTTAAGCACTGGGGTTGCATAAAATATTGCAGAAAGCACCAAAAGCTGCGCTATTACTGAACACAAGATTTAAAGTGTGAAAGCCAACCTAATAATACTGACAATTACAGGCAACATAAAAATAATTTTTTAGCATCTTATAATGCTAACACGTTTACAGTGTTTTGCACAGTAGAAATACAATGCCACAAAGTGACAAAATTTGCAATAGCCAGAAATGTTGCCATGGTAAGTATTACCAAATGGCAAAGAACATTGGAAAGAACTCTTCATGTCTGAATTACTGTAGAAAGTACAGCCAGGAAATGGCTTAAATTACTCACCCAGTGTAAGGCTGGGCAAGAAACTAGAAACCTCGTAATTGTGTGTCTGCAGGTGGATGGTGTCTGTAGACTCAGTCACTGAATGCAGTGAGTCCTTTCACACTTCTGTTGACTTCCATATGAATAGGCGTAGGCGGCCCTCAGCACCCCGAGGAACTGCCCCGCCATTGCCATTAATGCTCATGCATACCAATGAACAGTGAGCATCAGGACCTGCCTTATGGTTCAGTTGGATTTAATGGGACAACTCATATGCACCTGAGAATTCGTGTCTGATTCATTACATAAGGATTCCTAAGAGACATTATGCTAGAAGAAACCTGTCACAGAAGAGGTTTACATAAACCAGTATCCAAGGCCTACAAAAAAGCAGCAGCTGGCTATAAAGCACTAGGACAACTGGTCCTTACACTGAAACAGGAATGTAAGGTTATGCCTCAAATAAAGCAATGCTTACTTCTTTTTTTTTTTTTTTGTAACTGACAAAATAAAATATAGTAGTAAGGACTTAAAAATCACTTATATTGATTAAACAGTTGTGGCAATTCTGAGGTATTATTATTCATAAATTTCAGTAGAGTTCTGCTGAGTCACACAAATGGAAAACCCGGCCAGCCGGGTGGATATATGACTCGATTACGATACAGAGACAAAACATCCTGTTATGTTTCTGCAACATAGCTTAGTTTATTGATTTGAATCCATGGATTGTGCAATTCAGACATCCAGAGAGGGAAAACAAAGACAGCAGTATTACTCGGGACAGTGCAGAGGGGCAAGGGACAGTGGGCCACTGGCCTGGAAGACCAACAGCAGAGACATTCCTCAAACTATGCCTATGGAAGAGAGCAGTAACGCCACCTGGCCTGTTTGAGAAAAACATTTCTAGTCATTTTATACCTATTCTAACTTTATTAGATATGCCCATTTTTAAAAGGGATATATATCCCAAGGGCAGCCTGGAAGAACAACAACATCTAAATGAATAGTAATTGATGCCAGACATTTGCCTTGCGTGCCTATGTATACTTATCCTACATGAATAAGCCCTTACTGTAACAGTAATTTCATATTTTAGTTCCAGTGAAAACCAAGGAAAAGTTAATTTCATGTGCACTAAGCGGTCGCTCACCGCCTGCTGGCTTTTCCTGGACTCAGAAATGTTTCTGAGAACATTTCACAGGTCATGCTACCTTCAGTATTTTTTTAATAACAGAGAAGTTCTTAGGCGAGTGTAGGAACATACCCTTAAAAGGAGTCAGTCTGAGCAAGGTTCTTGCAACTTGCGTTTCAGTTTCAACTCCATCCATGCCACCTCCACTCCCACACGGGCCCCTTTGAGAGGTGACCGCTTAACAAGCTGACAGGCTACCACTAAATGGGGCCTACAGCCATTAATACACAAGAAACAACGACTTTAGCACACGCGCTGGGCGCGAGCGGCAGGGCTGGGCAGCAGGGGCTGCTGGGCGCCCCGTGTGAGAGGTGGCTGCGCACAGCCCTGCACCGGTTCCAGCCGGTCCTAGCCAGTCTCAGCCAGCACCAGCCAGTCCTAACCAGTGCTAGCCAGTCCCAGCAAGCTCTACAATCTGCCCCATCCCACCCAGAGTGTCAACCAGTCGGAGAGGAACATGGCGCCTCTGCTCAGAGGTTGTGAGGAAGGGTCCCCATGTAGGGCGCCCACCAGAGCAGAGGAGATGAGTAAGAACGAAGGAGCGGCAGAAAGAAGTGCTCAGGCCCTGAGCGCCCCCTCCTGTGTACCCTGAGGCCCTGAGCCCCCCCTCCTGTGCGTCCGAAGAGCCTGAGGGTGCCCGGTGGTGGTAGCAAAAGGAATGGACACTGGGACACCAGAAGAGGTGTCCAGGCTGGAGCCTGGCCTGAGGAAGGGGGAGGAAAGGCGTCTTCCCCAAGCGTTTGTTTAATTGTTTTCTTCATTTCTCAATGCCCAAGTCAGTAATTATGTTAATTGGCAAGAAATTAAGTGAAGCTCCCCAAGTCAAGAATGCACTTCCAGGATGCACCGTCATTTCAAAGGACTAATGTTTTATCTGTTAGGATAGTGTGTGTCTTCTGAACCTCTGCTGTCCTTTAAAACATTTTTATACATCTTAAGTGATTCACAGTATCTCCTAACATCTATATGAAAATATACACATTATTGGATTAGCATCACTCTTGAATACTATAGTCATACATGGCAAACTTCATACACTATTTATGCACATATACAACAGTATGATCACACGAGGGGAAGCTTCATCGTCACTCTGACAACGTACATGTGTAGTGTTTGATATGCAAACCTGCTTCTTTCCCTTTGATCAACCTGTTAAATTTGTCTGTTCTCATGCCATTAAAAGGAGTGACAGTCTGGTGGCATTCCCTGGGAGGTGGCAGAAGCTGCAGATTTCTTTGGGAAAGGCAGCAGCCTCAGTTACTGCGAGGCAGAGACAGGAAAAGGCCAAGAGAGTGAGCACCCCCGGATCATGCAGCGCGAAGAGAGCCTGAATGATTGCTAAGAGCAACAAAGGGCTACGAGCAGCCCAAGAGGAGATAACTGCCAAGGACCACTATGCACCGTCAGATTTTGTAGGAACACAGCAGCGAGGAGATGACTGAAAGGAAAGACCGTCCTGCTAGGTCACAGGGAGAAGGAGGTCACCGATTTATAAACCTTGTTGTATTTCCATTCTGCTTCATCTGGCCACTTGGATTTTTCTATAGCTTTTATTAATTATTCCAGTTCGTAGCCTAAGAGAACCTGGCTTTTTGAACTTCAAAGCCATTTGGATCCTCTTCGGAAAGCTCTTTATAAGGAAAAGGTTCAGGCAGCGCTACCTCAAAGCTCTGGCAGTTTTTGGCACTTTCACAGCTCTCAGTTCTCAATGAAACTTAATAGAAAGTACACTTTACCACGAGGAACATAATGTCTTTTACAAACTATAGAATAGAACCATTGACGAGTACAACATAAAGGGCTCGCTTGAGTATGTCCTGTATCTCCTACGGATTTGATTTACTCAGCCATGTGATTCTCCATTCATGTCGCTGCTCTCAAAAAGGGAAGAGGTGCAGTAGTACCTGTGATACAAAAAATCCAGGCAAAGAAAGCATAGCAAGTGTCAGCAGTAAACCGACTGTGAAGCACTTAAACTGGAGTCAAAGCTGGGATAACTAATAACACACTACCTTAAAATACAGACACCTGTAATTGCGCCAGCAATCTCTGCAGTTGCACAGTTAGAACTGTACTTTAGTTCCTTAGATGTGGCTTTCTGGTATAAATTGTCATTTAGAGTATTTGGCCTTTACATACACACTTTTCTTTTGGAGGCAAGTCAACCTGAAACCATTTGAAGTGTACCCAATAAAGGCTGTCATAGCTAGCATAAATTTCCAAACATATACTTTAAAAAAAAATCAATTTTCTAAAGAATATTACTATGATCAAAGAGTTCACGTTCCTCATCAGCTCTAGATGTTACGGATTATTGCTATAAGTCTTTGAGAATCAAATTATTGTGATGCTGACTTGACATCCCTTCTTACTATCTGCCAGTGTAAAATACCCTGCAAATGTAAAGCACTATCTGAGCAGAATGCTGCACATGTGCAATTCCCTAATGTTGGAAGCTGTCAGTTTAACAATAGCATACTACCAGAGATAACAGCAAGTAGAGAGGAAAAATATCCTTTCAGAGACAAATTCTCTTGATCTCAGTCATGAAAATTCCCTGTCAGATTAATGCTGTAGAAAACAGAAAACTTGGTCCAATCTTTTAAAGATAACTTATTTTAAAAAAGGGATATAAAACATTTTCCTAGTACTGGGAGATACTTTGAGATTTTCAAAGCAGATATAGTTATACTTCTTTTGTAAAGGAAGATGTGCAGATAAATCCCCCTGCTCAAAAAAAAAAATTCAAATCATTTGGCTAAGGAAAGATTCTCTATGAAAACTAAATAGGATATTTGGATTAATTAATATTAAAAGCATTCAAACTGTATGATACTATGTATCTGTAACCGACACATTAGTAGAACAAATAAAATATCAGCCTGGATTCATCAGTATTCTGACTTTACTGATAAGAAACTTCCCACTTCAGTTCAAAGCTTTGGAGAGTTTGCAAAAATAGGGAGGGTTTATTCTTCTCCAGTGGCTGTGCAATTTGGGAATGAAATAGAAGAAAACTGACTCAAAGCCTTTTAAAGACTTCTGGCATAATCTCAGGAAAACTGAACAGGTATTGAAAGGTGATACACTGTGGAATGAACGTGAATTTACTCTGCCTCTAAACATAGAGAGTCATTTAGAGTAAGGTACAAAGCGGAATTCAATTTCATTCACCTACAAAAAGACAGATTTCTTCACAGCTCCTGGTGCTATTAGTATTGTTTTACCTTTCAACAACAGCAGCAGTGACGGTAGCTATTGAGATCATGAACCATATGGCAAAAACCAGTTCATTTCCATGACAGGCCAGTATTCGATACTGTTATAGGACCATAAAGAGGTAGAAAGCCTTCTGTGACTAATTTTTCTACTCTTGTAATACTTTTTTCCCTTAAAGAACAAATATTGCTTCAACAGATGACAGCAAAGATGGCGAAGTTTTCATTTATTGTTTGTGGTTCTGTTGGCTGTGAATATGATCTGAATTCATAAATTTGCAAAATGAATGACAAGCTGTTTTCCTGAGTTGACACTGGTTGTATAAAGCATTTGATCTTGCTTTATACGCAGTTAATGGAAGATACGTGGATATTTCTTACCACTTTTAATATAAATCTGTCTAGATTTCCTCATAGCAGTGTACCAACACTACCTTAACAACAAAGGTTTTGCCCCTACACCACATCTTTCAATTCCCAAATCATGAAATATATCAAATTTTATTAGATAGGGAAACTATAAGGTGAAATGCCCTCTTCTCCTCTAATTTATAAGCTTTCAATACAATAGACAGCAAAAAGCTTTAAGATTTTGCCTGTTTATCCAAAACCTTATAAACAGAAAACATACTCTGCTTGTTCAGTACAAACTCTCTAAGCCTCTGTACCAATGATGTGCATCACATATAAAGAATTGTGGATGTATGGTTCTTCAGAAGATACAGCTTAGCAAAATTCTGAATGGAAAACCTGAGGTATTTCTGAGTATTTCAGGACTGTCTTTTTGAGAAATGCAACGTCCTCAAGCAGTTGTGTGGTTATTGATAGCTACCATAAGAAAACTATGTTGTAATACCATACCACAGTTTTTACAAAGCTCCTTTAATAGGTGAATATGTCAAAGTAATGTATAATGTAATTTAAAACAATTACAAATCCTTCAAGCATACCAAGCAAGAAAAAATTAAATAATGCTGTACTGAAGGGAGATTACTTTCAGACAGCTATTGAATTCTTCAACTCTTCAGTGAAAATCTGTGATGCAGAATGGCAGGTTCAAAAATAATGCAGTTCTTCACGTCAGCAAGTGCCTTTAGAAATCACAGATGGTACTTTCTTTCTATTTTATATACTTACCCAGCACCTGCAACTATATTATCTGGATTCTTCTCACTGCCATTTACAGGTGGGAGAAAAGTATAGAGAGACTAAGTCCAGTGTCACACAGACCATGGCATTTAGGATCAAACTCAGGACCTCATTTTCTAAGGGCCAACACCTTGACCATCAAGGTCATGATCCTCACAAGGACCCTTGCATTCAGCCAGAATTAGCTTCCTTTTCTGGTCTGAATCCTGCAAATGACTGCCTGATGGCAAACCACTGTTCCTGCACAGAGCCCTAGAGACTGGATGAAGTCTTCTGAAGAATCATGTTTAGAGTGCAATGCAAAGGTATTCAAAACTGTTTATGGGTGGCTATGTCTTCTAGATAAAATGGATATTGCAGTGTGGTAAGTACTACTGATTATGTTATATGACTGAAGTGTGTGGCTTGTTCTCATAAGGACAATTTAAAAGAGTAATAGAGACTGGTGAGAACAACAGAAATCCTGAGAAAACTTTGAAGGTAAGTGAGAATAATACATGAACAGTTTCATATTGAAGTGCTTTTGCTTCAAAAGCATGGGGAAATTCCATGCCTTCTAAACTGTATATGCATTATTTTTGAAGCTGCATTCTCACAATATGCTGTGATTTTCATACAAAACTTAAAATGCTATGCAGTCCTTGTCAGCATATTTACTGAAGTCTTGCTAGCAAAAAATATTCTGTGCAGCTCATACTATAAATCACACTTATCCTGCCTTTTGCTGCCATTATGTTTTCATAATTTAATACATTATGCCAAAAATGTATTTCTAATGGTGTCTGATTTTGAACATCCACTCTGGTACTGAAAGTGATAGCAAGTAAATTCAATTCCATTAAAATTAACAGAAAGGCGTGAAAACTGATCTAACAGCATTTGCAGCTAATTTTACCTTTTTCTTACTTCTAAAATTATCAACGTAATCTTAAAAAAGAAAACTTCTTAGTTTCTAATGCAATTATATGTTCCTCATCACTACTGCAGCAAGACTACAGCTACTCATTTCCAAAGTTGGAATTTCCTCTCCTGTCTGTTATGATGTCATCCATACAATGGCATTGCCAGTCACCAAAAAAGTTATATTAAATACATGTGGAGATTCTTCAGACTCCACGCAGGGAAAACTCAAAATAATTGATTAGGTCTTCAATTTATTGGTTTTCGCTTTCTGTTTTTCCCCATGCAGTTAGTACCTATTCGATGAAACTTTTGAAGTTTTCTCATTATTCATGTTAATGATACAAACTTTCACAGTATTCTTGATGAACTTGGTGGAAGCCACAGCTAGAACAGGATGAAAAAGAAGTAATTGTCATTCCTGGAAAAAGAGGTAGAAAGAGACCAAAGAGGCAGGTAAGAAGAGCTGATATAACTAAACAAAGTTTATAGCTAAACAGTGCAATCTGTGTGAAGAGCTTGTTTTATTGTAGACTTGCTACAAAAGTCAAATAAGGGAGAAAAGGAAGTACTCTGACTAAAACAAGGAGTGTGCAGGCTGCCCTTTAACCTGATTATATATGTCCCCATGAAGAAACTCGAAACAACCTGAGCCACTGTCAAGATTAGGATTTTAACTGAAAGGCTTCCCCTATGTTAATAACTATGGAGCTATTTAAATACTAAAGATTTTTTTCCTAACAGTAGGTCTAAAGAATAGTTATTGGAAGAGCTAAATGGCCTCTTCCAGTTTGTCAACAGCTACAGGAATGAATGGTTGGCTACCCGGAAAAAGTGAGCAATAGTCTTCCAGTTTGTCAACAGCTACAGGAGCGAATGGTTGGCTACCCAGAAAAAGTGAGCAATAAATGAAAGTATCAATAGAAATGTTTTCACTGCCTTGTACATCCTTTTTGGTGTTCTTGATGAATTTGGTGAACTTCTGCCTTCCTCTCAAAAAATAAATAATGAAACTGTGGTAAATAAATAAACTCTAATAATAGAAACCATGACAGCATTTTTTGCTTTTTACTTACTAAGTGAAGCAATGTTTTGAAACTTAATATCCAAATAAACTGTGACAAAGTAAACAGAGGCTTACATAAGAACCAAACAAATTTTCTGAATTAAAATATGGTAGAAGGCTATATCACCACTCCATTTTTTAGATACTTTATACTGATGTTTTTTTAGGCCTTAGAAACAAATGCTTTTCATGGCATTAAAGCAGCATAATTATTGTTCCTATCCAGCTAGGTGCTGGAAGCCCATTCTGTTTCCAAAATTAACTCCGTTGGTAGGCAAAATTATTCCGTCTGCATAAGTATGTATGCAATAATAATAACAATGCAGAAGGGAGCTCTATAAAGTTATTAAGAAAAGAATATTTAAAAACAAGTTGCTAAAGTTTCCCCAATAAATTTATTGTGAAGCCAGAAACTGGGCTTCCTGAGTGCATGATATGCACATAGATCCAAACCAGAATCTCCCTTTCTGAAAATTTTCAGGCACTGGAAAATCCATACCCAGAACAAAGCAAATCCATGAAGTATGAATTTCCCCAGTAGCTGGTCAATGCTGCTGGTGTTTGGAGTCCTTTCTCTATTCAGAAGGATGAAAGTTCCTGCTATGTGACACCTTAACTTTAATAAAACAAAACACTAGAAAAACAGCTTTCACAAGAAAAAGAACGGGTTAGATTTCCTCCTGTTTCAAAGAGCTATAATTTGACAAACAGACTCTAATGATAGCCCTGGAAAAAATCCACGGAGGAGGTGAAAGACAACATGGACACAGGGATTTGCCTTTCATTGCTTCCCTGCAGGACGAAGGAAGGGCAGTTGCGAAGGTGCTCCCTGTGCTGTATATAGCCTGAATGGAAGACTCAAGTAAAGAGCCCTGTCAGTCTGGCTGCCTTCAGGGGCACTACATTCATTTACACAGAAGATGACTCCTGAGACTGCATAATGCGCTAACAAGAATCATTTTTTCCCTGACAGGGTAAGATCTGATGGTATTATTATCAACTGGTCTTCTCCATTCTTTTTACAGGTGGTAAACACAAGGAAAAGGTGGATTTTTATAATAAATGAAATATTTCACTATAAAGTATTTTGACAATGCATGAATATATATATTTTTATGTAAGCCAAACTTGTGAGGAATAAAAGGAAGAAATCTGCTTCAATTTTCCTCACATTATCTGGACTTCATGAATTGCTTTTATGTCATCACCAACATAATGGTTTGGGTGCCTACACAGCATGCATCTTTAACAGAAAAAAAAGAAAAAAGACATCTCTAAAGGCTGTGGCAGCTCTCAGAAACTGATTCTCAATACCTTTTAGAAAAAATGGATCCATCCAGTCGTAACAGTTTTACTCTGTCTGGGTGATACATGAACGTGGATCTGAAAGCATATGGCTGACTCAGAATTCTTGCTTCTATATGTTCAAATTCATTAAATATTTAGTAAAGAAAAATATTTTTTTTATCTTTCCTTTCACCCCTTTTTCACAGCCTCTCTCAAAGACAATAAGAGGTCAACTCAATGCCAGAAAAAGAATTGTCTGAGAAAAATCTTCAGGTGACATGTCACTTCTTCACAACTGATGAGATTTCTACTGAAATTATTTATGTCTTAAACTTATTGGTATATGGAATCATAGAATCATTTAGGTTGGAAAGGACCTTGGACTTGGATCACCAAGTCCAACCATAAACCTAACACTGCTAAATTCACCACTAAACCATGTCCCTCAGCACCACATCTACACGTCTTTTCAATACCTTCAGGGACGGTGACTCAACCATTTCCTGGGGCAGCCTGTTCCAATGTTGACAACCCTTTCAGTGAAGAATTTTTTCCTAATATCCATCCTATACCTCCCCTGGCGCAACTTGAGGATGTTTTCTTTCATGCTATTACTTGCTACCTGTGAAGAGATTGACACATACCCTCTTTCACCAACAAAAAAGCTAACAAAGAGGCACGTTGCATAATTTTAGTGAACCTCATGGTTGGAAATACCATGTCTATGTTTTAAATAATGTCAGAATAAGTCTACAACTCTAAAGTAACAAGTAAATGGGATATGTGGCTAATTTAGGTTTGTCTTAATTGTGCTTCCTACGTAATCTAAGTATAACTTGTTTCTGTGCACAACACTAACTGTACTTCAGCAGATGAGAATTCCCATTGATTTAAGTGGGAAGGAAAAAAGATCTATAATTTGCTAAAGTTACAGCACTCAACTTACTGATAATGATTTTGTTCTCAGTTCAGGAGACAAACTGGTTATTTGTCTACTGAGAAAGTTCTGCAAGACAACAATATCCACTTTTCACCAAAATATTAATTAAGTTTCTAGTGTCTAACTGTACTCCCACAACATAATCGATGGATTATTTCCCAGCGCTTCATAATGTGGGTGATTTATAGCCTTCTAAAATCTTGCTTACTTTTCTTTGAAATTAAATTCACACATATCATGATAGATCCTGTTGCCATTGGGAACGAAAATATTTCTCCAATATTTAAAAAAAAATAAAATAAAACTTTACAAACACGTGTTTTTTTCAGATTGTTCAGGCTGTTTGGGAGAAGGTCTTTAGCATAATATTCTATTTTATCTCCTAACAAAATATGCACTTTTTTCTGATCATTTTCTTCCCTCCAAGAGGAACATAAATGCGAAAGTATGGTCCCATTTCCAGGCTGTACAGGATATCTCTACCATTTACTCGTTTTCACTCTGCCATATAATGCCTGTATTGGTCATAAACTGCCTTCACATAGATAGGAAAGACTATTCCTGTCTTTACTGTGTCTTTAAGCCTCTTTTCACTTCCCATTTAGTATTATTTTTTCTTATACTGTATAATTTACTATTATATATTTGTTAGTCTAGTAACAGCCTTGATGATACACCATTAGTAAACAGTTAATATATCTAACTTTATATCTATATATTGCATTTCACTCCAAAACAAGTACTTAAGTTGATAATCTACTAACAAATGCAATTCAAGTATTAAAATACAATTATGCCTGTGGCACAAAAATGATGAATATAACAAACATAACACTCCCACTTGAAAAAAAAAAAAAAAAGAGCAGCTTTTTTTTTTATGTTCTCCAAGCCTCCAGGACCTTGTTTTTGAAGGTGTGATATTTACAGCATCATGAAGTTAATTTTCTTTAACATTCTTGTATTTTTCTGATTATTAACACTGGTAATTTTCTTCTGAATTTTAGACTTGGCTCTTGCACTCTCTGAAATTTGCTATTTTCCTTCTGTGTTTCTGTCATTTAAGTATATGAGTGTGATTGGCTTACTAATGCTTTCCAATTAGCAAAGCATTTACTGAGCTTTCATAGTCAATATTCTGTGATGGCAGAACCAGCTCCTGAAGAACTAAAAATTTGAGACCACAGCCCACTATTCAAATAAGTCAGGAGACAGGGTAAAATATATAATCACCAGCTAGCTTAACGTTTTTTAATACATATTGAAAACAATTTTGTTGCAACTGGCAAGGGAGCACTAAGCAAAGCTTAGTTCCATTGGAGTCAGCCAATATGAATGTATAATAGGAACGTCTTGCCTAACTAAGTTGAGAGAACTCTTTGAAGATAATGCTGCTGTGATAGATAAGAGCATGACGTGGACAGTATGCAAGAAGTATTTGATAAGGCTACATGTCAAAGATAATTGGTTATTGTAAGGAAACCTGACACAGAATATAACAAATTTTAGAAAACTGGGAAGTGCATATTGCCATTAATACACAAAAATTTTGGCCTTGGTAACTGTAAACCATAAGACAAACATAAACCTGTTAGTAGCACAGACACCACACTGGATGCATGAGAACACTAGAGCACCAACCTATGGAAGTGTGCAAAGTGCCATTCTGCCACACTGAAAGATATGGGTAAATATTTCCCAAAATTTTAGTCAAGAAAGGCATCCTTTTCTGGACCATTATTGTGAATAAAAGTGATTCAATCTTTTCAACTTTATGCCAGTGCCTCTAAGAAAATAATGTATATGGAAATGCAACAATGAAGTTGTGCCTCCTTTTTTTTTTAATTGGGGGTAAGAGGTCACCACTCCACTGATACTTTTTATTTGCTCATTTTTTCGTTTGTTTGCCCCCTTTTGGAGAAGCTGAGATAAGATTAATTTAAGATTATTAGGAAGCCATACTTAGCAGTGAAATTTATTGTACTTTAGAATGATCTCTATATAAAATAAAAAGCCTTTAAATGCCTTTGCATAAACTGTATAAAGCATTATGAAAACATAGCAAGCTGACAATTCCTGCAGTGTAGTGAGAGAGATTAGATGGTTTAAGTGTTCTCTGAGCTGTGAATGACGAGATTCACAGCTGGTCTTTCTCCCTCGAAATCAAGTCCCTCTAATCTCTGAAGCTCCACCACTGGTCAGCTCCTATCTTCATATTCTCAGCAAACACTTTCCTTCAACACTGATGAATCTATCATTCTTTCAGAGCAAATATATGCATATATGCAATCTTGCAGGGTCAGTTCAGTATTCAGAAAGTGTCATCAACATTTTGTAATTATTGCTTGAATACTGCTGTTTACGAATGATAGCTAATTAAAATGCCATTTATTCATAAACATTAGAAAACCGAAACATAGCCTTTGCGCTTTTGATGAATATTGAAAAGTTAATAGTTATTCTTCACTTAAACTCACATGACAAGTTTTTCAATCTAACCTCTGAAATTGTTTCATAATGAGCTCTCAATAATGACAGACTCCACTGATTTACTGTCTAGAATATCCATTGACTGACTGAACTCATGATGCTGAAACAATTGTTTCCCCAGTAGCATCTATGCTTATACTGCATATGCAGTAATACATCTTTGGCTTGACTTTATTTAAAACCTTATTCTGAATTCTTTTGCCTACTTTCCATATGTCTGTGTTTTTACAAAAATCTGGAAGCATTGAACCTAAGTGCTTATTTTATCTTCCAATCCTATTAATCAGCCCTCTACTACACGCTTGTAACCATAGAATCATAGAATCATAGAACCATAGGGTAGGAAGGGACCTTCAGAGATCATCTAGTCCAACCCCCCTGCCAGAGCAGGGTCACCTAGAGCAGGTTGCACAGGAACGCGTCCAGGCGGGTTTTAAATGTCTCCAGAGTCAGAGACCCCACCACCTCTCTGGGCAGCCTGTTCCAGTGCTCTGCCACCCTCAAAGGAAAGAAGTTCCTCCTCATGTTTAGGTGGAAGTTCCTATGCTTAAGTTTGTGCCCATTACCTCTTGTCCTGTCCCCGGGCACCACTGAAAAGAGCCTGGCCCCATCCTCCTGACACCCACCCTTTAAGTATTTATAAGTGTTGATAAGGTCCCCCCTCAGCCGTCTCTTTTCCAGACTGAAGAGACCCAAATCCCTCAGCCTTTCTTCATAAGAGAGGTGTTCCAGTCCCCTAATCATCTCTGCTGCACCCTCTCCAGCAGTTCCCTGTCCTTCTTGAACCGGGGAGCCCAGAACTGGACACAGTACTCCAGGTGCGGCCTCACCAAGGCAGAGTAGAGGGGGAGGATGACCTCTCTCCATCTGCTGGCCACACACTTCTTGATGCACCCCAGGATGCCATTGGCCTTCTTGGCCACAAGGGCACATTGCTGGCTCATGGTCATCCTGTTGTCCACCAGGACTCCCAGGTCTCTCTCTGCAGAGCTGCTCTCCAGCAGGTCAGCCCCCAACCTGTACTGGTGCATGGGGTTATTCCTCCCCAGGTGCAGCACCCTACACTTGCCCTTGCTGAATTTCATAAGGTTCCTCTCCCTCCACCCAACTCTCCAACCTGTCCAGGTCTCTCTGTATGGCGGCACAGCCTTCCGGTGTGTCAGCCATGCCCCCCAGCTTGGTGTCATCAGCAAACTTGCTGAGGGTGCACTCTATCCCCTCATCCAGGTCATTGATGAATATATTGAAGAGGAATGGACCCGGTATCTCTTGGATATACTTGGTTTATGTCTACCATAGACATTTTCTTTATTTGGAGTTGGTTTAAAGAATATTTTACAATAATGTTATTTTGATGTTACACCCTGGTCATGCCAACTGTTCCAGTCAAATGCTTATAAGATTGGAAGGAAAGATGAAAAATGTCAGGATTAAAAGTGTTTACTAACCATTATGTTCCAGTGGTCTTCTACTGCCATTTTTGCACCAATATAGAGTAAAAATTCTAAAGAGTAGACCAGCAAGGACATGCCTAAACTGTTGAGAAAGCATGAAAATCTTTAATAGTATACTTCATACAGTTTTGCTAGGTTTGACAGCTTCTACTGTTCTTTCAGGTTTCTGCCTAAATTTCTGCCTAAACATGTCTGTTTTTGGGATCTCACATTTGAAGCATCTGCTTTTTAGCAAAATATGCTAAAAAGCATTGGGAAAAAAAAACCCCACATGTTCAAGCTTCCCACTCGCACAGATAATTCCTATTCTTTTACGGCTAGAATAAGCCCTTCTTTTGTTTCCACAGACATTTTTATCTAGCAAAAGTCCACCTATAAAGAAACCAGTGGGAAATGTTCACCTGAGAGAAAATTAGCTTTGCAGTTTAGGAAAAAAATTAAAGATATTACTGGGGGGCGGGGGAAGCAAAATGTTGTTTATTATTACAGACTTAAACTGTATAACAAATTAAAAAGACCTGTCCAGCAGTGACAACCATAACTAAAAAAACATGTAAAGATACTCCTTAGAAAAACAGGAAAGGAATATGGTCTTATTTTTAGTTTATCCTCTTAACTCATCTGCTTTACCAAAGTTCAAAAATTTCACTAAGACGCAAGTTATCCCGGAATGAACAAGAGAAATTATAGTTTGTAGAAACAAGCCTTAGTATGATATGCCAATACTTGCCATCATGCCCTCGGGTCTTCAGCATGGGGCTTAGCATTTATGTTGACAAGGGAACATTAAACTACCATGCCTCTTGTATTTAATTGCATTCGTAGTTGGAGTCAGTGCTTCCATATGAGTATGCAATAGCTTATAGGACGTAGCCACCATAAACTGTTGCTCAGAGATTCCGTATGACAGACAGGCTCACAAAAACGTCTTCTCATACAAAAACATGCAATTCAAAGTTATATTTTAGTAGATGCATTCACAGAATTAATTTCTGATAATTTGATCCAATTCAATCATTTTAGATGCTTGGCTTTGTAAAACAGCTCAAAATACATTTTGCTGCCATTTTGCAGCATTGATATATATCAATATAGATTTGAATCAGGAAACAAGCTTTTCAGAATGGGTGTGAATGAGTCAGAACACATCTGACATTAATACATGTACACCTGCAAAGATAAATACACAAAAATATAAAAAAAAATTCCTTGTGATCTCATTTATATTCTCCAAATAATTTATCAGTCAAACAAAGACATACATGAAAAGGACTTCTATTATACTCACTGGCAGTAGCACTGTGACAGAAAAATTATGTTCAGGAAAACAGGATGAACACAATTATGAAGAATAACTTGTGCAGTGTAGTGAAAGAGATAAATTCAAGATCAAAAAAGACTCCAAGCCCTAAAAATGAAGCTAAAACAATACTTGTAGAAGAAGAGTGCCTCATCTTCTCTTACTTGCTTTATAAAGTATTATTAGTTATCTGAGAAAAATAAATTTTATCATTTGTCGTAGCAGTGGTATTGCAACAACAGATAAATCTTAAAACTTTAAATCATTTTCGTTTCCAGAGATCTCTGCCTAATAATAGCCTTACATATCTTTGCCACTCTGAATTGCTGTCAAACAAAGCAAAACACTAACTTTCCTTACACCTGAGACCAGGAAAGTGTTAACATTCCATGGAATTACAACCATATGAACAGATTTTTTTGTAGTTAAAATGGCACAACTCATTTTCACCTCTCTACTCAGAAAGTTTTGCAGAGTGACATTTCTGTTAATGCAGTTATTAAGAATCTTGGTTTTGTACAAAATTTCAATTATTTCCCACTAACCTTGAGCATAACATAAAATGGAAGCTGGAAATATTCCCTTCCTCTACAGCCACCGGGGAGAGATAGAGGCAAACCACTCTCACAGACAGTGAAGGGAGACAACAGAAACTAGTTATTATCTCTGCCACCTTAAGCAAAGCTCTGATAGTTACCTGGAATAAATATTAACTATTCTCTATCTTCACCCCATTGTGTGAGCATGGGATTATTTTAAACTCTTCTTCAAATAATAAGAAATTATTAATCCATTAAATAAAGGAGTTTCTTATAGACAGCAATCAAACCCACTGATATATGCACTTTTATACTCACAGATTAACGGATTATGATATAGTGGTTGCAAGCTATCCACATGTGAAGTATTCAGTAGTACTCTGATGAAAACACTGGCAGCTGCTAAAATGCTCACAGCAATGAAAGAAAACATGCTGGATTTTTATCCTTTGCACTATATATAGCCCTGTAGAATGACCTGAGCATGTGAGTTACAGTAATAAAAACTGTTGGCTGTTTTTCATAATAGATGGAGAAAGAGGTTATTGTTGAGAATAATAAATGTGATTCTGAATAGACTTCCCCAGTAAAACATTCATTATGAATGGGTACCAGAGGACAGCCAAAATCTTCACTCATATATAGGCATTAATATTGTGTAAATAATGCACTGTGGTTGCCTTCATGCTTTGCTCTAAGTATCAGCCTGGATCACGATGGGGATAACTTCCCAAGTCATAAACCACACCTGAAGGTTTTTCCTCTAGTTCTTCATCTTCCATACTTACTTCCAAGGGACAATGAGCACTTAACCTTCTTGCTGCAGGATATATTACTGACCAAAGCATGGGGATAGTAACAACTGCTACTACTCTAACAAAGCTATCGGGACAATCCTAAATTATTTTGAAACAAAGGAGAAATACTGCTGCAGTCCAAAGTTACACAGTACCTGATATTCAGTCTTGTAAATTAGTTGGTTTAGAATGGCACTGAATTCAATTGAGCGACCTGGACCTATTGAACTTGTCCAGAGAGCACTTCTTTGAAAGTGAAGGATTTATTTCACCTCTCTTCGCAAAGGCACAGAGGTAAGCAAATTATCAAGTTCAGATTTTTCCTCACATCTACCTTCTACTGATTCAAGTCTGCTCTTTTTTTTTTTTTTAGAGACTATTGATAAAAATTCTACTTAAAAATTAGAAAAAAACTTCTTCACTGTGAGGCTGGTCAAACACTGGTGTATGTTGCCCAAAGAGGTTGTGGATATACACAAAACCTGACTGACATAGACAGTGTCGTGGCAACCCACTCAGGAACGCTGCTTCGAGCAAGTGGGCTTTGACTGGAAAATCTCCAGGCATGCCAACCAAACTCAACTGTTTCTGTGACTTTATGAAATAATTCCACTTTAAAGCATCTGCTGAACATGAACTCCCAGCATAAAAGCTCAAATCATGATTGTGTCCCCAGAAGAGAATCAAACAGCTAGGAGCAAAAAGACACCTTTGACACTGGAGGCCAGTACAGTATTTCTTGCCTGATACTCTTAGACTTCACTCTGTGACAAAGTTGCTGCTATTGTTGCATTCACAAGGCAGCTTTCTGGGGCAAATGCTGGCATGGAAAAAAAACTCCCCCAGTCTAGGCAATTTCTTTAAATAAAGGTGGTAATATAGCAAGCTTATATCCACTACCTATTTTCTTTTAAAGATGGTTATTAACTGAAGACTCAGCCTACCTTCTTTTCTTGGCTAATCCTTCTCTTACTGAAGGCCTCTCTGGAGCAAGGTAATTGGCCAGTATTTGAAATAACCCAGTTTTGTACATAGAGTTTAGAGGTCACTGTGTGGTCAGAAAGGTATTTCAGTACTGCTTTATTATTGCATTTATAGAAGCCTAAAATAACAGTGCGTAAGCTGTTTTACATCAAGATATTTCTCTCCTGCTTCACTACACAGTTTAGGACAGTCTGTGGTTTCTTCTGGCCTACCTGGGCATGCTTAGCCACACTGAAGGGGAAGGAACTATTCCAAAAGTCAGCTCCTTCCTTATTCCAGGCAACCAATACTGCTTCACTGATTCAAACCAAGAGTAGATTCCTTCTTCTATACATATCCGAGCACAAATGTCAGAAGAGAATTAAGAAGCAGAACCTCTTTCAGATCCATCCCTTCCTTGCCCATCAGTTCAGCTTACAGTGCCAAGCACTTTCCTGCTCATGTAGAGCTCATGAGCGCTCTCGAGAGCGCTGGGTGTGAGGAAGACTCCCTTTCCATACATCTTGAATGGCCATAAAAGTCAGGATAGATGTTTGTCATTAGTCATTTAATATCAATAGCTGAGTTAGAGTGTCCAGAACACATAAAATAACAGCACACTTCCCCAAAATCTGGAAGTCAGTGTACATCTAAATGTTTAACCCTTCTTGGATACATGAAAGCTATTATTTAAAACTCTTGTTATTTCATCTGCTGAGGAATTTGGCAAAGCTCATCTCAAATTTTGTGCTAAGGCTTCTTCCTTTGTTTCTTCAGAAACATTTATTCTGTAAAAAAAAAATTATTAGTAGCCTTCTAAGAGGTAGTAAACAGTTTTCAGTACTTCTTGCTTCCCCTTCTACTCCAACTTTCCACTCTTTCAAGTAAAAAGAAAAAGTCATATAGCCAGGAAGAAAAGGAGACCCAACAGTGGAACATGTTGTGCCCGAGCACTGCCAGAACAGGGACCCATGTGAGATTTGTATTGAACAGTGCCTCTGAATATGCCAGGACAAGAAAAAAATAATCTACTGAAGACTGGACAGTTCTGACAAATTCTGTTATACAGTAATATTTAAATAATATCTTCGAAAACAAAAATGAACACGTTAAAGGTACTTGGTTTTATTTCTGTCTGTTTTCACAGCAGTGATGAAAAGCAAGCGGGATAAAGTTCACATTGGGAACTTTGCAGGTTCCTCACAGCTGCTGTGACTACAGACTCGCACTCACACAGTGTCCTAGACCAGAAAGGCACTACCGGGGAAAGGGGAAGGGCAGCCTCAGGAGAGGGATGCATTCCCCACAAGGATATAAATGATTGTGAAGGATAAAGGATCTTTCCTTTTTTTTGGCTGAAGCACCTCAGAAGGAAGAAGGCAGCAAGAAATTATGCTTTGCTTTCTCCAATCTACTCAGCATTTAAACCCTTGTACCTTGGGTGAAGTGATATCTACTATACCTTCTGCATGGCAGAGGTAGGGAGCAAATACTGGAGCCGTCCTTTGCCAGTCTACATCACCTGCTAAAAGGTAAAGGATTTGCCTTCAGTCCTTTCCTCCACCATTGTGCACATTTATCTATTTCCTAACCTTAGTGACCATGGAGAAATACAGACTGTGTGGAAAGTAAAAAATTAGGTATCTAGGGATGCTTAGTACGAGGGACAGGTCACGCATAGTAAGAGGGAGAAGGTGCACTGCTGGCATAACCTGGAGAAGGGAATGGGACAGAATTTGGCAAAGATAGATATCGTGTGGTGAGAAAGCCTTTAGTATTTCCAGTTACCAGCAGAACTGTTGGCAAAACTCATGTCAGAGTCCTTAAATTGCTGACAACATTTTGTTTCCATTCAATCTGATCCAGCTGCAGCTGGGTGAACGCCGTAGTGAACAAAGTGTTGAAGCATTACTGAGACTTGCCCCGGGTAAGTCAGAGAGGTATTGCCTGTCTAGAGAGGGCAGTCAGAGGACACAGCATGGCTCATAGTGACACATGATAGAAGAGTCCATTTGTTGTCTGTTCCTCCAGTTTGCTATTAGTTGCCTAGATTCACTCTGTTTGCACGTTTGGATAAACTTCAAATAAGCAGTATATGAGGCAGCTTTTCTTCCTGAAGTGCTGTCATGCATAGCTTTATTAATGCCAGCCTGAATTTCTTCATGGCGCTCTACGTCTTACATCCGTTGTGAAGTGAAGCTGATGCAACACACCTGGTAAATGATATATTAATACTAACACATTGACTTGTATGGGCTGCTGTTACTTTCCAGGTAAATGGTTCATTTTTTACACATGGAGTTTTCAGCAACCTGCATTGTGCTCCTACTTCTATTCTGTTGCATTAGCAATGAGCGAAGGCATCTGACTTTAAGAAAATGCCCCAAACAGGTAGTTGACTATATTTCTATACAGAACTTCCTTTAAACTTTTTTTTTCTTTTAGTCGTACACTAAACTGTATCAACTTACTGTTCAAAACGACCACAGAAAGGAGAGAACAAGAACTGGTACCAGGAAGAATATCATTATGATTAATTCCTTGGTTGGATAATTTTGTCTGGTGACAGAGTTGTGATTAAATAGCCATATTAATTATTTATTTAAGACTGTTTAAAATATAGGTCATGGTTCCCAAATGTCTGAGGAAAATGCTTTCCATTAATCTGTACAGAACAAAATAAAGACTGATAGAGTAATCAGCTGTCTAGTCTGTCCTTAAGCATAATTTCTACCTTGCCCTTTACTTCCGTTGAGTCACCTCAAGGCTGAAAATCGCACGTGTGCCTTGGGATGCCCAATTCCCATTCACCTTCATAGGTGTCCAGGGCCTGTTGGATGTCTAAAGAAATTCTGACATCAAAGTGTCTGACTAATACAGTGGCACCCCAGCTACCCTCAGACGTTCACAGCTGCAGCTACTGCCTGCCTGCCTGCCTGCCTGCCTGCGGGGCTCTCTTCTCACTCCCCTCGCTCTTCAGCTGCCAGCCAGCTCTCCCTGCCTGCTCCTCACAGCTCTTGCTGCTCAGCCATCGCCATCTTCTAGCTCTCCTCAGTCCTACAATCACATCCGCTGAACAATTGCGGTTACCTCTCTCCCACGTTCCCTCTCTATGAAAGATAAAAGATTGCGCTTCTTAACATCTAGTTTCATGCACAATACAGAATATTTCTGAAAGTGCTCTGTTCTCTATAGCAAGCAGGACCAGTCCTCATCCTATGGAGTCTGGTAAGAGTTTCTGGTTTAACTCTCTGGCCTAAGTGTCAGTTAGAGCAGAATTAGGCCATTTGATACTAAATTCTCAGGATGTGCCTGAATAAAAATAGTACAAATACTGTGGATTTCAAGCTCTTCATCCATAATATATTCATCTTGAAGTGCACAGCTGCCATGCATATATTTATGTAACTGCTATCTTAGAAATATTTAAGCATTCAGTTCAATTCTGAAAAAAATATTTAGAAAAGTTACGGAAGGCTAAATGGTGAGAGCAAGCAAGGGGAGACAGTCATTAGACATACGTGTCTTCAGAAGGCAGCAAACCGCTAACATTTTCATGTGAATCACTGAAGAAATATAGCATAGCTAGAAAACGTACAGAGAAGGACAAGGATGACCAGACCAACAGAGGGTAATCTAAGCAGACCACAACTTTTCAGCCTATAATTAGACAGCTTAAGGTGGCAATGATAAGCACCTCTGTGAGATACAGTATTTCACTTTTCACAGTAAAAACAGTTGAGGCAATCCGTAAAATCCTCAAACAGGAGGCTTAAAACAAAGACAATGTGATTAATTTACAGAACCCATTTCCATAACATGTTTTTCAAATCAATATTGTAAGCAGGTTAAAAACCAAGACTGGATAAATTCATGAACAATTGAGACATCAGAAGCTTTTAAACACAGTATGACCTCCAGCCTGAGAGGAGCAGACGCAGCAGAAGCTGGATAAGGATCAGAGAGGAAGGCGGCAGCACTCCCTACAAATCCCCTCTCCTGTGCTGTTGTTCACCATCAGCTACTGAGAGCTCTGGTCTCTCCCACCACGGCAGCTGCCACACACTTGCCCTACCCTGTTCCCAACCTTCAAAGATAAACATGCTGCAAATAACCTGGTCTATATATGCAGTAAGCACCGAGGGCTGCAGGAACACCTCTGCCTCCCTGCTCTGCCCAGCTGATACAGCTATGCAGAACCCTCTTACACCTCCCTCTACTTTTTCCAGATTTCTGTTCCCTTCCTTTCGAAACTCATCTGTGGCAAAGTCTTTAGTATCACATGGTGTTACAACACAAGCACAGTCATATTAATCAGCAATATTTTTATTCCATTGCATCTCTGGCAGGCTCCTGGCAGCGTAGCAACAAACATCCCAGTAACAAATGAGCTTTTAAGTGCACCAGACTTTACTATTCAGCTGCTGGCATGTGGTCTCTGATCAAACCTTAACTTATACAACCCTTGTATACGCAGCACACCAAGTAGCAATAACAGCAACAACACCAATAAACAACGTAAGACACCGCTCTGACCTCAAGTTAAGAACACAGGTCAACTACCTTCCCAACTATACCAAAATCTATTACTTCAGAGGCTCTTTCCTAAGCTACACCAATACGCTACTGAATTACAGTGAGGTAGGTAAGTAGGAGCACGATGCCCATTAAATCTCCATAAACAATTAACTTTCGCAGCTGAGCTCTACAACAAAACACCCTGTCTGCTGCCATGGGATGCTTCTTCGCTTCATGTAGGTCATTGGTGAGGTAATAGACAGTTTTAACCAGCAACAGCAGAAAAGTAGCAAAATCCCAGCACAACACATCCTTTGACAGGTCTTAATAAAAATCAAGTTTATAGCAGAAGAAACTGAAAAAAAAGCAATTACCTCACTTTAATTTATTTTAAATGTTTTTAAAGTATACAGAATTTTACTGCTAAAAGTACCCCAACAAAACATACATTCAATGTAAAAAAATGCCTTAAACTTACCTCTTAGTTTACACTGATTTAATATATTTTTTCTTCTAATTTTCAACTTTCCTTGCATCTTGGGAATATAGTGGTTTTCTCCACCCGCTTCCTTCCTCTCACCTCCTCCCCCTCCAATCTGGCCTCCTTTCCTTCCTTGGAGGTTTTTAAGCTTTAATTTGAGAGTGTAAAGCTGAAAAATATTTGATACAATTTTTTTTTTTAATTAGAGAATTGAGCTCCTCACCATGGTTGAAGCATTTCTGGGAACAGCACCAAAAAGCTGGAAGCTACTGCACTGAGTAGCCACAGCATCTCTCTTAAAATCATCACTCATTTATTTTTCCCAGTCAACTAGTGTTTCAGCAATTTTACTTACAGACATGACTGCAGTTTAGGAGACTAAGGCTAGAAATGAGTCCGAGCCTCTTTGTTCAGTTTTGGAACGTGAAAACTAGATTCCCAAATTCCAGCGTGGGCCCATCTCCAGCTGGAACAGGAACAAGACTCACCAAGTGGGATTTGACAATGTATGAGCTGAGGCTCGCATTAGTCACATTTTCAATGAGCTCAGAAGGGTATTGATGATTATATGTTCTAACTGGAGGAGGTAGTTGTCAGTCTGCCTGCAGCGTGCATGTCACCACACCGGGGAAGGGGAAATGTTTTAAAGCTTGTGTGGGATTGGGCTTGCTGAATGGAGCACTTGGGAAGTCTCCTCTCCTATAATTTGGATATTGTTGGGGAAGAAAAAAAAAAAAGAATAGGTTACATCTAACAATTTAGGCACTGCGCAACGCACGCTCACACTGAGGGGTGTTGAAGAGACTTGGCATTTCCATACGCCAGTGAGCGGCAGCCTACAGCCTATTTTAGGTTTCCATTAATTGACGCTAGGTTGTGCTTTACAGCCTCTATGTATTTATTTGTTAATTCTTGACATAATATGGTAAGAGGTTGCTTTCACCTAATAAAGAACATTTTCCTGATATGGTATCAAGTTTTTGGTAATGCTAAATAAGTTGTATTTTCACTAAATGCTTACAGTTATTTCAGGCGTGCAGATTATAGTAGTCTTCCTCTCCATTCCTTCCTTGCTTGGTCATTACATTTCAGTATTTCCTCTTAAATCAGTCTACTGAACCACTGATTTTTATTTGCTGTTGCTTGAACAACAGCAAATTGCTCCTACAACCCACCTATTTGTGTAACACTCAGCAATTACTTGTCTGCTCTTTTACACAATCTGTCTACACATTCTTCCAAAGACAGTATTGCCCTTTTAGCTATTACACTGATCACAAACCGGACCTTTCTCAACCAGAAAACAAATGTTTTAGTGTAATTTAGTATGTATATTTCTGTATGCTTAATATGTATTGGACATATAAAAACAGTTTTGAACTAATTTATCCCAAATGAATTAGCTTTTCTTTTTTTTCTCAATCTGAATATGATACATTAATAACTCCTTTTGCTCATGTTTCTAATCTCCAAGTATCTTCTATTTTCTGTTTCCTGCTGTTTACATCATCTGCTGACTTCATTAACATGCTGTTCACTTGCTTTCTTTAATACTATTAATGAAACTGTTAAATAAGGCTGAAACAGAGGCCAATCACTATGGTAGTATATTGGACATGCGGAATGTCATCAGCCAGGTCTTCTGCAGCGCCTAAAAGCCCATCTGTCAAAATCACTCCTTTTAATTCGTTTCAATAAGTTATTGTTTGTAGAATTGACTGACGTTTAATTGTGGCATTATCAGAAAGCTGCTTGGAAACCTTGGCATAGAAAAGCTGACTGCTTATGTATGTGTTCTTGTTTAAACCAAACCTACAGGAAAGTTTGGATTTGCTTCACAATTTGTTTTAAACTATTTATTTTAGTTCTCCTTTCTATTTACCTCTTCATACTCACTGTTCCATACCATAGTTTACCCTTACAGATTTGAGATATTTAAATTACCTCCATGCAATTGATAAAACAATTAAGTTGCTTAAACTGCAGAAGAGTACATGATAACAATCAAATAATATTAAATAGAAGATAATATTATTTATTTAAATAGACACACATAGTGTGAATATATATGAATGTAAAACAGACACAAACAGTTCCAAATACATTTCCAGCATAACTAAGGCAAGCACGAGAGGTGTCTGTCTGTTAAACATCAAAAACAGATAAACACAGAGAAGGAAAAGACCTATTTTACTTAATAGTTACTGGTGACCTGCAAACAGACTGAGAATAAATTAGGCTAGAAATGAGAAGGTATATAACAACCATCAGGAACGTGAGGCTTCAGATAAGTCTTCCAGTACATGTAGCCAAGGCAACGAAACTAATGTCTTTAATACAAAGCTGGCTTGGTTCACGGAAGGAGTTGTCGAGTGGTTGCTTGAGAAGGCAGCGTACCCAGCCCTGATCTCAGACATGCCCATCCCTATCTTCCTTCCAGCTCTACAAGCACAACAGTGAATATCAACAAACCTTAAACCCTAACTTTGTCTTTGAAATTACCGATTGTTCTCAAGCACATTTTCTTTATAGTGAAAGTCTGAAATTAATACTGCTTGGTTTTGATGCACCTAAATTGCCTCATGAAATCTAAAAACAGGGAAATGGAATTATTATTCTTCATTACTAAGTAGACACAAGCAGCTAAAATTTTGTGTGCCAAAATTCTGGCCTCCAAAACATTAATTATCAAGAAATACACAAGGGGCAAAGCTTCACAAGCAAGGGCACTCCTGAAAACAATGGACTTTAGCACTGGCCAAGGTCTTTGCTGAAAAGCTGAAGTTCACTACTTCTGACACAGAGCAGCTACGTCGGGGTCTGCTGCCTTCCCAGTCACATCAACACAGACCTGGGGAGAAAGGAAATAAACTAGAACACAAGAACACACCCTTGCTATTTGTTCTCCTTTCAGTGCCAAAAAGCTTGGAAATCTCTCATGGGTTAGAAAAGATGGAAAATATTTGTTTCCAGGTCCCCAGATCTATTTTGGATCTGTGGAGTGTCAGAGCTGACAGCAAAGGACAACTGGGCATTTTTGTACTCAAAACATTTTGGGTATATAGGTCATTTCGTTCTGAGGTTTTCATCTAGGAAAACATTTCCAGACATGCAAAAAAATTCAGCAGATCCCTTTTTATACATTAAAAACTAGTCTCAGTTAAAAAGAGTATCAAAAGATTTGCTCATGGATATGTATGAGATTTCATGGAATGAAGTGTTCTTGGTCCTCCTTGGAGCATTCTCTTAAGTTTTTAACTCATCAGTGGAAGAAGGCGCTTTGGTGAAAGGACCTATTTAACCTTTATGGTGTGTTATTTACATAGACTACTCAAAGAAAACTAACAGGGCTGTTACTCTAGGTATGATCTCTTTCTATGGCTGAATAGTTCTTGGCCTCTTGAAAGCACACGATTCATTGTTTTCATCAGCCTATGATCACAATGATACAAAGAAAAATCACAGTAATTATAGAGCAGTCTTCAAAAGAGCTATATTTAATAAGCTATGTTCATCTCTGTTCCAACTCCACTAGCTTCCGTCAAAAGCAAGGATATATTTAACCATTATGTGCTAGCTTGCATAGCTACAATTATCCTTGCGAAAGCAATAATGCTCTAGTCCGTTTAGAGGTTAAACCTCGCTTTCTGTCTGTTATCAAAAATACCCAACAGTTAAAATAAATTCAGAGCGCAATAAATGTTCATAGAGTTCAAACAAAGCAGTCTTTCTGAACTCTCATCTGAAAAAGGCTTAATTAAATTTTTTGCTTTTCAGTTTGACAACAGAAAGGGTAACAAAAGGCAAAAATACACATATATCTG
Source organism: Chroicocephalus ridibundus (assembly GCF_963924245.1). Classification (NCBI taxonomy): domain Eukaryota; kingdom Metazoa; phylum Chordata; class Aves; order Charadriiformes; family Laridae; genus Chroicocephalus; species Chroicocephalus ridibundus. The sequence continues at coordinate 106,726,425 of NC_086286.1, forward strand.
TATGTATGCATGTATAAGCTTATATACAAAAATATTGGCTAGGAATACTAGTCAGCAGTGCATCATCAAAACTCTTTGGTTTTACTAGTTGCCGTAGCATGTAAGAACTACAATTCAACTTCAGAAGTCCATAAGAAGTTGAAAAAAAATGGAAGACAAAAATATACTCTTTGTCTAGAGAAGACCACAATCAATGTATGAGACAGTGGGAGGAGACAGAGAGCTGTGTAGCACAAAGAAAAAATGAGAAAAAAGTTGCTCAGCATACATCTCAGCACATGAGTACATAAACTGAGCATTAGATGTAATCTGTTGCCATCAGCAGGTGGCTTACGTAAACGTTTATCAGTTATGAGGCCTCTGCGAATCTTATTTTGAATTGTTACTGGAAATTTATTTCAGTATAATATGAGCTAACAACAAAAAAGGCTCAAGGCACCAGCATAGCCTGGTGCTATTTTACCTGTTGAATCTGACTGGGGAAAAATAATTCAGACCACCTTGCAGTAAGAAAAGGCTTGTTATTGAATTCAAAGGGCTCACTAACAGTAGCATACAACTTCCAGTCTGGCGTCATTTCAGTCTCACTGATTCTTGATAATTAAAAATACTGTTCACTTCATAGTACATTTTTAACTAAAAAAAAAAGAAAAAAAGTAATTTACATAGTTTCTTTCTTATTCTCTTTGCAAACATGCTGTGTTTTGCCACACAAGTGTTTACTTTCCTCTGTCCTGAAGAGGAAGCCTTGAGCACTCATGGGAGGAAGAACATCGCCTAGAGAATTAGATCTATAGAACCGTCATGCAATAATTCACCATTCGGGGTGGGAGGGATAAGGGGGGAAATTTCACATAATAGTTATGAGGGGGGCTAGACAATGGGACCAAACAATAACTCGGATAATATAAAGAGAATAAAATTCAAAGATCCCAACAATCTGCTTTAAGGCCACGTCAGAACTCCACATGTCCTTCCTATTATTAAAAAGCATGAAGTATCATAAAATCCTCCCATCTCATCTACTGCATACAAGATATCCATCTTCCCACACTGCCATCCACTACAGCTCCGAATTATGGTCTTATAAGCCTCAAGATAAAATGTGCTGTTCTTTAAAATCAAACTTTGAAAGCATACATTGTGTTTATAGGCTGGTTCACAGTCACAGGGATCATCTGTGTCTGTGCATATATATGTGAGTGTATGAGACCAGACTACTGAACCTATTGATTAATTTCTAATTAAAAGAGAAGAGAGTGAAGCACTGGGAAAATTCTGAAGCAACCTTGTATTGTGATATGCAGAAGAATGCAAGCTGCAGTTCATTGGTGTCTCCATAGAAACAAGACATATTGGAGGGTGTAAGACATTGTCAGAGGACTAAAAAAATTCAGCTTCAGCAGGAAACAGAAAAGCACCTGAGGGATTTTTTTTAACCAGGAAAACAAAATTAATTATTCATTTCCCATATAGGAAGCATCCGTTTTTTAGATGAGTTACTTAACATACATTAGGATTAATTTACGGACTGGCTAATCCTATGATTTTCTAATCCATAAAATCTGTAGAAAATGCATGGTTACACTTCTAAGTATAACGCCAAAGAGGAATATAAGTAGCCTCTCAATGAATAATTGAAAGCTCTATTCAATGTGCTGGCAATTCTTGCTACCATTTTCACACTTGCTTTAGACACAGTGCTTTACGCATTCATATGAATTGCCCCATATGCAGAACCCTGGCCTGGCCTGTGCAAAAGGTGTCCCCAGGCACCTTTAAAGATGTCCCCAGGCACTGTTAAAGGCAGCGGGGAGAGGTTGCTTCAATAAGACACTACGTTCTAAACCTGCTCAGCATCCCTCCTACTTCAGATGAACAGAGACTCACAGTGTGCAGCTGCAGCGACTATTTTTAAGAAGTTGAACCCACACACAGGATGGACTAAAAAAGGCTCATCTCCTTATGCCAGGCCTGCGGCTATAAGCAGAGGGGTTTTTTTCATACGTGACCAAGAAACCTGTGCCAGCTGGTAGCTTCACAAGCTGGGTTGCTGTTCCCTGATTTTCTGCCCAGACCTAGCTACTCCAGCCTCAAGGACAGCCTGCCAGCTGAACCAACCTCAGCACCCTCAGCTCCTCTCCTAAAGATATTCCTTATCTGTGGAGAAGTGCTGGAGATAATTCTATCTCCCTTTCTACTGAAACAAAACTGCTGGGGAAATTATCAGTTAGCAGTTTCCCCACCAAGCCATTTCTGCTCCATTTCCAGAAAAGAGCAGAAAGATGGTCACGCTGCCTCCATCGCCTGGGGTAGAGACGAGGATTACACATTCCCGCTTGTGCTCTGCAAGCAAACTGAAGTTGACAACTGCCGTTAACTTTTGGCTGGAGGTCACCACAGTTTTAGGAGCCTCTCTGAGGGCTGCATTAAGAGAGTGCCTGTCAGACACCAAAAGAGAAAAGGTCCTTCAGAATAATCGGGCCTTTTCCTGGTGGCATTGTGTGCCACGATGCCGTGGTGAGGTCTAACCCTTCCACAGCAACTAGTCGCTTTAAGGCTGCTTTGTCAGGAAGATGAGGATTAAGGAATTGGATGAAAACTATGAGACTTCCCAGCTGCAAACAAGAATTAAGGGCTCTAAAAAGATGTACCAGTGAGTGGGAAGGAAAGAAAAGGGTTAAGTTAAAGTGAAAAGAGTTATTTGGGGGGTTTTTGGTGTGCATGTCACACATAACCACGTTCTGTACAGAGTACCCATGTTAGGAAAAAATATCCAGAGGACTTACTGGAGACTAAGTATTATGCATCTTTTTTTGTCAGTTCTGATCATCATAATAAATATAGAAGCAACAGAGCTCTGCCAGAGGATGCAGACTGATTCTCTAGCTCTCTACAGACCTGCATTGGTATACATCTAAGAACAGAGACAATCCTTTAATTAATAAAGCATGGCATCTTCCAGTCAAATGCCAAAATTGATACAAAACAGAAAAATGAGAGTAAGAGTGATTATGGCTCATTTGCGTCCAGCTGTGCTTTTTAGCATTTGTGGAAAGACAGGAATTCAGAGCAGTATGAATGGATAGTCACCCGTTTATACTACAGGTTCGACAATTTGCGCACCAGAGCTGAAAGCAGTGAACTTGCTTACAGTCACTTATCTTTCACAGACAGGATCACAGACACATTGCTGCCTGCATAGGGTCTCCAGAAAAAGGTAAAATTGATAAACATGCATGCAAAAGAAAAATATTCTAAAAGAGATGCAGAAGATGATGAAGAATAGTTAACATCGCTTATTTTTTCTAAGGAGGGTAAGAAATAAACCCTTGGACTTATTTTTGCTCTTATGAGGACTAACGCAATGACCTTGTAACTGACTTTTGGGCTTCAGACAGTCACTGATATCATCCTACACCTTTGCTTACATGGGCCATTTTTGCCCACATAGTCAGTCTTACTGATGTTAAGGCCATTTCTCAGGCAAGTAAAATTTACTCAAGGAATAAGAGATACTAACAAAAGCATGTTTTTCTGAAGGACATAATGCAGTGCTGCTCCTTTAGAGAATCTCTTAAACTTGTTACATCTAAAGGAAAAGACAAAGAGCTGTGTGATCTCAAATATTCTTGCTTCACATCATTCACTGTGATCACAACTTTATGCCTCCTGATTACTTACAGACACTGATGTAAAATGAGGAAAGACTACAATAATTTGAAGTCTCTTTTCCCCATTCCTGTACCCCTTATCCATTTCACAAACAAGGCTATAAGAAAGGGAAATGATTAGCATTTTTCACGAGTTGTGCTACTTATAAATAAGACTAAAGGGACACTAAGAAACAAGACTCAGAAAAGAAGAGCACACCACACCACCTGATACACAGTTGCCGATGTGTACACCACGATCATATATTACTGCAATTCCAGATTAAATTAGATGGAATGGTGTTGACATATCTCAGGAGAAAATTAGCTATAGCTTACCCAATAAAGTCTTTATTATCCGTGAAGCATGCTTGACACTTATTTTTACTAAGTATGATACTTTATAGGAGGCTATCCAAACACTCTGACTAAATGTTTTATTTTATCACAGTTGATAGGTGCGTTCTTTGATATTAGATCTATTGCATCAAAAGCACATATCTGCACCATGCAGTGATGGAACTTCAGTGTGATTTTGACATTAGTAATACACATTGAGTTCCCAGTAATGACTTAATGTGTCATGCTTACATGCAGGTATGAAGATGGCTTGCACGCTGGACAAACCAGAAAAGACCCTTCCGTAGACTCGCAGCAGTTCAGCTAAGAGGCAAACCTATCCCCAGACCTAAATGGTTCAGGTCTACATAGCAAGGACCAGTGATCCTAACACGTTGTTTGGCCCCAGGGCTATGTTATACACATTGCAGAGGGATCACAGATGAATTTTACTTATCTTGGTTCTAGGAACAGTGAGATCAAAGATCTCTGCCGGATCTTCTGTCCCCACAGATGCATACAGACCCAAATTTTCCAGAGATTCAAATTATCTGGGTAGCCAAGGCTGTCTGAGTCAGCACAGGATATATGAAGCTTTAGCACTGTTACTGGTGAAAACACATTGGCCATGCTGGCTGTCATAGAATTTTGTCACACAGTTATCAAATGTGGGGAAAAAAAACATGAATAACTTTTATGAAAGACTGAAGACTACTGCAGCGTGTCCATCATTCAGGTCAGTGGTTATGGCTGTAGTGTGAGACTGGTGAATAATGAGTTTAATTTCATGCTTTGCCAAAGGCTTCTTAAGGGACATGAGGGAAGTTACAGGCCTCTGTTTAATTCTTAAAATAAGGATAGTGATCTTTTCTCACTTCAGATGTGTGCTTGGATGAAGACTGAGGCAGGCTGCTGTAGTGTGCAACAGGTTCACATTAGTTTGTTCCTCTCTCTATATATATATGTACATGAATGTATGTATACATACGCATGCACAAATACATATGTACATAGATTCTCAGCAATGGACCAATGTCAAGGACCTCACGCAGCAAGTTCAGATAAACATCCCAAGTTCATGTGCTTTCCTAAAATTTGTAGGCAGCACATCTTACTTAGAAGGAGAGATGCTTTTCTAAATATAAACATCTTTACAATATAGTTCTTAAATCCACACAGGACAACATAGTGCAATATTCTTCCTTTAGTTATTTTACCACTTTGGTATATAACGTATTGATTGTGAGCATATTTAAGTGAGTTTGTTTGGGTTTTTGCATTTTGTATATTTAATCCAAGCTGCTTTGAACAACTTTACTACTTTCCTTAATTAAAATAAAATAAAGCAGAAAAGGGACACATTAATTTTCATGCCAGAGTTGCATTTAGCCCTGAGCACTTTGAGCAAGGCACAGCGATGCACAATATGTTGCATAGCAATTCTGCCTGAGTAAAGCTCCTGATATTAAAGAATAACCATGCATCCAAGAGACAGCCAGCCTCAGACGCAGACAGATTGACACAGCGTGGTGCAACATTTTTGTCCAGAATCTGGAAAAGGCTGCTTGTGAAACTTTGGCAAGAGTAAGTCTGCACCATGTGCATCTCCTTGTAAGTTTAATTGTCTGTATACAAGCTATTAGCCTACCTTCAAGAATTACTTTTCTTAACATTTTCCTCTTTCTTTTGCAGCATTCTGGCTAAATGAATACGATTAAGTCAAGTAAATGAAAGGCAAACCATGGTAATTTGAGGCTTTCGACCAAGTCTGAAGCCAGAGCTGATGAGTAAGATAGCTAAATAAATAAATAAATAAATAAATAAGTGTTTGGCTCTAAATCAGTACTGCTATTCCACAGGCTGAACTACTCAAGGCAGAGGTTCCTTTAGTGTGGACCAAAGCTCTCCAAAGCTAATGTGTTGATCTCCTGCCATCATTGCACCATAGTGCAGACCTCCTTCTCTTGTATTCCTCATTATTTTCTCTTCACTGTAGTAAATAACGGACTTATGCTTGATGAAAAGAGATATAAAAAACCCCCATATAATAAAAAGTTGCACTAAGAAACAGTGGTCAATCCCACTGAAACTGCATGACAGATCTGCAGCAAAATCAGAGATTTCTTAGAAGAATTTGTACACTGATTACCTAGTTAGCAGCACTAATCAAGACACCCACAAAGAAAAGGCATTAACTGAAAACAGGCACAGTACATTTCATGTCTCCACCTTGCATTTCAGTGCCACAGCACAATGAATCACCGTGAATAGCATAGTGACGGCTTTTTAGAAGGCATATCTCTCTCTCTGCTAAAAAGGATGAGCACACCATATTATGTCCTGTGCAAGTCTATTCAGATAGTTTAACTGCATAACAAACTGTACAGACTACAGTCTATACATATCACTTGCATGTGTTGTCTACATTATTGTCATCAGTATAGCCTCAAGATATCGCAATCACACTTTTTCTTGGTGTCTAACTTTCTTTGGAATTATACAGTTTTCTTGGATATTAGCTTTGGGTTGGTTTCATAGAAATCATAATTTAAATAGGCACAATGTTCATTCTCACATATATGTAGGCTACATGAGGCTACATGTAGGCTTCTGTGGACTTAACACACGTGTCATTGCCAGCAGGAATCTGAAAACCTGCATAGTTCTGCCATTGCTGTGGGACCTCTTTGAGGACGTGAATCATTTTGTTCTCTTTACGTGCTATCAAGTTGAGTGAAAGCAATCTGGAAGATAGTCTACACCAATACATTGCAGAGCAACTCACATCCGAGGACACGGTCAAACCTCCACTTGTGAAGGAGTTGTGCTGCCTGGTGCTCCCTTCAAGGGAAGCTCTTGGGAGGACAAGATGCTGTGCAGTGCCCTGAAAGCAATCAGACTAGCTCCCTGCTGGTGAGGCATTTCTCCTCGGCCTGGAAGATGTTCCCTGTGAGCAACTGGGGCTGGGCCCCTCTCTGGCAGTAGGGAAGGACCCTCATCCCCTCTTTGTGGGCTGAGGTGAGGACACAGAGCCACACAGGCTGCTCTGGTGCCCATTTGCTCTGTTTTCTACCATGTTAGATACCATACAACCTCACATGGTCTGGACCATACCAAAAATGGACCAAAAAAAGGCAAGAACGGTATTGCTGCTACAAATATATTTTTCCTCATATTGAAATGCTTTGGAAATAGTTGATCCAAACTGTCAAACTTGAGGATTTTTCTCTAAAAAACCTACAGGAGAATAATACTTAAAAGAGCATTTTTATGAACTGAAACACTATGAAATTTATCAAAATATAGCTATTTTGAAATACTTCACTAAAAACTGGGTTTCCCCACCTGGAATTTTTCTACGACACCTTTGAAAACCCATGCAACAAAATCTCCGAAGACATCAGAATAACACAGATTAGGTTTTAAACAAAAGAAATTCAGGACAACTTTGAAATTTGAGATCAGGGTTTCATTTTTCATCCAGGTCAGCCCTCCACTCTTTCCCTCTCATGAGAAAAAGGCAGGATGCAACTGCAGAAAAAGCTTACAGTACTGAATTTTCTATTTGGTTTGCCTACACATCATTACCTACACACCATCCATATTACCTCAGGCTCTTTAAACTGCTGCTCCATGCTGTGATAATCAGATATATTAAGAACTTTTTATTTTAAACATTTTTAAACACAAAAAAAAGCACTGTACAGGGTGCTGGTGCTCAGGCCCTGCCAGCGGGGGCTGAGGGGAGGCCTCTGTGAGGAGAGGCCGGGGCTGCCCCGGGCCGGACCCAGCCGGTTCCAGCCGGTTCCAGCCAACTCCAACCGACCCCCCGCAAGGCTGAGCCCTGCAGCCACGGTGGGGGCACCTCGGGGAAAGTGTATTTAAGAAAGGGCAAAAAACGCTGCACAAAAGTGAGGAGTGAGGAAAAAAAAACAGTGAGAGAAACAGCCCTGCGAGCACCCAAGTGAGAGAAGAAGGAGGAGGAGAAGGTGCTCCAGGCACGGAACAGACATTCCCCTGCAGCCCGTGGAAAGGACCAAGCCCGTGAAGACCCCAGGCAGAAGCAAGTTTATCCTGAAGGACTGCAGCCCGTGGAAGGACCCACACAGGCAGAGATGTGTGAGGAGGAAGGAGTGGCAGAGAGGAGATGTCACGGACTGACCACAACCCCCATTTTCCCCATCCCTCTGCACCACCTGGGGTGGGGGAGGCAGAGGAGTCGGGTATGAAGGAGCGAAGCTGAGCCTGGAAAGAAGGAGGATGCCAGGGGGAAGGTGTTGTTTTCATTTGCCTTTGTTTCTCACTATCCAAACCTATTTTTAATTGGCAGTAAATTAAATTAATGTTCCCCAAGTTGAGTCTGTTTTGCCCGTGATGGCAACTGGTAAGTGACATCCCTGTCTTTATGTCATCCCACAAGGTTCTTCACCTTATTTTCTACGCAGTCCTGCTGAGGAGGGGGAGTGAGAGAGCGGCTGGGTGGGCGTCCGGCAGCTGGCCAAGGTCAACCCACCACAAGCACTGAAATTAGAAATATATATTGTTCTAGAAATTAAGTACCGCATCACATCAGCTATTTTGTTGACTAAATAAAAAGCACCGCTTTAAATCATCAATAGAAAAATACCTCACAATTGTAGAGGTTTGTAGTTGTAGCTAAGAACTACAGAAGAGGTTAACAGCTGAATATTTATCTGCCTTTTATAACAACCATATTTCATAAAATTGTTAAATAGCTCAGTGGAAAATACACTGCTCCTCGTTATTTCTGCAGACTGAAAACAGTGAAAGCCTTCCCCTGCTCGAGGTTATCTAGCAAGCTTTTGATCGCAGCATAGCGAAACGGATCCCAACATTCTGCCTAAACAACTAATTTTGGTATTGGAAGAGGCACATTTAACCCCTGTAGTACATCAGTGGCAAGTGAAAGAAGAACACCATAAGCAGAGTAGGTGGGGAATGGGCCATTTTGTATGAGTTAACAATCTAGTCCAAGCTAACACATAGGGAAATCAAATCAACTCTCCAGACTAAGCCTTAGTTACAGCGATGTAAACTTGGAATAATTTAAACTAATGCCTTAGTGATTCAAAAGATAATCTGCTTTATACAAATGCAAAATCGCTAACTCCTCCACCAAACCAGATCTCAGGTCTTACAAGAAGACGATCTATAAAAATGTTCTTATTAATCTACATGAATCAATGTCGTCTTCCCGAAAATAAGGATCTTTCCGCTCTCAATTCAGATTTATGCTTACTTCTTGGGCAAAGAGCTTACTTTTTTTTTCCCCCCTCAACAGCATATGCTACTCATATCTTATTACCACAATACATCTGTCCAATATCTTTTATTCTTGCAATATACTAAGCTCTTTTCTTCATTTAATGTTGTCATTACCAGTGCAACACCACTTTTTGTTTTATTCTTGTTATAATAGAGAGAAAAGAAAGCTATAAAAAAGTCCCCAGAAAAAGTCTCCAGCTAATACAAGATTGTTATAATTCTGATTTGTCCAGGTGCCTCTTGATGCATAAAATGTGTGAGGAAAACCAAGTGAGTTTTAGAGTATGTATTTTAAAACATTCCACAAGTATTCTCACTAATATTATATATAACCTGGTTTTGAATACATAAAGAACAGCTAACAGATTCTCCTGGCTTCTTAGTTTACCCCCTAACCCCATGAATATGATTTTTAAGAGATGCTTTTTGCAAGTCAGTAAGGGTCAAGGCTGTAGCTTTAGGCAGCAACGTGTTGAGCCGGAAGAATCATGTTTATGTCTTCTAGGTGGACATCAGGGTACTCTTACATCAGATTTTGCCAACTAGTAAATACCCCAATGATTTGACTGAAAGGATCTATAACCTTTTGCTAAAAAGCAAATGAAAATCACACAAACATCATTTTGAAACCAACCTATGGAATATTCAGTGAGGTGTCTGAATCTATTGATTCTGTAGGTTTAGGGAAGGTTTGGTAGATCGCTACTTCCCTTTACTTGGGCACAACTTTATTTTATTTCTCTCATGTGCTATACAACTTCTCCATAAGAGTGTCCTTCATTTGAAGAGAACAGCTGCTAGCACAGTAATCACAGTGTCCCCTTCTGTGTCGGAAACAGTAGCTAGGAATCCTGTTCTCAATTGTTATTTTTCTGTTCATGACACATCACAGCTGCATGAATAAGACCACTTAAATTTAAGCATGAAAACATTAACTTAAAATGTTTTGTTTGGAGGAATCTCTATTATTCAATATCCAATATTGTTTTGCTCTGTTCACAGGTTTCAATGTCTCTGAAAAAATTTCAACCACATCAGCTTTGTCTGAGTTCCCTTGAAGCAGGGGCGCAGGTGCTGTATCCACATGACCATGAGCTATGCAGTCTCCCAGCCTGCAATTCCATGGAAATATGATCTTTTCATAACCAACTGACTACGCCAAATTGGATTCTTAATGGCACACTACCTGGAAATTCAAGTGCAGCCTCTTATTTTCAAAGTAACCCATTTGAAGACTGACAGTTAAACTTACTTGTTATGACCACTTAACATGAGTGAAAATTCTAGAAAGCAAAAAATATATTATTTCACTCCTGGGGAATAAGGAAAAAATATTCGTATTGTATTCAGAAAACTGTCAGTGCTAAAGAAAAAAAAATTATGACGGTTGATCTCTTGATATGTAACTGCTAATAGAATTTGGAACTGAAATCGGTAAAATGGAAACTGTGTCATTAAATTAACATTGTAGGAATACTCTTTTGAAATACAATTTTAAATATCTGAGTTGATTTCCAGGTCTCTGTGCTACTTGTGGATATGGTTTCTCCTCTTCCTTTCTCATGCACGACGTAGTAGGACACACATGGCGCCTTTTAGGCTAGCTGGTTTTCTCAGTGCTTCAAGACTAAAATATGAATAAGCATAGAACTGTTAAAGAGCTGCACTTCCAAGTACTTCTTTGCCATAGTCTTAAACTAAATCTCACCAGTGGCAGTGTCTTCCGTATATGTTCAATTTCAAAATCTTAATTTTTTGGAAGCTAATGCAAATCTGCATTCTTTATTAGGTCTTTAAGTTTGCCCTTGCTTGACTGCTGCTATCATTTTAGGTTTTACATCTAAAGAAATGGAAAAGATGGTTGAAGAAAAGATTTCAAAGTGAGCACATCAGTGGCCATTCCCTGGGTGCCTTCACTGATTTTTCTATGCAGAGTCTCTTTTCACTGGACTTCTTCAGAGTCCCAGCAAACTGACAGAACAGAAACAATGGAAAAGTCTGCCCTTCTGTGAGGATAATTTCCCTTTCCTCAGCACAGATAGAAACATTTATGGACACCATCAGACGCAATTTCTATCAATTTATGTTGGTAGTGCTTCCCAAATATATCAAGTGGGCAACTCCTACACTTTTATCTCAAAGAAGGCAGCCTTCTGCTACCTGGTAAACTATTATCATCCCTACTTTACAGAGGAAAGACTTGCAAAGAAACTGTGTGACTTGTTAACAACGAAACACGTTTTCAGCACAGTCACATCACCCTCCACCACGGTCTTGACAAACTCATCCTGCTCTTTTTTTTTTAATCAGGAATAATATATATATCCCAGAGTTTTTTTCTCAAATATCCAGGTAGTAATTTATCATTGTATTATCTGCTGTTCATGGCATGAGCATATAAATGAATTAAAAATACCTAAATCGGAGGGATTAATCTGGCAAAAAGCCAGTTGGACTGTTTTGTTACTTTTCTGAAAAATCACGTATTGGTCCCTCAGGGGCCTGGCTTGCGAAGATCAGAATAAACAGTGTCATTGCATGAAACTCTTCAGGGAAGACTGGAGTATTTATGAACTGGTTAAACTGCAGACCTGCGTGAGAGTTTGGGGGAGACTGTTAATTATTGGTGTATAAATTAAGAGTGGAAATTTTAAGTTTACTTATCAACAGTCTTATTCACTTGAGAATCCCAACACTATACAATGGCTATTTGTCCAAAATCCACTTTTTACTGATTTGGTTATTTAAAATGTAAATGGTTACTGAAAAGGCTTATCTGAGAACTGCGTACCCACATCTAAAAGAGTTAGGGCCAGAATGTGAGTCCATCGCTAGAGCTCCCGTGTCAGGCTTGGACACCCTTTGCTGATCACACTGTGTGTGTGGCCACACAGCGGGGCAATGAGCTGAGTGAGGGAAGGCACCGGGTGGCTTTCAGCATCCTCCCTGGCTTTTGCGGCCCGTGCTATCTGGCAGTATCTCGGAGGAGGCACACACTGCTCTTTCAGCCTCCGTAACTCAAAGTATGTGTGTGTGTGTTTATGCATATGAACACTGCCTGCCTCTGCTCACACATAACAGCATTCCTGTATAGGAGACATGAGATCCTAGGAGAACAAGAGAAATCAGAAGTGAATCTCAAGATTACATTATAATAACTATATATCTGTTTTTGCCTACTGAAGCACAGACGTATCCATAAACCCCCGTGCTCAGATCAGACACTGAGGGGTTTAATACAAAGCAGTTAATGTCTAGACAGCGTTGTCCTATCTGAGAATACCAAGAGAATGATAAGAAGCAGGCACTCACCACACAACAGGCACATGAGGGATCCATCAAAGCAGTACTACAACTAGCTTCAAGGGAGACCAAACACAAAAGGCTGAGATGATGTGCACAGTCGTGGAAAAAGGGAGTTTCCCATGTTAGAAAGCATTTCCCTTTTCCCACAGGGCCTTATCCCAGAGCCCACTAAAACCAAGGGGAAGCTCACACTCATTTTCATCTAGAGTGCACCCAAACTGTCACTGCTACTGCTTGCATTATAAGGCACCGCTGCATTCTAAGACACAATGCTAATATTGACATGTGTATAGTAAGAACCGTGCAAATTGTCTTCCCTGAAGCTCCACGAAGGTCTGAACTGCACCAAAATCTATAGGATTTTAGAGCATGGCCATGGAGCTGCCTTCCCGTGGAGCCCGCGCAGGAAGCCTGAAGAACACCCAGAAGTCTGCACAACACTACTGCATCCTACTGCTGAAAAGTGTCCTAAGCCATACAACTTCTCTACCACTTATTACCTCAAAAAAAAAAAATGTATATTTAAGTAGGTTTGCTGATATTGTTAGCTCACCATCCCCAAATTTGGATTTTATCTGTTTCATCATTGTGTTGAACCAATTTTGACAGGTGCACTGTGGACGCTAAGGTCAGGGGTTCACCTTTGTGTCCTGCTATAAAAACAAGGTCTTACTCAGACAGTGCTTAGTTCCGTGAAGCCCTCATCATTCATTTGCTTTATAGGTGCTGCCAGAATGGAAATTATACTGATAACTGAGCCATTCTCTTCTGCAGTAATTTTGAAGAGAAACACTGTATCAAAATTGGTTGCAAAAATCTTGCAGATACTTCTTCCCTCACAAGAGGTTATTAATTTGTTAATACTTCAATCTATTTTAGAAATCCAACATTTAGATCAGGTAAACTTATCAAGCTTGTTAATATTTCTTTGGCTGTAGATCTGATGTAGGAGGCTTTTACTGGAAGCTAGTCTTGCTCCTAGTTCCACATCTTTTCCTATATCAAGCTCAAAAGCCCCAAGTCGTGCTAATGAACGAGTTACTCAGTGTGCTTTAAAATGGGACTGTGAAACGGTACGTTCAAAGAAAATGGAACTATGCATACACGCACACAAAAAAAGAAAAGATTGAAAAAAAAAAAAAGAGGCCTGTTTAGCTTGTCTCTGCGTGTTTTTGAAAAGGCCAGTCTCACCAAAGCTGTGGTTTGGAAAGTGGCCACTGAAAGAGCCAAGTCAGCACAACTGGGTGCATCTGGGGCAGGGAGAGGGAAAGAACAAGTGTCTGTGGGTAGGATGTGAACCTCTTCAGATAGATCTGCTGAAGGAATAATGAAATGGTGCCACAACTGCAGTTAAAATATGGGGGAGATAAATGCTTAGAAGGCAGTTCAGAGCAACAGCGCAAATTAATTGTCTAATTGTAAGGTATAATTTAAGCTTTTATTAAGTCTATCAAGATGTATACAGACTACATATTTATAAGAAAAATACCACTGACTCCATATAATCAATAAAATCGAGAGTCCCTATGAGATTCAGCTACTTAAGCTGCCAATCTTTATGACATTACAGTATTATTCCTCTCGGTTTAAGATGTTTTCTCCTTTTAGCTGCACAAATGGGAAGAAGCCAAATGATTGCACTGAGGAAACAGTGAGGCTGAATAGATACAAAATGCTGTCAAACACACCGAGTGAACAGAAAAAATATGCCTTTAATTTCTTTTAGTTCTTGTCTATTACTTCTACCAGCAGTTGGGCAGGGGGAAGTAAAATAAATCAGATGCGAGAATGATTGTCGCAATGACAATACCCCAACTTAGAGATATTGATAAAATTTATAGCTCTGAAAATTCAAGAAGAAAACTGGGATTAAAAAATCACCTCTGGACAAATGTATAGAACAGCCCCCGGATTCTGTGTCCTCCCCTAGCCACGCAGCTGATGTGAACAGCGAGGGACGTGAGGCTCGGGGGTGTTTAACCCAGGCCTCGTCTCTAAAAGGAGGGAGCCATCACAAAGAAGGGCTTTCTGAGAACAAGCACCCCCCATGAAAAGCCTGATTCCCCCAAAACCAAGACCACCTGAACTGCCCTCGCTCCTCAAAGCGATGCCGAGCTCACTGCACCCTCCAACCCTGCAGCAAAATTTCTATAGGGGATGAACTATCTCTGTTCAGGTTTCCTTGTCATCATGCAGAGGAGACGCCACAGCGAGGGAGTTACAGTGGCTGTGTGCTGAATTAACGCCTTTAATCACCACAACCCGTTTTCCTGTTTGATCCTCGGCCTTCAAAGGGCAGGGCTCCAGCGGGGCCCTGGCAGCAGGGGCAGGGTGCTACAGAAAGGCATGCTGCTCCCTGGCCGCACAGCCTCGGGGAGCCCTGCACGCCAGCTCCCCGAAGCCACAGGCTCCCCAGCCACCCCATCGTCTGCTCTCTGTTACGGCAACGTTTATCTCGACATGCCTGGCCTGCCCTCGCCCCTCCTCTCTTGGCGGGTAAAGCACACGAGGTCTGGAAGAGCTCTTCCTCTTCACCAACTCTTGCGAGATTTCTTGCCTGCAAGAACGGTACCTGGAGCTGACAAGTGAAAAAGCAGCCTGATATCCTTCTGGCCTGGATTATTAAATGGTGGGTTGCCCTTATCATGATCCCAGTTAAGCCAGTAAGTGTTTTGCCATCAGCTTCAGCAAAAGAGTGTTCAAGCCCTAGATACCAAGGATTTGATGATGGCAGGTCACCTAGAAAATGAACTGAAATTTATAAGGGATGTTGTTGCTCTCGCATCAAAAGACAGATAGAGTGGTAAGAACTGGGAGGACAGACAACACATGACTGTTTCCACAACACATTACTATACAGATCAGCTAAAACTTGAACCTGGTAACAAAAAATGTCTTTCTCAGAAATTGCATGGACACGCATGATCCTTAAGTGATTTTCTGCTTTGGATCTCTTTCTCGCTTTCCGGTGATGGGCAATGGTCACCTTTAAATCTTTGACTTTGATACTGCAACTAATTATTGCTACCACAAACGCTGCAGTAACATTTATTAATTCCACGCTGATTCTCTTAAGATATTAATGGTGACTATGATGCAGTTTCACTTTCCTTCAGTAAAAGAAATCTATGAACTACTCTGTGGTTTTCCCTATGTATCACTAAATGCTCTACTGTGCGGGCTGTCTGACAGTAACAGACTTGTTACCCTATTTGTACCTTGGTAATGCACTGCTAAGAGGGATTAATAGCTTGCTAAGCAGAACTACTTTGCTGCTTTCTGTATGCTTTGCTGGCATTCACACTGTCCTGCATGATTTTCAGGCTTTAATATCAATTTTGCAAGAGCATCTGGCAAAGACAATTAAATTATATGACATATAATTCGTATTGGACCAATCCATGCAAACCTTTCACTGTTGCAGGTATGAATATTTTATATTACACAATGAGAAACTAAAAGCAATTCAATTTGATTCAGCCATGGGGTCTCCAGTCAAGGCTGTGTGCTTTCATACATACTCCAGCCCTTTGCACTGACCTTGGGCAGAATTTTTGAAGTATATATAAAAAGGAAAAATGGAAAAAATATATTGCCTGTGGTATTCAAAGAAAATGAAGCTGGCACTCACAGAGCCTGTGCTATACTGAACTCTTATCAGTGAACAGAACTTGCTTTTAAAATGAGTGTAAAAAGCCAGCTCATTTTCCTTACTAGTCCAGAATAATTTATTAGGATTTTATTTTTGATAACAACTAGGAAACACGGAAATGTGGATCCCGTATTCTTTCCTTTGTGTACACACTTAACTCCCTGTACATTCACATCAGAGACATCTATCTGGTCTCATTTATACTACACTCATGAAACTTGAATGTACAGAAGTCCAGTTATTTGTGATTTTCCCTGAGGTACTCCAGCTCAAATTCAAGGCTTTCTCCTCAAAAATAGAACCAAGTGATTAACTATATAAAGTTATTGCAACGAGATAATTAAGAGCATAAAATTAAGTATCTAAGAATAAAAATTCCAAGAAAATAGACCAAAAAGTTTTCAAAAAATATGGCTAAGATTTCTAACATATCTGCAATAATAGAATGCAAAAAATAATAAGGAAAAATTATGGAGCATAACTAATATGACGTAACCTATGCCACAGAGTTGTATGACTCCTGGGTATATAACTTAAACACTTATTAGATAAAGCAAAAGTGGAACATGGTCTGCACTGTGCTATGGTCAGTCCTCATTCTCTACTGTTGTTAAATTTATTTAAGAACTGTATATACTGTTTTAAACATAATGGTTGGAATGCTTATATTTATATGCCCTTCAGCGTGCTTATTACTCCAATTATGTTGATTATATTTCCTATTAATTTTAAACTATTTTATTATTTTTGAAAAGCTGCTGCCAAATATGCTTTCCTTCAGTGGGAAATTATGAGATGCAAAACCGGTGGAAAATTATTAATGCAATTTGTTTGAAAATACCATTTCAAAATAGTAGGTGGACTGCGAAAAGCAGTGACTACACACGCATTTCTTTATGCTTATTCTCTAAAAGATGCACCCTGCAAACCACTCAATATTTGAAATTTGATCAGCTAAACTACCCAACAGTTGTACCCCTGAATTACAGAGTATGTAATTTGGCCTCTATATTCAGTATATGCCACTTTCCTTCAGCTTTTCCTTAACATGCGTAAAGGAAATCTGGGGAAATGTCTTCATTTTTCTAGATCACTTTAAGAGACATTTACAGTGAAATAACTTCCATGAAACATCTTAAGCAGATCTAATTATGCAATGATTAGAACAAAATAGCCTTTATTCTGTGGGGTTTTTGCAAAAGCAAAGGATAATGCCAGGCAGAGTGCTGCTGTTTGATATGCTCTTGTGCTGGGGTACCTTCACCTGCCTTCTAGCATTTTAAAATAGCATGTTTCATTCAAAAAAGGATGCCAGTAGTCACCAACTTTGCTAAACGCACATATTTTAAATACCCGTTAAATATTGTTTAACTGTTTTCACATTTCAGTAGATACATTTTAAAACGCACTGGCCTGGGCACTACATGATCATGTGGATCACTTGTTGCTAAATAAAAAGGATGTAGGCTGTCTGAAATGACAGGGAAACATGACAGATATGGATCCATGAACTAATTATGAGCAAATGCTGGAGCTGATATTAATGCATGCCTGTGGAATTATCACATTGGTACTACAGAAATCAAACCTTCAAACTTCTCCACGGAGGGGAAAAAGCAACAGTAATTACAACTTGTGACTTGATGACAGCCAGACTGTACCTTTGTTCTTATTTCATACAGACCTCACTTTTTTTTCCTTTTTGGCTTCGTTTCTATTTAAACTTTTAAGGAGTGAGCTATTTTACTTGAACACCAGAGACCTATACTGGCAAATAAAAATGTATTGATTTTTTTGATAGGCATATCCAAAACTAGAAGGACTAATACTCATGGGGGAAAAAAAGCCACAAAACTCTACTGTTGAAAAGTTTAAGACATGGGAGGGGAAAAAAAAAATACAAACAGAGAATACTTCCCATACCCAAACATTTCAAGCAATCTCAACACTGTCCACTTGCTGCAAAGTTGCCAATTGTAAAACCAGGATTGAATGAATCTTACTAAAGGAGACCCAGTAACCCAGTGATCCTCCAGACCTCTGCTTAAAGGTAGGTTTCTCTCAAAAATTCTTATCTCAAATCTTAACCCTTGCTGTACAATTAATGTTAGCTATCTGAAAGGCTGGGTACGATGCGTGTGATCGCAGCACTTTTTTAAAGCTCTTTCAGGAATATTTCTGTTCAACAGCATTTTTGTTAGCAACATTGCTATAACGGAAAGGCTCCTATCGCTGTGCAGCAAATATGTGGGGTTTTTTGCTCTTATCTCCTGTAGTGCACTTGATAAGGGGTACTACTGAATCTTCTTCTGCACGCTGCATTACAAAGAAAACTGTCTTTTTGTAAGGCATTTTCTCTCCGCTGCTTTCACATAAAATAAAGGCTCTTGTAACTGGACGTATCTGCCTGTATTAATACTCAAATGAAAACTGAAACCTTCTGCTTCATCTGAAGTATAAATCCCCGAAAAGATTCTTGCCTTTCCAATTACGTTTGTTGTAATAAAGGTTAATATTGAACTGAACTTATCGTATTCTAGCATCACATGTTAAGTTCCAAATCTGTGTGTGTGATCTATTTTCTTTTCTATTGCTGAAATTAAGGAATAGGACAAAATGTTGGCAATATTATTAAAAATAACAAAGCAAAAGCATTTTACTTAAAGACAGTTCAAACCTATTGCTTTCATGAGGAGGAAAAAAAAAAAACCATGGTGCAAAGTACTGGGGGGAGGGAAGGGAAGAGCATCTGTTGAAAATTAACTACTTCAACCTTAATTAACACATAATTTTCTACCTGATGAGATGGTGTTGTAGAAAGTATAAATTGAAGGCACAAGAGTAAGAAATGAGTCATCTTTGACTTACCGTATCAAAGACTATTGCTGTATTGCAGTCAGCATCCAAACACAGAGCATGAAGCTTCTCACAAATCAGAAAAAATATACCATCAATGAACAAATCAAATGCATTGTAAAAATCAAGGCCAGAGATTTGAGTATGTATCCAAGGGTCTGGTTAGTCACAGCTTTGACTAGCCTGCTACAGAGCTCTGCAAAACAAGTATACTGCAGCAGTGTGGCAAGCATAGGATTGCAATGCATGTCCCATATATTCAAGCATAATAGAAAACATGGTCTGGAGCTTATTCCATGTGGAAGTGGGGTTTGTTTTATGCAGGCAGAAAAAAGAGCTTTTTTTTTTCCCACATAATAGAATTAGAAATGAAGATTTTTCTTGATTATTGTACACAATAATTCCCCAGGATATCAATTACATAAAGCAGGTGCCTCTGTCTCCTGTTTCCCAGATAAATGCCTGTAATCTCATTTCACAAATGATCCTATTTAGACAGGAGCCACCTATTGTGATGATATCATTTGCTCTAGTATCCATAAATGGGCAACTTCCTACCAAACGTCATGACCACTGACGACACAAATCTTTATAATATTGAGTGGGCAGGGTGGTTGATGGGGTCCCATCAATCTACAGCAGCTTCTGCTGATGTGATAGCATGAATCCTGCATAATCATCTAAAAGGCTGAAAATCAAGAGAAGCATTAAACCTGTCTGGTGGAGCTCATTTTTAAAAAAATCACCTAAAACTGGAAAGAAAAAAAAATCCCAGATAGGTAGTAAAGGCAAATAAAACATACCCACATAGCAGCGGCACCTTTTCAAATGCTTTCTGCCCTCCCAAGGATACTGGTAGGTACGAACAAAATCACGCTCAGTTAAGAAGTGTAGCTGTCAGTTTCTTTTTAGCAAATAATAAAGACTGTATATCCTCTTTTCTTGCAAATGCAAAATATACACTGACAGCAAAAAGGACCAGTGCTTCAATGATGCACAAATTAGCCCACTCTTACTGAATATTTTTAGAATTAGCAACTGCTTGTCACAGTAGCTTGGAATATGAACTCTGTAAGAAAATATCCTTAGACTGTTTAAAATCCAGTCTGCTACACTGGTTTGCTTCATGCTCTAGCTGCACTGATTTCATTTCTCAGATGAGTGTTTTCTTAAGGAATATCATTCCATTAAACATACATATTTGGGAAATGTTACGATGCTCACAGTCAGCTGAAATTGGTTTCCATCTGCCGGCTTTAACACATAGAGATCTGAGGAGAGTTAAAGGTGATAGAGGGTTCACTCGCTTCCCCACCCTTTCCCCGGGGGACTCGGTTGTGCCTAGCGGCTAAAGCAAATTGCTTAAGAACTTTTTATTTAATATTTTCCCTGGCAGAAGTTGGTAAGAACTTCAAAAGAAGGTCCCCAGTTTCAAAAAATGACCTGAGGGCATTTTTCAACAGAATCTCCATAAAACTTGGTTTACATAGTCCTGCTTTGAACAGACTGAGCCGCATCTAAACAACTTCTGAATACACAGACAGAAAAGCATAACGTTAGGATCCACCCACATTGGTGTTTGGACAAAGTTCACCAGAACGCCAGTCAAGCTGGGGTTTTGGGGTAGAAAACTTTGAAGTTTAAAAGCACAAAAAATGAGAGTATTTTATATACATTTGCACTGATGTAGTTCCCTCACAGCAGAGTCCACGTCTCAAAACCCAGGCGCCTCATTGTAGATGGCCCTTGTTATATCTTGCATTTCCTTCATAGCATCTTTGGGGCAGGGACCACCCTTCACTAAACTGCTGTCTTACACATAGGGGGGGTCCCAAAGGCAAGCAGCGCAAATATTAATTATAAAAGCAGCTCTCTTAGAGTTGACTACTACCACAGGGACTCACATCACGTCTAGATGGGGTGATGGCAAAATTTGAGCCCAGCATCCGTGGCTCCAAGATGCAGCTATGCTGTCAAAGCAGAAAAGCCAATGGGCTTTCTAAAGGCACCCTAAAGCAAAGAAATCCCTCCTCAGAGATCGAAAACAATGGAGAAAACCATTTCAGAGCACTGAATAGCCGTTTAGACATGAGCAGGTGCTTTCCTTCTCCCTCCCTCCCTCCCGTGCTCATCTTCAAGATAACACTAGCTGATCTCCCTAGATATGCTGTCTCGGCAAAGACATAAGCACAGCTTCGACTCTGGGGATCGTAACCCCTTCATTTCAGTACTGGGTGGAAGCAGAAAAGCATATTCTCTGTCTGTCCAGATGGCATAAATATTTTCCATGTGTTTCCATGACAAAAGATAAAGATAACACAAGAAACAGTTAGAAAGTGGAAGCGTGTGTGAGTGTAACTGAGATTGATGGTCCAGAAGTTTCTCTCTTGGCTAGATAAAAGATGATGAAATGGGAATGAGGATAAAGAAAGGCAGAAAATAGCTAAAAAGAATATTCATCACTGCTCCATCAAATTCAGTCCTGCCTTGGGAAACACCAAATGTCAGATTTTCTTGGTAATGTACAAAGTCTTCTAGGGCTGTTCCAGGACATAGTAGGAAAGCGTGCATTTTCTTAAAACAGTGTATTTTTCAGCATCTGAACCAAAGAATGTCACCACTCTTCCTTAACCTAGTTTTGAGCTTACCAAGCACACAGCCATGAGCTTAGAGCACAGCTTTCCTATGCAGAGGTGGATGTTAAACACGGTCCAGTGGAAGATGCCCTGATGGTTCTGATCTTTGCTTAAAGGCCCCTAGGCTTTATAAGAGATAGTGGTAAAGGGAATGGACCATCATTCCCAAACGGTTGCCATTTGTGTAGGGCTATACTGTGAGAAAATACCCCAAATGCATTACTGTCTCAGGAATGGCCTGAAGGATTGTACTGAAAGGATGAGTCACTCCAGTGAAAGGAAAACTGTTGTATTTGGTGCAGAGGAGATTGTCATAGGCCACAACATCTAATGTTAAGCAAACAAACAGTAGGCATCTGACAAAACTGCAGACCACACAACAGAATATTCTACCCGTCTTAATGTCTTTGCTTTACATTTGAGATCATTAAAAAAACCCTGATACCCTAACAAATAAGTGTAAACGTCCTTAGACCATCTTTGAAATGCCTACTAGTCTTCCTTCTGTTGGGCTTATTCTTTCTAGCATACTTGGAAACTAAATCTCTCCAGGCATTAGGAGCAGACTATAAACCTGCACCTTCCTGGGCGGAGACTGCAGACTAGATCTTCTTTAAAATGTCTAGACATTCCACT
Source organism: Chroicocephalus ridibundus (assembly GCF_963924245.1). Lineage (NCBI taxonomy): Eukaryota > Metazoa > Chordata > Aves > Charadriiformes > Laridae > Chroicocephalus > Chroicocephalus ridibundus. The sequence continues at coordinate 106,748,789 of NC_086286.1, forward strand.
AGTTAGAATTGAAACCTAAGTCATAAACCACCAGTGGATTATTGAAACTCCATTCTGAAAGGTCGGAGACGGAAAGATGTTCTAAAGTACCTACTGATATTTTAGTAGATAGCCTCTTTAGAGATGGAACTGCTTCATTTATCCAGGTCTACTCGTGTCTAAAATCTCTTGAGGAGCTGAACCTAACTGATAGGACATATTGCACAGACATTACTACCAGATGCATCACATTGCTCTACTTAGGCGAAGATTCTTCCTTAAATCCCTTTGAGATTCATCACTATTGCTTTTCAACAAGACCATGGAAAACTCCAAAGGGGGATTTCAGCCTCATAAGGCCAAAAGTAATTTGTCATAATATAATGATGATGATGAAGAATAATCTGCAGTTTTTAATTACTTGCCAAAATCCTATTACCAAACAAAAAGCTAGAAATATCTATTGCCAATATCATACCTAAATACATTCTTAAGAGTAATAATCACAATAAATTATTACTCTATGGCCAAAACAATCAGGAAAAAGCCCTGTTCATAAGCTCATTTCTTTACCACCAGCTTCCCAAAGAAAACATGAATGTTCATTTTAATTTCACACTCCATTAGGAATACAGGTGTAAAAAAAAATCTACCAAATAAAAAGTGACATGTTCTGATGGGAAAACACATAATTTCCATTTCCATATCAAAATTAAAATAATTGAGAGCAGAAATGGTTAAAATTTTTAAGGGGGGGTTTGCTCTGTTTTTCAAAGCCTGGTTAGCCCAATTGTTGATCGATAAGGGACGACCATGGTTTGCATCTAGTGACCCTCCCAAATAAATCACCATTGTTTGAGAGATTGGTAGAAATTAATAAAAAGTTACGTCTGATGTCACTCTGCCTTTGAAACTGTGCACTTTATTAAGTCATTCTCTTTTCAGTGAAACTCCCCACCGCTTTGAAAGGAAGCTGTGTTGAAACATTCATGGCCCAAAAGTTTGAGCAAAATACTGTTTAATATAAGCAGTAACTAAATACTCTCTTCTACCATAGACCTCAATACTGTAGGATGCCTGGTAGAAAGAGCCAAAGGTCAGATGGTTGGCAGGCTTCACCCTCGTAGCCTATAAATCTAATTCTTAGAGCATTTCAGATCAGGATTCTCTATAAATTATAGCTATTGTGACAAAACATTCCCATTGGCACACAGGTGATTTATAGAGATAGTTTTCTTCATTGAAGATTAAAGCTATAAAACGATCCTAACATTGACCAGTAAAGCTATGGTATGGTCCTAAACCTGTGACATGAAAAAAGAGGGTTCTTGCAGGTTAGGATGTCGGAAATTCTTTATATTCTGATATTACCAAGGTGGAAGATCTGTGAGCAGGACAGCTTTGTGAACAACAATCCCTTGCTCATTTGGAGGCAAGACCGCAAAAACTTCTGTCTTCAATGCAAGTTTTTAAGAATGGCAATAATAACAACAAAGAGAAAGACAATCCTGAAAGATCATATACCAATAACACAAAAAAAACCCCCATGCCATTAATATCTTCTTTTAAAGACAATGAGATTGCTTCAAAAAGTTCACTTTTTTCTTCTTACCAACATCTTCATAGGGCTTAATTTAGAGGCTCTTCATAGCCTACCCTTTCTTTCTTCCTTTTCAGAGCTTCCAGCCTTTTCTTTGCAGTAGCATTTTCAGAACATACCCAAGAACTTGGTATCTCAAAATGATTATTGGAAAAGAAAAATAAACAGTAAAAACCTGCTCTCCCTGTGGCGATGTGTAAGCTTACAGCAGTTAAAACGTGCCTCAACTTTGCACTGTTAAATTTTAGCAAACTTTATTTCAGAGGTATTATTTTTACCAGATCTGCAAATATTTTTCTCAGGTAACACTGCCTCATAAACCACTGGTCTGCGAATGTCAGTGTAGACTTTCTGAGTCTTTCTTGGTTTGAGTAAAAATAGTTACCAGTGACTTGTGATAAATAACAGGCTTTTATCTTTCTTTCTTTTTGTTTTCTGATCTATGTCCCATGACAAACACAGGTTTTTCACTTGCAATCCTGTGTCCCTTGCCTTGACTTCCCCTTCTCCTTTCCAATTTTCTAAGTTCAAGTAGATGTAAAAATGATGTGAGACAATCTTTTCCTACCTAGTTTTGGATTTTAGACATTCCTGGTGTCTTTGAAAGATCAACAGTAGACTTTATGACAAAACTGAAGATACTGCTCAAAGAAGTCATTCTAGAAACTATGGAAAAAATATAATGAAGAGGAAGGACCTGAAGATCCTCACATCAAGAAATCTGTTCTCACTTGAAAAGCTGAAGAATCTAGTATATTTTCAATTAGTACAATTGTCTCAGCAGTTTATAAATGTGATCAGTAGCAACATTTCAGAGAAAAACACTGAAACAGGACTACAGGCTTGTGACATGCTCATGTCAGCTGCGTGTAAGGGAGGAAAACATTCCTTTTCTCTGAAGCTAGAACCTCCAACTTCACATTTGACTTCAGTGACCATGAATGACAATAACGAAAGGTGAGGACAGCAGTGGCAAGGACTGGGATGCCTTGCTTTGAGGTTTTAGATCTTAAATGTCTGGGGTAAATGCCTGCATGTTTGCACACAGCACTGTAAATAACCAAGAGCAGTTTGCTTTTATGTATTAGGGAATTCAAACACGGGCAAAACATGTACTGCAAAAATCTTGCTACCGTTTATGCTCAGCCACAGGTACCAAGATTAGTAAGATATTGAGAAGTACTGAAACCGCTAGGATCAAGCTTCTGGCTGAGCCTTACCCAGTCATAGTTTGAAGTCAAAAATACCCCAGCTAAATTGTTACATCTCAATTCCTGGAAATAATGGTCAATAAGATTTCCTGCACTTACCTCTGTATTGAGTTTAATTATTTTTATTTCTTAAAAAAAGAAAGCAAAAGAATTGGAAAAAGGAATTTTTCACTTATAATACAAGGTGAACTTCTGCTTGAAGAGGAAAGGAGGATCTGAGGTCCTAGCCCAGGGAGTAAGAAGACTATGACTTTGAGATCTGGCTTTGTGTAAAAACCAAGGAGAACGCGTCAGGGAAAAGCAAAAGCAGATAAACTGGGGAAGGGGGCAAAAAAGAGATGTGCGTCAGCACCTGCAGACAGCTCAAAGGCTTTCTCAGGGGCTGGTGAGCCCAATGGAGGCACCTCACACATGTGAGGCTCCAAGTGGCAGCACTGTCTCCAAGTCACAGCCAGGAGAAGCAGACAGCCTACAAGTTCTCACTAATATTTCTTGGGTATTTGCTAATAATAGCAACACAATCTTGATTGTTTGGTGTGTAAACAGAATTGCGCTTCATATAATCTATGCTTTGTACCTCCGGTACGCAAATATGACTACTGTGTAAGCCCAATATCAAATGTGTGCTGCACTGCATCAGCTGCAGTACCAGAGTTTGGGCCTTTTCAAGTCGAAACATGTTTTGGGGGTTGACATCATGTTCGGGTCCTTGTTCTGTCTGATACACAGTAATCAGAGATGACAAACTTTGTTCTGAAGGTGAAACAAAGTCAGGTTCTGTAACCTCAAATGTTGCCCTGAGACAAAACAGTTGTCTTCTGGCCATTTCTCATCATAGGCACTGGCACTAATCCATTTCCAGGCATCACAGCTCATAAACTCAGAACTATTATGGACTCGATAAAGTCAATCAATACATTAGTTAAGTGAGATGGAATGATTTATCTCTTACGGAAAAAAATACTGGGCTCAGTTTTTTTCGTTGCTGTTTTTGAGCATCTCAGAATAACAAATCTCAAGAAAACTGAGTTCAGAAAGACATCCATGCCCTGGCACATTCATTTGAAATAGAATCAGGAAAACAAAGACTTTTTGTTTTGTTTAAATAAATTGAGAGGTCTTCAAAGCAAGAACTGCTTCTTACTATCTGTTTTACAAACCCTACTTGAAGGGTTTTTCTTATGAGACCCTACTTCATACTGAATATGTGCAACAGTTTGACAATGTACTGGTTTTGTCCCCTATACACAGGAAAAGTCAAACTCTAAAGTACCCGCATATCATCAGTGAGTTTTTCAAAGGTGGAAAAGCCTATAGTACTTAAATGACTTTTTCCTAGTGCCAACTCGGAGCTAGATATAAAATCATGGTAGAGTGGTAATGGGAGGAACTGTGGTACGCTGGATGCCACAATATGCATTAAAAATACATTTTGATGCAAATTCTCTTCAATCTTACATGATAACTTAATAAATAATAAAGGTAAACAGCTGCATGTATTTACACACATCAAAATAATCAATAATGTATGTTGACTTATCACAATTCTTACGAGGCCTATTTTATCAGTGACTCTGACTTTTATTTTAGAAACTAATTGAAATATATTTAATGTTTCCTGGTTTGGACAAACAATAATTCACAACATGGGACGGGGAAACGGCAGTTTTGTAATGAAAGAAACCCCAGAATACTTTCATGAAGTTCTATACAATACTCAAATTGCAATATTCAATACTCAAATATACAATAATTTCATATAATGGCAATTAGACCTTCTGCCTCCTCTATCAGCCAACCTTTTCATTTCAGACAACCTTGCCCCCATGCCAAAATAACGTTCCCACGCTGACACGTACTACAACTTTTAAGTCATTTTTTTTTAGCTTCAGTATATCCAGAGGCTTCTAGCATAAGCTGTGGCAGTTAAAATGTGCAGTGAAAGGACTGTTTAGCATGATTACTAAAAATAGTGAAGTTATTTCTGACATAGCAAACAAAATAGTAGAAATATTCTTTCAGGAGATTATTTCTATTAAGTTTCATCTTTCTTGCAGAAGGACAATGTGTGCAAGACTAGTTATTAACAGTGGTAAAGAAGAAGAAGTAAAATCCTCTAGCAATAGCTCAGAAAGGCCTATTGCAGTACATCTGTCAACTAGCTCTTCTTTTAAGTGTGGCCGAAGGCCAGAGAATGATACGACAAAAATGTAGGTATCACTGATAGATTATTTAACCCTGCCAGCACGCAAAGGAAAAACATCAGCAATAACATTAATATTCACAGTGGCAACCTTTGATGCTTTCATAATTTAGATTTGACCTCAGCGAGAAACTTGGCAAAAGACTGTTGTGTTGCTGTGAGTCTCGTCTTTTATGAAAGGACAATAACCCCTCCTGCATCAACCCTTCACCGTGATCGCCCAATAAGAACCTACAAATGTTTGATAACTGGGATTTTGCAGACTAGAACTGAAGCACACTGGCAAAGCTGATATGTGTAGAAGTCACTATGGTTACTGCCTACACTTGCTTTGCCTCCAATAAAATCTTTCATTTCCATAAGCATTAAAATTCACCAAATGCACCAAAATTATTCAGACACAAAAAAAATAATAATCTCTTTGGTTTATGAGCCTTTTAGCTGTGTTGCTTTTATCTTTTTAAGTTCAGACTCTTAGCTGAGGCATATTATTACACATCTGTGTATAAGGACGATTATTGCAGTAGAAACCTTGCAGTGGCAATGCTTCGTTAGACCCCAGCTTCAGCAGCGTGTGCGAAAGAGCTCTCTGCTCTTGGCTAGTGCAAAGCCGAAACCCAGAAAAGGCTGTGCCGGATGCCAGGCGAGAAGCACAGGCTGGGGATTTAGCAAGCCAAAGTCAGATGAAATACACTTAGTATTATTGTAAATCTTCCTACTTCTAAGAAAATTAAAAGTTGGTCTTCCCTGGTTAGATTCCCTGTCTGTTGTAATAAGAAATAGCTATAAGTAGAACTATTTTTTTTGTTGTTTGCTTTATCTTACAGTAATCAGCGTGATTCTTCCTTTCAGTACTCTTACATAAATGTCAAACTGGCTAGACCTTATATTATTTCCTGAATTCACTGTCATTTAGTATACCATAAAAGTGTTCTTTAAAACTGTGTCCAGTGGCTGTGTCCTCGACAGCCACTAAAAAACATTTCTTACTTTTATTCTGCTACTGCAGGTAGCTTTCTACTTAAGTTCCTCTCAGCACGCCAGGTGATTTTGCTCCCTGCTAGCTGTTATTTTGAAAACCTGCCTGAACCACCATCGCCACTCCTCCTACGTGTAAGTAACTTATTCTTCCTCTCTTCACCTCAATACCTCCTCGCAGCTAATCGCCTTTAGTCACCCAGTGACATATCTGACAGAGGCAGATCCATGCAGTCTTTATCAGTTTGGCTGTTTCTCTTCATTTCCCCTGTATCTGATTTTGCCGATGATCCCTTTAGGTGAAAGTCCTTAATATTACTCTTCATACCTTCAATGAGGTCCTTCGAGAAGGTTTCATCGAGCACCTTTTCCCCCTTTTTCAGGAAGGGCAGAGCGCTCACTGGGAACAGGACTTGCAGGTAGAACACCTGAAACCTTCAGCAGGAATTAGAGGGAACTACAGCTATAGCTTGTAAAGAAGCAATGTCGGCAGAGGCTTATTCCTGCCTCTGAGGAATAAGGGTATATCCTCTCTGAGGATACACTGTCCCCTCAACACCCAATTACACCTAATCTCTTCTAGCATTGTCGGACCCAAGTACTCAAACAATGCCCCCAAAAGTCACAAACAGAGCTTTCCCAGAATCATAAACACTTTCTTAAAAGATAGATATGCAGATTTCACTCGATATTGAGTTTTCAGTTGGTAGGTGATATTCCGATCGCATTTCCAACCTTTAAGAACCAAGGACACTGTCTGTCACACCATTACTTTCTTAACCCTATTGAAAAACAAAGCTTTTCCTGTAATCCCTCATTTCCACATTAACAGACTTTGGCGAATGCATTACACGTCAAATGAAACAACGCATCAGCGGTGGTCACTTTTTCATGCAGAATTTCCATTCAGAGCAGCTAGGGACCTAACACAAGGAGGAAAGCACTTCACAGAAGTTCAAAGGACTCAGCTGTTGGTTTAAAACAGTTTAATCCACTACCTGAAATCTCCAGTCTTCAAGGACAAACATGTCACTTTATGCCTTCAACAGAAGTCATCAATATCTACGTAAGTCATAGAAAGTGGTATGAATAGTACTGAACAATTCATCGCTGAAAATTTTTCAACACAAATGGGAATGTGAAGAAGGTTTTCCTTCTGATGAAGTCTTACTAAATGCATATGTGTCCAGGTTTCAGCAAAAATAGAATATCAGTTTAGTGGGAGCTGGGTAACTGTGGAAGGAGAGTACACCAAAAAGCTGATATTTATTGGTAGAATGCTACTCTGACTTTTAAGCTGTTTTCTGTTACTCTTCCCTACTTCCTTGTGCTCCTGTCTTCTTTCCTGGGAGAAATGCCAAAAAAATAAAGTGACCTCTGTATACTAACTATTAAGTAAGTCACATCATGCTACTTAAAATATGTTACAAGCTCGTTGGCACAGAAACACATTTTCTCCTGTCTGGGAACACATATACCCAGTGCAATGAAAACTCACAGCCCCAGCTTCCTGGGAACCGAGGAGTCAGCCCTAAATGTGGCTTTACAGAGGGGTTCAGCTGCAGCGTCGCAAGATATGGCAGAGAATCTTGACCCATAAACAAGATAATTTATAATGGGACAACATTTAAGACAAATACAGACCTTGTTTAGATGAAATTAATCCAAGTTAGGGATCAAATAACCTCTAAAGCTATGAATTATGCTTTAGAAATCATTCCAAGTAAAGCTACAAGCACATGGAAGATATGCCCTCACTTTACCCAAAGCACAGACAAATACAGCGCAGACTCGCAATCACAGCAATCGAGTACACAGTATAAAGAAAACACAGCTATAAAAAAGCCATTATCATATAGAACACAGCTGGCAGATAGATTTAAGGAGACAATGAAGATACTAAGAAAATGGCAACTTTTGTGGGCCTGGAAGATGCTAAGAGACAAAGTGAGCTGCAAGTGGTGTACAAGAAGAGGGAGCAGAGAAAGCCTGCCACAAAATAGCCAGAGGTGGAAGCAGGGAGGTAAGTCTTTGCTATAAACGGGGAAATCTTCCCTGCAGCCTATTCTGCCATACCCACATGTGTAAGACAGGCAGCGGAGAGGCTGTAACTGTTGCCCACTGCCATCCTTGAGCCGGGCATCTGCTGGCCGCAGGGCTCTGCCGGCTGGTCTTCCAGGAAGAAGATTTCACCTGTAGTCTTTACGCTGGTAGCCACCTCTGCTGTAACACAAGTGCACAGCTCCATCTAGAGGGGAAATAGTCCCTCCGCTGTTAAAATGGCCTAATTGCGACCCTGATGCCTTTTATTTCCCCCCAGGTCAGCACATCCTCAAAATAGCGCTCCAAGCCGCCGTCCCCTTAGCAGGGATTTCCAGCGGGAGCAGGGAGGCCAATCTCAAGCCTCGGCCACCTCACCTTCTGCAAAGTCTGAGCAGCTGAAAATAAAACCAAGCTTTCCCCGAAACCTGCCTGCCTCTTCGTTGGAATGGTCTCCAACACCAAGCCCGCCAGACCGATCTTGTGGCCTCCATAAAATGCCACAGATTGACAGCTACTCTCATTCTGCTGAAGGGAATGGGTCCCAAAGGCAAAGGGTTCATGAACTCCTTACCACCACTAAGAAACAGACAGCCAAAGTATTTCCCACTGATCTATATTCCCACACATCTATCTTCAGTAACAAACAGAGCACCAGTAGTTAATATGAAGTTTAAGAAATGTTTGAAAATGTTGAGATTATCAAACAGGATGTTTATAATCCTTTCTGTTGCAAAGGCTTTCTCTACTGAACACAGAAGCAGCTATTCTTTTCTATCGATTGATTAACAAATATCTCCAGCAACATGCTAATACTGTTAAGGAGCTTGACAATCCTGAGAGCAGCAAATCACGCACTTTAAAAACGCTGCCCAAGTCCAACTTCATCCTCTCCACTGCTGGGATGTGGGCTCTGTGCCAAGCTGTTCTCACAGAAGAGCGCCCCTTCGGCACTGATCAGGAATCCAAAAAAGCCTTTGAGTAGATGTCTCTGAACTCGCTTTTCTCCCAGTCACAGACCAAAACATGTATCACAATGTAATTTTAAAAACTTAACTCCACTGTAGCTTACTGTACTCCTGCAAGGGCTTTTTCAAATAGGCAACCAGTTCCATCAATATTATTCTTCCTGTTCACTTGTTCATGCTTGCGGGGTATGTATCACCAAATATGCACTTTTTATAAATCAATGTATTTAGATTCAGACAAGCTGTGTATCTGAGCAACAGCACAGCAGCACAGCAAGGAGAGACTGTTGTCTATGCATTAAATTTTCTCAGATTACTCATTTATTATACAATAGCGTTCTAAATTTTACCCAGGACTTTCTTCTGGTGTCTGTTAGTGAGGAAGAAAATTTTGACTCAAACAAGTTTACCTTTTTCATAGTGATGCATTCTGCAAGTTAGGTATCAGCAGTTAATGGGAACCAATTTAAGATTAAAACTGCTAAGCCGATTACAGTAAGCACGACGTATTTGGGGGGAAAAAAAGAAAAAATGAATGCTCCTTTTCCTATAAAATTTAATTGCACAACTGGTTACTCATTTCTTAACCTATTCTTTTTCTGTGTTTTTCTCATTTGATATGCATTTTTGCAATAAGAATACAAAGCTTAATAAACAGAAGAAGAAGCAACAAATTTTACAGTTCAAAGTTTGGGTTTTTTTTTTTAATGGGCATATATTTCATGAAACATTGGGGGTTTTATGTGATTCATTGCTTAAAACAAAACTAGCAAACTACACAGCCATTTCTTCCCCGACTTTTTCTTACTTCAGGAATTCATATCCAGTTTGCTGTTATTCAAAACAAAATTAGTTGCAGTGATGAGTCATATTTTTACAGTAGCAAAGAATGTAAGACATATGTCTATTTATGTAGCACATGTATAATAGCGCATTTGAAGTTTTTTAATGTCTCTTCTGACAGAAGTGCAAGAGCATGGATGAAAAGCAAGCTCAATGGTGGCAAAGAAAGAGCCCGGTGGACTCGCATATTTGTTGGGAAATACATTCCCATATTACTCAATGGCACTGAATCTGTATATACACCTATGGTAAGAGTTGGGTATCAATCAAATGAGAACGCCAGAGCTGACCTCCAAGCAACTCTACTGATTTGCAATCACTTATGCTCAAAGACATTCCCACCTTGCAAGCTCAGCTTCATCCCTTGGCTTCAGACCCAGAACAGACCAGTCCTCGAGCAAGTCCTGGCTCTTCGCAGTGACTGGCACTGATTTAAATCAATGTCTCAAAAACCAGTGCGCACTAGGTGGCCACAGAAGTGGCACTATCAGTGTAGCCCTGAAACATACCCCACAATCCCAGCCTTTACTTGGGTGGTTTAAATCTGAAGATAAAGGTGAGAGGTGGACAACAGACTTTTATTATTTCAATAAATTTTTTGGAGGCAGTTTCTTTATGAAAACCTGAATTAATCTAACTGGATAAAAAAGAAGAACAGCTTAGGTCAAGGTACAGTGCTCAGAAAGGTGAATAAAGTATGGAGGACGAGGCAGCATGCTCAGAAAGATGTAGAAGGTGGTCTATTATGGTATACGGCTAAGGAAGTGGTATAGGGTAGAGACCATTTACAAAAATTTCACATGGCCCTCTCTATGTGTCAGGAACACACATGACACACAAAATCCTACCCTGTCTGTGATATTTGGAATGATTTATCCCTTTCTCCCTCTAGCTGAAAATTATATAATATATGACCAGTGACTTCCGGAGACTGGACTACAGAAGTATCCATGAGTGTAATCCCAAAACTTCAAATGTCGAAATCGGAACAAGACTGAGACTATTTCAGTCATTGTAGATCAATGTTCCTGGTCTAAATTAGTCAGCTGCCTGTTATGCAAGATCATCCTCCCTGCTAGTCATTCTCACAGGGTATTTACAGAACACTACATGGGAATGGTGAGAATCTGAGTGAAGGTACTACCAGGAGGTGGCTACTTAAAAAAGCTCATACCGCATGCATTTCCAGGCAGACATTTAAGTAGACGTTTCTATAAAGTATTTGCTTTTTCACATTCCATCATATACACGCACACACATACGTATATACACACATGCACACATCATGTTTGCATGTCATTGCAGGTAACGTGTGAAGGAAGGAATACATAAATATGTTTAAAAAATCCTTCTAGGGTATGAAATATTTCTGTTACTTCTGGATAGCACAGACTTATTTGGAAATAGCTTTCAAAGTGCAGCCTTTGGAGAAAAGTATTTCACAAATCAAACTGATCCTCTTAAAGCTTATTTTGTCACGATAACAGTTACTGGTGTAGGAGGAATATGGAAAAGACGAATCAGGGAAATTTGGTTTTGTATCATCTCAGTGGATTCAGATCTTTCCTTTTCCAGATGTTCGACTCAATGTCCTGAACAAGTTGTAAACCGTCTCATTAAAAAGATCACAATCAATGCACGCAGGATATTTTAACACAATAATCTGTTGCTCTTTTACTCCCTTTCTGTCTTGCACTATCATTTCCTTACCCTAGCTGGCTTAGGGTTGAGATATAGTTTAATCTGTATGGTATAATTCCTGCCTGCTTAACTCATGCTAAAAACTCCTTTTTGGAGGAAACATAACAAGTGAAGGAAACAGAAGGTGGACCAGCTCAAACAATCTCTCTGAATTGCAATTTGCTGCTTGCATCTTGTGACAGCATTTCTCTGGGTGCAGAGTTATCTCAATTCCTGGTCTATCAATACACTCATAAAGAAGCCAGGAAAGAGAAGACAAGTAATATTCCAATTCGTCATCATTATTTTTACTGTATTTAATTTTAGTGTATTTAAGTTTTATTTCTTAAGAGGTATAGTACATGAATTAAAAGAAGCTTGATTCATTTTATTTACACAGAATACAATTTGATCTGCACTGATTCAGGGTCCCTCTAATTTGCAAAGGCACGGGATAGGGAACTGGGATTCTCGAATCGAGCCAGGAGTTAGGCTACTTTTATTTGATAAATAGCTGCATTTTTCAATAGCGCTTGACCAAAAACGCAGGAGTTTCAGCAAAGCCCGCCAAACTCCAAATGGACTGTCTGATGATTTGGCACAACCTGAGATAACGCTGAAAGCAAGCACGGCCAAATTAGTACTTGCATTCAGTTAAAATGAAATGGACTGTAATATAAATAGATCAAAATTGGGCCCAGATCCTTCAATTCACTATGCAGACACACTGTCAAGTGCAGAATCAGCACTTTGGTGAGCAGAAATCTAATGAGGCAAAGCTCTAAAAAACCGAAAAGAATTGCTAGAAGAAAAAGTATTGAAAGCCTGCACATAACTAGAAATATTTGCTAAATACCACAGACGTTAATAGACAACTTAAGAGTAATTACTTCCAGCCTGTAAATTATTCTCTTAATGTAGAGAAAAGAATTGCATGCAACAATGTGTCAAGCTGGTTCGGAAAAAGCTCTAAAATAAGCCTGACGATCTATGTTTACCCACAGCAAAGCGAGTGTTTTAATAAGTATTAACCAGTCGAAGAAGTGGTGCACTTCCTCAGCACAACACAAGTGACAGAGATTTTAGAAGACTAAAGATAAGAGAGAAGGAGCGAAAGGTTAAACATACAAATCTCAGAAAGAAAGGAGTTCTAAAATGCTGGGCTTTTTTGAGAATTGCAGCCTACAATGCAGGTCCTCTGCTTCGGGTTTGCTCTGAACAAAAAAAAAAAAAAAAGGAGGAAAAAAAGAAGCAGTTTGATATTCCTAAAGATGCAATTTTATAGAGAAATCTATTTACGTTACCATGATAGGTTGCATCATGTTATATAAATAAAACCTTATACTGTGAAACAAGGATCTGGTAGGAAAGTCAGAAATTCAATTGAAAGAGATGCCGTGAAAAATCTGCAAACCTGAACACCAAGGAGAAAAATGAAACAAAGAAAACAGAACAGGTTTCTAGACATTTTACAGAGAAAAATATGCACAAATAATAAAGGAACAACAACAACAACAACAACAAAAAGCCTTACCATGATGTTTGCACAACTGTGTGTCTGTAGCCCATGCTATAAATGTGGATAGCTTCTATTCCCATCATCTCAGCCCCTCTAGTGGCCAGTACCTGAAGATCTTGCCTTCAGGAAGGACAAGATCTATCAGTATGTACCATTTGCTGCTGCTCCTGTATCTTGTCAGGGATTTTTTTCTTACTTGTGTAATTTTTTCTGGAGATATAACTTGTCACCTTTTATTAGCATTTTTGTCAGTGCTGCTGCTACGTGCATACATTTAATTGCTAAGCAACAAAGAGTAAGCTCTGCACAGCACATTCAATTACTGCATCCCCTGTGCCATGCATTGTTACTAGTGCACTTACATAATACGAAATACAAAAAACGGTAAAAATATTTATTTCTGTTTCCATAGCATCTAGAAGCCACAATCTGGAATCAGGCTCCATCATGCTAGCCACCAGGCAGAGAGCTAACAACTGACGATGAGTGCAAGCGAACCGATGCAAAGCGGAGAAAAGTGAAAAGTAGAGCTGAGTTTCAGCATTTGCACAGATGAACAGGCTAAATCCAAGGCTGAGAGGTGACTACCCACCTACAGCTGGACAGTAGCGATTTTCAGACATTAGGGAACTATCCCCATGGCTAAAAGACCCCAAATACTTGAGGCATTTGTAACTGTGGTAGCCTCAAGGCGCAAAGCAATAACACATTGCAAAAGCTTATCCGTTTGGAAGAAGAAACACATCTGCACTGTATCAAGAAATAATCGCTCTTCCCTTTATTCTTTAAGGTGTAGAAAAAACAGGGCAAGCAGTATTTTCTCACAAAAATTACACTTCACTGTCTACTTTCCCTATCCAAATGTACATTTGTCCCTGCAATTGAAGGGCACTGCCTCTGAAATCTGAGCTTGGCGTGAACACGGATTACTTGAGTTTATCATAAAAGGGACTGCAATTCTATCTTTCATTTACTGAAGAACAGATATGTTTATCAAAGAGTTCTCTTTACTCCTGAAATGTAAAAGGACAGTCATCCACACTTGCTCTTGGCATGATTACTAGCCATTATACCCACCATAGTCAGCACTGCATTTCCAGTGTCTTATCTGCAATATCCATCGAGAAGAGAAGTTTGGAAAACGAGGCCATTGTTGTGTAGGTGTACAAACTTGCACAACTACATACAACTATTTTTATTTCTGCAGTTAGATGGAAATTTAAGTATTGAGTCTGATTCTTATTGTGTCCTTTTGACATGTCGCAAGTAGCCCAAATGGGACACAAGCTGGCTACAATGTTGGGAAGACCTGTAGAATCCCCCCAAGCTTTATTTTAGCATATAATATAGACCAAGAATCATAGCAGATATACTTTACTTATAGAATTGTTTAGGTTGGAAAAGACCTCTAAGATCATCAAGTCCAACCGCTAACCTAGCATTGACAAGTCCACCACTAAACCGTGTCCCTGAGCACTACCTCTACTCATCTTTTAAATACCTCCAGGGATGGTGATTCCACCACTTTCTTGGGCGGCCTGTTCCAATGTTTGATAGCCCTTTTGGTGAAGAAATTTTTCCCAATATACAATCTAAACCTCCCCTGGAACAACTTGAGGCCATTTTCTCTTGTCCTATTGCTTGTTAACTGGGAAAAGAGACCAACCCTCACCTTGCTACCACTTCCTTTCAGGTAGTTATAGAGAGTGATAAAGTCTCTCCAGACTAAACACCCCCAGCTCCCTCAGCAGCTCCTCATAAGACTTGTTCTCCAGACCCCTCACCAGCTTTGTTGCCCTTCTCTGGACACACTCCAGCACCTCAATGTCTTTCGTGTAGTTAGGGGCCCAAAACTGGACACAGTACTCGAGGTGAGGCCTCACCAGTGACGAGTACAGGAAGATGATCACTTCCCTAGTCCTGCTGGACACACTATTTCTGATATGAGCCAGGACGGTTTTGGCCTTCTTGGCCACACTGCTGGCTCATATTCAGCTGGCTGTCAACCAACACCCCCAGGTCCTTTTCCACCAGGCAGCTCTCCAGCCACTCTTCCCCGGGCCTGTAGCGCTGCATGGGGTTGTTGTGACCCAAGTGCCGGACCCAGCACTTGGCCTTGTTCAACCTCATACCATTGGCCTCGGCCCGTGGATCCAGCCTGTCCAGATCCCTCTGTAGAGCCTTCCTATCCTCAAGCAGATCAACACTCCTGCCCAACTTGGTGTCATCTGTAAACTTACTGAGGGTGCACTTGACCCTCTCGTCCAGATTGTTGATAAAGATATTAAACAGAACCAGCCCCAATACTGAGCCCTGGGGAAAACCACTTGTGACTGGCACTGGATTTAACTCCATTCACCACCACTCTTTGGGCCTGCCCATCCAGCCAATTTCTTACTCAGCAAAGCGCACACCCATCCAAGCCATGAGCGAACAGTTTCTCCAGGAGAACGCTGTGGGAAATGGTGTCAAAGGCTTTACTAAAGTCTAGGTAGACAAGGTCCACAGCCAGGCATCTGGTATTTAAGACAGGTATCTGGTCTATTAGTCCCAAGGACCAAAAGGAGTGCTAGGAAAACAGGCAGTTGCTATTAAATCATGGACAGTCATGTACACAGTCCTGTTGAACAGCATCAATACTTCCTCTGGGTTCCAACATTTTTACATACAAAGAAACTGGACTTCTCTAATAGTTAATGAGTCCTGTCTCATTTGGAGGGACGGAGACGGGGGCTATGGCTGTGTTCTGGGCACACCGTCCTTTATATTCCCATGGGAAGACCAAAGAGCATTCTTCTAAATGAACCACAGCAGGAGCCCACAAAGAACATTATCAAATTCCTAAACTAATTACTTAAAGCAGTACTTAATCATACAAAGTGCTTCTGCATTAAGCTACTCAAAACATTAACTACTTAACCCCTAAAATATCTTTGTGAATATATTCTTTTTATTGTTATTTCATAAGAGGGGAGATGGATGCTTGGAGAGGTCATGTATTTCTAAGAACTACGGAGTCAAATCCCATAGCCTCTTGATCCAAAACAGATGCCAGGGAACCAGCTGCCAACTGGGAGACCCCATTCCTGCCTCCTGGATGACTCTGGATGAATTCAGTACAGAACTGAGACAGAGATTTGTGACATAAATACAGAAGAAAATGACAGACTTTCCAGCTACTAAGAACAGCACAGTGATTTTCTTACGATCCAGAGTCCTACGGCTCCTCAGACTAACAGTTTCACAAAAGGTACCACAGAAAACAAGTCTCGCATCGCTACCTTTTAAGATAGAAACCTTTAAAACCCACTGAATGAGGTAAATTAATGGCATATTACATTACACTTTGTGTGCTGATAACAGTAAGAACTTAATCTTTTTCCTACCATTTAACTTCCTACCATTCAAAAACTACTAAATGAATAGGTATGCGTCTACATTCGATAACACATAGCTCATTTCTGAATTCCCACATTGAACATTAATGATTTCTCCTGCTTAGCTCAAGACAGCAGGATTACTTTTTTTGATGGGATTTTCCTTAAGCATCAGTCTAAACACCAACCACATCTGGGCCTAGCATAGCCTTCTTGAATTCAGTGACACAGGCAATCTCATAAAACTTTCCGGGTTCAACCCTCAGTGATGACTCCAGCGTGACAGCGAAGCATTCAGTGCACAACACAGTCTCGGAATTTGAGTTGCAGTGACAACACGTGCAATGCAGCCAACAGGGAGGGAAAAGAAAGGTTACATATGACCATTTCAATCACGTACTTTACAGCACAGAATTCTGGTAAATGCTTTGTTATTCCCACATTTTTGTAATTGCCCTTTCATCCAAGAATGACTTGTAGTCATAATCTGTTCGGCTTCGAGGAGTTCAAGAGGAAAGCACACAGGTTAAGTGTATGTAGGTATACAGGCCCTTAACAACACGCTTGCCCTTAATAAGATGCTTTAATTTTTGGCCAGCCCTGAATTGGTCAGAGAGTTGGACTAGATGATCACTGAAGGTCCTCTCCAGCTGAAACAATCCCACTCTACTCTACTCTACAGTGTTGGTCACAGCAGCCACAGAGCCCAGGGCAGGTGCCCCACTCCATCCGCGAGGCTGGGGATCTGCAGCAGCAATGGAAGAGCTCTGGGCCAATGGGATTCGGGAAGGAAGCTTTTTTTCCCTATAAAGCCCCATTGCAGAGCATGCCTACTTACAATAATAATAAAAGGGAAACTAAGCCTCCATTTTCCAGATTGTTACCCCTCTTTTATCCAAAAGAGCACTGACAGCAGCAGTAGCCTTCACTCCTACTTCCCACATCACGAGGGTTAATGGGGCCACCCTTCTAAATAAGGTGGCAAGACAAGCCTTACTGGGCTCAGAAAACAATTGTTTTCTGAAAATAATATAATTGAACAGATTTCTCTATTGCAACGGCTTTTTTCAGGGACTGGATTCATCTTACATAGACCACCAGCAATAAGATAATTTTCAGCCGGTCCTAAGCTAAATATATATATATATATATTTCTAACTCAAAACAACTTTAAAGATGCGTCACAGAAAACTGAGTCCGAGCCAAATTAGAACTGTGGATTAAAAAGACATTTTCAAAAGGTGCGTGTCTAAAACGCTCAAAGATATTTCTCAGTTTGGGAAACAAAACTTGCGTTTTGGTTGGTTTTTTCCCTTTGCAGACAGATCATTCAAGGGAAGCCAAAACCACACATTCACTGAGAACAAGCATATAGAGCACCCAATGGGCTTCTTCCCCAGCTGCAGTGCTTTAGGCACGCTTAAGATCAATAGCTTCCACGTTTTTTCCCTAACTATTATTTTCACTTTTTCTATACCCACCATTTCTGTGAGGTATGTCTTTAAACCAATCTGTTACAACACATGTAATTAGTGAGCCCTTTTTGTCACACCAGCGTGGGGAGAGAATTTTGTCCTCTATCCAGGCTGAATGTACTCACAGGCCAGACAACAACCAAGTAAGGAGCTGAACGGTAGCTGTGAATTTTATTGTTGTAATATAATTAATTTAAGCCTTCTATAAAGCAGTTTGTTAGGGATGGGCATGAGGGAGTGGAACATTATAGGAATTTCTGTAATTTAGTACCTCGGAGCAATGAACAATAGAACACAGCTTCAAGCACTTGTCTCCAAATCAATGCTTCTTACTTGTAAGGTAGAGGTAGGGAACGTTTTATTGGCAATATTTCAGAAATGAAAAGCTCAAATGACAAAACTTTTAGAATTTGTACGTTAGTTAAGCTTTGAACATGCTAGAATCTGGTAGGTTTTACACATTACAGAAAAAGGGATCTTCAGCTCCTGAAACAGCGAGGTGCAGTCAATCTCTATTATATTCTTAATTTTGCTGTCATAACAGCAAATTTAAAATCCTTCCCAAACCCAAACATTTCAGTCAGTTGAAAGTGGGTCATGGGGGATGGGTGGACATCCCACACAATCAGCATCAATCATATGGGGGTGAGGGGACACCAGCAAAATTCTAGGGATAATTCAAATCTTAGAGTAATATCTCTGCATAGCGGAGACAAATATTTGATGAAATCTTATAGTTCTGTACAAAGCACTTTGTGACACGCGTCAGTGAAAGAGGTCTTCGCCTGCTGGCTCCATTTGCTCATGGCAACAAGAACAAAACATCACAAACACAAATTTTCAGGGGTCTTTATTAAGACATACATATTTGAATATCCAGGACAACACTGAAAGGCATTTTCCCAAAATCTGCATTTCCCAGAGGAAAAATAAGGGAAGAGGCAGGAATTAAGACTGTTTTGAATGTAGAACTCTACTCTCCGTAGCTGTTGCCATCTACCAGCTCTTAAGCCCATGGCCATTAGTTTCATGACATTTGGTAAGTTTGCTTACGTCTTGATTTAGTCCAAATTAGTTCTGCAGTAGATAAAAGACAGAAGACCTGTTGGAAAAAAATAGTAATTAGAAACTTTCAGATATTGAAGATCAGACTGATTTTCTTCAGAAAGAATAGTCACTAGGCTGAAGAAAGCCTTCACTCGTTTTCTAAAATAACGATGGTATTGGATGAGGTGCACTTTGCATTCTTGACTATAATAAATGTGGGAACAGTTTTTTACTGTATGTTCTATGGGAAGAAGGAAACCGTGATATTCTACCGGCATGCAAAAAAGTGTATCTGAAGTAGCGTTGTATTATGTACAATATAAAATTAAGTACAGCAAAATTATGCAGTATGCTGTCCCTCACCAGCTCTGATAAACATCAAGTGTTTTCACAAATGGAACAATGGCATCCATTATGCTGTCTCAGACTACGTATGCTTCATAATTAACATTAGTAGAAGAGGAAAACTCTGTTCTGTAAAAGCAGTGCAGTTAAGTGACATTCATAATACCTACCGTGCAGTCCATTAACCTCAGCAATTTTAAGTAGCGTCGTAGTCATCCATGGCATTTCAGATTTCTCACGGCTTCAAATCTGTGGGCAGCTTCACAAGCTTTTTGCAAAGTTTCTCATGACTAGGATATCTGTAAAATTCCCTCCAGCCCCTTCTTCAATTCATCTCTTGTTACGCACCCAGTAATTCACATCTCTGAATAAAGATAAACGTATGTCCTTAAAACCACGCTCTACTGAACATATCTTTTGTAAAAAGCTTATTGATAATTTTAGGTGCTGTAGGATATTAAAAGCATACTGTTTCTTAATCTTACCTTTTTTCCCATTTCAGTGTGAGTTCTTGATGAGCGGCATTCCCAGCTGAGTCTCATAGTGAGAAGTCAAAACAATCAGGTATCAGTCTTCTGGCTTTTACCAACTTATCCACCGTTTAATATAGGTGTCTTCAAAAGGCATTAGCAACTTCACTATTTAGGTGAAAAAAATGTATATATTTTGTAGTCATATGAACCAGTGCAACACAGACTGATGTGTTGCTTAGAGACAACAGCTCAAAGCAGGATCCTAAAATATTCAAGAAATTACAGTATTGTGTGAATATCAGCGGCTAGAATTTTCATGTTCTGGTTTCATATTCTGTAACAGTGATTTTCAATCCAGAAGACAGCACAGGGAACCCACTTCTCTTTAGGTAAATGGCCATTGAAAATCCTCTCTCTTGTTTTTTAATTTTCAGTTAGCTGCTCCCGAGTTCAGCCTGAGGTTCGTTTCGCTGAAAATTTTTGTTATTCAAGAACTGTGAAATAAAGAGTATTAAATACTGCTTCACTGTCAAATGTTCTTCCTGGATGCGTGCTTGGGAAATACATAAAGGTAGAACTGGGGTCCTAAATTTTGGCATGGTGGGTTTTGTTAATTTCCTTCATTCACAGAGGGAAGAAACTGTTGCATCTTCGTTGATTCTGATCTCATGAAAGTGGCATTCTTTTTCCGCAAGGAATTGATTCAGATTTTATCATCAAAATTGAAGCAGAACTGCTATGACGGTAACACCTTTAAGTTATCCCTCTTATGAGGTACTCATAGTCCTGCCTCCTTAACATAAACACTTTTGTATTTCTGACACAGGTATGTGAGAGGGGCCTATCTAAACAAACATATGATGAAGATGTTTAAAGGAATTCAGAGCTCAGCATTCGCAGAAGAGGATGTCACCTCTTCCTCTCTGGCTGGCACTGCTAAATAACCCTGTTTCACGTAACTCAGTGCAATACCATATGAAAAAGATATTTAGATCCTCAGAGAATGCTAGCGTCTAAGAAATACAAAATACACTGGATTTTATAGCCCGGGGCATACGCCCAATATACACTAGTGGTACAGGAGAAGAAGCAACACATGCACGCTCTCAGAAGTCAAATCCTACCTATCCAACTTGCTAATCACCTTGTGTGATGCAAACAGTGTATACAGTGCCTCCAAATGGCAAATCAGTGGACAGCTTCAACTGGGCTGGATTACACACCAAAAAACCCCCACCTCTGAGCTGGTTTAGGATTTTGAGTCTAAGAGTCAGACTGCAAATTCCTGAATTGTTAAGGACTACACGTGCTTGTACACTCGTGAACAGGGAGTAAAAAAAAAAATCAGATTTGTGATCTGAACACAAGGGAAAGATGGCTGCTTTGGATCTTGGTTATACTATGCAACGAAATTTTCTAAACTGAAAACTAAATTTGCAATGGCTCATTTCTATCAGGGTAGTTATAATTCGCCAAGTCCTAGAGAACACAGGTAGCAATCGTGGCTTAGCGTGCTTCATTACAATTATGCCACGCCAAACCACGCTACGCCAGCGTAAAACTCATTTTGGTCTGGCAGCTTTCCTGCTCTATACATTGGCCCTAGTGTAAGCTCACTTTTTGACAGAGTGGTGCCTTCAGCATCCAGGG
Source organism: Chroicocephalus ridibundus (assembly GCF_963924245.1). Lineage (NCBI taxonomy): Eukaryota > Metazoa > Chordata > Aves > Charadriiformes > Laridae > Chroicocephalus > Chroicocephalus ridibundus. The sequence goes on from NC_086286.1 coordinate 106,770,177, forward strand.
ATTTCTGGAAAAGGTCTCTCTAGTAGCTGCTGGAGCCGCTGTGTCCCCGGCCGTGGGGCAGAGCCCACCAAGCCCCCCCCCCCCCGCGATGCTGCAGCATCTCCCTCCGATCTCCGTGGCTCCCACGGGCGCCCCAGCTCCGCTCCCACAGCCCATGGGGAGGGCCTGAGTCACAACGCCTAATGTAAAACCTCCGTCTGCAAGAAGGTTCCTTCTTTGCAAGCAATGGGAGATGATACGCTGACTGGGGGAGGGGGGGGGAGAAGCAAGGCAGAACGTGGCTTTTGTCTGGGGAATGAAGCTGTAAGCCACTGTCCCCACCCTCAGTCAGCTCCACGTCTGATTAAACCTGTACAGGTAAGGCTTTTGTCGGCAGAAACACCACCTCCTATCTGCTTGATATGCAAGAGATGGCACTTCAGATTAAAGACAAATAATCTAAAGAGAAATATTTTTTTTTTTACTTTTTAGCATATTCCAGTGCTGTCTACAAGTCACCTTTTTTTTTTTTATATTTTTTCAAAGATAACCGTGAACTAACTAAACACTAAGAATATGTTTGATAAAACAGAGTACCCAAATTTGTAAGATGCACTTCTCTAAAGGTCATTTTCTGTAATGTTACACTGATCACCGCCTGATTAAATTGCCTACTGCTCCAAATTTAATGAGAGACTGAAAATTCTCAATGGTAATTGGGACAGACGATGTCTTTAAAGAGAGAAAGTGAGTGGGTAGCTAGTTGAAGCACAGAAGAATGCTTATTAGTGTGGAGGTGGAAGAAGTCCTTACTGAGAAAAACAATTAAAGACTATTTTATTTGGAAAACATTGAATTTTTATTTGTGCTACTTCACTGGAGTCCTGGATACAGTATAAATTCCATAATGGGGAAAAAAAAAAAAAAAAGGAAAAAAAATCCAGCAACCAATAAGCCAGCACGCTCTCTCCTGCCTACAACTGCATACTGTATGGTGAATTTAATGATTTTGCATTTGTCTGTATAAAAGATTTGCAAGTATTGTCAGGAACTCTCCAAATAATTTGTGTCTTGCTCTGTTTTTCTTCAAAGTAAAAAGTTTGTTACTGCAAACAAGGTCATTCTCAGGAAACAGAAATACACCGAAAGTTAAAAAGACAAAGACAGTAACGGCTATCTGACTGCACACTAACGAACGCACTACATTAGGCAATAAGAAATAATTTCAGGTTAATTAATATAAATTCCCATAAAGACATTAGGTATTATTTATGCTCTTGCAATAACATTATCAAAACCTTTTACTGGGCATTGAAATGGCCAGTTAAGCAAACTGCTGTTAAAGATGTGGCTCAGATGTGAACTGCAAACACAATGACAAAGGGACAGTTTTTATTAAAATGATTGCATTTTTTAAATAGAAATGAGATTACACCCCCCGCCAAAGAGAGAGTCTATCTCAAATAAGTATTATTTAAAGGAAATCTCAAGAATTGCATTATATAAGAGATCAAGCAAGGCAATTGCAACAGACCTGGGTTTATAATCAACAGAATTACTGATATTTTTATGTCTTTAAGCCTGCAACTCCATCTTGATATCTATATTTTACCCTGACTGCAAAATGAATATCAACTGACTTATCTGAAGTTAAAATGTGTCATAAAAGCAAAATTTTATTTATTAAAAAATAAAAGTAACCACTTAAGACCCAGTTTTAAAAATAACATTGGAAAATGGTAATTCGGTGGTTCCGAATGAAAGGGAAAAAATGGCATAAGGAAAATCTTTAAGTCTGTTCTAGTGCTGTGAAATTTTTAGTCCAGCAATCAGGAGCTGTGGCGGGTCTGGGATCCTCAGGTCACAGCCGGGAGGGCTGTACAGGTGCCCCAGCAGAAAAGCGGTATTTCAGAAGCTGTATTTGCTGTTCCTTGTCCTTTCTGTGCCAAGAGCACGTCAAAATACAGATGAATTGTGGTTCAAGGCTGAGGTTAAAATCTGTCCTCAAGCATATGATCACGGTTTGTTGCTCAGTTGAAAGACTGACTTGTTTTCTAGTTCCCAATTTTCTTTTATTTCAGAGCAGGTATTTTACTTGGAGTCATATCTGGCTGGGTGAAAAGGACAGACATCAACTGCTTATTCATCCGCCTGGTATAAAACGTTTAACAAGGCACTGGGAGAGCAGCAAAATGTACAAAACAAACAGCAAGCTCAAGCTATAAGCAGCAGAAGAGATTGAAGCGTGAGCGACCACAAGCATGACCAACCTGGCCTCTCTTCCCAGCAGCCAGGAGAAATGCACTTCAGTAAAATGTTATTTCCTTTTTCAAGAGAAAGCAAAGGCGGGTTCAGGCAATTCCCGCCAGGTCTATTATTATTTACAAAGGAGGCAAACATCACTCTTGGTGTCCTGCTCAAGGAGAACAGGGCGAGGGGGAAGAGCTCCAGCAACTTTCAGCAGAAGAAAGACTTAATTCCTCCAGCACAGTCATTCCTGTGTGCAAGGAAAAGGGACTTCATTGCTAATTATGGCTTATTAGTGCCATTGCATTATAAGTTATCATAAATAATCAATGAAAAAAAAAAAAAACAAATTTAAAAAACATCCAGGCACAGTAGTACTTTCAGATTACCTACAGAAAGGGTTCAGGCTGCAAAGTACATTCTTGTTTCGAAAATCTCCTGGCTTCTCTTTCTCTGAAGAGACTGAAATCCTTTTGCCTATACCATGAATCACAATAACCTTCCTCTAGCCAAATGGTATTAGTCTACCTCCGCAGGCTTAGAGCGGATACCCTAGTCCCTGGTAAGAGATCTTCTCTGCCCTCAGACTGAGCAATTTGTAAGGCTTCTGATTCCAAATAGACAAGGAAGAAATCTTTGCAGACCCTTCTGCTCACAGAAAAGCTCCCCTTGCACCAGCTTTTCTCCCCCCCAACCCCTCGTTTTCTGTGATAGGTACGAGGGACAGAGCAGAACAAGACGTCTACGTAGGTGAGAGGTTCACAGAGTTGGCATAAGCTGCACAGGAACCTTACCCATCAATAATTCAAGTCAACTTTTAGCTCTTCTAACTTCAGGAAGGGTCACGTAGCACTTACTCCCTTGTTAACCTCATGTGTCCTCAACTGGAGGTCAGGAAGAAGGGTGGCACCAGTTCGGGGCTTATTCTGATGCTTGGAATATGTCCTAACCTCACTCCAACAAAAAGGAAGGACGCTACATCAAATATCCCTCTACCTCACCATATGTCCTTACCAGGTGGGGGGTTTTTTGGACCTATTTGAATGTGGTGATGTCTAGTGGGAGGTGTCCCTGCCCATGGCAGGGGGGTTGGAACTAGATGATCTTTAAGATCCCTTCCAACGCAACACATTCTATGATTCTGTGTAATTATGACTGAACTCCGTTCTGACATGGAGGAAGTTTGGAGAGGTTCCTCCTCCCTCCCCCTTAAGCACAGGGCAGTGAGGAGCACCTGCTTTTCCTCTTGGAGTCTTCCCTCACTTTTCAGTCTTTGAGGAAAAATAAGAACCTAACAACGTTTCTGCTCTAATTGAATTTTCAAAGCTTATGTTTACCAAATGGTTTGTAATTCTGGGAGGAGATGGGGGCGGGGGGGAAGGAAAAAAAAAAAAAGAGACAGAAAGAAGAGAGACTGTAAAAGCTAACGTAAATGCTCAAGCCATAATATTTCTAGGACTGTTTCCATAATGCCCAGATTCCAGTGGCATTATAAGATCACCATTCAGTGATCAACTGTGCAAATCGCTGCCTTAGAGAAAGAAAATCCTTGACAGAACACAGAGGGGAGAGAAGCAGGTAAAAGCGAGACAGTTACGATTACTAAAATACACAGTGGTTATTCATTTCACCTCTAAAAAGAAAGCATCTTTTATTATTCACTCCATCTGAACCCTAATCTGTAAGCCTGGCTCTTCTGTACACTGAAGACTACATTGCTGAAGTACTAAATGAACACAAACAACATTTACGTTCAACCTGTAGTTCCTATGTCACAAAGCTTAAGAATGCCAAGTAGATAAATCCAAACAAATCTAATTTCACATTTCATGATAGAGAGATTCAGGAATAATAAAGCATAACAACATAATAGTGGAAAGGAAAAAAATAAATCGCTGCATCATACTGGCTTTCATTTTATTTTCTGAGGTACACATTGCCATTAATTCTGCAGGCTATATACTAAGACAAGGACATTTAGTCATGAAATCACTGTCGGTGAATTGATAACTGTCAAGATTCTGTTCATCACAACACTTGTTTCTTCTTGATTCACTTTAACAAAACTGAATATTAATGCACAACAAAAATAGTCATCTTTGCATGCAAAACTTATGTGTTTCACCGAAGACACCCCCACTTCCTCCTACCAAACAGCTGTGTACAATAGTATATTCCAAAAAAATTTCTTTAATGCTAGAGCACCAAGGAATGGCTGAGGTAAAAGGAAGTCTTTTTGTCAAGTGCCTTGTTTAGTGAAGACACTTGAATATATTTTTATTTTATTTACCAAGTATAAAGCTGCTTTCATATTACATAACTTATTGCAGGACAGAATTAATCTACAATAAAGCTAAGATCTGAATGAATCTTTAAAGAATTATTGGCACTTTCTACACCATCTATGGGTGAGCTAGAAAGAGGCAACAAAAGCAGTCTTACTAGGAAAATAAGCATTATGGATAGACATGAAAACCTGTTATTAATCAACTTTTCACGTGTGATGTGAGCACAGACACGTTGAGAAGTGCACAAAGTGAACTTGAGAAGTTCTCATGTGCATGTTGAGAAGGTCCAAAGCAGGAATAGAAAAATCTCAGAATGGATATATGAGCCAAGAACAACAGTTCACAGTATTTATCTTGTGGCTAACTGGTGCACCAAATAAAGTATGTTATATCTTGCGGTGTGTGCAAGGGCATGATCTGAAATAAAAGGCTTTTGATAGTTCTCTTACTGAGAAAATGTATATGATGGTGATGCCTCTTGCGCGGATGTGTTAGGTCTACAAGCTCATGCTAACGTCTTGGTTCATTTCAGCCTGTAGGGAGTTGGTGCAAAATAACATCAGCCAATTCAGGGTAGTTTGAATGCCCCAAAGAGTGGTTCTGGGTTGATTTCATTCAGGGCAAGTTTTTCATCTAGTGCAAACTGCAGCTGCTTCATGATGTACTGAAGAGCTTCCAGCCCGGATGGACATGCAATGACCAGGTGTGCAGAACCAGCACCGGTTTTCTTTTAAACTGTAGGAAATTAACGCATGGTGACCAGTGGTATTCTCACGAGTTGGATCTTCTTTTCTTAATAAAGTATTCGTGGTGATCAACCACTTCCTTTAGATTGTGCACTGGGGCCTTGTCTCGACTAATCTGTCTGTTAGTAATGCACCGTCCTGATTGTGAACATACTGCTAACGTGTTTAGCACTAATTTAGGTTTCCAGCAGAGAGCTGAAGAAGCCATCTTCTGACCGAAGGACAACAGAGCCGTGGCTAACACCCCTGAATGAAATGGCATTGTGCTGAAGCTTTAGATCCAAGACAATCATTATTTGTCTGTACAAAACTAAAGAAAACAAAAGGATGCTTCTATTACTAATTAGAAAAAGTATTCATCCCCAAGGATTTACTTCAAGGAAGAGGTGGCCGAAAGCAGTGCATTGGCCAAGAAAGCTCGTGTTTCATTGAGCAATGACGGAGTAAAGTAACTTCTGTTTGGACCACCAGGCTGAACTCATCAGACTTCGGCAGCGTGATTCCCAATGACACAAACTTCTCCATTCAACATAGGCTGCAGCGAGGATCTCCTACCGAGCACTGTTCAAGATGGCACAGGAGGTAGGTCAAGTTGGAGCTTCGGCCTGACACTGACGTACAGCAGCAGCAAGAGGCAGAGACAAGAAGAGGGGCAGGTAGAGGGAATCTGTCACATATTTTTGAGTAAAAGAGACGGCACGTTCCCTATGGACTGGACGCAAACGTGACACAGCGTGCTCCTTTGCTAGCCAGCAAACTGATAAAGGGTTGCGCAGAATGCAAGAAGGAGAAAGAAAGGAAAGCCTGTTGGAGATACTTGTGCATCTGACATTTGCATGGGCAAGCGGAAAACCTGAGACGAGAACTACTCCTGAAACGAAGCTGTGGGTTTCTCCACACAGGTTTTCCATATACTGCAGGGGAAGCACTGCTTGAACTAATGCACATGGAAGGGAATTTTGTCATGTTTCAGGACTAAATTTTGCAAACAAGATCATCATCAAATATCATAAAAGGGCACTTTTTTGCTTTCAGCAGTCAGAATAGATGTTTAGGTAAAAAATACAGACTATTGGCCTCTGGTGGGGGTAGTGGGAGGAACTGAACTACAGCTAAACATGAGATTCCCAGACACTAAAGTTGATTTAACAACCTGATTTTCAAGATGCTGAGTTCAGTCAGTTATATATAATTTTCCTATGCTTGATGTTCACTTTAACTGAGTACAGCTCTGCTAATTATAACCTCAGTGTACTCTCACTCTCCATGGGGCTCCTACTTTGCATAGGGCACACATTTTAATTAAAGAGAATGTTTTCTTCTGTGCCACTGATGCCCATCCAGACCTCCTTGAAGAGGTTTCCTCTGGCCCAGCTGTGCACATATATAACAAATGGGTGCAAAGGGGTAAAGTAGCTGCAGCTCTAATGGGACTGAAAATAAAACTTCAGCCTCTCTTGCTCGCAGGCTGCCTCCTTTTTTCACTTCAACTTTCAAAGCATTGTGAACACTGGAATTAATAATGTTTGCTGCCTCTTCCTCTTTTTTTTTTTTCCTAGAATCATGCTGTAATAACATTGAGACTTCTCCAGAAGTCTCCAGAAAATGCAGATGATGAGAGATACTTATATTAATTGACAAAACTAAAGTAAGAATAGGAAAATGCCTTTTTCCTCAGTACTCAAGATTTCACTGAAAGAAATTTGCATTTGGTATTTTCTGTACATGGACTGGGCTTTTGGGCATAGGTCCAACAGGACAGGTTAAAAATTAATTATTTCCATTCACCTTGCGATATTCAAAATATAAGGTGCTGTCATGAAGAATGTGTACGGGGACTTAACTGGAATAACAATAATAAGCCCTTTTCCTTCTACTCCCAAGGTATCAGAGAAATAATACTAGCAATAACAAGAAAAATACTTACGTTAACATTTCATTGAAAGATTTTGTACATTCAAGAGAAATTGGAAAAAATTATTTCCTGTTTTTAATCTTAATTCAAAATAACAACCTAATTAAATTTCTGTAAATGGTAATCCACGTTTCTGTAAACTGCAATTAAGAGAAAACAGTCCGTACACTAAAAAATTAAAATGCCATAGGCAAATCTCTTCTGCACACAGAGGTCTCTTCCCCTAACTCTATAGTTTGGCATTTTGGGTCAAAAATATTAGTTATGGGTGATCTTGGAGGTGTGCCACAGTATCCTCCATGTCAAAAAGATCGTCACTAAGCTGCTCAGTGACCATACAGTTCAACTAACCCAGATGTCACTGGCCTGGGTGACATGGTTATCATCTTCCCCCTTGCAGCAACAAATCTATTAGCAGAAAAATTACTGCCACTTCAGTTCCTCCAAACTGTCTATCTACTTGCAATTTTGCCATTTTCTTTAGAATACAGAGGTAGATAAATATCACCCCACTATAAAACGTGTATTTCTGCTTTAATCAAGCTCACTTGATAGAAGCTGTGGAACGAGCTGGCAGAGCTGGGAACCTCTGGAGGACACACCACAGCGACCACCGAGGCACGGGACACCCCTGCCTTGGCAGGGCAGCAGCAGGATCTAACCTCGCCCTTCCCCAGCCCTGCCAGTCCATCCTCTGCTCTTCCCATGGATGGTGCCAGCGCATTACTACTGTCATTCTAACATTTAAGCAAAAGTCTTCTACGTGAGAGCAAGCTGCAAGTCACTGTAACTATTTTTCACCAGAACACAAGATGTGGGTGATTCAGCATCCATGCCCTTTTCAAATCCCAAGTTCCCACCAGTTCCAGCAGAGGCACTATCCACCAAGACGGCACCGCAGAGTGTTCGCTGTGAGTGATCAAGTATTAGGAAGAAAGATGAAAGCATTTGAACAACTTCTGCTAAGAACACACAAAGAGTGGTTCAGCCAAGCAAATGGCCAAAGATCAGTCCAGAAAATATGGCATTAACAAAGTTACTAATTGAAAAAGACCATTAGAATAATATAGCCTCTCTTCTCAGACAGTAGGTCACTGTCAGCTTCATTTGCCTTTATACTGGGGTAAACATGAGGACCTCAGATGTGTGCCTGACCACTGTGAAGAAACAGAGGCTTCAGGGCACATGCATGTCTTGTTTATATTTTCCTTGAGAGAACTAAATGCCCACGCGCAAGCAATGACCATTATTATTGTTACGTGTGTATAAGAGGTTGCGACCTTTTTTTCCAGGCACTAAGTTTTCTACACAGATGGACAACTTGTCAAACAGCCTTTCTAGTGCCATGTGGGCACCAAGGCAAGAAGATATATCACTTACTGTCTTGATCCAAACCTTTGAAGCCATACTTTGCTTTGGTTGGCTCAGATCATCAGTAAGTAGTCTTTCTCAAAAAAAAAAAAAAAAAAAAAAAAAAAAAAAAAAAAAGAAAGTGTACACCTACTAAGAATAGCCAAATTAAGAAACCGGGTTCAAATTATTTCTGGTTTCCAGGGAACACCAGTATTGGTTCCAATGGGAAGTTCAGAGGTGGAGACTCCCGACTTCCTCAGCAAGGAGCAAACCGTGAGTGGGGAGCCAGAGGAGGGACAGAGACTAATTGAGGAAGTGAATAGCACTGAGATGGAGAACCAGAGCTGGGACAGCTTGGAAATGAGACAGCAGGGATAATCCTGATCACCACCAGGAATTTCAGATACTCAGCACTACTCTCCCAGTATCACAGCAAGAGCCTCTGAATCTGGCTCGCAGACAGACCCATTCCTATTCAGTCCTAGGTCACAGGCTATAAACAACCTATCCCAACATCGTCTGTTCTGTTCACAAAGGTCCGTGCCACATCAACACCAGTAAATAAAATTCACCAGAGAACATTCTTTTACTGTGAGGCCAACATGCACAGCCTGTCCAGACAACTCTCTGGACAACTCTCTCCTCCAAAACAGGGTGGCCACATCCAAGAAGCTGCTGACGGGTCTTATCCTTAGCCTCAGCCACCACCCGTCTGTGCCTAGGAACTGCCTGAGAGACAGATTTTTTGCTTGGGGCCAAAACTAGCAGCAACAAAAACCCCCTATGCTAACAATTTTACAATATGGAAAATAATACAATCTATGGATTGGAAAATAACAGTATCTCTGGACAATATTAAGAACTGTGCACTGCATGGTTTCATTTACTAGTATAGATGTAGTCTAGATCCTTATTTACAGTCTGGCTAAAAGCGTATCTGCCATTTCTAACTGAAAAGGAAAAAAAGGAAAGGAAGAACAGGGAAGGGAAGAAGAACAGAAAAGAGCTCAGAGAAGCAATCTGAAAAACAGATCACCACAAAAGCTGTGTTAAAAATATACTAAGGCAGTGGAACCTGTGCGTACTCTCAGATGAAGGAAAGCTCATCTCAAACTGCTGTGAGGGACACAAATATGTAGCTACTGGACCTGTAAAAACAAAAATCCTGAAGTTTTACAATCCTGGATACAAACAAAATACTTCAGTCAGTGTTAATAGCATTGTTATTTGGACTTAAATCTGGGAGAAATAACATGAGGAGAAAAAACAACTTTTGGAAATCTAGGGAGTAGCTACTGAAAAAATATTAACTCTTTACTTTGCAAAAAATCTCTGTCGATACCTAACACTGCAGATCTTGGAGTGCTGGAAGCTGGAACCTCAGGCAGTTCTGCCCCACCAACATTTGACCACTTGGTTCTTGTGCCTTTGCAATGGCACTTGCAGCTGCGCAACTGGGAATTAATACAGGTTACGAGAGTTTCAGTCTAGATTGGTTCTTTGCTCCCCTTCACTACAAGCTTGCACAGATGTTTCCACGAGCTTAGTGGAGGGAGAATGTGGGGTAAAATCATGGAACGGTTTGGGTTGGAAGGAACCTGAAAGATCATCTAGTTCCACCCCCCCTGCCATGGGCAGGGACACCTCCCACTAGACCAGGCTGCTCAAAGCCCCATCCAGCCTGGCCTTGAACACTTCCAGGGACGGGGCATCTACAACTTCTCTGGGCAACCTGTTCCTGTGTCTCACCACCCTCACAGTAAAGGATTTCTTCCTAACATCTAATCTAAATCTCCCCTCTTTCCATTTAAAACCATTACCCCTCGTCCTATCACTACACTCCCTCCCCATCTCTCCTGTAGGCCCCCTTCAGGTACTGGAAGGCTGCTATAAGGTCTCCCTGGAGCCTTCTCTTCTCCAGGCTGAACAACCCCGACTCTCTCAGCCTGTCCTCATAGCATAGATGCTCCAGCCCTCTGAGAATCCATCAGGAGTGGCTCTTCCCACGTCGGCATCGTCGTGAATCACTCTTGGGATCCCAGGGCAGGGACAGGCAGCCAAACCCCTCTCAACAGTCTCCTTGTGGAGAGGGCTGCACATATAACTCCAGCAACATGAGCTCAAGTTCAGGCCATCACAGGTAAGTTTGTAGAAACATTAATAAGAGTAATAAGAAATTCCAGAAGACCTTTGGGAGCTACCACAGCACAAAGAAAAACAATATTTTGATCTTTCTCTTAGTTAATGTATCACTTTTGGATTCTAATATCAATGCTGAAATAGGATAGTATCACAGGCCAGAATTGGTACTATGGGAAATTAATTTATGACTGAAGATGAGTAATTCAAGATGTTGCCTGCTTTCATCTTCCCCCCAAAAATGTGGATTTCATTGCCACATTGCCCTCCTCTTGCCGCACTGACGACACACGTCTAGGGACAGCTCAGGTTTGGCAAGGTTTGGCCCTATTCTCCAAGAGGGCAATTTCTTACTACCTATAGTGCCTCTGCAGCACAGCTCGCAGACAATTACTGTCTCATCAGGTTTCCAAAATGTTCCCCATCCATCTTACCCATTCTTTTCACCAGCTATTGTCAGGAGCTTTACATATTTGATCGTGTAATCTTCTTTTGCTTATTATTTGTTTTTATTATTATTGTACCATTATAATCTCATTATAGTCTTTTCTAGTTTCAATTATTGTATTTATTTTTTTTCAGAGTCACTGTAATTGCTTTTAGTTTTTAATAATGTTAAAAATTTCCACTCTCTGAAGCACGCATTATTATTCCCATTATAAAATTCAGTTAAGAGGTTGTCAACAATCTTGGTTTGCTCTGGTCTTGGATTGATCTTTTTGCAATGCATGATACATGGAGCCTGCCTTGCCAACGCCTCCGGCCCACAAAGGTAGATTCACTTTTAAACAACAGGCTCATCAGCATATCAGAACTCACAGGAGAACTGGTCTTCATATTTGTACTGAAGAGAAATATTTTGTAAAATCCTGAAAGCCTAGGAGCATTATGAACTTAGTTTCCAGTCCATCCAACTGTGGCAATTACTGGTTTTCTGCTCTGGGTGTGCTTGGCAAAACTACAATTTTATAACAAGACTCCGGACTTTTGTGACTGAGTGACCATTAAGCTTACAAAACATAATCACATCAATAAAGTGTAATAAAGTAACTGCCCTCTGACAGAAAATAAGACTACTTTCTCCTCATTTCTCAATTATTTCTCTCAAATGTGAGATTAAGTGTATGTCTACCAATCACACACACACCCCTCCAAAGAAAAATTAAGTAAATCAGATGCAAAAATCAATCTTGTTATGTTTTCCTGCACAGGAATCCTGTAACCAGCCAGTAACCTACTTAAAATCAGTATGGCTTTACTCAGTTGGCACGTATTTTCCCCGAGAAACGTTTGCAGAAGTGACGATTCAAATTCTAATGATGCAGCTATTTAGTTAACAAAGATAGCTTTGCTATCACTTCTGATTAAATTAATTTACATGTTTCTGATTTACCAAGATTGATGTTTTCCTAGAAATAGAACTAAATGCAACTAAAATGCATTGATACTATAATATAGGTTGTGGGGGTTTTTTAAAAAAAAAAAAAAAACAAACACCACATTTTAATTGCTGTCTTGTGTAGGCAAGGCACTTATGTAATAAAAACACTTTTAAAAAATTAGGGCTTCCTTTTTAAAATAATTTTGGACCTGAATTCATTAAAAATTTGGCAACAACCTGAGCTCTTCTTGATCTAGGAATATTATTTATAGGTGTGTACAAGCCCCACTGTAAAAATGACAGAAGTTTCAGGTGCAACAGGAAAAATATTGCTCTAATCTGCTCAGGAAACACTTTTCGGTGTTCTGAGAAACATGCCTCAGCACTTAATCCCATGCAAGTCGTATTCATCATACACATCATAAGCATGTAATATTTGCATCCTTTTAAAACTTGACTTTCAGTTCAGCAATTAGATGCTTTAGGACACAGCACATGCATTTACTTGTGTGCAAAACTAGATTAGAAAATTTTTTGAGTATTTTGTGATAGAGGATCGCTGCGGGGGGGAGAGGGGACGAGATGGCTCTAGTGGATGGGTGCCCTTCTCAGCAAGGCACCCCTTGACATCCTGTTATCCGCTACTGCGCTTAACACCCAGACCCATTCAGAGGTACTGCTATGAAATTGCTCTTCAGCTTGTTCATCTGCATAACTAATGATCACTTCAGAGACGGAAAGACCCATCCATGATAACATCAAGATAAAAGTTAAAAGGTCTGAAGTTACAGACAGCTGGGAAGAAGATGGCAATTTAAGTGTAATTTTGGGGAGAATATGCAGGCTACATTGTACAGGTGACAGGGTGTGATGAAGAAAGCATTTTGGCCTCTTCCTGAAGCCCTTAGTTACCAGAAAAGCAACTCACATTACAGCTCATCGTTTCACAAAAAGCTGGAAAGGATCATTAAATCATCTAGTTTTGTCTCCATTTCTCCCCAGACATCTACATTTTACACAATAACTCCAGTCAACTTGGTTGTCTAAATCATAACCTTTTAAAGAGGCACACATCAGGTCTATGTATCTGCATCTTGGCCACTGAAGCACTAATGCCCAAAGCATTTGCAGAAAAATTACACACAATAAAAACGAAAAAAAATGGTGTAGGTGGAATAACAAAGACAGGGGAAAGGGAATTCAGTATTTTTAAAATGTAGTGCTTACCTCACTACAGCTAATATCTAGTTTTATATTTAGCAAAATTGGCAAACAGCAATTACAGTCTTAAAGGCAATCAGTGCATGCACCCAGCTACGCAAATAAATAAGTAAAGCGGCACAGATGAAGATCTTTCGATTTACCTGAAGTGCATTAGCAAGGTATTCTAATGACAAGTACCCTGCAAATTCCCATAAACCAAAGTCAGAAAAGGCTAAGGAGTCTGCTGTTCAAAAGGCTTATCATTTAGCTTGGTATCATAGCGTACGACCATGAATATTCTAGAAATACACCTCTGATTTGACAGGCGTCTCTGAGCTGAAAGGGTCAACCCCAAAGTCCTCATGTATGGCAGGTGTAAGACACAACAGATCTGAGCGGGAGCTGTTCAGAGATGAAGAGTTTGCCATGGGAAATGGGCATTCCATCAGCCATTTCCATCACCATCCTCACTATGGAAAAATACTGCCTTATAAGTAGTCTGTCTTGTTCTACTTTTCTCAGATAAATTGAAGAATCTTGTATTAGATGATGCTTTCACTCAGGAGTGATACTCATCTGGTTCCACCAAAATGCACCTCTGTTTCTGAAAAGCCAAAAATCAAGCTCTAAGTCTGACTGTGAGGCATTTTATCCAGATCTTAGGGTTTTTTTTCCCCCGCTTTTCCACCTGCCCATCCATTTTTCCAAGATCACTTAACTAAGGCAAGCAAGAAAACTGTAATGTACTAACATGAATTTCAAGAACACCGTTTATAATGGTGAAACCCTCTTCCTGTTGACTAGTCCTCTATTTAAATGCCATACAATAAGTTAGCCCTTCAACTCCCAGCATCATCTTAAAACAATGTGTCGCATCCCTTGTCCAGCACCACAGAATAGAAACAGTTGAAACTTCCAAGAACGTATTCCTTGCTATTGTAGTATTGTGACCTTCTTTACTTGGTCCCAATGGGCCACTTCATCTTCCCCTAAACCAAAATAACTTTGTTGGAAGGTGTCCAGCTTACTAGACACCAATGAGATTGCTTTATACAAGTGTCCACTATATTCATGGTATTCCAATTGTTTGTTTCAGATACAAGTTTTAGAAGACTGTTTTTCATATTTACTTCCAGCTAAGCGCTGAACCTGGTTCCACTGGTTGCACAGCCCTTCCAGTCCTGTTTCACTGCCATCACAACAACCTTTTGAGATCTTTCAACCAATGTCCAGCCCGTTAAGTCTGTGCTCTGCTATAATGGAACGATGGTTTTAAAAATCACCTGCAAAGTCAAACAGCTTACAGCACTCTACACACGTTTGGCTGGAATTAACTGAAACCTTGAAGAAAATTTCTGTTGGCAAGTTCTACTCTCATAAAAACATCTGAAAACCCATTACAGAGCCTAAACCTGTAACTGCTTACTAACAAAAAAGATGAGACAGGACCCGGGTTTTACGTCACATGAAATTAATTTCTTTCTGGAGTCATCCTGACTGTTACTTTGAATACTGGTATAATACTGACCCACTTATAGAGGTTTCTCAGTTATCCTTAAGTTATTCTAGTATTATCAATGAACTAGAAAACTTTCTCAAACAACTTTTTCAGACTCTTGTATGTAAATGACCTGACTGTACAGATACTAACATAGATACCACTAGCACAGAAGCTCTAACTGACTTGCATAATACAAGTTCTTCAACCTGAGAAGTCAAATACAGAATAGGAATATTTACTGAAACCCTCTAATTTCTTTTATCATCAATACTGAAACTTTCTTCAACTACAATGGGTTTACTCCCCTGCTGAAATGTTTTTGTTCTTAATTTCTTTAGAATCCTCCATTATACTTTGTTCTGCCAATTATATTTTTCACTAATGCCCTTGAGGGAACACACTTTTAAGTGCTTTGCTGTATCAGCTCCTCATCAAGGAAGGAGTCAGGCATACAGAAGCTCTCCTATCTGTGATGACAGGAAGCCCAGGAGCCAGTGCCACATAGTTTTAATCTACACAGCCATATTTGGAAATAATCTCTGCATTTGCTACCCAACCCAAGGTGATCCTGAGCAAAGACAAACTCATTGAACTCTAAAATATTACATGAATAGATTCCCCAGAAGCATTAATGAACATCCCAGACAGAAGATAAAGCTACTTTTGGTTTTGAAAACCAATATTCAAACCTTTAATTCAATAGAGAATTTAAAGAAAAGAAAAAAAAAATTGAAGTAAATGCTTCCAAAGCCCTCAGGAAGTTATAATTCGGCTACAGTTTCTTCAGGCCCTTTCATTTCAAAAAAACTAACTAGTACGTACAGGCTGAAAAAAGTTGATTAGGTTTTATTATTAAGATATCTGCAGGAGAAAAAAAACAACACACTAGATGGAAGGCAATTATGCAGCCTTTACTATAGCATATATGCCCGTTAATTCATTTGCATAAAATACTTAATGATCAAAATCATCATTGCAGCAATATGCCTAACTGGATTTGTATATTTTGTATAACATAAGAAAACAGAGTCATTAAACTCCCACAGATTTACTTCTCACTCTGTAATTTGAATGTGAACATATTCAATTAAAAACACTTAAATAATGAAAACAAGGATTATCACTGGGATGGTAGTTGTTTTATAAAAATATGCCAATATGAAATGCAGAAATAGTGAAGGGTCACTGTATTCAGTCAACTGATTTTTTTAATATAATTTACTCATTGACTGCTGAACTTCCAGTATTATTTGTTATCCCAAAGTCAATAACTATAGCATAAATGAAGCTTTCACGTTAAAAATTCCAAGTGTGAAATTTATGAGAACAGGCTAAATGTTTTTCTTTCCCTTCTGCAAAGACAGCTTATAAGTTAATTCAATGGAATGAACTAGATACTATGGATAAGGAGATATACAGAAACAAGAATACTTTTTTTAAAACGATCATTTTACCACAGATGGAGGGCTGGGGGAAGGAAAGAATGAAGAAAATATATATATTTTACAATGAAAAAGTTACCATGCCCTAATTCCTATTTAACTGGAAGACAATCCATAACTGAATATATAAATGGCTTCTTAAAACTGAGCTAGTTTAAAGTCCTAGTTAAAACTAGGACTTCCTTCTTATGCTTACGATTCACAGCGTTTAAAAAAAATTAATTTGCTGGGGTTGCTGTGTCAGCCTACGTAATGTGCTTTTCAACTAATAAAAATAAAATTTAAAAAAGTTTTAATTTGGGGTTAAAATATAACTACAGGACAAACAGTCTTGTGATCTGTGAACTCTGATCACATTTTCTTCCCTCCAAAATAGGAAATTTCAATGCATTCACTTCACTCTTGAGGAAAGGACTTTGAAAGAAAGGGTACAAGGTAAGATTTACCTTTTCCCACAAGGTTTAGAAAAAAAAAAAATGGTCAAGGGCCAAGAAACTATTTCAATATTTTTTTCTTGGAAATGAGAAGTCTCAAATCAAGGGCATTAGCTTCCAGATACATAAAATGCCACTGCAAAACAAAATAACAATCATCTCTTCTCCATGTCCGTGGCGGACTGAACAATAATATTAAATTTAAAGTTCCAATAGGGTACATTTCAGTTTGAAATATTCGCACAATATCTAACAGTAAGACTAATCAAACACAGACCTACAGTGCTTCAGAAAGCTGTGGAACCTGTCATAGGCTGCACAACCATCAGGAATGACCTCCAGGCAGGCACGAACAGAGCTTGCCTTGGACAAGGACAAGAGACTACGTGATCTGTTCAAATCGTCCTCCGGACCTAGAGGTTTTCTGTGATTATTTGAATGAGCTAAAATTGAAAAGTACGTGAAAAACGTGTGGCCATCAAATCAGATATACACAACCACAATGAAAAATGCAGTTTTGTACTGGACTAAGCACCATGCCTTTAGGCAGAACTCTTGCATATATCACATTCTTCAAAAAGTTGGAATCATTGTAAAATTATTTTATTAAACTATATACAGAATTAGTCATCAATTCCTTGAGAAATTGTGCATATCGGCAGATTGTGTTGTAAGTTGACAATTACCGTGCACAAGGAAGATATCAAACATTACAGTACAGAACATGCTCGTGAAGACACAGAGAGAGATGCTACCCAGCACTACAAGAAAGCCTAAATGATGGACAAGCCTTATCATCATGCAAGAACTTAGGAAATTACAATCCAGGATACTCAGAAAGGAAGAATATTTCTGAAAAACAAATCCCTGCCAATAGGAATCAATTGCGTTAGAGGAGACGTGCTGCTTGTGTGAGTCTGGAAACTCAGTCTAAAGGGCAACAGCACTGTGGTACGACTGCCCTGCCTTCACCCTGACTGGCCAGAGTGCAAATAGATAAGTTAAAAGAACAGATGCAAATTCCATCCTTATTTCCCATCCACAAAAACAAAACAAAACAAACAAAAAAAAACCTCAACAACAAAAGAAAACATACGTATCTTTGTGTTGCAAAATGAGCTGATCCTTGGCACTCCAATCCCATTCTACTCATATGCCTTGAGAGACAAAATTCAAGAATTAATGGGCTGTGTACACATGTCCAATGCCAGGACGAAGCAGAGAGGAATGAAACACCAAAATATTTGTACTGCAAGCTAAACCTCCCAGGTTCTCCTAGAATGCTCAAGATTAAGCCTTGGCTAACATCATATTCCTTGAATAGGAAAAGAAATATTTATGGTAGAGTATTTATACCTTAGTCAAAAGATCCAACAGGAAGGCAACAAAATTCAAGTTAAATAACTACACAGTTTTGTGGGAAGCCATATGTCTTCTAAAATGCCAAGCAAAGATGTCAGTGACAGTTAAGGATGTTCTGCAGTTTACTGTTGAGAGTAATTTGTCAATAACTTGCATGACGATATGCTAAAAGATTTTTTCAGAGAAATCAACCGAACATTACACAATGTCAAACAGCTAAGAATCTGCTAGACCAGAAAACTACTTTACTAAAGTGTAAGTATAGTGAATAACAACGTAGGAAGTGTTTCTTACATGATTTAAAAAAAAAAAAAAAAAAGACAGAAAGAAAAATTCAGGTAAGTCATAAAGAACAAAATTAGAAGATCAAAAAGAAAGGCAGCAAAACTAGAGAGACGATAATAAGTGCATAAAATCCTATAGGGAACTGCAAAACATCAGGCATGGAAATCAGCAAAATATCTAATAAAGTGATAAAGCTGCCAAATAAAAAAAAAAGGATGAAAAGAACTACCAACAAGGGAGAAGACTGGAGTTATTGACTATGCTGAGTTATGAAAGGCCCCAAGGAAAAGGAAAACACAAAACATCAGAGAATATATCTGTGATCTGTGATGCTCTTGAGTTACAACTCAACAAAATAAAAATAATGAAATGGCATAGGATGTCTTCCACAAGGACTTAAACGGTAGAGTTTCAAAAGAAGAAAGATGACTACAGCCTCTTCACACATAAATTACTTGAGTAAACAAGTCAGAGACCAGCTCTAGCAGAAAACAATGAATGCAGCCCAGCAACTATTACTTGTAAAGATTTCCAAGAGAACAGTATCTTCATGGCTACAAGGTTGAAATTTTGAAGATACGCACCTTAACGTCAAAATCTGCCTTTCATTATGAACATGAATCTCATGCCAATTAGAAGGACAAAGAATCAAATTCATCTCAGAGTTTACCCTTTCTTGAATTTTATTTTCAGTAACATGAAGTCCAACCAAAACCAAAAAAAATCATGGAATCATAGAATGGTTTCTGTTGGAAGAGACCTTCAAAGACCACCTAGCCCAACTCCCCTGCCACAAGCAGAGA
The DNA here is from genome assembly GCF_963924245.1 of Chroicocephalus ridibundus. Lineage (NCBI taxonomy): Eukaryota > Metazoa > Chordata > Aves > Charadriiformes > Laridae > Chroicocephalus > Chroicocephalus ridibundus. The sequence goes on from NC_086286.1 coordinate 106,789,255, forward strand.
CATCTTTCACTAGATCATGTTGCTTAAAGCCCCATCCAACCTGACTTTGAACGCTTGCAATGATGGGGCATCCACAACTTCTCTTCTTCCAGTGTCTCACCATTGTCATTGTAAAAAAATTTCTTCTTTACGTCCAATCTAAACCTACATCATTGCCCCTTGCCCTGCCACTGCAGGCCTTGCTAAAAAGTCTTTCTCTGTCTTTCTGACAAGCCCCCTTTATATATTGAATGATGTATGATGCAATCTGTTTTCTTTCAAGTTAACCTAAGAAATGGAAAGACAACCATATTGAAGGCTTAAAATCTGTCCCCCATGAAAAAACAACCAAAATGCTATTATCTCCTTCAAAACCATCTTCTCTGCCTATGCAGAAGTGCCTTCATTAGCACCTTGAGTTCCTAGTTATGAAGAAGCTTGTCTCAGCATGGGAGGCTCCCTCACGGAGCCAGTCTCTTTGAAGTGGTAGAAAGTATCTGAAGAGTCCCTGTCAAATCTGGTGGCCTGCCTAAAGAAGCCATCTCATTTGGGTGATACCAAGACACATGTGTTTGCACAGACAGAAGTAGATACCTTAAAGCACCATCCAACAGCCTACTTCTTATTGGACACCAAAGCCTTCCGTGCCTTTGAGAAGCACCATTCACCGCTATTGTATCCAAAAACCAAAAAGTTTCCAAATCAGAGGGATTACCTCGTTCCCTGCAGCAACAATGATATTCAGAATACTGCTAAAGAATCTGAAAAGAAAAACCTACAAATTGGGGCTTTGGTGTCTCCCACCATCACCACCAGCAGAACAGCAAGGCTTCGAGCGATGACTTGTGTTTCTCTGGATCAACAGCTTGCTTTCATTAGCCCCCCTCATCTCCATCAATTTTGTAGAGCATTTTACAAAGTGACTACCATTAAATAAAGTTATCAACTGATTCTGTTAAATACTTAACACAACAGGTCTTCAACGAAATAAGCATGATAAATCTCAAAGAAAAAGAAGTGTCTTGCTCCTTATGTGTCAGTTCTCTGTAAGTTGCTGAGGGGTATTTAACGTTACAGACTGAAGCAGAGGTGACTGCCTCAGCGCCATCCTGCAGCCCCGAGGAAGAGTTCAGAGCAAATCCCCAGTAACCCGAGTGCCGGCAATCTCTTCGCCAAACCAAAACCAAACAGGCTTCCCCCATCCTAACTTGACTATTTGAGCTTTGACTTTTTCGTTCCCCATAAAGCACCCCAGAAGTACAGCATAGCCATATCATTCACTGAGACACCGGAACAATTTATCCGCAGTTGTCATCTTTGAAAAATCTGGCTACCCCTTTCAGCATCTTGAAACTGGTTTCACAGAAGGAAGGTTCATTGCTAAAACAGAAGGCGAGATCAGTAATCGTGCAGGAATTTCATTGCATCATCGGTGAGCATGAAGTTTACCCCCTCGACTCCAGCAGCACACGTGCCTGCAAGACACACGGTCCGCAGCGCGGCAGGGGACGCACAGCGCGCTCCTGCCTGCGACCTGCCAGGCAGAGCAGGGGCGGATGGAGGTCAGACTCCTCGTCTCATTTGCAGCATTTGGCAGTCCAGAACATACAGATCTCTTGTTGCTGCACAAAATACTTCAAGGACCTCAATTGTGCGTTGCTGCAGAAGATGACACTCCACTTTCTGAGATGTAATTTGCTCCGTGAAAGCATATTCTTTATTCTTAGAGAGAAGCTATGCCTTTCCAGCTATGCCCTTGGAAGACCGCATCACATCAGCACGTTCAAAGAATCACAGGCAAAGAAGTTTTTATTTTCTGCATTAGCTAGCAACAAGTGTACTTCTGCAGTTTAAATTTCCCTATTTCTAAACCACTTTATAAACATCATTAAGCACTCACTACTCTCCTCTGAGCTAAGCAAGTATTACCAGCAGCAATGTACTAACCACTGGCACATACCACCCCACCACTGGGTTAGGAAAATGATTAAAGACCAAAGTAAAAGCCCTTGAAGCTAGAAGATAAGTCTTCAGGGAAAATTAAATACTTTACTGTTCAGATGGTCAAATGCACAATACCTGTCACCAGACTAATTTGGACAGATAATAATAAAATGAACGTCCTGTTAAAGAGGAGGCTTATAATACAGTGCATTTGTTTACTGTGTCTTCTTACTATTACAGTTGCCATAGAAACAGGAGAGAGTTAGAAAATTTCAGCACCGGGCAACAAATTCTAATGATCTTTTTTAAAGAATCGTTATAATACATATTTAGTGCAAATCAAAATACACCAGCAAGACTTATACTCAGGTATATGAAACGTGGATCACTAGTCCTAATGCAGAGGTGCTCATGACTGTGATTTCTATGTCTTCGTGGCATCAAGAGAAAGGACGCTTCCTCTAACACACATCAGTTATGGCCCATGCCCTGCTGGTCCTTCCTCTTCAGGCTTTTCAATTTCATATCACTGCCTCCAACCGCCCTCCAAACGAGCCGGGGAGCAAAAAGTACTGAAGCATTTTCAAAATATACTTCCCTTTCCCTGAAGCTTATGTGGTATCTTACCCCTTACATTTATAATCACCTACAGCCTAACCATGATGTAATTTCTTATGCCTTGTGGGCTGACTTCTCTGACTCACAATTTCCAAATATATTTGTGAAGGTGGTTCATGAATTAAACTTCTGTCAGCTGAAGCTTCCAGCATTGTTCTGCCCATGTTCAGTATGGAGGCTCCGGGCTCACAAGAAGTTTTAATGGTACAGTACAGAGGATCAGTCCTTGATTTATAAAGGACGTTCAAGAAGCCATTATATAAGGTAAGAAAGACCGCAAATGGCCCCATGGCTTTTTGTCGTGCCATCGTTATTCTTTGGCAAGTTTAGGTTTCCTATATATACCCCACTGAAAATCTTGAGATGATTCAGCCCCAGGGTTTGCTGTCAGATGAGCACAGCTGTGAGTTATGCTTCTCGTGGTTTCTCTGGTACTGTGCTCTTACCCCTCGCTGCTTCCCTGATTTTAAGCTGTGTCCAGATGAGACCTGGGGGACCCTGGGACAGCAGCCTCCGTCAACTACAAATTCACACGTCCTCACTTCAGCATTTAACTACCTAAGTCTAGCAAACCAACAAATTTTAATAAAATTAATACAATCTACAAGTGACAACACGCATCTAATCTTGTAGAATTACTTTTACGAGGTATAGTGAAATATCTCCACCTCCTCTGCCCCTTCCCTGCCCCAATGATCTCTGCCCCAAGAAGGACAAGCTAACAGGACCGTTTCTGCTGTTCCTAGGCTCTTCCTCTGCTTTTCCCTACTTAGCGACACCACTCCTCTCGGCTGGCAGTTTGGGAGAGGTTCTCTGGAGATACAGCTGGCGCCTTACCCAATGCAGAGGCATACCGAGACGACTCAACCACATGTGCGGAAGCACGGGGTTGCAGGGGGTGCAGCGCTGCCTCTGGTAACGTACTTCTACAATAAGCACCACTAACAGCTTTGGGGATCATCTGCATTACTGGTGCGGAAGTGTTTGATATTTCCCATCGTGACAGAAGGGAGACAAGTGGTTAAATTACTGCCTGTTGTGCATGATCGTAGACATTAGCAGCTGTTATTTATAGTGCCTATTATGTTATAGTATCCCAAAAGACAGGAGAACCACGTCATACAGCATTACTACAAATAAAATCATTCTAGCACAGAAAAACCATTTTAAGCGTAGAGAATATCACTGTGGTTTATCTTTAAATGGAAAGCATGAACTGCTCAGATGTTTTGATAACAAAATGCATGTTTTAGTACTCCCACCCCACCAGCTAATACAAGAAGAAATAGGAAGGACAGGAAAAATTGTACATTAATGAAGGCAGCTGAAAGAAAAAAGGTGCGTCTGGAAGAAGTCTCTACCAGTACATCAGTGGAAGTGGGATGCCCCTGTCTGGGAAATGCACAGCTGGAAGAAAAGAGAGCTCTCAGGTTTTAATCACAGAGAGGCTTGTATACTGCATCTTTTTAAATCTGTTATTCGATCCTAGGGAGTTAAATACAAGTCCAAAACACGTGGCAGACTACTCCAAATTAAGCAGCAAGCCTTAGAGCAGACAAACACCATTCGGGCATCTTATGCATACAGAAGTTATCTAATACTGTAAGCATCTTAGATGCAGAATCCAATTCCCCATACTCTCCCACTCCTCTAGTAAAAAGGGGTGGTGGAGGAGTAGGGGGGGTGGCAAAGGACAAAATAAAGCAAACAAGAGTTTCTCGAAATAGTGAATGTGAATTTTAGTCCTTATTTTTTCTAACTTACATTATTTTTGCAAGAAAACTTTTATGAAAAAAATCCATTATTCCCACATCCCCTGAAAAAAAAAACGTTTTGCTCTTCAAAACCTTGAAGAGCTTCCACAAAATCAGGGATTACGACACAAGTGAAGTGAATCTGGGAGAAAAGACTGGTGGTCACTTCTGATGCTGTTTCCACTACTTACTCCTCTCAGTACTGGGAGTCCTCCCAGATAATTAAAGCATATATTTTTAGGACCTTTAAAAGGTGAGGGAATAGTTTGAGTTAGCTCACAATCAAATTCCTCGAGTGGTAATGAAGTGTCAGTGTGGTCTACTGTACCCACGTGAAACCAAGGCTCCTCCAGCATCACAGCTATATTCCTCTGAGACCTCTATGAATTTCCTGCGCTCCTCACCATTGACTGGTAGTTGTTCTAGAAAACAGCATGAACATTTTACCGTACTCACTGTATAACTAGAAATGTCTGTCTTTCAACTTCTCTGCTCACTTACACGCTCTTTTAACTCTACCCACACACTGCACTCTGTTGGCCAAGTTGTACATTTTGGCACTGGACTTCAAAACTATGTTCCTCCGCAAGAGAGTGCCTGTGTATAGTACACGCACACACACATACACACCCCCTCACTCCACGTGATTTATATACTGCCTGGGCAGCCGTTTCACAAATAGATGAAAGTGCTAAAAAAATAAAAATCCCAAACTCTGGCACATAGAAATCCATCATTCTACATACTGCTTTCGTTTTGCAATGCTTAGTCACATTACGAACATGGCCAGTTACCAGAGCTGCCTGCAGTTCCTGGTGATGATGATGTACACCCCTCTCTTCCTTCAGTAGCTGAGCTGTACTCATTGGGAATGCTTTACAAAATATTTCAGAACTAAAGGTCAAGTAAGCTTTCTTGCAAGAGATGCTTTTTTCTGGAGAGAATTTCCTTCCTACACACCTGCAGCCACCAGGGCTCTTACGATGTTAGACAAAGAGACTGCAAACACACACACTTACATTTCTGCCTCTAGAATTAAGCTTCCCTGAGTTAGAGTCCTTCTCCAGCCCCTGGCAAGACTGCTGTGAAAATGCTATTTTACAGCTAATGGCTTATATCTGGTCCTGAGAGCACGGGGGCTGGCCAGCACTCGCCTTTCAGGGGAGCGTGTTTTATTGGTCTTGGAACATTTAACGTGACATCTACACGTCAGTGAAATATCTTCCTCGGGTTTTTTTTGTTTGTTTGTTTTTAAGACTACATAGTTTTGGGTGAAGCACAACCATGACTTCTCATAACAGTAATAAGAGGGGGAAAAACATCTCTGGGAAGGAGCTAGTTGTAGTGGAAGACCTTGAACTCCAAAAAGGACTTTGCACTGTGCTAGCAGCCAGCCTGGACACCCTGCAAAGACCGAAGCACCAGTGCACCATGCTGTGACCATGCTTTTTACTCCATAAGCAGAATGGCTCCGAGACCTGCGCCAGCTGGAGCCTTAAAACAGTTTTATGTTCACACATATCCAGAGTCTCCTGGCCTGTCCAGTTATTTTAAGTGGACTAATATGTGTTAATTATACCTGGAAATCTTGATACTGAAGTCTGAGAACCTATTGATCTTGAGATAACAGATCTGACCCCTTTGAAGTTTGGGTCTACCCCAAACTGCCTCTATTTTTGTACCACACAGAGACAAGATCTTAGTGGATTCAGCCAGACAGTCCTGGGTAGATACAAATCCAGTAGGACAAGGCAGTCTTCTGGCTGGTTTGAGACTGAAAATTGTATAGTTCCTTATCCTAGCTAGACATCTAGCAGTACTAAGGAATCTAAAACAACACAAAGGATGTAAACCAACTTTAGAAGGTAATTTCTTCCACAGCCTGAAGGTTTCCTCTTAACATCACTGCAAACTACCTGCTTTTCAGTACCACTTGTGCCTTATCCAGATTCTGGATCCCTGGGAGAAGTGGAATCAACGTCCTGGTCCCTTATGGCTACACTCCCTGTGCTGCTGATCTTCTGTAGATGAGAGAAAAGCTAGAGAACAACACTGATGGAAACCAAAGTTTGGGTAATAGGTTTATATCCACCTTGTAGGCCATGGTGAGGGGAAGAGAATCAGGAAATCATGAAGTGAAAACCCAACCAACTCATGAATATTAAAAGATTTTGGTATCTTTACTCAAACTTCCTGTTTTTTAACTATTTCAATTACATTAATTCCTACTGTCAGATCACCTTTCCAGAATTGAACTAGTACTAAACAAAAACAAGTAAACAAAGAAAAGTCTATAGCCAGCGTTAGCATACTCACTCAAGTCGACCAAGTCTTCTGGAAGAAGAAAGGTAGTATAAAAATGAGACATTAGACATTAGCTAATCAAAGATGATGCCACATTTAGGGAACTGTCACGTTAGGGAACTGCTACACTCCGCATTCTCTTCTAAACAAATATGGGCGTGAAAAAAGGCTCATATTTCTATGAGGTACTTTAAAAACATGTCAGGTTTATATGCTTGTGCAACATACACGAAACATAGATGACAAAATCTAGAAGGAGGGAAGACACGATAAAGAGCCTTCAGGTATATAAAGGGTATCTGCAAGAAGCTGAGAAACAGGATGCGCCCGTCATCCACGCTACTTAATGGGTTTAAGCTGCAGCAAGGAAGGCTCAGGTAACGTATCAGGAAAAGCTGTCGGTGGTGAGGTTAGGGAAGCTTAATAAAAGGCTTGGAAAGGCCACACAAGCATCTGTCAGGAAAGAGGTGGGTATAGCTGATCCTCCTTTGGGCATGGCATAGGCCTGCTCCCTTCCCATTCCCAACTCTGTGCTAATTTGCCTGGTCACTTCTGGCCAAAATAAGAGGAATAACGGCCTGGCCTAGAGACCCTGGATATCCTCTTCCCAAGGACAGGCTAACATTAAACCGTGGCTGGGATTCAGCCACTGAGGAAGGGGAAGAAGAGTGTATATAAGAGTATGCTGCTTGCAATTAGTAGAAAGTTTACCTCACCATACACCCATCTGTAGGGTGACTGCTCCACGGCCCCGACTTTCCTGATATGGTAGTGTCAGTAACATGAAGGGAAAAAGGAGAGCAGGAATCTCTAGGGAAACGTGAGCGCCCTAAATTATGTTCTGAATGCCTTAGGTGATATCCTTTGTTTCACTTTGAGTCCAGAGCATTTAAATTAGATCTTCTCCAAACTGGATGTTTTCCTTCCATGGGTTGATGTGGAACTATTTGATTAATTACTGTCAATATTTTTCACAATGCAAGCTACGTCTGACCAGAAGGTCTGTCACAGCTTATCACGGGTGATCACTTATCACTCACACCCTCTCATCACCTTATCCTTGCACAGTCCAGTTCAGTTCACCCTTCTTCATCCTTTACTGGTGATCCTGTACATCTCTACAGAGTTACGATAACAGGTATAGTTCATAACAGCTCTAATAACGCTTTTATTTCTTTTTTATTTTACAAAAGTTGGCATGATATGCCTAGCCAACCCAAAGGCAAACAACCTCGATACCAAGGCATGAGAACTTCCGGATTAACTAAAAGATTAAGAAAATACTTACTCTTGCTTTATTTCCGCCCCCCCCCTAATTCCTATTTCCATGGAAACTGGGCTGGAAAGTACCAGCAGGCAGCCTGCAGATGAACATCTGAATGAGAACGCTCATGTTGAACTCAGCAAGCAGACAGCAGGTGAAGTCTGCAGGAACTGTCTAAAAATCTATAGCAATGTCTTGAAAGTAAAAGGACAATCTCAGTTTAAGCAAAGAACTTCCAAAGAGAATGATACATAACCCTAGTGGATATCCTTGCATTGTACCGGCTGATAATCTAACTTTCTCTTCTATAAAACGTAGGAATAACATTTCTTTATCTCAATGGCAGAAGACAAAAAAATTCATCACAATTAATTATTTCAAAATGTTCAGATGGAAGATGACATGCTAGTGAATATGGTAAGTTATTTTTATAACAGGACTTTGGCTTCTGAACATAGTTCTGTAATTCCTTCTGTGAAATCAAACTGCTGCTGTACAGTTCATACATACGCATTGTGAGCCCAGTCATTTGGACGGCTCTTCTTACAGACATCCATTGCATCAGAAAAAAAATTAACTAGCAGATATTAACATACTTGCTAGTTATAAAACACATTGGTTTTCAAAACCAATCCACGATCCTTTTACTTTAAAAGCTACGAAAGCAACCGAGTTGTAGATATAGATAAGGGGGGAAAAAAAAAAAAAAAAAAGCAATGTTAACTTCTTTATCCAATTTAGTAAAGTTTAATGCAGCAATTCTTTTTAATACCATCTTAGATTTTTCTCATGTTCAATATTTGCTCTTCAAGCAACAGGAAGAAAAGCAAACAAGCGAAGGATGAAACATTACTGTCTTGGGCTATACTTTATCCAATGAAGAGACTGGTTATTATTAAACTCCTGCTTTTGTATCTAAAGCAATTACCACGCTCTCAAGCAGATATTATTCATTCTTTGCAGAGAGCAGAATATTGGTCACACTTTTTTTTTTTCTTCAATGTACTCTTTGCCAATGCACTGGACAGAAGAGAATGATTATAACGAAGCATTTAATGTCTTCTGCAAGTTCAATATCAGCACACAAGAGCTGACCTGAAAATGGATGATGAAGAAACTTGAGACAGCATAAATCTTTTTTTTTTTTTTCCTTTTTTTTTTTTTTTTTTTTTTTAAAAGAGTGTTGTTCAAAGTTTAAAAGAGCTATTTATCAGAATCAAGTCAGCCAGATAGGTGCGGATGCTCTTTACTGTACCTATGTTCTTCACTGTTGGAGAGGAAATGCAAGTTTAAAGCACCAGCGAACGAATCAACCCAAGAAGCTGTTAGTGACGATTGATTCGTTCCTTCCTTTGGGATCTTCGGTGGGAAAAAATGAGCCCAAATTTGCAGTCCACAACATATTTAACTCACGGCTATGACAGAAAAGGATAGCACAGAAGCTGTTTGTGCCATTTCCTTGCATGACAGGAAACTAATAATTGTGTATCAAGAGCACAACAGCGGCACACAAAGCACACAGCTGTCAGCATCTCTGCAGTGCAAGAATGTCCATTTAACAGCTGCAGCAATGGTAAAAATTGCACAGAGCGCCTTCTGTTAACGAGTCCCATTGATAACTCACGTTTTACTGTACCAAGTATATTTGTGCTCACCTTGAGGATCATCTACTGTGTGACATCATGATAAAGGGAGCTCTGGGATAAACAAAAAAAATCAAACTCCAAATAATTCACTTATCTGGTCTTAGACTGCTTAAACACAGCATACACTAAAACATAAGCCTTCAGATATATTTCCTCTTTTGATTTGCATGCAATTATCTATAGCTAAACAACCCACATGTAGTGACTGAAGAGCTCTATTTCAAGCAAGATTGAAAATAAAAATAAGTTTTAAAAAAATACATAAATTTAAATAAAAAGCAACACACATCAGAGAATACTGACTGTTTCAAAGCTTCATTCTTACCCCTCAAATATGTTTATTTATTTTAAACACATTGTATTTAATGGCTGTCTTCCTTCTGAGGGTAGAAACCAAGTGTACTGCTCATACAGTGTGAACAACTCTCCAAACCATTATCATAACTAAGACCCATGCTTAGGGAGCGGGGAAGGACAGCCTCGGCATATGCCTACGGTTTGCAGAAGTGACGAGGGGGGACTTTTGACTTGGCTGAAGAGTTCCCATTGGCAGGGCATGGACCATTGCTAGGAAGTATTTATAAAGAGAATTAGAGCTGGCTGCACGTGCACACAGAGGGTGGTGGATGTCCATCAAAAGGGGTGGGCTATTTCTCCCAGCTGGAGCTGGAGAGAGGGAGGTTTATAATTCAAGAAAATAAGCAAGCTGCTCCCTACCACGTCATTAGTATCTTCATACTGTTTCCCCTTATGATCTTGTTAGTAACACCTGTACAGAGCATGTAACTGCTTTTCTTCCAATTAACTTTATAACTGCTAATGCATCCCAGTTGTTGCTGGCTGGTTAAGTTAGAGAAGATGGAAAGAAACTGAGAAGGAACATCAATACAGCTCTTAAGAGTATGCTTGCAGCGTATAAAATGGAAGCGAGGAATAAAGGTGTCTGGTCTGGGATCTTTTGCTTCCTGAGGCACATGGTATGCGACAAATACAGGTTCTGGATACCAGCCAACATGATAATGGACATACATTATGCCAGTGCATGATATGCAAACTTTTAATTTCGTAATTAAAATATATTTATGATTAATAGAAAGCTTCAAATAACACTTAAGAAAGGAAACATCACTGTCTATTAGAAAAGCTTCATGCAAGCAACCAACCTGCAGCATCCAGTGTTTTATTTAGAGATTGAGATTTTGTGTTTTACATGTTTGAAAAACGCATCATTCTCTAACCTCTGCAAAGCCTAATCTTGTTAAATACATGTCTTCCAAACTGCATTGCTGTGGAACGGCTGAATTACTTTTTTTATCCTCCCTTTTGAAAGGCTCTGCAGGAGATGTTTTTATAGCCAAGTTACAAGCACTGAAAATAAAAGTTCATGGTAGAAGTATTAACACAGCGTCACGAGGGGAAGGTGATCGGTGCTCCCGTCCACCCTTCTTTCCATGCATAGCTCTTCTCCAGTTTACAAATATAGCATATCAATACCGACAAAGCGTTGCCACTTCAAACTCGTGTGCTGTGTAGCAAGGGACAGTGGGATGCGCAATTTTCCAGGGTATGGGCAATCCAGGGCCAAACTACTTTTAAGGCCAATTGCATATATTCCCCAAGAATCAAGGTTAGGTTAGGTGTGAAGAGCAGCCAGATGAGAGGATGGCGTGGCAGCACTGGCTCCGTGCTTCCCAAGGGCTTGTTTCTTCCTCCGGGGTGCAGCCCCTGTGCTAACAGCATCAAAGAGGCTGGTCATGGGGGCCTTCTTGAACAAGGAGCCCAAGACCCCCAAGCTGGCCACTCCTGAACTGCTGAATGGATATAAACAAGTAGGGAAACTACCACCCTTTCACCCATCCCTACAGCACCTGCGTTCCTCCCTAATGGTTTTGGAGGTCTCATTTTATGCTTCTTTCCCTCCTTTTTCTCCCTTCCCTCCCCCTCAGTCCATCTCGATTTATCCCTCTCTCCTTTTTCTTGGGAACAACTCCTAAGTGCGCATTGATAAATTCCTCCAAATGTCAGCTGAACACAGACATAGACCTAAAGCTCATAATCAGGCCACTTCTCTGGGCTCATTTAATGAGAATAGAGCTGGGTAAGATTATATACGAAGTATACATTTGAATGCAAACAGCATGTTCCACATTTACACAAATTTAATTAATGTCTTCTTAGTTTGGACTAGTTGATTCAGACTTAACCAAACAAGAAAATGGATCACCTATCTCACAGGCTCAATGTATTAAACTCAAAAATAGAGTTGTTCTTTTCTCCAGAAAGGAGCTGAAAAATCCCCCATGTCCTGTTTGAACTCTTCTTCTCCTCCTCTCTCCCAAGTATTCAAATGCCATAAATGGGGGAAACAGGGAACATGGAAAATGGAACACAGACCTCATTTACTTTGCACCTGGAGAAACTCCCAACTATATAATACGTAGGCATAAAAACACTTGCTGTAGCCATCACACAGAAGCAATAGAATTTACAGTTATTTTCATACCTACGTGTGCTCGAGTTGTACAGCAGTTGTTACGTACCAAAACCTGATAGGATTCCTCTTCAAAAAGCTTAGTGCAAAATTTTCAAAAGCAAATTTTACACTAGTAGGCTCCTCCTTTCTCTTACGTCCAAATGAAAGCACTTTTGAAGGTGACTGGTATTTTAGACAAATGGCTCTCTTAATATTGATTATAAAGGCATATTTCACCCTCTTTAGATAAATGGTCAGAGTCTTACTGCCCAGCTCCAAGCCATCACTTCAGGTAACACTGACTTTGATATCTACTTGATACACTTCCGTAGAAGTTAAGAAAAGTTTGGTCATCAAAGGAATCTGGATCAAATTCTTATACTAGAAATAAAATTTTTAAAAAGATAACCGGCACAGGATATTAGCAGCAGAGCACACAGACTGGGCTGTGGTCATTATACAGTGTTTCCTTAGTCCAGTTTTCAGGAAAACTTGAAATAATTGTAAAGGCCAAAGTCCTTCTGCAATCTGTTCACTAATTATAAACTTCAAGTTCTTGCTAGAAGAGGTGTGTTATTAACTATCTCACTATACTGTACTGCTCCCGTGTTCACAGATGAAAAGGGAAATGAGATTTTAACTTTCATTTCAGCAGTTGCAGGTAACCACAAGTCACACCCCAGTTCAACACAGTTGTCAAGTTCTCTATGCAATTACCCTTAGTGCAAACTGTGCCTGAAATACAAGTAAGAGCAAGCCAAAGAACGAACGGGCTTATTTCAGTGGTAGCTAATGGCAGAAGGGAGAATGAAGCCTGAAGAGCTGCAAGCATTCACATATGTTCTATTAATCAGATATCAAAAATAAGCTGTATTTTTCCTTCTACTTCTCCAAAATTAGACTGCTAAATCAAACTCACAATTGCATGTGCAGCCTCTGTCACCCAATTTATAAAATTATAAAAAGGATTTTAAAACTTATCTTAGAAGAAATTGTTTTTCCTGTAATAAAAGAACGTAAAATTAAATCATCATTTTCTTCTCATCCATGTTATCGTTCTCATCAATTTATTTGTTCTGGTCACAAACATAGTGCTTTAAGCGTCCTCCTGCACCATAGCAAGGCATCATTAGTGGTACTCCTTCTGTCTACTCCTTTAGCCTACTCCTCTAGTCTCTGACAAACAAGCATAAAGCAAGACTTTATCTGCAGTCAGAACCACATATAGGACTTGGTGCTTAGCACCTTTGCGAATCAAGACAGCCAGACTGCAGACTCCAGTATTAAGCCCCTTTTCTTGCCAAAATTCTAACTGTATAATTAACAAGAGATGCTTCAGAAGTTCCTACAAGTACCTTCATAGGCAAGACCTGATACAACATTGTAGAGACTTGTCTCTACAATAGCATTAGCTGCAGAAAGCTAACACAATACACAAAATCTTCACATGACAGCAGATCATTTAAACAAAGTACTGAAGTTGCCAGTCACTAGAAGAAAACTTCAATGATGGTAAGTAGCAAACAAGACTTCTCTATATTATCTGACGTGCGTTTGCATTTCTCCAAATCATATTACAATATTAACTCATTAGAAAAAAGTTTACCTGTGTTCCTGTCAGGTAAAATACAGCAATGCTTCTGCAGTATGCCAGGCAGAACCTGTTGCAACAAAGAACGAAACGTTAATGTAGATATATATTTTAACATCATATGAAGAAGAGCCAATGCCTGCTGGAGTGCATACCTGATCAAGCTTTGTGCTCTCATACTGCATACAAATTAGCTATCATGGCATGCAAATGTGAACCCCGCTCATTAGGAACAGCACACGGAGAAGAATCTTATAAAATTAGCTGCTTACTACCTGCCTGTAAGGTTAGTATCACCCTCTCCCACAGACTACAATATTAAAAAGCTGAGTAGAAGAACGTAAGACGATAATTAAACATGCTCAACTTAGAAAGACAGTACATTACCAGTCAATGACACTCCCGTTCCTGTTTTTGCACACGTGTCCTTGGAGTTATGAGATCTAGCTTGGCATAAATCGCTCAGGACCAAATTCCAAAGCACAGCATTTCCCTCCTCACACACTCAGTTCCAGCAGACAACACAGAACCCCAGAAGCTCAAGTAGGAAACTCAAGGGAACAGGACAGAGAAGATCCCAAGTTTGTGCCTTACCACATCCACCATGCTGAGATGCCACCGGCAGCCAGCAAGAAACACTGCAGAAGCCTCCCACCACCAGCAGCCCTTTCCTACAGGCAGGAGCTCATCGTTCTTCATAGATTTGCACATTGAAGTCACCTGTTTTGTCTGCACCAAAACAGGTGGAAACTTTGGTGCTCCTACCAGCAGCAGCCTGTACTTGAAACACCTGAGACCACTGTCAGGAAATGCTGGGCTTCTAGCCTCTAAGAAGACCCCAAGCATCACTACAGCTTGCATTAAGTTCCAGAAATTTAGGAAGGAAAATACTTTAGGCGCCAGGGCCATTTTTATTTTGCACAAAGACTGCTCTTGCTGTTTGGCCAAAGTTAATAGCTGGGGATGAGATGGCTGAGAGTCAGACACGAACTGCCCCTGCAGCTGCTCCGAATGTCCCCATCCCTCCCTGCAGGACTTTTCCAATACACGCTCCCGTAACCCCAGGGGGATGAACACCTCGGCTTGTGTGTCCTCCAGCACAACAAACTCAAGTCTTTAAGAAACTTGCTGCACCATGCTTCTTCCTGAATGCACACATGCAGAGGCAGGGACGTTGCAAAATTTTGCTTTTGTTGCCATTATACGCTGAAAAGTCAGTCTGTGGTCAGAAAGCTGCCCTGGACAAAACGCAGCAGTGAGAACTGTCAGGGCTAAAAACAGTTCCCCACTCAACTCCTCTGAATTCTACCGAAGGCAAAACATTTAAATATAAGCTCTTACAAAAAAAAAAAAAAAATCACTTATTCTGGCATAATCCTAAACTTAAGCTTGTGTAGAAAAGGTAAAATAAATTGGGTTTAAGCAGCGGATGTTAGGCATAGGGTAATCGAGTCACATCCCCAGAGATATGTCTCACAGATCCCCCCAACAGCTTACCAAGGAACTGCTTTGTTGCAAATACAATTTATAGTCACATTTGGGGATTTATTGCATTACTGTCCATATATCTTGTGAATGTATTTGACTTGCTAAGTAGCTTATTTTTCTCAAATTCCTTCTATCTCACTCTTTCACGTACACACACGCACAGGGACTTGTGTCCTGGTGTAGGTCTGTAACTGCCAGTGCTTCTGGAGGCTGCCAGACCAGCGCTTCCTTCCCTAGACACGGCATAGGACCTCATGGGTCACTCACCCATGGCCACTCTTGAAAGTCCACAAAATTTGAAGGAAAACCTACATTAAACGATTCACAGCCACTTGCTTCCAAGATATGCACTGGTCTTTTACTTCAATTCTGTTGCAACCCCATTTAAGCAGCTCCCACCACCCGGAGGTTGAGGTACTTGACCCGACGGCTTCCCTGCCTACAGAAACACCCTCACCAGGAGACAGACCACGCTGGGGTACGTATGTGGGCATCTCCTACTTCCAAACCTCTGCGTGCTCAGCTATACTGGCCACGCACTGTCCTTTCTCATCTCTTTTGGTCTACACAAAACCTTTCAATAAGTAAATGTCTTCCTTAAGTAGAAATCCTTCTCCCTTGAAGTGGTCTCAAAACTAGCCGGTTTGCTTCAGGGAGGACTATTTGAGGCAACAAAGTAAGACCTGAATCAAAGTATCAGCTTGCCTTACCCCGATTCACACGCAGAAGGCAGCTTGTATTTTAAGAAGAATCAATAGCAGGAATAACAATCTTCTGAAAACCACACTCGTCATTCTACAGTGTTTCTTAAATTTTAAAATAAAAGACAAAAAATCCAATAATTCTTAGGAGTACAACGTCATACCTACAAACTATAGCATTTTCTTTATGGCCACGGATATAAATAACAGCACAGTCTTACAGGCATCAAAAGCATAAAAATTAGAAGCAGAGAACAAAGAAATCCTAAAAGGAACAGAGATGGTCTTTCAAAGCAGTGTAACACGAAAGCTGAATTTTTAAAAAAACACTATCTTACTCAGACATAAAGTAACATTTAGTTCCTAGTGAATCTGCCACATTTTCTTCCCCACATTCATGAACCATGGAGAAGCATTATGAATTTATTATGAGCACCCAGTTAATCAAATTAAGACTGAAATTAAAAGAAGAGACAGAAAAAGCAGGTCTGGAGTAGCAAGACAATTACAATGGGAAAAAAAAAAAAGCTCTAGAACATAATTTTTCCTTCCTAAGTAGACTGGCTATAGATAAGAGGACAGTGATACTGAAAAGCACAAGCTGGAAAAACATTTATTTGTCCCTTCCCTTCGCTCTCTTAAGTGGGCAAACAGCATGGCAGAGGCTAAAACAATGCTTCCTTCTCCCCAGCCCTTTAACGTGTTTACCCTGCACAAAGCCAGTTTCTGGCTGGTAGGAGTTTGATATCAACCTCCCACTTACTTATCTACAGCATACAGATTTTTACACTGTACCCATCTCCATGGTATCCAAGAGCCTCTTCACACTGCTCGCCTCCCACTTTCTCCCCACTCCGTTTCTCTCCTCCCTAGGGAAAATGACAGGAGAATTCCTCAGCAAAACTGTCACCTTTCCCTCTACTTGTCGCTCCTTTTCCCTGCTGCTTTCCTTTCATTCATTTGCATGCTGTAATCCCCAGTTTATTCCTTGAAACGCCTCACGTCTCAGAGCTTTTTTTTTTTTAATTTCACAGAAAATCCCTAGATTAATTTTTTTTGGTGGTTCAAAACTTTACCTACGCAGGCAATTTGAGTGAGAATCTTCATCCAAATCAGTTCTGGAGTGATTTCTGCTGTAGAAATCAAAACATGGGAGCAACTGGAGGGATTCGCACGCAGGGAAAAAACCACAGAGAGAACAGAATATTGTTTTAGAACATACTTCTGTTTCCTCAGCAAAAGAGAAGCGGGTTTCAATTATATTAAGCTGATGATTTAACCTTCAGTTGTTTTAGATGCTCTCAGCTGGGAGCTAAGGCATTGCAAGACTAAATTAAAACTGGACGCATAGATGCAGAAACAGAATAAGTAATACAGCAGGTGGTATGTCCTTAACATCAAGGTGCAGTAGCCAAATTAGCTCTGGCCCACAGTATACAGTTAGGCAGACACATGTAGCAGGAATGTAGCTTTTGCCCACCGTGCCGAGCCGGAAGCTTTCTCCAATTCAGTGAAAAATTCTAACCGATGTTGGTGGACATTGATCAGGGCCTACTTACATTTGTTTTCACTACCGCTTGCTGTGCTTAGAGATATTAAAATATATAGCTGCCATAATAAGCATTCAATTTTTTAGTTGTAGCTGTATGTAATACAGGTATGCAGAAAGCTTCTCAGAGCAGCACAGGGTAGTTACATAGCTGTTTACAATTTAGTAAAGCTCATACTTTTATACATCTGCTTGGAAAGTTTCCCTCATTTCGTAAAAATAAAACATCCGAGTCCTCTGAGTTTTTGGCATGCAATACTTTTTTAGAGTGGTTTAATAAGAACTAGAATTAATTCCTACAAAATCATTTTAAGTTTGGAAAGTACTAACCTCTAACACAATTAAAAAAAAAACAAAAAAACTTACAGAGAAGCGGAAACACGTGAAGCAAAATAATTTCAGTATGGAAAATGCCCCTATGAAATGGATATCTACTCACTTAAAAGGATCTGCGGCACCAAGATTTTTAGGCCTCTCTGTGGTACTGAATGATAAAGACGTTCTGCTTTCTCCTCCACTTATAATTGCACTGCTAGGACGGCCACAGGAAAGTGAGCTGGATACTATTTTCCCTTGTCCCTGTACCTTTTTTTCTGCTGAAAAGTCAGTCAACTGAAAATGAAGGTCTCACATGTCCAAAATTACAGAATACCCAACTCAGGAGCCTGGGTGCTCCATAGGTGAAATTCAAGGCAGAAGTTAACAAGGATTTATACTGTGGTTTATAACTTGCCAGAAGGAAGGAACCTCAGGTCCCAAGCTGAGATATGGTATTTGTCTCTGCTTTTCACATCCTAGAAATCCAGTGATCCCGAAGACTGCAAAGTCAGAATATACCCTTTTGGCCACACCACCCTCCCAGGCCCTTGTGCTCATGTTCAACCACTTCCAAGGACCGCCTCTGAGACAATCCCCAATCCTCCTAACCCCTCTCCCCCAGAAAATTATTACAACTAGCATGTGAAACATTTTGATTGCAAGAATGTGGTAACTTTCATAAGAAAATGTGTCAAACACATAGTGGTCCAATATACATCGATTTATAAAATTTTAGAGAAGACATTCCGGAATTTGAGCTTTACTCATGCACCGATGGTTACAAAGAAATGGTCCTTGGGCAGAGTCATCCCACCAAGCGTGCCTTGTACCTTCTGTGGAAGCAGCACTGTACTGGAGAGAAGTGGACTTAGATGTTCTGGTGTGATCCCGTGAGTGAGTTCCCATTTTTTTTGTCTTTCAAATGTTGTGTCACTTCTTTTGAAAAGGTGGGCACCTCCTAGCCCTTGCTATCTGCACTGCACTCCGTCCTAAGCATTCCTGCTTTCCTATTCCTACTGACCACACAAATCTCGTGGGAGGAATTTTAATTCTTTTCACTCTAAGGATCATATTCATTTTATCGCTGTATTCGCTTTTCCTTATATTTGTCTCGGGGCTTTTCTTTTAGGGAAGATCCTTTGTCAGATACTACAGAGATGTTTTGAGATAATGTTTGTAACATCTTGATCTTAAAAACACTGGAAATCCTGCAATCGCACTTCTCTGAATGTCTTTTGTTGCCTCCTGTTATTATACGGGCATATTATATTTTGGATTTCCTTTTCATTATTGTTTCCTTCTATTTTGGACTTCATATCTGAGGATTTTAGATGTCTGTGTGCCAGTGACAGTGTTAAAAGAAGGTCATACTGCTCTGGAACCAATTCCCTGCTGCTTCTTAAGCAGAAAGGAAGCACACTTAGGATTCTGGAGAAGAGAAGGCTCCGAAGAGACCTTAGAGCAGCCTTCCAGCACCTAAAAGGGGGCCTACAGGAAAGATGGGGAGGGACTCTTCAGCAGGGCGTGTAATGATAGGACACAGGGTAACAGTTTTAAACTGAAAGAGGGGAGATTTAAATTAGACATTAAGAAGAAGTTCTTTACTGAGAGGGTGGTGAGACACTGGAACAGGTTTCCCAGGGAAGCTGTGGCTGCCCCATCCCTGGAAGTGTTCAAGGCCAGGCTGGATGGGGCTTTGAGCAGCCTGGTCTAGTGGGAGGTGTCCCTGCCCATGGCGGGGGTTGGAACTAGATGATCTTTAAGGTCCCTTCCAACCTAAACCATTCTATGATTCTATGATTTGGCCGTTCACAGCAGCCAACTATCTAACGGGGCTGTAAAGGTGTCTGCCTTCAGACAGGGCGTGAAAAGTAGACAAGGTTTCCCATTCACAAGCTGTTGGGTGATATGAACCATCACAAACTCAAAGGTTTATCATTACAGCGTTACCATATTTCTTCAGCGCAGGCAGGCTCACGCAGCCAGCTGCTGAAATGCTGCACCCAGCTATTGCCTTCAGCTCCCTCACAATATGCAGTTGGTTCAACCTACAAGAAGCTAAATCTGAACTTCAATCCACTCTCACAAGCATAATTATATTTGGTTATGCTTTTTAAGGGGTATCTAGGGAGCACATCAACAAATAGCTATTATCATTTCAGTTCCTGTAAGAACTCGAAAGCAACCTAAGATTACGAGCATGTCTCTTCTGTGTCTCACTTGAAGCTGTTATTGACACAACCCACACCGGCATCAGCAACGGTTCCAAGTTACTGGTAAAATCAGTCCTTGAAGTACATGGCTGCGGAGGAAGAGAGCAGCAGGACCAGAGGGACCCAAACCCACAGGCGTTCCCTGCCATAGCAACCCGGACCCTGCTCCTAACGGCAAACCTAGTGCAAGCAGAAAATATTAAGACTCCATCTTCTTGTGTATCTGGTACTGCCAAAAATAGTAGAGCTTTTGCAAGGCCTTTCAATCATTCCCCGCTAGCTGTCAGCTCCTCTGCCCTGCCAAGGAAGGAACCTTTCGCCATAGCTGCCGATGAGCTGCAAAGGCAGCCCGTGCCGGAACGTCTCCCACCCACGGTGCTGCGAGGGAGAAGCCCGGCTTGTCAGTTTATTTCATTGTATTCTGATGAGACGGCCCAGACTTGTCCAATTAATGTTCCTCTGAGATTTCACTAGATTGCTGTTGTCCAATATCCAATTTCACATACCCACCAGTGAACCTTCATTCTAATTTAATGTCAAAACAGAACTGGCTAATGATTCATCTGCTTTGGGGGGTTTTTAGTAAAAGTATTTTCCTCTCTATTCATCCTCTACCTTAGTCCACCATTCCCAATTACGTATGAATAACATAAATAAAACATGAAGATTTTGTTGAAAGGACAGGTTACACTGAAAAAAGATGAATTGTATTTACCATATATCAAATACTTTGATATTGTATTGATGTATTTATCATATCATATCAAACCACATTTAAATATGTATATTGTCTCCTTTTTTTCTGAATAAAAGGAAATGTTGGGTTAAGGAAGACAAATCTCAGAAATATTCTGAAAACATTACAACACCCATACTAATATGTATTCTTTCAGATTGTATTCCATCTCAAAAAATGGAAATTTTCTAAAACCCTTTCCACGATTAAAGGAAGTATTGACACCACCAACAGCAGCAACGCTTCTTTAGCAGAGTTTTCAACTAAAAGTGACAGACATTTAAGTAATGAGGAACTCACTGACTGCATAATCTATTTCGTATATCTGAATCAAAACTAAATAAGGGGAACCAACCCTAGAAGAAAAGGTTTGGTGTTACAAGGACACAGCTCAGCTCCATGCACTGTCTGGCTTCATTACTCCTTTTATGCAAGTCACCATGCCAAGTCAGGCTGAAACACAGGTTTGATCATTTTTTTGATGGCCCAGGAAAGAAAACATGATTAACATTATGACACGCTCCAGATTCATGTTAGTATGAATCTGCATTAGCATGAACTAATTACAATTGTCCTACAATTAACAAGGACTTATATACATGAATCTTTTAAAAGTTGTCATCTAAAGTATAATTCCTCCACATAGCTTTCATAAGAATATAATATGCAGACTAAATAGAGTAACTAGGCAAGCCTGTGGGGGAAAAAACCCAATGTAGTCTGAAAGTTAGCAGCACATCTAGCCCTGAAGTGATCCGAAATAATACCTAAAGACAGTCTTTTCCCTATTTAATAGCATAGGAAAATAAGCGGTGGAACTAGCAACGGCCACAAAACCTATTTCTTTCTCACTTCCTCTTCAGTATTTAGACTCTTTGAGAACAATACAACAGCAACAACAAAAACTCCTTTATATCTTTCACTTTTCAGAAGAGCACATTCCTTACAGACAGAACAAGTCTTTGCTATAGTGATCCATATATTTGTGACCTCCAGGTCCAATTACCGTAATCGGCTGCACTTACAAGAGAATCCACAAATTATTTAAGATGCCTCGGACTGAACACGGCATGATAAATACAGGTCTATTGGGAACACATCTGTTTGTTGTTCAAATAATTGCATCACTGTGCCATTGTCCAAAACTAGGCCTTCAAAAGTCTGGAACAAGCAATGCCAAAGTTCTCCGAATCTGAGAGACAATGATGCTCTCAAAGTGCTCTGAGTCTGAGAGGTGCCGCTGCTGCCCCTCCCAGGGTAACACTGCTGGGAGGAAGAGACCGAGACTTTTCAGTTGATGCTGCAATTTCTTTTTCCAAAAGCAAATGATTAGGAGGATAAACTTCAGGAAAAAACCGATTGTATTTTCAGCTTTCCTTCAGATGAAGTACTAATGACCGAGCCATCAGATGTACAGTCATTGCACTACACATAAAGCAACCAACATAAACAAATTCACTTGCTCTTCCAATTGAACACAAGAAACATGTTTTGGCGTAAACCAGAAACCATAAACATTTTTTCTGCCCATTACCACCGTGAGCAGCAGTAGCATCTCCTACCTAATGGCAATACCTAGATGTGAGAGATCCTATCTCTGGTGTGGATCATGGGTCAGAAATAAGCGCAAGCAGACTACTAATACTTCAAAGGTTGGTCACAATTCTCCACAGAGACTCTGCAGGGACAAGAGCCCAAGCCTCATGTTGGCCTGAGGGAGGACTAGCCAGAGACAACCCTTGAAAGTGGGGCTGACAAAGACCCCCACAGTGATGAAGTGTGGCAGCTAGTGATTTCCAGGGGCTGGAAGGTGACTGAGCCTGATCCACAGGTCACAAAAAGGAAGTAATGGATAATAGTGGTTGGATATTCCCTTCTGTGGGGACAGAGAGACCTATCTGCTGACCAGACCAGCTGTCTCAGGAGTTTTCTGCTTCTCTGTAGCCCAGCTCCTGCACATCCTACAGCAATTGCAGAGTACACCCAGCCCCCGGGCTACTCCCCTGCGCTGTGCATCCATGAGGATCAAGGAAGGGATCACTTAAGATATCCGGATGTAGCAAGTCCATAGGGCTGGGTGAAATGCACCCAAGGGACCTCAGGGTGATGACTGTGAGTCCTTGCTCTGTCTTACATAATTTTAATATATTAGATTTAAGGTACTAATATAGTCAAATATCACACTGAGATATAACATAAAAATGCACCAGCTTTTCATGTTATAAACCGGTCCTTCCATCCTCCCTCAAATGTATTTGTAACAGATATTTCTATTTCTATTAATGAATCTTAAGTTTGAATAACGAGCACGCTTACATCCACCTGCAAACCCCAAAAGCCTTATAGAAGCACAGCAGCTTTAGGAGTCAGCAAAAGACAGCTATTGCCTCAGAAGTTACAAAGAAGTCACAAAGAAGTTACAGTCGGGCTGCAGTTGTTTAATGAATTTCAGAGTAAGCCATGGAGAGTGATTTGGCGCAAGAAATGGCTTATGAAAAAAAAATTCTGACTGAGTTATTATGATTTATTTATCTTTAAGCATCTGATTGTGTTTTGATCAAATAAAAATTCTAGAGCTTGCTATATATGTTGGAGCAGAACAAACACCTTCATTTTCATTCTCGAAAATATGAAATATGATAATAATAGTTCCTTTTTCCCCCTGCATTAATTTACTTAGATACAAAGTATGCATGTACCTCACAATGCCTAGACTGTGAGGTCTCCTAGTTGGAGATGATGGTACTACAGCAGTACAGATAAATGCGAGAAAGGAGTCCTCCTGGGGAGAAGGATACCCTGGTTACTTGCTGTTGTTATTCTTGTTACTGCAGTACCATGAGAGTCCGCACCGCAACGGCTGCATGGTTTGTACAGATAAAAATGACTATAGAGCAAGGCTACAGCAGATCCCAGTGAATGTTTTCAGGCTAGGGAATTCTAAGCCCTCTATCAGATAGGTCCTGGCTGCCTCCCCACACTCATCACTTGCCGGAGTCGGCTGACAGACTGTCAGCACACACGCACATGCACTGCAGATACCGCTCCTGCCATCCCTGCCGCAGAGATTTATTGTCTCCTCAGTCATTTCTCCTGAGTAGAAGTCATAGTCCTCCTCACGGGCCATCTTGGACCCTACATAGAATCATAGAATCATAGAATCTTCACGGTTCGAAAGGACCTTTGAGATCATCGAGTCCATGACAAGCTGCTCTTTCCGCAGGGCTCAGGGCTGAATCCCCGCCGGGCAGATGAGGATTCAGCTGACCTACACAGAGGAAAAAAGTCCTCCTGACTCAGGAACAGCCTCCAGTGAGCACGCCAAACCCAGTGCTGGAGAAGTGGAGGTGCCTGGACATCAGAGAGGAGGCTGGACCTGGTGGCACCAACCTGCACCATGCCCCTGGTGCCTCAGTGGGCAGTACTTGACCGGTGAAAGGTTTTGTTGGAGGAGAGGAGGGATGTCTCCTTGCTTCCATCTCACCCACACTCTGCTGAACAAAGCCAGCCATGGCTTGGCCCCTCAGTTTTAGTCTGGGAGAGCGTTGTGGAATATGTTTTTATTGTGGCTTGTCAAAAAAAGCCTTTTTAATGCACAATGTCAATAAATTATGCAATTCAAAAGCACACATTATTCAGATAATAATAATAATATATACAAGGTAAATGCCAGGGAATCCCGAGTGTTATTTCTCCCTGCTGCTCCGGAATTCCATTTAAGATTTATATGAAAAAAACCACAGGGATCTTAAAGATTTTGATACCCATATTTGCACTGCAGAAACAGATCCATTAAACATGTAAAACAGAGTAACAGTCTTTCCCTGCATCTTTGTTAGAAAGAAACTAATCTTCATTAAAAATTAAAGTTTATGGTTTTG
This sequence comes from Chroicocephalus ridibundus, assembly GCF_963924245.1. Classification (NCBI taxonomy): domain Eukaryota; kingdom Metazoa; phylum Chordata; class Aves; order Charadriiformes; family Laridae; genus Chroicocephalus; species Chroicocephalus ridibundus. The sequence goes on from NC_086286.1 coordinate 106,813,714, forward strand.
TACTAGGACTTGGCAACAAAACTCTCCCAATGGTCTGCTTTATTCTACTGTGTGGGAGTCACAGATACACAAAGAAATTCAGTTCAAAATTGTGAGTAAGGAGAGAGAGGAAGTTTTACGTATAAAAGTTACCACCAAACAAACAAAAAAAGAAACACCTTAACTGTTTACCTACATGTATGGGCCAGGTATCACAGACCTTTCTCACTGCCAATCAAAGAATAACTCGTGTATTAGAAGTGGTGACTTGAACTAGCAAGGAGGACACCTAATACCTTATATTTTATTAGTAGTTTGACTATCACGTATGGTTGCTTTTAAAAGCTATTTGCTATATCCAATTTCAAGTTTATTAATAGCTCAGAAATAGAAGTCACCTATATCAGTGGGGAAATGCTGAAGTCTATTAGGACCAGAGTCTGTCTGTTAAAGCTCTCTGTTATTACACTCAAAGGTGGCTTTTACATGTTTGTCACTTTGGAGAAGTTGAGACTCCAGACCTAAGTAGCACTCTCCATCCTCTATGGGACAACCGCAGAGATGAATTAGACGTCTGCAATTTCATCTAGCCATTTCCCCTGGCCAGGTGAAAGATGCCTTGGAAACTGGGAACCAGGCGTATTTTTTCCAAAGACTGCTTTGCCATTACACGAGTCAAGTCCATTTTGTCATCCTTTGGCCCAGCACGCAAACTGAAGTAGCAGCACGCTGCAGAATTCATGCCTACACAGAACTGGGACGTGCCATTCCTGATGAACAGCTGCAAGTGACGGCGGAAAAATGGAGAAGGAAGGGTTATTTTTAGGAATACTTATTTCATAGATTTAGGTTACACAAATCTTTCATGCAAAGAGAACAAACAGAGAAGGATGCCTGTGCCTTGTTCATGCCCTTGGCAATGTTTGATAGCACAGGGGGATATAGAATTCAGAACACAAAACGACTACCCACACCTCCATCCCCAACGAGCAGGCATTCTTATGGAAATAATAGCTTTCTCTTTAAGATAGAAATTTGTCTTTATTACCCATGTTTCATTCAATATTGAACAATATGATAGCTTATTGCGAGCCCCAGTCATTTGGGGAGATTTTGCTGAAGGTGGGATAAAACAAGGATAGGTCTCAATAAGCAGGTTATCATTTTTTCAATTCCAGTTGAACAGTTACGCTTCTGGGGACAATTTCTGAGGAAAGAGACTGCATAATTTGTGCAGTCAGTTTTTGAGAATACAAAGTAGGAAGAGCAGCAGGGCAGTTTTAACCTGTGAGCTGATGATACCACACTTTTAAAACTATGTAGCTTTCATAGGTTGCTCTAATCTTTAATCAGCTTAGGGTCTACGTACCACTAGATGACCCAAAGATGCATACACAGAAAGGGTATTTTTGATGCTTATAAAGGTGAAAAAATAGATGTAAAACATGCATAAAGGTGCCTATTCCTCTGCAATTGATGATCCTCCAGTGCTGTGGAAGGAGCCAGGGGGAGCCTGAGGAATCCTCCGGAGTGTTACAAAGCTGGCAGTCATCAGAGACCTGATATGCTCTTGGGAACAGTCTTAAACTGAAGCACTGGAGATGACAGCGCTGCCTCACCTCTTGAGAAACAGGGAATAGAGGCACACCTTATCTACAAGATGGGAGAACGAGCTGCAAGTCAAACATCTGCCAAATAGAGATGCTAGACTCTTATCTTTTAACAGGCTGCCACAATCAATTATTGTGAGATAACATCCATCTTCTCTGATGAAGATTTTCTCGATTTTGCACAAATAGCAGAATGTTACTCAGATCACAAAGAGCTCTATAATTTAGCGGTCACACGACTTGCCAAAAAAAGAGCCAGTTCCTGCCTCTTTGCTAATGCTCATTTAAGTATTTTGTACAATACAGAATTACTTTCACTGGGCCCAGCGAAACGTCCCCAGTGTCAGACTGCCAGAGAGGGTTACAGCACTCTCCCAAGAACAAGGAAGACCGAAGGCAGACACCTCATTTGGAATTAATCAGAGGCGTATATGGACCTGTGCCAGCTACATCCCACAACAGCATGCGGTGTGCTCCCCTAAAAAGAAACAATTACCCTTTTCTTCAGCTCTGTATGTTTTGGGGGTTTTATAAGGCTTGCAAGGGGCAATGGGGCTGCACAGAGTTAATTAGTTTTCTGACCTGGACAAATATTTTACTGTTCTTTTGTGATGCTTCTAGAGCCTTCATTTGCCATCCAAGAAATGCGAACAAGAACTGGTGGAAGGGCCGGGGAACATTTTTTTGTTGGTAAATGCATATGTGGAATGACAGAGCTTTTATGTATGTGTTTTTTTTAACTACAAGCTAAAATAAATGTAGCTTTAGAGGGATTTTTTTTTCTTGCTGTCTTGGCTATCCAGTTGAAAATAGGTTGTTTTCAGCCTGTTTATTTTTAATTCTTTCTTTCATGTTGCTTTCAAGGAAATGTCACCTCCCGAGAACAAAAGGTTAAGTCACGCAATGCTGAACTATATAATCAGCCTGCTCAACAAGCCTGGTCTGCTGAAAATATTAAAGAATGAGCACCTGACTAGTCAACAAGCCATCTCCATTGACATGAGTTCCTGTTTCTCATTGTTCTCATTGTTTCTCATAATTCTCATCTGATTATTCTCATGGGTCATCCCATCTGATGGGGATGATCTGATGAAGCACTGATGTTACCTCGTCACTGGTAAACACCAGCAATTTGTTTTTTCCAAGGATTTAACTCTGCCTCTTCAAACCAGAACCTGGAATTAGCAATGAAGTTGCTTAAGCCTGTCCCAACTGCACTGTCCTGATAAAAGAGTAAGGGGCTCACTATTCAGATTGTTTAATCTAACCAAAAAACTATTAAGAAAGCTACCAAAAATCTTGGTTTGACACCAGCCAAGATTCCAAAATGTAAGTGGCCTGTTTATTTACACAAATATTGTGTGCAACTACGGCAACATCCCACTGCATTTCAGACTGCCGGAGATCAGGTTTTGTTATTCAAACACATAAAAAGCAGGAGGTAACTGCAGCTAACTTGCTGTTTGGAGTGCTTGGAGTAAATCTTACAAAAAGTTGAGTGTTCATTGCAATCAATACAGATAGCAGAAAAAATAGTATGCAATCAAATGCTAGGAGACTTTGGATGGTTCAAAATATCACCACAGAATCTTGCAATTTTCAAATCCTTTTTCATTTTCCTGCGATTATTTTATATTATCTCATGGCAGTAACGGAAATTCATTTTGTTGAACTATCTCATTACAACACCAACAGGAGATACTGTGACCTATGAGCTAGAACAGAAACTTTATTGTTACGTGACATAAAGTGGAAATTTGTATCAATGCAAACGTGGGAAAAAAAAAAGTTAAATAAAATAAACTACTACTTCAATACCTATGGATATTTCCCTTTGCCCCAGCTTCAGGAAAGGATGCTCCTTTATATACCTGACTGATTTTTGTGGCATGTAAGTAAATGTTTCCTATCTTTCAAAGGTAACCTGCTATTTGCTGTCCTTATTTTTTCGTATCTGAAATAATGAGACCAGGAGGAACAACAAAATTATTTATATGATCATACAAGGCAATACTTAATTTTTTCTACATTGTGTTACTGATGAAAATATGTTTGAAGAGCTTACTCCTATTCACTTGCATAAAAACAATAATTAATTCATGCTGTAGCCTATTCAAATTCATGGATATGGCATGGTCTGTTCTTGGTCATAAAGAAAATAGCATGAATGCTGGTCCATTTCACAGCGCTGGATTCCTCGCTGACATGCATTGTGCGCTTGTCATCCTTCCTAACAACGGATTCGAACAATTGGAATTGGGAAACAGACACTTGGCATTCCTTGCTGGAAATCAGACATTTAAAAACATGGAAAACGGAAAGTCTGAATGTGGTTACGGATTCAACCACTGGCATCAGGGGTGAAAGAATGTAATAAGCCTTTGTTTAAGGTATTTGCACAAAAATGTCATCGCAGAATAAGATGCACACAAAAATGACATATAACTGGAAGAAGCACGTAACGGACTAGTATTAACTAGCCTCAAAATAATACAATAAATATGCCAGGGGTCACATGTGTTTGCTATTTGACTCAGCACAACGAAATCCTGCTGAAGCACAGATGCTCATTACAGTTTAGTATTTTGTTGTGATTAATATTGATTCACAAGTCACTGACTTGAGCCCTGATTCAGCAATCTGTCCACCTTTAATTACATGCTTAACTTTAAAGTATATACTTTAGCATTTTCTTGTGTTACAGCATAGACATTATTACTAGTAAATCTATTATTAAATTAATAAATATTTAAATCAGTGAATCTAGTAGCATTCACCATGTACATGTTCGGGTCACAACTTCAAAACCAATGTCTATCAGTATTTCAGCTGAAAACTTTAACACACAAGCACGAAATGAAAAAAAGTAAACAATTGTCCCCATTTGCTACCACTTCATAGACATATATAGCTGTGATGCTGTCATCAGTACTCATGCAGTTTATACGTCTGGCATCCTCTGCATCACACTGCAGGTGCCAGCCTACTTGATGGTGTCCCTAAGCATGGTTTATTACATCTCTGAGACTTGCCGAGCCTTTTGCTGAAAGAGAGATACCAGACTGAACAGAAGATTACAACTAATTGTCTACTGATTGGCATATGGAATCCATAAACAGGGCCTTGAGTACTGCTACTTTGAATACTTAACAAATTTCAACATGCCTTTGCAGAAGCAAATTAGGAGAATATGCTGCTGATCTCTAATTATTAGTGCCCTGAATATCTATACATACACACAGCATATTATAAATTATGATTACCCTTTCATTTACAGGTACTTTGCTCATATAAGTAAATGAAAGTTCTGAAAGATTTGGTCAATATCTTTTTGTTTTACTGTCCAAGGGTAAAATTCATCCTTCAGGCACTGCTTTGAGAGAAGGATGAGGGTAACACTCAGTAAAGCAGACGCAGTCCCCTGAGGACGCCTTGCAACTCCAGAACTGTAGCAACAGCAGCACCACTTCTGCTGACTCAGTTACACTGGAGCAGGTGGGTTTGGAGTGAGAGGATAGGCTTTGCTGAAGGTATAAAAGAAAACAGAAACATAAAATGTATGTTCCTGTACATATGTTTATAGTTTTTGGTCCATACAATGTTAGTAAAATCTAGGCATATGCATTTTCTCTGAATGTATTCAATGTAATTGGCTTATTTATCATTTTTAAACTAATGCTGGCTGCATTTATTATATTTTTGGATGCCCACTGATGCAAATTAGATGAGAATTTGTCCCTACTCTGTGAAGAGCTACAGCAAAGTAGGAAATGCAGAATGAAAAATAAAGCAGCACCGTTCCTGAGACCTGGGGGATAATCCTTTGCTCCCTGCTGCTTTGCCCAAATGCAAAGAAGCAAAAACCATCATGCTCAAATAATTCAGTGGTCAAACCTGGCTCTACTACGTGATGCAAAACAATCATTACCAAAACCAGCTAGACCATAAAAATGAATATGGCTATGGTTCAAATTAACCTAGAAACAGAAAAACACACAGAAAATTTCTAATTTACTTTGGTGAAGGATACTACAACAGACTAGTGGTGTTTGTTTCAAGGAGACATGATCAAGTAAACAAGAAGAGTGCAGAAAATGTGAATGCACAGCCTAAAATGCAAGAATTTTTCATGCTTTCTGGTACTTCAGAAAAGCATCAGTTTGGTTTTTTTCCAAACATGTAATTAGCTTATATATTTCCATACACACCTTGACATTCTACATGGTATCCTAGATATGTTATTCAATAAACCCTAAAAACAGTGGTGTAAATAGACAGAACAGTGACTCCTTAGTCTTCCCACATTTTTTAACTGATTAGACAGCATTATAGCTTTCACAGCAGCAAATACTATAATTAAGTCTATCAATTTCATTACAACTTCACTGTTTTCACCTGCTCATTCTCCTTCTCCAAAATTACCCTTCTATAGCTGGTTTTATCCAGAATAGCATCTGAGATGCATGATTATAATTTGGGGCTTATTGCACATGCAAATTTTGGAAAGTCCATAAAAAACCTGTTCATCCCCGTGAATTGGGTGTACGGGATAAATGAAAACGAAGAGGGTCTCACGTGCAGCTTTGAGGATGGTCTGCCTTGGGAAGGCTGCTGTGGTTCCTGCCCCTCGTGACCCACATCATCCTTGTCACAGGAGTTACATCTGCATTGGCGGTACCTCAGCTATCAGACCATCAACCAGTAGCTGCTGGGCTGCCCCCTTTGCAGCACAGAGGACTGGGAGGTGACTAACAGAGGTGAGATGAGGCAATGCTGACGCTGGCAGATGAGGCTGTCCTGTTCCTCCCACCCTGTGCCCAGACACCTTCTCTCACGCTGCTTATCCAGCCCGATGCTCAGCCCATTCAGTTCACTGAGCTGGCAGAAAAACAAATCCAGAAATAAATGAAAAAATAAGTAAGTTCATTTCTGCTGGCTTACTGAGCTAGACCCTGGCCTTAGAGAGAGAGTGGGACCACACGGCCAGGGGTGAAGGGAAGGTGAGACAGAGCAGAATCACCTCGGTTTATGTCAGCAGGACCAGCGGCTTGAGAGAGATGAGGTTGGTGTTCTCCTCTGACCTCACCCCAAGTTAAACAAACACTGATTTCAACAGTAAACCCTTTTGTTAGGTGTTTAAAGTTAAGTCAGTTCCTTTAGACAGGACAGCCCTAGAGCTGAGGGGACAATAACCTCGGTGGGAGGGTGAAGGCAATAAGCAGGCAGAGACAACCAGGGCAGGGACTCTCTTACCTGGCTGAGCTAAGGCATTCACAACTGTACTTCCTCTCTTGAGAGAAAACTTACAAAAAGAGCTTAAACTTAAAACATCAAACCTTAACAGAAAAGGAAACTAGTTACTGTGCAAGTGTTGGGGATAAGAGCAGAGTCAGGAGAGTTTTCAGCTGAAAGTTTTTGCTTAGTGCCAGGAATTGGATCCGGTGGCATCAAAGGCTCCTGGGAGGAACCCACGTCGGAGTCCTTACACAGCCAGCTACACTTTGATGGGTACAAAGGTCATTTCTTAGAGTGCTGATATAGCCAATAACAATGTATTTTTAAAAATACAAACTTAAGATCAAATTTCCAGTGAATTATCTTTGCCCAATACTAAGGCTGTCATTTTTCCTTAAAACATACCTGAATTTTTTCAACAGGACAGTGAAACTACTCCGTGTGAATGATTCTTCTGCGTGAAAAACTCTCTTACGCTCTGTAAGCATAAAAAGAGCTCAGAAATTATGATTGGCGAGGTGGATATCTCTTATGAGACTACCAAAAGAATTTAGGTGCTGTTTATGAAATGTGGGTGACGTTATGAAACTGCCGTATCACTGAAAGCCTTTATCTATGTGAAATCTGCTATTTCTGATAGTGTTTCTGTCATTTATCTCCCAGGCCAGAGACAGTGAATGATTATTACACTTAGAAGACAGCCACATAGGTGAGACAGCTGTGAAGCAAAAGGCAGGATAAGGACCAGGCATGACTTCGTAAAGCAGTTCCCTACCTTTTTCTTCAGGGAGAACATTTGAGGCAGTTAAATTTCCCTGGATGGCTTCCAGATTTTGTTCGGTGACTATCTAAATAAAAATACACAAGGCGGTCCTGGAAGCAGAGATCAGAAACACACGCCTTGGCTCCCACCGGAGAGCCCTGAGCAGGCAGCAAAATCTTCCTTATCTTCTCCTGGAGAGTTGCTGAATTTCAAAAGAAACGCAGTGCAGAGTTTTTCTTTTCTAAAATGACCCACAGCAGTTACAAGACTTATTATGACTCATGTTTATACCTCCAAGGGCTGAAAATTAGACTTCCTCAGCTGCCAGGGACGGAAGCTACTCCGTAATAAGCTAGGGCTTAGGTATACCCTGTGAGTTCAGCTTCCAAAGACGGGCACCTGACTTAAGATCCTTTTGGGTCTGGACCCAAGAGTTGTAACTGCATTTCCCTGGCTGCGTTTATCTAAGATTTTTCCTAAGTCAGCTGCTCCAAAGCTGGTCTTGTTCTCGTACCGCACACAAAGATAATTTTTCTTTCGGCAGTTTGCTCTTGAATTTAATGTTAGATGTTGTAGCATATGGACTCATTTGCAGATAAATTCACAATATCTTACGAAATTCTGGCAATGGAATAATGTTCTGCTGTCTGTACTTTGGCCTCAAGAAATTTCTTGTTCACTAAGTGTAAGTATTATAATGTTAAAATGAATATACTTGTTCTCTCATTCTGTCACTAGAGATTATCGTTATGACCTTATGCTAATGTGCTATTTTCCACATGTCCAGTGATTTACAAGACTCCCTCATGCCTTGAAACAAGCCATTACATATACAACAAAAGCTCTATAGTTCTCCATTCTCAGTCTAATCATGTATTGCTGCATCTCTGTTCTTTCCCAACACTTCTTTGTTTTCCAGAAACCCAGGGCTGTAGTTACAAAAACCTAATGTACCTGGTGCCTATTTCTCTACAACATGCCATGTAAGATGGCAGAGGACAGCAAAAACACATCATTAAAATCAGAAATACACGGACTCACTTTTAAAAACCTTTTTTTCTTATATTAGTCGGATAGTTGTCTGGAAGAGGAAATGAGCAACAGTTCTTTAAAGCATCTTTAACAATTCTTTGTAGTTCAGATCTGGTCTGATCGAAATGACTGCTGGCAGCTGCACTATTAATGTGCAGTATCCAGAGAACAGAGCAGAGCAGACTTCTCCTTTGCTACTCTTTTTTTTTTTCTTTATTTCTTCTTTTCTCTCAAAAACGATCTGAAGCTATTACAGAAGTCACAATTCCATGCTCCAGATGGGAGAGCAAAGAGGAACACACGATGGCTCACTCTCTACTTATGTGTTTGGGTTTCTGTCCAACAAACAGTGACGGTCTGGCCTGAGTACTCAGTTGAAGGGACTGGGAAATGCTCCAAAAGCCCCCAGTTCAGATGTGCACAAAGAAGCTCTTATGGCTATATTTACTTTTAGCATCCTTTGCAGTCCCTACTGACACACACCTCACACTGATTTCAAAGGGAAATTTTATGAATCCATACTGACACTTCCAACACTGACCCTTTCAACACACTGACCTCATGCTTTTATAAATGCAGCATCTTCAGCCCTTCCATTCCAGCATATTGGCTAGAAAAAAAGTACTTTGGTGACTTGTGATAATGGCTGCTACTTGAACTCAACTAATTACTCATGCAGGTCATGTGGAAAAGCTGCTGAGATAAAACACTGAGAAGAAATGAATAGGTGGATAGGATGCTACTGTACAACAGCATTTGCAACTGCGATCAAGGAGCCTGGAGGAGGTATCTGGTCTAGGCAGAGTAAAAGGGGAATAAACTGTGACGCAAAGTAAAAAACAAAGCTGATGTGAGAGAGAGGGAGAGAAACCACTTTGGAGGTGTCCATAGTGCAAGTCGCTGTATGTCACGTGGAGCTAGCTCAGGGGCAGTGCCGCTTTGCTAGTGGTAGGTGGAATACCAGGCTCCAGCGGTGCTTTGGCTCCAGCCGCCCTGCGGGTAGCTTTGGAGGGGCACAGTGGCAGCCAGCCTGCCCCTCCTCCCCATGACATGGTGGGAAGATAGGTTGCAGCATGGGGAATCCCTGACTTTCACACCAAGCGAGGTGTGCTGGGACGCAGTGGTCCGTCAAAGCCATCAGGAGTGCCTCAGAGGTGGGAGAAAATGCAGCATGGGTCTGACCACAGAGAACTGTAAAACAGGTGGTGGTTGCTGGAGGATGAGAAGATCAAGCAACAAAGCAAGATCTGAGGACAGACACAGGGTGTGGACAAGGCTGGGAAGAGAAGGAAAATTCTGGAGGCTGTCAGGGGACCGCAGTCCCAAAACAGTGCTGGCCTTGCCACACAAGCACAGTCCCAAGTCTCGATACTGGCTTTCATCTTTCCTTAAAGCCTTATGACTTACAAGCAAAGAAAGAAAAGGTGTAACAGGGGTGTATGTATCATCTGCTGCCCTCTAAACACCACTGCCAAGAATTGAGCCACCTGGAGGTATCTCCCTGCCTGTAATGCTTGAATCATCAGCTTTTGCCCAAAGGAAAAGTAGTTTCCAAGTTGCCCAAGCTTCAAAGAAGCTTGTTTATGACCGCTGCCACCTTAATGAGAGCTTAACTTGTGGAAATGTTAAGCTGCATGTCTTGGTGGTGATGGGCACTGGCACTGGGATGACCACAACTTTGCTCTAACAGAAACACCAGAAATAATAGAGGGACATACAAATCTTTCAAAAGGTTGTTATTGCCAAGTACAGATGAGCCTTGCACTAACAGGGGTTAAACAGAAGGTCTCGGGAGGTGAGTTCTAGCTAGAATTACCTACAGGGACTATTGATGTCTCTGCTAAGGAAAAGTCAATGGGGTGGAGAGAAAAGACCTGCTGGAGAATAGAGGAGAAAGAATAATCAGAAGCTGCTGAAGACTCCACTGGCTACCATTCAAGAGAAAAACAAATCTTCCGAATTTTCAGTTTTGACAAAAGGTTGAAATTTTAATGATCCGTGACACAGGTATGACAAATGGTTCAAAAGAAACTACTGTCATGTTTTCTTATATCACTAACTTAAATTGGCCTACTTGTATTGGAACACTTTTAGATACAGGTATCGTGAAGGCTTTTCTATTACTAGGACAGACTGCTTTGGGTTTTGTTGCTGGCTGGGTATCCTGTACTGGAATATCTTCAGAATATCTGAGGACCTGCTTATAATTCCTGTTTCTAAACAAAAGGTGAAAAAATCCAAACCGTAGAGGGATGAAGCGAGGAGCCTGACTCAAAAACTATGTTTGGTTCATTTCCAAGGTTCACTCCAGAAAGGTACTGCAAAGGTGAGTATTAATCACTGTTTTAAAATTCTTCAGTGGTCTATATTCTAAAGAAAGTTGCATGGACAATGTGAAGAGAAAAACAGTTTTGACAGCAAACACTGGCCTGGGATTAGGGGAATGTGGTAAGGAAGATGTCTGTATCAGCCAAAGGATTTGGTGCAGGGTAGCCAGCAATGAGGAATTCTTCCATGGGATGTAAGCTGTTCACTTCGGGTTCTGTGCCTTTAACTAAGCTGCACCCGGTATTGCTTGTAAGGAATGTAAGATAAGTTAAACATGACAGTTATTTTGCTTTCATGCAGGTTTCTATTACTTTTACTTAGATTACTTGCTGTAATTGTGACTTTGTACAGACATACTATCTCCTAGACTAGAGACCCTTATGATTTGTAACGAGCAATGCCAAAAGGTTGATGGAGTTCAGAACTGACAGCGCCTCATAGTCATATTTAAAGGGCTTCCTCAGAGCAGACTTTGCCCTCTTGTGCTCCTCCACTGTGGCGAGGTGGCGAGTTGGTGATGGAAGCAGCATCAGCAGCTTGGAGAAGTGCTGGGGAGCACGAGAAAGGAAAAAAGTGGCTACATCTCCAGAAGCCCTCTGTCTGGTGTCTTCAAAACTAAAACCTAGGTGCCGTGGGTCTGGTGCCCTCAAATCTAGAAACCCAGAAACCTTCTGTCTGATGCCTTCAAACCAAGGTGGGCCATGAGCCAGACAGCTAGTTCTGGTGGCAGCGGAGGTCATTTCTTCCTTGAGGACCACAGGTGCGAGAAACGTGGCTGGGGGCAAGCTGGATGTCTGGTCCACAGTTGAATCACCATCGGCAGGAGGCCATGGGGAGAGGGTGGAGGGAGCTGTCCTGGCAGGTAACACGTGGATCACAGGTTGGTCACATCTGATCTCAGAGAATCCTTTGGGTACATTTAAAGCACAAAGATGCCTGAGTGATTTAACTGTTCAAGGATGGCAGCCCATCACTGCAAAGATTATATTTGCACACCAAGAGCTGCATTCATACGGAAGGCTAATGGATGGCTTAGTAAGAGTAGCACAAACGTTTCTGTGGCTTGATTTATTGCCTATATGAGTCAGTTAGCCTCCTATATGCACCCTTTTTTTTCCCCCCAAAGGCTGCAGGGACATCATTATGAAACTGGAGCCTAACACTTGTTAGTGTGAAGGCTTTAAAATGTTTGAATTTAAATAAATATGGAAAGTTGCTCTCTCTGTTCATCTTTTTTTGGTATTCCTTATTTTCTGTGTCAAAATTTTCAGTCATTCAGTAAGATAACAGAGAGTATAATACAGCACGGTCAACACTTGTGTTTTTATTTTACTTTCCCTGATTTCTTCTTGAGGATCCAGATCATTAAATCAGGAGACTGCAGAATAAACATAACTTCCTTTACTGAAAAGTGTTCTAATCCACATTTGCAAAGAAAAGCTTGAAAATGTGAAGCAAATGAAACCTAAAAGCTCAGAAGCCAAGTAAAAACCAAACTGCAAAAGTATTTTTAATAGGAAAAAACCCACATCATTTTTAAACAATCCCATGATTTTTTGAGGCTGACTCATGATTTTGTAATGTTTAAAGTTGGCAGTACTGATACCCTGTGATTTAGATGACTAATCACACGCTGAAAAGCTAATAATCAAAGTAAGCAGTTTGTGAAGTACCCACAGACTAGAAAATATGTATCTCAACTACTCAGCAAAGGCTTATGCATAAATTGACAACAAATAGAATCAGTTTATATAACTGCTTCACAAAGAGAGAAAAGAGCTAATCAGTTAATCAGTTATTTTATTTGTATCGCATAATGCTACCAGCTGCAGTAGTGAGCGTGAAGAGGGAAGAGTGTGGAATAGGGAGAATAACAGGGTAGCGCTTCAGCGATGCATTCACAGGGAACGGGGCAGCACGGACGGAGTTCAGCAAGCAAAACGCAAGAGTAAGAATTGTTACTGAAGGAAGGCTGCAGTCACCCTGACCGCCAGACAAGAAAATGGCTGGGGGAAGGAAGGAAACAAGCACAAAAGAAAATCAGGAGAGAAGGGGTCAGCTGGCGACCAAGAGTTAAATCCCGGTGCGATGTGCAGTCCACAGAGGACGACTACGGGAAGGAATAGAGAGAATTAAAGCGGCAGAGGAAACGCCTTTTGAAGACAGGTGGAGGCAACAGGGGTGAATGCTGGCTTCTCAGCAGGTTTTCTCATTAGATCACTTGTTCATGCACACTAGTTCTCAGCTGGGCTCTTTCCAATCTTTTATCTTATCTGATATTAAGCAGACGGCAGAAGGAGGTATATGTAGCACGTGGCTGGCACCAGCTATGGTTCCTAACAAGAAGATGGATTCTTTTCTGAAACTCTGCTCATAGCAAAATGACATTGATAAAAGATAAACGATGTACATGTATTGATGCTGCTCGAGCCGCTTAGTTCCCTCAAAGTAAAAATGGCAAGGAAGGATGATTTCTAATTTTCAGAAGTTAAAGAGGAGTTCAAGAATTATAGCGAATATGGTGGGACTTCATTTATTGACTTGCAAAGGCAGAAAACAAAACACATTTTGAAAAGAAACTACACATTAATCTGAATAAGTATTTTTGTAGCTACTTCAGTGCAAAATATAAAGAATATGCAGCAGTGGCCTACAAGTCTGTAACGTCTTTATATAGAATTTGTATCTTCTTTATATAAAATTTATATTCTCTTTATCCAAAATTAAATACGGCTGTTAGTAGTTTCAGAAAATTCTTCCGCAAAGGCCTATTTAATTACAAGTCTGCCAAATGGGAGTTTCATTTTCTTTTGAAGAACCTGATATAGACAGGATATTACATTAGTAGGATCTGTAGTCTGATCCTGTGTGGAAGCTCCTATATCCCCGGGAAGAGAAAAAAGAAGCCGCACGCTGTTTGAGAATGAAGGTCAAATCAAAGCAAGCAAACCCAAGAAATCAGAGTGAATGGGGCAGAATGATCCATCTGTATTAGGGCTTTCTGTAGCAGCTGTCACCGAGCAGCCGGCACCGTAGTGTCTAAAGTGCTGCGTAATTGGAGTGGATACCAAAATTCGAGGGGAGATTGCAGACTAAACGGGAAAGACGGAGGGATGTATTTCACAGCTGTCAGCCAGATAGGAGAGATATTCCACTCCTTCCTCCAGATGGAGAGCGGCTCACATTTTGATGCAGCGAGTGAGGGGGTGACTGAAATGCAGGGATTCATTCATGAGCTGCACGTACGACACAGCTTTTTGATAAATGCTGTAGTAATGCATAGAAAAAGGTGTGTGGGGGGGGAGGCATCAGCATAATTAATCCCTTAGTGTAGCAGACGTAGGGGTCACTGAAACCGAATATACTGTTTCAGGATACCTGCCTGACATTCAGAGCCGATTTGCCCCAACATTAACTGTGGCGCTCTAGCTGCCAGAGACCATTCTCTGGTGACAAATTTCTACCTCTGTTGACATCATTTCTTAATGAACGGCAAGTGCAAGATTTACTCAAAAATATAAATATTTTTATAGGAAGGCATGCAAGCACAGAAATGAAAAAAAAAAAAAATTTAAATAAATATGCTGGCAGGGACAACAGAAGAGTCAATGACTAAAAGCCCTAACAACGTGTCATGCAGAAAAAGCAGAGGGCTCTGACATAGGTATATTGGGTGGACAGAAGTTGCTGTAAACATTCACAAAGAGCAACTCGCCATGCAACATACTGCCAATGTACTGACAAATCAGTCAGTGTATGTCGAAGGGGTGCTTTTAACATCCCAACATGTCAATGCGTTTACTTCACTGAAACAAACCATTCATAATATTGATGCAAAACATACAAAAATTAAAGTGAAATTAATCTTCATTGTTCTGCCTTGGCATATAGACTTTGAACAGCACATCCTGCATATTCTACCTGCTCTTACTATTCACACCATTTAATATATGTTTATGTGATGCTGTACAATATCGTTGCACCTCACTTCTCCCTAGGTGCCTGTAAACTAACATACTGATCTAATGGTAGACATAAAACATGACAGTTTGGGGATCTGCCTAGGGGAGCTCATACATTCCTATTTTATTTCATGAACACTTTGCAAGCTTGTACCCTTGTTTATGTTTTTTATTGCAACCTTGCATCATTTGTTTTGTTTCAAGGAAAGGAGATACTGATATACAAGGGGTGGTTTGCATGTGCTTCTCTCTTGTATTTTGCCTAAGAAAAAAGTCTGATTAGAGTAATAATGCCTTTGCCAGAAGCCTGCCTGTCCCTAAGAGTCACAGTCCCTGAAGAATGAAATGGCAGTTCAGAATAGGCAGCATGGGGGAAATACGAAGGAATTGTGAGCAAGCTGTTGGGAGAACAGAGTCTCAGCGTGGCTCTGGAGGGCAAGAGGAACTGCACCACGGAGATCAGCCCTCAGCCTTGGTGCTTGTATTCTCAGTAGTCTTTGAGTGATCATAGAATCATCTAGGTTGGAAAAGACCTTTAAGATCATCAAGTCCAACCATTAATCTAGCACTGCCAAGTCCACCACAAAACCATGTCCCTCAGCACCACATCTACACATCTTTTAAATACCTCCAGGGATGGTGATTCCGCCACTTCCCTGGTTGATCCCAAACGTCAGGCCAGGGCATCCATGAGTTTGGACAGAAGTCAGGGAGTCCCAGAAGACCAAGATTTTCTCAGTACTAGAGTGATGGTTACGAGGGGAGACGAGGATGGGAGTGGATGCCACCACTACAGTAACAGTAGTCCAACAGTACTGCCCAGTGCAGCAAGCTCTGGAGTCATCCTGCAGAGGAGAGGCTCCCACTAATGCTCCAAAACCCTACCAGAACCTCTTTTATCCCAGCTAAATGCTCTGCCCTTACAATCATTAGCTTGCTGTAGCTCTGTATCTCTACCTCAATTTCTTTCTTCCCTCAAAAACTGCAATATGTGGAAGCAGAATGACAATAATTTCCAAAAACTGGCAGTGCTTTATCCGTGAACATGAATTCTTGTATTTCAGCCTGCATGACACCCCACAAAAAGCTGCCTGATGTCCACCGGCACCTCCTCCTTGTTTCGCTCCCCATGCTCACATCTCTGCATGCTATGCAGCCTCTCAAACGACCACAGAAGCCTCCATAAGTAGAGCCCTTTGCTGAAGACCTGTTAGCCTTCAACAGATCTGTGATTTTTGCTACAGAAAGAAATAACCGGCAGCCGTCGCACAGTACCAGTAGGGTACATTTGATCGCTGCAAACTGCCAGGATATAACCCTGAGCTCCTCCACCGATGACCATGCTGTTAGATCCCCTGACGCACAACCAACAGATTGTTTAGAAACAAGTGACTGTGCCCCCAAGGAAAACCTAAAAGCAGACAACCAGCATTGCCGCAACACAACAGCTCTGGGCCAAGGTCTGCGATGGGCGAGCTCGTCTCATAGCAGCAGTGGACCTGGGGATGAGACCGGCCTGTGGGCGGGAGCCACCAGCAGCCACAGAGAGCTGCCAAAGAGGCTGGGAGTAGCAAAAAGCCAAACCACCACAACCAGATAGGTGCTGTAGACATAGCGGATGGGATTCATATGATTCATCTTCATGCTTTCCGTAGGCAACAGAAAGAAGCAGGCTCCCTAAGAGAGCGATCCAGATGGGTTTCTATGGCAGACAGCTGAGCCACCTCTGAAAGCCTGTTCTCTCCATTGACTGCAAAGACTGACTACGCAGGATCCACAGCAGTGTACTCTGTGGCTCAAAATAAATGAAAACGATTTCACCAAAGTTAGTTGAACTCTGTTTTTTAAATATACACTTCATGACAGACTTCTATGCCTCCTGAATTTTGAAAATCCATTGCTTATTTCTGCTGGTTTAAATACTACAGTCACCTGCCAGTCAGTTTTGTATTTTGCTTCTTTTATATTATATAATGAAAGGCATGGAAGATTTTTTATTCTCATATTTATATTTATACATATATTTACACACATTTAGCCTACACATGCACACATGAATATGATTTTTTTTTAAATTTCATTGCCAGTCTTCACTGTCGAGTATAATTTTTTTTTTTAAAAGTATTCCTGTGAATATTTACATTTGATAGCGTGCTACTAGAGATTTACAGTATGCTTTTAACATGCTGTATCTCAAATGCATATAATCGTATACATCCCATTGTTTTTTTCAACAGACTTTAGCATAATCCGTTTTATATTTTGCTGGTCTTTTCTGCAGCCTTTGAAACAGCAATCAATTTGCAGTGATTTCAAGGGGCTTTGGATTGGACTTTGTGTTATCCTATTAAGAGAGGTAGCCAGGTTTACCTTTATTTTAAAATTCTCCCTAGGTTGGGAGCAACGGTAGTAACACTGTCGCTCTGAGATATGCCATACACCTGGACATATAACATGGACATAAACATGGACATGTTTAGAGCGTAACATGCACATCTGGAAAGAAAACTGTCATTCATTGTTATAAAAGTCACAGGTACTGTGAGGCTGGAAGAGAAGAGTAGCGAATGTGGTGGATAACCTCAGCATTATTGTCTGCTTCATCCTGATGTATCCCCCATTTCTACCTAGGCTGATGTTCACATTGCAAGTTCTACACAGAGAGTGGTGGCTACGTCCCCAAGTCCCACACCAAAGCTCACGTTAATTTAACTTGATTTCCAGCCATAGGTTCTAGCTGTGCCTTTGCCTTCAAGGCAGAAAAGCATGCTCCTGTCAAACCCCTTGAAGCTGCCCAAGGACTTGTGTTTAGCAGTGCAGGGACCTCTCCACCCCTCCTTCCACAGGAACAGACGTTGCTCCTGGCATGCTCCTCACAGAGCTCTGTGACTCTGCTGCTGCAGAGGGACCCCCTGGGATCTCCCTCCAGCACCTCCACCTCTGCCGGGAGATGCCACCATCAGACCACAGCACTCTGACCACAGCCCTGCCCGCCCAGGGCAACATTCATTTCAGCTTCTGCCTGATACTCCTCCCTCGTACGCCTTCATTGTTCTCAGTTTGTTATACTGTGCTCAGATTAATTAAACCAAAATTTTGAACAGAAACTAGAGAAGAATTCACATCACTGCGTAGCATCTATGTGCCTTCCTCACGGTTTACCAGCTGCATTTTCATATAGACCACTGCCAAAAGTACTGAGCAGCTTTTGGTCGATAACCAGTCTCTGCAGATCACCTCTAGGAAAAGACACGGTCAAGTCTGTAAATGAGACAGTTGTTTATTTCTCCTAACACAGCTGTAGCTTTTAATCGAAGTACCCTGTGATACCAAGCCAAATACTATGGAAAAATGAAATTCCACGCAGTTGTTTCCATCAACCGATCTATAATCCAGTCAAAGAGAGATGACAGATTTATTTGACAAGTCTTCCTTGACATCAAACTGTATCGACTAGCATAATTTATATTTCTTAACCTATTCTTTCTGTTGGATCTTCCAAGCTAGCTCTTCCAGTATTCTACTGGAATCTGGATTCATGCAAGGAGCGGGGGGGGGGTGTGTGCGTTGGGGGGAGGGGAGGTGTGTCTAGGTCCTATTTTCTACCTTTTTTTGACATTTAAACTGCATTAGCGCTTTTCCAAGTCTCTGAAATTTTCTTAGCTCTCCAGGATTCACATTAAGTGGTTCAGAAGCCCCCTCAGCTATTTTCTCCATAACTCGTGGGTGGGTGGGGGGCGGGAGGAGATCCAAGAATTTGTCACTGCTTCATTGTTACCTGCCTGCCCAGGTCAAGCAGAACGCACACGGTTCCAGATGAGTTTCTCAAGGTGCAGCGCTGCTGGTAATACAACAGCTACTACATCTACTAAATAACCATAAATTCAATGGGAGAAAATAAGGAAACCTAACTAGAGCTCCAGTAGGAGAGAATAAGATACAGATTTTATCATAACGACAGGGAGGAAATCAAAGGACAATGATTTGTCTTTTGTCTTTTAAATGCACTATTTTGTCTGTCAGATTCATTCATCTTATACAAAGAAGAGCAATAGTATACATTTCCAAGATAAAATCAATTATACATTATCTTAGAGTTGTACAATCTCATTCTCCACAGAGGCCTTAATAAGACTTACATGTAGCACAATTCTCATTCCAGATCTCTGAACAAAGCTAAATTTCACTGACAGTTCATTGTACAAATTCCAATTTACGGTCAGTTTTTTCCATATTTTCAGAGTATAAAATTGCAAAGGCCATCTCTGATTGAACCAGAATATGAATTTTGAAATATAATGAAAATAAAGGAGCAAATTAAGAGACTTGTTTGATTCAATTCATTACCTCAGAGCACTTTTGCTTAAAATACCCTCCTATATTTTATGTCATTTTTTCAAATGAGTGAAAAAAGGCTTTGTTCCTCAAAAACTTCCGAACTGTGGCCAAGTTAGCCACAGTTTAATTAGTTTCTTAATTTATCTCCATTATGAAATAAAATAGGGAAATAATTCTTGTTTCTGTATTCTATTAAAATGTGTCTGTACATGTTAAAGACTATTTTGTTATCATGGTATTCCAAGTTTCAAGCAACCTATTTTTGTAAAAGCTAAAAATAATATATCACACTTCAGATTATCTTCATTTGCCAAGTTTTGGCAGAACTCACAAAGGTACAGGAGAATTTGCTGGAAAATTTGCAGGGTTTACAACGCTTAGGCCATTTTCAAAGGAAAAGATGATGCCTAATCAGTTCATTTTCATGTCCAAGAAGATTCTTTCAGAAACAGCACACTTTCATTTTTTTAGCATGAGGCATTTCAGACAGCAGTTGAATTTGAGCTTTTTCTTGACTACCCAAGCTTCAATCACATTGTATTTCAAGAGTGCTCTCACCGACAAGACTGTGGCCAGTCTATACAACATTTCACTCATTCACTCTGAACAGATCTATTCCCATTAAGTCATTCTCGTGACATCTCTTAGACAAGTTGGGAATGGAAGGAGAGCTGCAAGCTATTGGGAAATTGAGCCTCCATGCAACAGGGCAAAAGATCTTTTGAAAGTGTGAAGCACTGACAGGTAAGTTCCTGACCTGGACAAATTTTGCTTTGAGAGCATGGACAATGTAAGGTACATTCATTTAGTGTGTCCAGGGTTTTATTTTTAAAAGGAATTATCAACCACCAAAAAAAAACAACCAACCATAATCATTCAGTCTATTGACAGAACAGCTGAATGGTGTGCACACAAAAGAAATGTGAAATCTTAGTCAGGAATGAGAGATGTGTCAAACCACTTATGTGAACTATGCTTTTATAACAAAAAACTGAATTTCTAACTGATTAAATATTTACCAGAAGGTCATCAGTGATAATATTTTATGGGGGGAAATATGCTGAAAATAAAGTGTAGCAGATAAGCAATGATCAGAAGAGCATCAATTGTAATCAGCACTACAGAATAATGAAGATACTCTCAAGTCTACTTGATGTGGGAGTATCTGATGAGAAGGAGTGACACGTACCCAGCAACCCCTGCAAGATGCAAAATAGATAATTTATGCAAAAGAATCTGGCAGAGACTGATATTCATAACAACCACATGACTTCTCAGGTAGTCTGCACTGAAATGAGACTGTCCAAGTTGAAGAGCAAGACTACTATTGTGTACAGCTTGGAGCATGGCCATTAGAAAGGCACTACCTTAAGGTCAATATGCTCAAGCCCAGACGCTTGCTGCCAGCACTATGTATAACAAGAGATGCTCCTTCTCCTCTCTTCCCTAGTTTGGCTTCCAGATTCCTGGTCGGAGCCACCACCTTTCCCACACCTCCAGGGAACTGTCCCAGGCAGACACTTGCTGCCTCTCTGCCTCCAGTGTCCCTCACAGGACATGGATCAAGCAGACGTTTAGAATAATTTCCCTAATAAGCAACTCTGTATTGTGCATAACTATGATATTATATATTTACTGCCCACTGAGGGCGATATGTTTTACTGACAGATAAAGAGACAAAATGGGAGACTCATTTATGGGCTCAGGTGCTGCAAGACTCGATGCTCCACTTGTTGCCTACTGCAACCAGGAAAACTCCGTTAGGGACCTAGGAGCGCATCTTCTCTATAAAACGTACGAAAACAGGTGCATGAAGGGGGAATCAGGAGACTGCTGCAGTGAGCGGGGGCATTGCCTTGGCCAGCTGTGGAAATAATTGAGGCAGCAATGGGACCTGAAGCCTAGTTCCCTTAGGCACTCAATTTCAGGCTGCTGGACTTCTCCAGCTGGAGTTTTCTTCCATACATGGGTGCCTATGGCAGCTCTTTCCCACAAAAGAAAGGTGGAATGCTTCGGACTCTGAGAGGAGGTGAGAAAATGGGATTTAAGTTGTTGCCACAGCTGATAATTCAAACAACCAGCATCTTCTGTCACTGGGGTGAATGCTCTTATTATTAACTGCTTGATCCTCTTACTACAGCTCTTGCATCTTGCATGGTCAATTGGTTTTTTTCTTGCATTATCTCTTATTTTAGCCCGGAGAAGGACAAATACACAGAATAGGGTAGTTGAAAATTGTAGTGCGTATGGAGCTATTTCAATGAGTACGGAGCACTGAGTGTTCGCAATCACAGATACAGCACAGGCATTCCCTTGCTCAGACAAGTACCCCCATCTATTTTTTCAGCATCTATTTTTTCTTTCTCTTGCCCCATTAAGCTTTAATTAAGAACTGAGACACTCAGACCAATTGCCAGTAAACTGGAAGACGGGAGGCTGAGCCCTTCAGACAGGAGAGGGAACTGAACGCCACTCAATCTAGCTGGGAATGCTGCAGCTGTGTTATTCCTAGAAAAGCAGTCTGCTCTGTCCCATGCTTGCTTTGTGCAGAGCACCAGGAGGAAAGTGGTTTCTCAGAATGGACCCCACAGGTAAATGAGCGTGTATTTTATAAATTCTAGGATTTAGGTGGGAGACCTCAGCTGCTGCTAAATAACTTCCTATTTCTATCACATCTTCTTGAGGTATGGAGCAATTTGAGCTTTGATAGAAAGGAACTGCCTTTGAAGAGCACAGCTGGAGCGTAGTTTTGTGGAGCTTGCTGCTCACAATACAAACAGGGGAAGGAGGAAGGTAGTACAGAAATCAAACCCAGCAGCCCCAGGAATCAGAATGACGTAGCAGTTGTTCCCGCTTCCCCTGAGAGACCACCTCCATCAGCACAAGGCTGAGCATCCCTTCAGCAAATGAACGGAAGGAGCCAGAACCTTCTGATTCCCATTAGACTTGCTCAGTGGGTTGGGGTTTTTTTCTGTTATTGTTGGAGGGTTTTTTTAAATCCCCATGAGAGTTTTTGCTTAGTCAGTAGGATAAGTGCACCCCTTGCTTGACTTCGTCTAGGCTCTGATGAAATAGCCTAGTCTCATTGTCTCCTGTGCCTTTGTCTACACACAAACGAGTTAGCATTTCTGCTGTGGTAGAATACAGTACTCTATAAAGGAAGAGTAAGTGGCACCATTTACCGATAGCAATCAAACTGTACTTTACAAATCTTCCAGCATATATAGCAAACACAAGTCAGAAAAAAACGGGCTGAGAAGTATATTTACGCATACTCCAGGCTAAATCTACAATGGTAAATCCCACTCAGAACTAATTTCCTTATTTGAAGCTTAAGAAAATAGCACACAATCCACATGATATCATACATTCATTGACTGGATAATAGCTGGGGGGAAGACAGCTCACATAGAAATAGATGAGAAGTAGTGGTGAATTCAGCGACAGGTACCTTAGCATGCGTATATATACATTATACGTATATACACACTTACATAGTCTAGTAGCTATAGCTAACTGGAATAACTAAATTATCCTGCAGAAGCTCTAGGCTACCTAGCTAGAGTTTAACAAGGCAAAGTTAGCTTCTAGGGACATGGTTTAGTGGTGGACTTGGCAGTGCCAGGTTAACGGTTGGACTCGATGATCTTAAAGTTCTTTTCCAACCTAAACGAGTCTACGATTCTAGCTCTGCAAACATGCCATCAAATTCTGTCAGGTAAGCAACCAGGAAACACAATATTTGAGTTAGATTACGTGATTATACCATTTACAACAAATTCAGCAAGTCACTTTTCTATTAAAACATGCTGGACATTTACCAAAAAAGGCTATGCTGTAGTATTTAAAAAGAAACTGTTATTTGAAAACTCTAGTCTTTTGTGTATTTTCTGTCTTTGGCATTTGTTTAGGATTGTGTCTTTCATGTTTATTTAGAATAAACAAAAGTGTGTATCACAGTAGTTTGGCATAGTACACAGGACTGGTTACTTGCAAAATAAAACGTAAGATTATAATAAGACAGTTTATCAAAACTTTGGAGCACGACAGAGATTGCAGAGCAGGGTCATTGTACATATGATCCAAATTATGCACTGCTTTATAAAGCATCAGCCAGACTCAACAGAGAGTCAGTCAAACTCCCGTATCGCTGGAGTTACTCATTTAAATCTATTTCAACTCCATTAAAATAATACTAGTATCAGCATGCACTAGTTACAGCCTGTGCAGAGCTTTATTGCAGAAAGCGTTGCAGCAGTCAAACCGCGTGTCTCTCCAAGGGAGTTCATAGCCTGTGCAGCCCTCAGACAGCACTTCATGAAATCCACAGT